>NW_024466599.1:57757500-58357500 GCF_017591425.1 Ochotona curzoniae | reverse complement strand
TTGGGTTTAGGCCAGTGTCCGGCGCAGTCTGGCCTTTAATTTGGCCTTGTATGAGCTGGTGAACGTTGCAGCCCGGCGCACCCCACACCCTATTCAGGATGCACATTCAGGTGCTGCTGCCCTAACCAGTCCAGACTATTGGGGGTTCCATTACCTGTGATTGATGGCAGGCTCCTTGGTCACACCTAGCTTAGTCCATCAGCATCCCAACTTGAGATAACCAGTGGGGCTAGAATTTTCACAGGATGTGGCCCACACATCCCTCACAGAATTTACCCCCAGTGTGGTTGTTGAGTGCTAGTTAATTTACCCCCAGAATGGTTGTTGAGTGCTAGTGACCCTTCTCCTGATCCATCATCAGGTAACATGATATAATTCTGCAGGACAAGCCCCAAGCCATAGCTTCTGCATGGACTGGTATTTGGTGGTCAGCATTGTTCAGTGATTACAAGTTTTACAAAGGAAGAGTTACTGCCAATGGGAATCTTTACGAAGGCTTCACGTCCTAGAAGCACAATGGGTTCAACCTGGAGCTAACTAAGCAGCGACTCAAAGAACCAAAACCCCAGAGCTCCCTGACTGGGTGGCCAGCAGGCAGAGCCTGGCACCAAATGGTGCACTGGCCACCCGAGGACAGCTCACCATGTGCACATGGTGATCCAGGCATGAGAAGCCTTGTCCTGAGACCCACCAGCAGCAGCCTGGAGGCTGCTGGAAGTTTAAACTCCCAGGCCCTAGGTCACGCCCCTCCCAATCCCATTCACTGCCTAATGAAGGCGGTGGGTGGGTTCCGAACCTGCCCAGTCATGGAGACCTCCCCCCTCGGCGTACTCACCCCGAAGGGAGCAGCTCCCAGACCCCAGGCAGGCCCAGGGACAGCTCACCACGTTCACATGGTGGCTGTCGTCTGGGATCCAGGCATGAGACGCCCTTTCCTGAGACCACCCCAGGTACCGTCTTGAAGTCAGTGCCTACTACCCTTGCTTTGCAGTTTTCCAAATCCAGGGATGACAACATCCTGCCTCTCATTTCAGCGGTTTTTCACTCATCAGACTTCCAAGGCATTAAATGATCAACCAGAAGACTAGTGGTTAATGAGAAATACAACTCTCAATGTGATAGGTGAAGCAAAATCTCTGGCCCATGGTGTTGTGGTACAGTGAGTAAAGTTACCTCCTGTCTTACCTGCATCCATGTGAATGCTGGTTTAAGTATCTGCTGCACTGCTTCTTTAAAGGTTTTTTTTTTTTTTTAATTGTAAAGGCAGGTTTACAGAGAGAAGAAGATACAGAGAGAAAGATATTCTACCCGCTGGTTCTCTTCCCAAGTGGTAGCAACAACCAGAGTTGAGCCAATCCCAAGCCAGGAGCCAGAAGCTTCCTCCGGGTCTCCCACCAGGGTGCAGGGTCCCAAGTCTTTGGCCCGTCCTCTACTGCTTTCCCAGGCCACAAACAGGGAGCTGGATGGGAAGTGGAGCAGCCAGGGCACTAACCAGTGCCTCTATGGGATCCTGGTGTTTGTAAAGCAAAGATTTAGCTACTGAGGCATCACACCAGTCATCTACCTACAAGGCTTCTGCTCCGGCTCCCTGCTGATACGCAGGGAATGTGGTGGATGTTAGCCTAGAGCTAGATCCCTGAAACCTTAAAAGAAACGTGTTCCACACGCTTGACTTCAGCATGGGGCGTGAACAGTGAATGGAAAGTCTTTGTCTTATCTGAATTTTTCTGTAACTGGTTTCAAATAAAGAAAATAAATCTTTTTTTTTTTCTTTTTGAGGGTAAGGGCTATAGCCTAGTATATTCCCTCAGCAATACAAATCTAGGAGAAATTCTATTTATCAAATAGGTGTTTTGTGAACAAGGAACTAAAGCAAGCTGATTAGTTCAATGGCCTAAGCAGTTCATAATACCTAAAAAAGATGTTGAATGCTTCTAGTACAGACATAAATGTGTGAATCAAAGGCTGTACTAAATGATTTGGATTACAAATGCATTTGAGGATACTTCAAAAGGTTTAACTCTAATATAAATTAAAATATGTTATCTGAAATATGATAGAATATTAAATTTAAAAGATTTTTAGGAAATGAAATTAAAAGATGTTTATTTTGGTGCAGAAAGTGTTAAAATCTGTAGTTTCTGTTATAGTATGCATTTTTCATGATCTATTTGAAGATTTTTTGCATGAATGTATTAAAAGAAGAGTGTGGCACCAAAATAAATTCATCCTTTCATTTTCCATTAACTTTTTTCCCTTTCACTTTTAAAGCTTTATTTATTTGAAAGTAGCATGGCATAGAGAGGAAGACGAAGAGAGATGGAGATACAGTGAAAGAAAGGGAGAGAGAACGAGAGAATCAATGAATGGGAAAGAAATCTTCAATCTGCTGGTTCACAGTCTAAACATTCATAACATTGGGACTGAATCAGGCCAAAGTTAAGAGCCTGTTCACTTGTGTGGGCGGCAGGAAGTCAGGGACTCGAGCCATCATGTGCTGCCATTTCAGGCTGCGTTGTACAAAATTATATCAGAAGCAAAACAGCTAGGACCCAAAGTGCTCCAATATGGAGTGTAGATATGCCAAGCAGTGGTTTAGCCCACTGTACCAACCATTATTCCCTCTCTGCATATTTTTTTTATATTACCTTCATATATATTTTGAACCATCACACTGTAAATATGTAGTTAGTATGTGCCAACTAAGAATGAAGTAAATACATAATTTTAAAAACAAATGAATAATGGCCTAAATTAGTCTGATGATCTTAATTTTGGTGAAGAGAAAATATCTCTGGTCAGAATCTCTTTTTAATTCTGAAAGTGTTATGTGAACAGAGATTAATGTTTTGTTGGAATTCTTTATTGTCTGTTTCTATGAGGTGAACCAAGTTTTTTGGATAGTATTCTTTCTGTAGAGGAGATAATGCCATCCATTAAGTTATAATTGATTTCTGCCTGGAGGCATCTTGTCTCCTACTGGTAGCTTTTACATATGTCCATCTCATTCACTAAGAGTTGATTGCATTAGTCAGCTAGAGCCAACTACTGCCTGTGGCATCACCTGCTATACATTCTGCAGCTGGAAAAGCTAGATTAGTATAACTACATTGGAGCATTTGCTCCTGTAGCAGATCTAGTACAGACAAGATGAGCAAGGAGCACGGACAGCAAGAAACAGGCATATTTAAGAAGTGAGAAAAACATACCTGCTGGGCAGCTAGCTCCTAGGCTGTCTTGAGGATATTGTCTGAAGGTATAAATGTACTTGAGCCAGTGTCCTTCATAGCATGAATATAGCATGGGTACCCTAATTGGTTTTGGGTATAAAGACTGTAGTTGTACCATCTAACTAACAAGCCCCGGTGGGGAAAGCATTTCCTTTTCATTTTACCTTAAATAAAAGCAGAATAAAGCATCATCTTTGTAGGCATTTGTAAATAATACCAAATATGGAGATAGTTCTGAAAGTCTGTGGCAAAATGGAATTAAAGCATAAGTTTATTGTGCTGTAAAAAATTCAAAAGCCATACAGTTTTTTCATGACATACATTTCTGATTAACTTTTGAAAGCCCCTGCAAACACATGAATTTAAAAATTTCTAGTAGCTTCAAAAATCCTGGGTTCATCTGCCTCTGCTTGTTCTCTTACTGTTGTCAAATCCCTGCTGATATGAAATGATTTGGGTAGAGGCAAACAGGATGGAAGGCATTGAATTAGGGACTTGGAGTCCTGGCACTTAGTTTGTCTCTGCGTTTGCATGGGCCGTGCCACTATGGAGTCTCCATTTCTTGTTCTCCTTTTCTTATGTGCAGCCAACATGGATCTTTAATGTTTCTTTGAACCGTATAAGATGGTGTGAATTCAGGGAAAATGATCACTTATTTTCCCTGCCAGAGATGTTATCACAGATATTAAAGCAGTGGAAAGATATCTCCAGGGTTTAACTAGATTGTCAGCAGGACAAAGTTCATGAATCGGGTCCTCTCTCTTAAGTCTTTTGTTTCTCATGGGAATTATCCCTTTCCATGAAGGAACCAGAACCTTTAGTTTCTCAACCCTTGGTGGCAGTTTTCTGTCCTCTTAGGAAAGGATGGATAATGTAATTTTGCCTTTGATGTTACAATTTCCAGGAAAAAGTTTGACTCTTTAGCCAAGCACAGTGGTAAATTTGAGGGTAGAGTCTCTGGTGGAATTTTAAATAATTAAATAGGACTCTCCTTGGAGCACTTTCTTAGAGATGCAGTATTCTCCCTTTAAATTCTTGCATGCATCTTAATTTTTTCCATACATTCCCTGAAGATGCAGAGGAATAGAAATTAATGAAGAGTTATTTTATGATATTAAGATCCAACAATTATGGCATAATTTCATGCCACATCTGTGGATTTAGTTCAAACATCTTTCTCTTCCACAATCTGCCTTTCTAGGACTAAGATGGTCCCCATCTGTGTGTTCCATCCCTACCCATATGTCAGGATATTTTTGTCTTTCTTTCCACCTCTTCTTTCTCTTCATATATACCTGTAAGTGGAACAAAAACCACTCTGATCTAAATTAAAGCTATATAGGACTTATGAGACGGAAAGTGCAATGACTAATTTGCTTGAATCAGGTCGGTCATCCATTTTGATTTGAGTAGCAAGTGAATTTGATTAACAGAGTTTAACTTCAGTCTGGATAGTCCCTGTGTAGCAGCAGACCAATGGATGCTACTGGTTCAGATGAGTGAACGGTTAAGATATGTCTGTTCTTCCAATTACTTAGAAATCTTTGTGAGAGCAGATCTGAAATGAGGACTTATCATTATCTACATATACTTTTCTATCTACATGTGTTTATTTTTTTAAAAGATTTATTTTTATTTTTATTGGAAAGGCGGATATGATTCGCCGGGACTAGAACCGGCGCCCATATGGGATCCCTGGCATGCAAGGCGAGGACCTTAACCACTGCGCCATCGTGCCGGGCCCCATGTGTTTATTTTTTAAGAGAACATTTACCTATTTGAAAGACAAAGTTACAGAGAAGGAGGGGTACAGAAAGAAATATTTTTCAAATGATGGTTTACTCCCCAAAAGGCCATTTCAGGAGGGTCTGGACTAGGCCAAAGCCAGAATCCTGAAACTCAATCTGGATCTTCTACAAGAGTGACAGAGGTCCACATATCATTGGACCATCTTCTTGTGCTTTCCCAGGCACATTAACAAGAAATTGGATCAGAAGTGAAAGAACCAGGATTCAAACCAGAGCTCATATGGGATGCTGGCATTTTTGCATCTGCTGTACTATAACTCCAGTCACCTATGTATTCCTTTATACATTAATTAAAAATGAACTTGCATAGGAGAAAAAAAGATGAAATCAAAGATTTCAGTTCTGCATGGGTGTGACATGTTGTTGTGCTAGGCTTTGAGTTTCCAATTCCAGCTTCCTGTTGGTATAGACCTTAGGAGATAGCAGGTAATAGCTCAGCTAGTTAGGTCTCTAGCACCCACATGAAAGCTCTGGATTGAGTAGTCAACTGCTGGCTCTTAGCCCAGTCTAGTCAAGGCCATTGTGCGCACTAGGGTAGTGGCACTACATCTAAGAACTCCCTCTGTGTTCACCTATCTTCCTATCTCAAATAAATTTGAAAGAAAAAGATTTCTAGAAACATTCATGACTTTCCACTTGCTCAGTCTTCTTCTTCTGCAGTGTTTGGCAGTGCCTTTCACTACTGTGACCCTGGAGCCTCCCAAAGTTCCGCTTGCCAAATTGAAAAGGAATAAAATCAATATTGATCATTATCTTGGACTTTCCTGGTGGAAGAAAGTAGAGTTAGGCTTGTAGATACTGTAAAAAAAAAAGTAATCAAGAGTAATTTCAAGAGTAATTGAATAAAAGAAATTGCTGCTTAAGTCGGGTTTTCAAATAAGTAGAACCTCTCAAGACAAAATACCCAAGGAACTGAGGAGTCATAAAGTGTTGAAGAGGTCATGAAAACCCGTGAGTATTATTTACAAATGATTGGCATGGATCCATCTTGCCATTTAAACTCATGAAAGTGGGCAGTGCTAAGGTACAGTCCTCTGAGAAGGTTTTTATTTGGAATTAAAAATGGGTTTAGGAGATTATAACTGCCAGTATTAAGCTTTATGTTCAGATTTTAGAGTTGTAGGCACAGCAGGCCCCAAATTTGAATTGTTGTCACTCCCATTATTCTGGAATAGGACCAAGGTGGCAAGAAAAACTTCTGGCTGACTTCTCATGAGGGCAACATGTGTAGGCCACCCGTCTCTCTAAGGACCTGGTTGGTCAGTGTCTGCCAGATGGGCCCACCTTTGTTCCTGCTGCACAGCACCTGTGAACTGTTTAAGCAGTGGTCTCTTAATTTATACTGACATGAATGCTACTTTATCCTGGTTATAATTTTGACTCTTTTATTATTCTGTTTTTCCTAGCTGATGAGCAAATTAGGACATGCATGTTTCTGTGTGAGAAGCTGATAAATAGCAATCATAATATTATGGTCTTGCTAAACTTAGTCATTCTCTTGTTCTCCCATAAAAATCCAAGGCCTAATCTTTTAAAATTTATTTTTATTTTTATCGGAAAGGTAGATTTTACAGAGAGAAGGAGAGATAGAGAGAAAGATCATCCATCCTCTGGTTTACTCCTCAGTTGGTTGCAACAGCCAGGCCGGAACTGATCAAAATCCAGGAGTTAAGAGATTCCTGCAGGTCTGCGGATGCAGGGTCCCAAGGCTTTGGGCCATCTTCCACTGCCTTCCCAGGCCACAAGCAGATTGAAGCAGCCAGGACACGATCCAGTGTGCAGATGGGATCCCGACGCTTGCAAGGCAGGGATTTAGCCACTGAGCAATTGCACTGGGCGTCCAAGGCTTACTTCCTAACCATTCACCTGAGTAGCTACCAAGCAATGGCCTTCCATGTGTGTCAACTTGAAAAAAGTCTGTTTTGTTATTACACTCAAAATAGTTTGAAAAGCCATTTATTTTTTTTTTTTTTGAAAGGCAGATTTTACATAGAGAAGGAGAGAGAGAGAGATGGTGGGAAATAGACACACAGAGAAAGACACTCCCATCTGTTGATTTACTCTCCAAATACTCACAGCAACCCTGGACCTGACTGGGCTGAAGCCAGGAGGCAGGAACTCAGTCCGTGCCTATCATATGGGTGATAAGAATCCTATATGACTGGTGACATCATGTCCCCCCTTCAGGATCTGGCTTAACGGGAAGTTGGAGTCAAAAGCCAGAACTGAGATGGAACTCAGGTTCTCCCACGTGAGACAGAATAATCTTAACTGCCAGGCTCAATGCCTGCCCCTGGATGGCATGTTTAAAAATTCTGTTTATCAAGGTCATTGTTGTTGTAG
Organism: Ochotona curzoniae; assembly: GCF_017591425.1. Lineage (NCBI taxonomy): Eukaryota > Metazoa > Chordata > Mammalia > Lagomorpha > Ochotonidae > Ochotona > Ochotona curzoniae. Next base: position 58,350,119 of record NW_024466599.1, on the reverse strand, counting down.
AGCGGGTAAAGCTACTACCTACGATGCTGGCATACCATATGGGGGTTAGTTCGTGTCTTGACTGTTCCACTTCTCATCCAGCTCACAGCTAATGGCCTTGAAAAGCAATGGAAGATGTCCCATATATTTGGGCCCCCACTACCCACAAGGAACATATGGATGAATCTCCTATCTACTGGCTTCAGCCTGGTCTAGCCCTAGCCATTGTGGCCCTTTGAGAAGTGAACCAGTGGGTGGAAGATCTTTTTCTCTTGGTGTGCATATCTTTCCTTCTTTGTTTGGTAACTCTGCATTTCAAATAATATAAATGACATCTTAGAGAAAAATTGAAAGTCATTTATAATTTTTTATAGTATTAATTTTCCTGTAAGAACTGTGGTTGAAAGATGGTCATGAGTAAGGGTTTATAAAGTCAGTGTCCACCACTTATGAATCATGATTGGCATGCACTAAATTCTTATAATGTGCCTGGACCTGTTCCTTTTTGTACATTGGCCACATGTACTCCTCACATTAGTTCTGTGATGTAGAAAAGGTGTTTGTCATGCCTTCTTACACATGAGGACATGAAATGAAGTAGTATATCTGCAGCCATATAGAATATGGTGTTAGGAGATCCTAGCTTAAACAATCTGCAGGATCTTTGATAAAAATTTATCATGTCCTGCCATTTTATAAGATCAGTGTTTGCAAATGTGTCACCCATGTATTAATCTACTCTGGGGGATACACGTGCAGAAGGGAGAAATTTATATAAATATGTAGATATGCCTTGTGATTTCCAACAGAACTTCCATTGCTGTAGGATTTGAGGAGGTGGGCATGATCCACTGCAGCCAGAAAGTTTAAAAATCTTTGGTGAATGTCAAAACTGTGGGGCTAATTCATGATAACGTCTTTCAGTTTACAGCTGTGTGGTTCACTGATTCTGCTTCTGAAAAAATGTTGTTATGTTTAAGTATCAGCCTTCTCAATGCATGAATTACAGTCATTACAAAAACATTCATAGAAGAAAGGAATGTAAAAGTTTTTAATTTTTTTTCTCACATCTGCCCATGATGGGGCCAACTATTTTTAGATTCATTGTAAGAATACATTTAAAATCACTCCCTTATAGATTTGAATCTATTTTTCTTCTTGAAGACATGGAGCTATATAAATGGATGTGAAAACAATAAAAAATTAAGAATACTGACTTCCCCCAAACATTAAAGTTTCTGTTCTTCACATGAAAACCTTATGTCAAAGCTAATAATTCCTGGGGTTTAGTCTCTAGCTTGCCACACTACAGTGGTAGCATGAGATTAGAAAATGACTGTACAGCAAATGTGACTTGAAATATAGAAGATGAAGGTTTCAGTGACAGCTGGATAGAAATGGAATCAGAAACACCAGAACAAAAATCAAACTAAAAAAGGCCAGAAAGAATAGGGCAGAGTTAGCTAAGAGTGGTTCAAGAACACTGTGATACTTGGGACGTGCCCCATGATCAAAGGTTTTGCTTGTCTGTATAAGCCACCTCTGCCTTAGGAAATTCCTGATAGAGCAGCTCTAAATGTCAGCCCATCACCTAGTTATTTATCTCCAAAAAATCACTCATTAGGTCAAGTCCAGTGCGCATGAGTTCATCAGTTAGAAACAGGTCTTAAAATGTCACTGTGAGCAAGCTCTTCCCTTGTCAAGGTGCTGCTTCATTCATGAGGTGGCTTAATTTACTTCTGAGTCTTTTTATGGTTAATTTTTCACATGTATACTCAAGCCTGGAGAGACCATCAGGCATGATGTCTTCACACCAGCAAGTCTAGATCACATAGGTTCAGTAGCTTAATTAGTATAATTAGTCACATTATTCACAATTCTGAGCAGAGAGATCTGTAACATATGTATAAATAGGAGAGCTAAACCAACTGTGGGTTCAACTACTGACTTGTCTTCTGCTGATTTCTCTGGGAAGGCAAAGGACAGTGAGTCAGACCTAAAACAGAGACTGAATATATTTGGTCCAGTCTGTGACACCTTTTCTTAATTTAATCAATGAGAAATGTTTTAGAATCCTGATATTTAGCAATTTCATGTATTTTTGTTTAACTTGTGGGCAAAAACTTAGGTGCAAAAGTAAATCTATGCATTCATGATGCCTCAGGCTGTTAGGAATGTTGCATTAATAACCATAATGATAGATTCCAGGAAAAGAAAAAATGGTACAGTTATAAATATTGAAGTATTGGGACTAGTGTTGTACAGTGGGAAAAGCTGCCCCGTGGGACAATTTGCTTGCTGTATCAGAGGGCTGATTCAGTTCCTGATTGTGTTGCTTCTGATCAAATTTCCTGCTAATGCATCCTTGGAAATGTTGGATGATTGCTCAAGTGCTTGGGCTTTTGTTGCCCATATGGTAGATCTAGAAGGAGTTTTGGGCTCCTGGGTTCATCCTGGCCTCATCCATGCTGTTTTAGGCATTTTTGGGAGGAAACGAACAGATTAAAGATACTCATTATCCTTTATGTCCCTGGAGTTTTGAAGAGCATAGAAAAAAAAGGGAGAGAAGCAGATAAGAACATTTTGGGGGTTGTCATATCACAACAGGTTAAGCTACCACCTACAATGCTGGTATCCCATTTGGGTGCAAGTTGGAATATTGATTGCTCCACTTTCAATGAAGTTCCCTACTAATGTACTTGGAAAAGAAGTGGAAGATGGATCAAGTTCTTGGCCCTCTGTATCTGCTTGGCAGACCCAGATGAAGCTCTGGCTCCTGGCTTTGGCTTCGTCCAGCCCTGCCTATTGTGGCCATTTGGTAAATGAACCAGCTGATGGAAGATCTATGTCTCTCCCACTCTCTGTAACTTCGCCTTGTAGAAAGATAAAATAAACCTTAAAAAATGAATCTTGGGACTGGAAGACCAACCATACATTAAAAATATTTTCCAGGATGAAATTTTTGAGGAAACTTTGGAAGATTTTTAACTGTGCGAATTTAAATGGAAGAATTGTTTGCAGAACGTTCTTCTAGTTTAAAGGTTCATTCATTTTAGAACGCACAGCCTAGTTAAGAAAAGTTGGCCAATATTCATTTTTGGAGGCTGTTTTGGCTAAGCTTTGTTATCCAAAATTTTCACTAAAAAGTAGACAACTTTTAATGTGTTGTTCACGTACCCCTAGTACCTGGATTCAGATGTGTGTAGGACTGAAGATAGCAGCTTATCGCCTTGCTCTTGACTGAATGGACTCAGCAGAGCATTGCAGGTGGCTCACAGACAAATCACATCTGTTCTGTTTAAAGGCTCCTTGCTGATGTTGCCCCTTGTTACCTGACATGGTTTCTGATGTCAGTTTACCCAGAGGAAATTTCTATCAGGATTAATGATATTTCTTTATCTCCCCATTCCATGGCATACCTAATCAGTCTGAAACTGAGTAAGTGAGTCCTGTTTCTGTTGGCTCTACCTCACCTGCCATTGCCACCAATAGTAGTGGAATCCCATGTGCTCTAGGGCCCATCATATTGTGCCTCCTTGTCTGCTGCAAACATCACTGCCTGTTGCTGAGGGCGTTCGGCATTGCTCTTGGCTTGGGTAGACAATGGTGAAGAAGGCAGCTGTAATACTCTTACGGTTTAGAGCTCATGACTCATCTTTGTTTTCTTTGGCCCAGTGGAACTGACAGGACTCTTAAAGGCAAGCCTTCACCCCTTCTCAGCCCTGCCTGGCTGTGTCCTTCCCATTGTGTTCCTGTGATAAGAGTCTTGACTCCTCCCTTTATCATTCCTTAAGATCCTCTCAGTCAGGCAGCCTAGTTGGTACCATTTTCCAAATGCATTTTAAGGCTGTCCCTGCCTTTCCACTGCCACTTGCCTTGCTTACTTGCCTTCCATAAGGATGATGGCCATGGTGTCACAATTGGCCTCCTTGACCATAGCTTCCCTGCCTTCAGTTTACAATAGCCTGGTGTTCTCATCTATGAATCTGCAAGCCTCACCTTGCTCTTGCTTCTCTAGACTAGCCTGTCCTTGCTTTCTGTTTTTCTTCCAAGAGAATTTACAATTTTTTTCCCCTGTAAAGCTTAACTTAAATGTCACTTTATCATTACAACTTTTCCAATTCCTGTAAACAAGGTTTATCCAGGAGAGCCCTAGAACATTAAAAAAAATAAACTCTATTAAAATACCTTTTGTGGTGGATTTAAGTTGTTTGTCTTTACCCCTGACCGTGTCCTATTATTGTTATTTATTTCTTCAGGCCATATGCTAGTGCCTAAATAAAATTAACCTGTGCCATGCAGTACTGAAGGAATGAAAAACCCACTGAATGCAGCTGTCTCAGGAAGTGTTGCAGTTGACAAACAACTTACCTACATGCCAAACTCACATTTCCCTGGTTCCTTTATTTGAAAGACTAGATCTGATGACTCACAGTTCATTAATATTGTGATAATAATTTCCATTTTAAGAGAGGATGCCTTATCTCAATAGGTTTCTTGCTGTGGTTATCTTTTGAAGACTCAAATTCAGGAATTGCCCAAGAGTAGTTAAATGCAGTCTTGGAAGATTCTGATTTCGTATGTCTAGTGCTTCTTTTACTTCTTTGTTGTGATAAGTTTTCCAGATAATTTCTGATGTTCTCATATCTTTGAGTTCCACCTCCTTTGTTTTTGAGGAAGGGATGTTTCAGACCTCACCACAATCTTGGTATTTGAAGATTTGTGAGACCATTCAACTCTTCTTCAGTCCTCTTGTCTTCATGGTTCCACCTTGTGGAGATAGTATTTATTTCAAGAGAAGCCTTGCTTGTGGCTCTAAAGAGACAATGACATCTATAATAAATTCTTCCTCTTGGATTTTCACCACAGACCACTTCATCTCTACTCCACACTGTGTGGTGTTTCCCACACACCAGCCAGTTTCTGGGTACACTATCAATCAATTCAGTGCTGATGCACTCTGTGCAGATGTCTGATCTCACGGGTTAAGAGCTCAGTCCCACTGGACAGCCTTGTTTCAGTTACAAATTACAAGTGGTAGGTTGTCACATGTACTTCTAAATTGGAATTCCCACACCCTCCCCTCAGATACTCCAGGAAACACACCACTTGTGCTCACCATTTGTTGTAAAGACTGTAAAAAGGGACAGCTGTATGGAAGATGTATATATAGGGTAATGTATGTGGAAAGGGACTCAGAGCTTCCGTGTCTTCTCCAGCATGCCACCCTCCTCCTTGCACCATCGTATGTTCATCAGCTTAGAAGCTTGCTCTCTGTAAGTTTCATTAGGTATGCATGATTAATAAAGTTATTTGGCCATTGGTAATCGACTTATCCTTCAGCCGGATGTCCCAACTCAGTAATCCTGTGGTTGGTTCTCTTGGCAGTTTCTCCTTATCCTGAGACTACCCAGGAGTTCCCCCAAATTTACCTCATTTTTACAGAACATGCTTCTCTCATCTGGAAAATTTCAAGAATTAAAAAAATTATTGTTCTGTTCCTGTTTGTTTTCTATGAAATAGGACCAAAGATTACTAGATGGTATCTACTAAGTAGAGAAGATACTAGATAAAGATAATAGAACAAAAGATTCTACTGGTACCTCTGTAAGTGACTTAGGAATTCTAGCTCAGGAACTAGGAGTAGAAATATTTAGATACATTTATTATTATTTCACAAAGCTTCTCTCTCCTGGACCTAGACTAGAAATGAGTGGTTTGATTGTTCACCATTCCAGGGATATAGCCGTTCCTGGAGTAAATCAAGTCATTAGCCTGCATCACAAGTTTCCAGGGGACATTCCAAAGCTCAAGACTTAAAGTGAATACTATTTTGTGCAGTATTTTAGTACAATAAAAATACAGAAAATCCATGATGAACAAAATCTGAACACTGTAAATGAAGATAGCCTCATCATAAATTAGATAGTACTGTGTTATATTGAAGACAGAAACCAGAGGGAAAATCTGCATTACTGATTTTGTCTGTATTTACAGTGTTGTGGTTTTGTTCATCATGGATGAGATGCTCCTTAGTCCTGGCTCTTCTCCAGAATCTCTGGCAATGAAAGTCTTGACTCATGTACTGTGGAAGATGTTCTCCCCCCAAACCCTTTCCATTAGGTAGTTACATTTCCCTCCATCATAGTGGCTGAAGGGTTGGCTTTCACCTTTTATGAGAAAACACCTTGGACTGCAGATTCAAAGCCCTGTTTGAATTGTGGTGTTTAATAGGTTGTCTTGCTCTCAACGTGTTTCTTCTCAATGTTTGTCCCAGTGACACAAGCTTTTATGGCACTCTGAAGTGCTTCAGAGAAAATGGAGAGTGTTTTAATACTGCTGATTTACTCTTTCAGGTCTACAGTAATTTCCTTGCTGCCTAATTATAAGGCTCAGTTTAATTTACTCTACACATAATGTTTACTGATGCACATATGGTGCCACATTTCAGGAAACTGTACCCAGAACAGGTATTTTTGTCATACTGGAGGATGGAAAATTTCTTTCTGATTTAGAAAAAAAAAGGATAAGAAATTTAATCACTTTGACAAAGAATGTTCTCTATGAGAGTAAAAACATCACACCTATCCTTTTCCCTGAAGTTATACTGTCTCTGCAAGTACTTGTTTTAAAGGTTAATTGTTGACATGGTTCCATATGTTTAAGGATGTTCAGTTAATTCCCAAATCACGCCTTTGGTAGGATCTGGGTAAAAGGAGATAGAAGAAGGAAAAGCAATTTCTTTTGGCTTTATTCCTCAACTGACTGTAAAAAAGAAGAAGTGGATTCTGAAATCATGAGTAGTTTAGACTGGGATGGGTGGAACTCTAGGGTCCTCCCTCAGAAGAGGTTGTTCTTGCGCTTTCTTAAGATTCTGCCTGTCAGCCTCTGCTTTCGAGATGGGGATGGTTTGCTCCCGCAGCTGTGGTATCAGTAGTGGGTAATTTCAGTTACTAGAAAATTGAGTTCAGAGCAGTTGTTTTATAATTGTCAGCCAATGATGACAGTTTTGTGCTTCAAAACTGCTTTCTCTAAGTTTAAGCTTTGATAAAGAACCCTCGTTAGTTTCCAGAGACCTAGGAATAGTGCTTACTAGTACATGGGAAGTCATATTGTTTTGCTTTTTCATAGCTCTGGGTACTAAGAATGGTTAATCTTGGGGACTGAGAAGCTAATGTCCCCTTGTCATTGGAACATCTAAAATAATCAACTCTTTTGATGGCCTAATCCATTGCTTTTGCTTACATCTGCTTACAGAAGGTCAAAAAAAGCAAACAGTCCTACAAAACCATTTGCTGTTTATTTAGCATATGTTGTTTCCTTGATTATATTTCCATAATTCCTACAATTTTTCAGGGAGTTATTACTACCGAGAAGATTAAAAACAAAAGCATTTTGAGGCACCAACAGTAAGGTTAAACTTCTTACCGACACAAACCTTGTAAGTTGGAGTACTCATGTGAACTGACTCAGAAGCCTTTCATTAGAGTTGGTATACTTGGGTCACAGTTTATAGCTTTTATTAAAATTATCTTAATGAGAAGAGTATAAGGTAAATATCAATTATTAATGAGTCCAGAATTTCTCTAATAGTAATCAGGATAATAAGCATCATGCTTAATATAATCACCATTTTTTCTTCCTTAAGCCATTTGTGTCTGTGTCCAGCCTTATGCAAGAAACTAAACTATGAATGCAATTTTGACAATTACTTTTTGAATTAATCATAGGGAAAAGAAAGGAAAGCTGAGGGTATCTGAGTAAATGCACATAATGAGACTGGCAGGCTGGCCTTGTCTATTCAGAGGGAAATGCCTGAATGGATTATACCAATCATTCTAGGATTAAAGGAGAACCATTTGTCCCAAGGAATTGGGGGATGAAAGTGAATTTTTCCATCTGATGCAATAATAACTGTTAGAACGTTGGGTTCTGATTAACCATCCCAGCCCCATCTTCTCTTGTTCCAATTTATTCTTTCATGAGATTATTATTCTCATTATCTGTTAAGGCAGGACTATGTGTTTTTGTTTAGTTTCTTCAGCTACAAAAAGGATCAGAGCTGCCTTTCAGGGCTCCAGTCTAAGTTGCAGCTGTGTAAAGGGGATGCACCCCCTGATAAGTGAGGAAGTCTGGGGGATCAGATAAATGGGAGAGGTTGCTGAACTCCAAGGGCAGGAAGAAGTCAGCATTCATGAGCTGTGTGACTCTGAGCAAATTTCTTCCTTTGAAATCCATGAGCTTATTGAGATCAGTGTGGCCCTGAGGCTGTATCTATAGATGCTGAAATAACCAGTTGCAAGTGGACAACTTGTTACTGATAACTAGTCCTTATGTCTGAGTCTTACCATGGCAACCAGCTTGCTTGCTGCTCTTTGGGTGTGTCCTCTGTTCTTGAGGGCAGCTTGCAGAAGTGCTTTTGCCATTGTTGCCCACTCATTGGCAGAGATCAGGATTTGGGGCCTAGAGTCTCTGTTGCAACATCTATAGAAAGAAGGCCAGGCAGCCTAACCAGCTACATTCCTGGTGCTACCTAACAACTCTGCTTTCACATTCCTCTTTTCTTGTCTTAAAGCTTCTTCTGGAAGGGGAATTATTTAGGGACTACTAGGATAACTTATGTTTTCTCGCATATGAAGTGGCAAAAAAGGAACACAAACCAATTTTGTTGAAAAAAAAAAATTCAGGGCCCAGCATGATAGCCTAGTGGCTAAAATCCCGGCCTTGAATATACTGGGATCCCATATGGGCACTGGTTCTTATCCTGGCCACCCCACCTCCCATCCTGCTCCCTGCTTGTGGCCTGGGAAAGCAGTCAAGAAAGGCCCAAAGCCTTGGACCCTGTACCCACCTGGGAGATCCAGAAGAGGTTCCTGGCTCCTGGCTTTGGATCAGCACAGCACTGCCTGTTGTAGCTACTTTGGGAGTGAACGAATGGACGAAAGATCTTCCTCTCCATCTCTTCTCCTCTTTGTCTATCTGACTTTCCAATAAAAATAAATCTTAAAAGAAATTCAGCCACAGTGACCACTAGAGGGTTTTTACGTGTCATGTCTGGCTTCCTCGGTTGTCCTCTTAAGCGGGTAGCTGCTGGGTACGGAAATGGTACACATGGGTGAGTGCAGCCTGAAATAGCCAAAGAAATGCAGTGGTAACTACAGTGAGGGAGGAAGGCGGGCAAAGAGGGAGAGGGAAAGACAGAGTAACAGAGTAAAATCCACTGATGAAACCATCTAGAACTGGCCTTGCAAACTACCTCTTGCACCCCAGATCCAATCCTCTCCTTACTTACCAACTGTGTATTGACTGTGTTGGTTCTATAACTGCCATGCTAAGTAGCTTGTAGCAGAGAACAAGTGGCTCACAACAGGCAAAATGTGTATTATCTAATCCTTCAGGGGAAAAGTCTACCAAACTCTACTTTAGAGGCATAAAATGAATATGATACTAGAATCCAGATTCCCTTGAAAACGGAAGGATCTGGTGTCTGTCTTGTGCTTTTCGCTTAAATAGTGGCAGCAGCAGTCATTGTACAGTATTACATGGGGCTTCCAACTGAAATGAAGTGCCTCTGGGGAAACACTGAACAGTTGTTGGAAATGCAGTGCTGTTCAATAGTTAAAGTCATGAAGTGAAGTGCAGCACATGGCTTCATAACTCTGTAATGAGTATGAATGGCCAGAGAATTGAGAAGCACCTTCATCATCGAGTCTCTACCCAGAAGTGGGTGCCTATCCTACTTCTCTTACCCCACAGTGTCTTATTCCTAGTTACCTATCCTGCTCACATGAACTGGAGTGTCAGTCATCTTAGACCTGATGTGGTAGTTAGTGAATTTTGGATGGATTCCTTCAAGGGACTCATGTGTTTTTATTGGGGATTCTACCAAGGCCCGGGTGATGTATGCTAGAGGATGAAATGGTATAAAATATGGATATTGTGGGATCAGATGCCCTTACTTGGCACAAATCCTATCTGTTTCAAGCTTTTTAACTGCACTTTTTAGAAGATTCTGTAATTAGCCTTCCATCAGATTCCTCCCACTGCGTGTTGTCAGTGCAACGATGGAGAGTTTAAGTCGCCCTTTACAACAGCAGGTTGCAAGCTTCCTAAAGGTTCCTGTTTGAGTGAGCCTGTCTTGTTACTGATTTTATTCACACTGGATTTAAGTATCTCATACCTATTCAATGCCAGTTAATCAAACCTGGATAGTAAATACTCAGAATTATATATCCCCCCATCTGATCTGAGATATCCTTTAGTGGTAAGTAATGTTAGAGGGGATACAGTGCTGGGAATAGGAGCGTTTATCAGGAGTAGGAGTAAGGGATAGGGAAAAATGGTAACCTTCATCCAATTTAAAATTTGTGAAGTTGAACATCTAGGTCCATAAACATATGGTCCTTAAAAAATAGCAGAATTCTTGAAACCCGAAGACCTGATTCTGGCATTTGTTCAATCAATTGAATCTTCTCTTTCCTCATCTAAACAACACAGATAATGATGCTTACCCTGAAATCTGCATCTCTCACCCCATCATGACATTGAAAGGAAGGTCAAATGAAATAATGTCTAGGAAAGCTCTCTGCAAGCTGTAAAAGCAAGACATGCATGGGATATTATTCAAGGAAGTAGGCAGGCACACTTTCCAAATATACAGAATCTCAAATGTACTTTTTTGGTCTGAGTTAAGTAGTTATTCTAGAACTATCTTTTTTTTTTTAAAAAAAGATTTGTTTATTTATTTGAAAGTTTTAAAGAGACCAGCAAGGAGAGACAGATAGAAATTTTGTATCTGCTGGTTCACTCCACAGTGCTGAGCCAAACCAAAGCCAGGGGCCAGGAGCTTCATCTTTCCCATGTAGGTGGCAGAGGCCCAAGCATTGGGGACAACTTCTTATTTTCCTAGGAAAGTAGCAGGGAGATGGATCAGAAGTAGAGCATCCAGCTTACAAATAGGTGCCCAGGTGGCTTGCTGATATTGCATGCATGCAGCAGTTTTGCATCCCACCCCAATGATGGCTCCTACAACTATCTTTTCACTGATGTTACCTAAACAACCCATCCTTTTTAGATGTTGAGTTCTTCTAGAGCAACTTAGAAACTGGGTAGTTGAAAGAATGCACATTCTGTTGGGTGAAGAAATCCTGAGATTTAAGTGAGAAAAAAAAATCCTCACACAATGTAATGTGAAGGAAATGTTTTAAAAAGGACTTTTAAAATAACACTGTTGCTTAGACCAATCTCTTATGATTGCAGAACATGTGAGTCATTCATGCATGAGGTCAAATTGATCATGGTAACTTTCGTTATAAATTGGTAATCGAGTGAGTAGAGAAGATTACTTTGTTTTTTTTTGCACAATGGGTGTCAAAGAGTTCATGGGAAGCATATACTCAAAAGATAATGTGCATTTTAAGTAAATTCTTTAAGCCTCCTGTATACCTGGGCAAACTCAGGACTTGGCACACTAAATGAATGAACACTAAACTCCAAGTAGAAAGGGGTGAGTGGTAACACATAGTCCTCCTCTGAGGACTCCTTTCCCTTACACACGCGCTGCTGGGTTTTTTTTAGAGCTAATTGTGCCACTATCTGTACATTTCTGTACATTTACTTTCTCTCGTTTCTCTTCTTTGGCAAACTATTTAAACACTCTTTATACAAATGAGGTGTTTGCACTCGTTTTTCTTTATGGATCTTTCATATGAGGCATACTGCCCAAATGCCTGCAAGGGCTCTGGCTGTAACAGGCAGGAACCAGGAGCCTGGGACTGCATCTGGGTAAGCCATGTGGACCCAGGAAATTCCAGGGCATTTATAACAGAGAGTTGAATCAGAAGTGTAGCAGCCAGGACTCACTGGCCATCATGTGGGGTGCCAGCCTTGCCATAGGAGCTTAACCCATAACTTGCAAGTGCTTAAAATACCCACAGTTGGGAAAATTAAAATGAGACCCACAGGCTTCAAAGCCTCCCACAGATTTCAGCTTCTGCCATTCTAGTTAAACATTTTTTGCTTGTCTTTTGCATGAAACTGTTTCAAGTCATCACATGGTTGCAGGTTTTTAGACTTTGTGCAAGAGAGTTTCTGCAATTTTCCTTTGAATGTAGCTCAGTGTACATACACTCCTCATGTCTCACCCCAGAAGCAGACAACTTCGGGTTGTTTGTGAGACGGTTCATTTCTCTTCTGGAATTTGTGAGTTAAGGTGTGTCTATCCTTTCATCACTTTCCCTCTCATGACAGTAGGAAGTAGATTTTTAGAATAGGAGTGATACATTGGCTATATTTCTCTGGTTTTTTATTCTCTGGTTATTTACGTTGATGAATAACCTTAATTGGATAAAAGAGACTGGGAGTGCTGAGCTAATATCTTTAAATGTCTTGTCTTATGCAATTAATATTCCTTTGTCACACACACATTTAAACAGTTGGAAGAAAGCCTTGTGTTCTTGACTCCTGTCAGACTTAACGAATGATTTTGTCAAGTCATTCTTTTCTGCTCTGCTTGATTGATAGCTAAATTTTGGTCTTCTAGCTTATGTAAAAAGTGTTAACTATGCCTTTCATCTTGTAGGCAAGGGCATTTAAACCATTCTAATAGTCAAATTACAGAGGAATTACATCGCCTATTTACTGGAGGGGTCAACAAATGTGCCCCCTGTTCCTCAGGGACACAAACCGCATGGCCGATGAGCTAAGGAAAGCAATATTTCTGAGTTCCTGCACTTGCTGTGTGACATCGAGTTATCTACTCCTGGCTGTTGAACACTCTGGCTCCCACTTTGGATGTGCTTATACCTTTGGATTATAGGATGATTGTGGCTTGATACTATAGATACCTATAGATTTCCAGACCTGTAGCAATCACTGTTTGAAACATGGAGAATGATTTTCAAGTTTAATGGGGGATGAGTCTCCTATTCCTTGACTTGAACATAACTTAGACTCCTGAGAGTCACATTTTATTAAGGATCTTTTAATTTATTATTTAAAAAGCACTGAGCAATAACTTATGTGAATAAAGCAGCAATTGAATACTAAATATATATCTACAGTAGGTATATCTTGAACCATGAGTCCTGCATTTTTCCCCCCACGTTTCCAAGTTCAAGGAAGTCAATCTTTTTATTTATTTATTTTTTATTACAAAGTCAGATATACAGAGAGGAGGAGAGACAGAGAGGAAGATCTTCCATCCGATGATTCACTCCCCAAGTGACCGCAATGGCCGGTGCTAACCAATCCAAAGCTAGGAACCAGGAACCTCTTCCAGGTCTCCCATGTGGGTGCAGGGTCCCAAGCTTTATGCCATCCTCGACTGCTTTCCCAGGCCACAAGCAGGGAGCTGGATGGAAAGTGGAGCTGCTGGGACTAGAACCGGTGCCCATATGGGATCCCAGCGTGTTCAAGGTGAGAACTTTAGCCACTAGACCATGGCGCCGGGCCCAAGGAAGTCAATCTTATAATGAATGTCTAATTGGTCCCTTTCTGCTCTTGGCTTGCCTGTTCTTTCAGTGTCACATCTGCTCTGGAGTGTCCTTTCTCAATGGAGTGATTTTAGCTGTTTTGCAGAAGAGTAGCCAGTCACAGATATGTAAATTAATATCAGGGATTTCTAATTTATTCCATTAGTCCACATTGATTGGTCTGTTTTTATGCTGGTGTTGCTTTGATTTTCATTGTCTTGTATGAGTGAAATCTGGAATTGTGATGCCTCCAGATTTGTTAGAAATTTTGAAGATATCTTTCATGTCCCCTAAAAAATTATTCTGATGACCACAAAATTTTTATGTAATTAAATGTATGTAGTGTCATTATCTTATTCATGCATGTTCACTGTATTATATTGTAACAGCACTATGGAGACATGCAACAACATTTGTTGACAACTATTCTAGGATAGTCACATTGGCCACCTGAACCTGCCATTTGTCTGGGCGAGGTTGCTCTTGATTGTTCAAGAATGGCCTTAGTAGGGCTGAGTGAGATGATCTACTTCTGTTCAATGTATTTCTTGCATTTCTCCTAGAATACAAATCATGCCTGCCTATGACCTCATGGGGGATGACAGAAAACAGGAATAAATAAATGAAGTGATGAATGAGCATTTCCATTTCTCAGAAACTGCGGTGGCTAACAGTCCTTGGCCTTGAGGATGGCACATGGGAATGCTAGGGTGACAGAAAGTAGTCACCGAAGAGTAGCACAATAGGTACAGATACCAGGGGAGGTGAAAATGTTGTTATTTATGCAGAAAATCTATGACCATTATCTAAACATCACCCTGTGCTTTTCCTTCCCTCAGTAAAACATTTTCCTAACTCCTAAGTGTTCATCAACATTCCTTGAGGAAAAATCTAGAGGGCATGAGCTGTTGATTGGATTATGCTACCTATCACATACTTTGCACATAGGTTTTGTGAAAGATGACATTTGTAATTTTAATTGATCCAGGAGAGACTGAATGTGTTGATAAATGAATGACTGGATGGAGAAAAGCATAAAGCACACTGAATTATTCTTTTTCCTTAGTGGTAATTGGTTTCATTACAAAAAAGTGTCCCAATTGAAATGATTTTGTTTCATAGGAGATAGTTGCTGCCATCAAAAAAGATAATAGCCAAAGAATTTTAGATTTGTTTTAAAAAAGAAATAAAATGAATGAAAATGGTGATTGTTCTGTAACTATTTTTCCACAGACCTCATAGAAGTATCTGCTCCCTCAATCCTCGTTCACACCGCGAGTGTGGACAGAGCCTTCATCACTGGTGGAATGTGTGTCTTGATGGCTCCTTACCTTATTAAGATGGCTTTGGATATATTACTCCACTGACTGATTACCTTAATTGACCTTCAGACTGGCTAAAATTTATCTCACTTAATGAGGCTCAATTCTTGTCAAACCCTCTAGGCTAGATGGCTCATGGCCCAGTCTCTTTGCTGCTTTGATTTTTCATTTTTAATAATAAGTGTAACACAAAGCTTAAGGAAATATGGTGAAATATGTCAGAAATCATGAAGCAAATGGAAAAGCCATATTTATGGAAAGATGTAAGTCTTGAGAATTTTGAGCCTATTTCAAATCATATTCCACCTCCAAATTTGACCTTGGTTGATCCTCCTTATATGATCATAATGAAGAAGTGAATTTTTAACTGCTACTTTTAACAGAGTTTACGTAAATATCTAAGGGGCAGGATAGTTGTTAAATGATCTGACGTTTATTAAATATCATCAGTCTAGTCTGGACCTGGTTATTAACTTTTGCTTCTGAAAATCTAGATGACTCTCAGTTGTTCAGACACATAGCCAATTCTTTCTCAAGATTGACATGCAAACCATTTCCATTTCAGAGGAAGCTCGACAAACAAAGCAAGCTTTCATCCTGCAGAATCAGTAGGATTGATTGGTGGTAGCTACCTGGAGCACAGGACAGAGAAGGATTATGAAGTAGTAGTTGAGCTCAGCATAAAAGAACACTCTGATTGATTAGTCATGTCTACTGTAGGCATAAAAGGGAAGAGCTGTAATGCTTGCTATTTCTCTCCAGGTTTGTAGTTTCTGATCTTGTTCCTTATAAACAATCCTATCATTTTTAGTTATTTCTTATAAATGTGTTTGTTTTTTCCCCCACTTTGATCCATGCTTCGGATCCTGAATTAGCGTTCTGCCAGATCTAATCTTTATTGACCATCTTTTTGGTTTTGAGTTGGCATCTTAATTCTTTTTCTGTGTTTGGGAAATTTCTCATTGTATGAATTTTGGCATGAGAAGTTCACATGGCTAAACCACTTGTTTTCACAAAAGATTTCCCCAGGTATCATAGTCCTTTAACTGTGCAGCAAGGTGTGAACCCAAAATCCAGAGTTTGGGTCTGTATTCCATCCAAGTAAAAATCAAGAGCTCATTCTCACAATGAAAGTCACAAAGACACAGCTCTTTTGACATTTATGGTTTCTTTGCATTCTGTGACCTAGTAGGGATAGTTTTCTTCTCAAGTCATCCAAAAGTATTTTCTAATTAAGCTAGTTTCTTTCTTCTAGAAAACAACTTAATGATACAAAGGGTCTCCTAGGAAAGGGTTTCTGAAACTTAATTGTACAGAGTTATCACATAGTCAGTTTATTAAAGTATAGATTCTTGTTAAAATGCAAGCTAGGGCGGAGCCTTTAATTAATTTGTGCTTCTTTTTAAAATTTATTTATTTGAAAGGCAGGTTCACAGATAAGGGGAGAGGGTAGGAGGGAGAGAATTAGGGATAAGAGGAGGGAGGGAGAGAGAGAGACATCTTTTTTTTTTTAAAGATTTATTTTTTTATTATTTTTTCATTGGAAAGGCGGATATACAGAGAGGAGAGACAGAGAGGAAGATCTTCCGTCCAATGATTCACTCCCCAAGTGAGCGCAACAGCCGATGCTATGCCGATCTGAAGCCAGGAGCCTCTTCCGGGTCTCCCACGCGGGCGCAGTGTCCCAAAGCCTTGGGCCGTCCTCAACTGCTTTCCCAGGCCACAGGCAGGGAGCTGGAAGGGAAGTGGGGCTGCCGGGACTAGAACCGGCGCCCATATGGGATCCCGGGCGTGCAAGGCGAGGACTTGACCACTTGCGCCACCGCGCCGGGCCCGAGAGAGACATCTTTTAAAAAATATTTTTATTCTGAATTTTGAATTATGTGGTACATTTTTGTATAGGCTGGGATTCCCCATTCCCAAATTCCCACCCCTCATCAGATTTTTTCCCATTTTGTTACAATAGTGTAGTCCTTCATAAGGAATCATAATTTAATCAGTCTCTTATTTAAGTGTACTCCAACATTGTTGGTACAGACAATGTCAGACAGTCCAGCATCCCATTTCCTACACATGTCCAACAGTTTCCTTGGGAATCTACCTTTTGTCTGGATGCAGGGATGCATATTCCATTGTATCCTCCATGTCTGTATATGATAGACCCCAGCACTCCATCACTATACATTACTGTAAGTGTTAGAAGCCATGAAACAAGGTCAACAACCAGTATGAGTTAAACAGCCACATCAACAACAACTAATTGCACCTTGAAAAAATGAGAGACATCTTTTATTTAATGATTCATTCCCCAAATGGCTGCAATGGAAGCATCTGGGAGGATCTGAAGCCAGGAACCATGAACTTCTTCTGGGTTTCCACGGTGGATACAGGGTCTCTAGCATTTGGGCCATCTTCTACTGCTTTCCCAAGCACATAAACAAGGAATTGGTTTGCAAGTGGAGCAGCTGGGTCTTGAATGTGTACCCATGAGGGGCACCACAGGTAAAGGCTTAACCTACTATGCCACAACACTGGCCTCAGATTTCTGTTTCAATAAGGTCCTAGGAAATGATAGTGATGTTGACTTCAAGCCTATACTTTTAGAAAAATGGATCTAGGGAAGCAAAGGCAGGTTAAAAGAAGGCAGAATTATTGGGGATAAAATGTCTGCTTGAGGATGTTTTAAGTTGGGACAAGATAACTACTGTAACTAGTGATTTTTCAACACACATGTGTGAAGTGCAAAGGTTCCAACACAACAGAGTTACAATTCTTAATCACATAGCAATTCCTGACCAGAAACAGGACAGTATGCAGCTTGTGTCTCTCTCCCTATTTGAATGGAGGTCAGGGCATGTCTCCCATCTTCTGCTGCTGGCTTGCTTGCCGTCCTGGTGGTCCTCTGTATTCTTGTTGTTATAAAACAAGACACAGGTATTTACATTTATGCATGATATGTATTTAATTGCTTGAGTTACATATGGAGACATTGTTGTGACTGCTATCCAGGTCAAGAAAGAGAAACCTGCTGGCCTCCCAAGCAGGCTGTCCATACACCTGCTGGCTCCTCCTTCCCAAACTAGCAGTTATCCTGACATTGAGTCTTTGCTTGCTTGTTTCTTTGTGTTTTATCACCCTACAGTGTGTCTTGAGTATTGCCCATGTTGTGGGAAACATACGTGTCTCTTCAGAGACCTATGTTCTTTCAGAATCTGATTTTATTTTTTAATTAAGAATATTTAAATTTGAAATTGATGAATATATATATATATAGGAGTGCAATTTGATATTTGATACATAAACACATTGTAGCATTAAAAATAAGATGAGTTAGACTATCACTTTCTATACTACCTATTTTTTTTATAAGAAAATTTGTTTTAAAGATTTAAAAGATTTTATATGAAAGGCAGATTTACAGAGAGAGAGTGGTCATTTATCTGCTGTTTCACTCCCCCAAGGGCCACAACTGCCAGAGACGAGTCAATCTGAAATCAGGAGCCAGAAACTTCCTCAGGTTCTCCCAAGTAGGTGTAGGGACTCAAGGACTTGGGCCATCCTCTGCCACTTTCACAGTCTGCATGCATGCAGGCAGCTGGATGGAAAGTAGGGCAGCTGGGATATGAACTGGCATCCACATGGCATGCTAGCACTATATGTGGAGACTTGGCCTGCTACTCCATGGCACTGGTCTCTGATGTGATCTTTTAATGTGTATGGCCTAGCGACCTAGCAGGTAATAAATCAGTTAGGATTGCGGCGTCACTCATCAAAATGCCTGCGTTAAATTTTTGGTTGTGCTACTTGAAACCAATTTCCTGCTAATTTAGATCATGGAAGGCAGTAGTGATGGCTGAAGTTATTGAGTTCCTGCTATCCCGTGAGACGTGATTGAGTTCCCAGCTACTGTGGTGGTGATGAGGGAGGTAGTACAACAAGTGGGGATGGGAAGAGGATGCAGGAATCTGGAGGGTGAACCAGTGGATGAGAGCACGCCATGTCTCTTTCAGCCTGCCATTCAGATAAATACAAATTCCAAACAAAATCCTAAATCTTAACAATTTTTATATACACCTTGTTAGAATGAAGTTTTCAGTATAGATGTATTCAGGAAGGTCTTTACAATTTTTTTTACTAAAAAAGTGTAGTATTCTCTTGTGATTTTTTTTCTTTAGGGATCACTGGGAGCAATAGACTTAATTTTTTTTTTGCCTGTCTTCAGTATTTCCCATCTTTTTGGAAATTCATTTTTAAATTTTTAAAGATTTATTTATTTTTATTGGAAAGGCAGACATAGAGAAAGAGAGACAGAAAGATCTCCTATCTGCTGGTTCACTCTCCAAGTGGTTACAATGACCAGAGCTGAGCTGATCCTAAGCTAGGAGCCAGGAACTTCTTTCCAGTCTCTCATGTGGGTGCAGGATCCTTAGGCTTTGGGCCATCTTCTACTGCTCTCCCAATTATAAGCAAGGAGCTGGATGGAGAGGGGAGCAGCTGGGACATGAACTAGCACCCATATGGAATGCAATGCTTAAAGATGGAGGATTAGCCGATTATGCCATGAAGCTCATCCCTTTTCTCAAATTCATTTTTAGCTTTTTTATTCAACATTGGTACTTATTTTTGTTCTTTTCTTTTACTATTAATGCATTTACTGTTGTATGTCTTCATTTTGTATACTGGTCATTCTCATTTTTTAAAATGTACTATCCTTTCTTGAGTTTAATAACCTAATTCTTTAGTTTTTTCTTATATTCTAATTTGTTATTGTAATATATTTTTCTTAATCTTGAAATAGTGCATTAGTTTTAATCTATGTTATAAGCATATATTTTATAGCATGAGTTTAGTGTGCATGGAATTGGCATTATCTTCCTTTGACCTTAATACTTTTAAATTCATCTTTTTACTATTTATTTATGTTTCTTTGAAATGCAGAGTGACACACAAATACACACACACACAGAAAGAAATCTTCCATTTATTGGTTCACTCCCTACATGACTGTAACAGCAGGAACTGAGGCAGTCTGAAGCCAAGAGCCCAGAGCTTTTCCCATATGTCTCATTTGAGTACAGAGACCCAAGACTTGGACCATCCTCTGCTGCTTTACCAAGTGCATTAACGGGGAGCTGGGTCAAAAGTAGAGCAGCTGGGACTTGATACCCATGTGGTACACATGTGCTGTGAGTAGAGACTTAGCATACAGTGCCATGATGCTGTCCTCAAATGGTTCGTTTCTGTGGCTGTCATCTCCCTGAAGGTTTAGCAAAAGGCTTCATGAACATAGCTTGTATGTCTTTGGAGAATTGATACCCCTGTTGTTTGTGCATGTAGGCGCATGTGGCATTAGATGACAGAATGGCTTGTGTCAAGAGACAACCTGACTGCTCATGTCCCACTGTTTATCTGGACCTTCTCTTTTGTCCTTGCCAAGGTTAATTTTGATTATGCTTCCACTTGTTCATCTTGCCCTTGTGACCCTGTCCTGAAAGATAACCACACATTCAGTCAGTGTTCACTGCTCTCCGTCAGGCCTTCGAACCGTAGGCTCTCACATTTGTGAGCTGATATAAGCAAATGATTGAGCTTTACAAAGTCCTATATTCTTCATCTAAAGAACTGGAATAAGAAAGTCTTTACCATTCAATGTTGTGTGAAGAAATTTGTTTAGAATCTTTCGTATTTTATAGGCCATGAAAACATGAGCTTAATAATTACCAACATGAATCCCACATGATAATTCTGTACTTTTTGCCACATAAATAAGTGATATTAACTTACACAGGCTTAAGTAAAATATGGTAGACTGTCAAACCCAAGTAAAAATGGAACTAAAATAAATTATACACAGCTATGTGTGTACCATATGGGAATTAGTGCAACGAGGCACTGAAATTCATAGATCCCGTTCTGGCCAGTAAGGGATGTGTATGTATCACACGAGCAAAGGTTCAGCTGAACACCCCTGAATAGGTATAGCTCTTTGGAAAACATACAGATTGTTTAGCAGTTTCTCTCATTTTTATATTTATTTGTATTCCTGTATGCATTCAGAAAATTAAGAACAAAGCAGCACTGGGGTTATTGTTTAGAGAGAGTTTTGCTTTATTTGCATGCACCTGCCCTGTTCCTTTTTTTTTTTTAATAATGTGAGGATGATGTGCAATTATGCATTATTGGAAGATTTGAGCTTATTTGTTTTTACTTACCTACAAGGCTGATTGTGAGGGTGTTTCCTTTCTGGAGCACAGCAGCTCTATCCCCATAGCACCAGGGTTGAATGCTTTTTAAAATTGTTTTGCCCCTGTGAAGTACAAACAAGGGGAAGGGCTGCAGAAAGTGCATGGTAAAATGTTAATGGTAGCAGCTTAGCTCAGCTCGTCCTCCAAAATGCTCCCAACTGACTGCTTGATGCCCAGATTTCTCCTTCTCTAAAGGACCCAATTTCTTGAAGTAGTTCATGATTCAAAACCTCCTGAAGAGGAACTTTGGATCAAAGAAATATTTGAGCAGACAGGAGTAGTCTGTAGTGTATAGAATTGCAAACCATATGCATCATCTTCAGACTGATACAATACATGTAATTCACAGGTGTCCATTAGATATAGGACCTTGTTTTCCTTTAGTATGGTAATTGCTGTGGAAATTAAAGAGAGATGGAAAATCTTCTGCATAAATATTGAAATCTACCTAATAGTTTAGAAAAAAATCAATAATTCTTTGATTCCTTAATTGTATGTTTTTGTTTTTGTTTTCTGTAGCTTCGGAAAGCAGTGATGGATCACATATCTGACTCCTTCTTGGAAACCAACGTCCCTTTGCTGGTTCTTATTGAGGCTGCAAAGAGTGGGAATGAAAAGGAAGTGAAAGAATATGCTCAGGTTTTTCGTGAGCATGCCAATAAGCTGGTGGAGGTAAGTCCGGAAAAGCTGGAAACCTACAGTTGATCAGCAGGCTTGATTGTACGTGTGGCTCTTGGAATTTCTCTGGAGAACTCTTCTCTGGTTTTCTCTACTCCTTTCAAAAGAAACAGGTTATCAGGGATTTCTCTGCTCTCCATCCCACAGCTCTCAGCATGCTGTAAAATGTGTCTGCCAAATTTCCAGAACAATAGGCAGAGGCTGAGGCAGGGGAACCAGAAGGAACACTCCCAAATGTTGAATACCAGCCCTGATTCAGGGGAGTAGAATTAAAATTGCCAAATGGAAGCCTAGAACACTGCTCCCGTTCCTTCCGCCTCCACTTCCCTCTCCACTCCACCCACCAAAGCCTAGATTAGTGGGTGACACTGTGAACTCGTGAAAAAAGAAAACATAAATTCTCTTAAGAAAGGTTTAGATTCCTTGTGAAAGATCATGGGGCAGTACAAGTGTGAAGCTTGGGGTCTCCATGACAGAGAAATCTGTGGGAGTTGCTTTATGAATACAGGATTGTACTGTGTGCTACTGAAAAAAAAATGCACAAGGAAATGATAACTAGGCTGCCTAAATTTAGGAACTAAAAGCCAACAGCTTGGCAAAGGTAGCAATAGTGACGTGGTACTAGACAGAAAACGGAGATGTTAAGCAGGAAATGTGTCTGCAAAAAGAGGGTAGGATGCAGGGTGGGGACCCTGGGAAATGGTAAAGTCCTGCTTAAACTTTTTCAAGCTCTGAGCATGTAACAACATCACTGCCACCACTACCACGATGGTGTCTTTCTGTCTTGGTTCATAAGAAAATAAAATCACTCAAAATGACAGACAGGTTAAATGCAAGCTGAAATAAAAATAAGTTCTCTTTTTGTTTTCTTTGGATGGCAAAGTTAAATGCTTAATAAGTTCATTAAATGTAAAATCCTCTCTGTTCTTGGAGTGGGTGATGGGGGTGGTACTGGATATAATTGTTCCCTAAACACCTGCTCTGTTTGCTCTTTGGTTAATGTAGTGCTGCTGGTGCCTCGGGCTGGAGATAACCAGTCAGTGAGAAGGCGGACATTAAACCATTGTTTCTCTAGGATACAGTCTGAGCTATTGCCCATGAGAACAATCAACAAATTCTGTGTGCTGGGGACACCAGAGTGAAAGCTCAGAACTTCCCACCATGGTCTAACTTTCTGATGTGACATCAGCCTAGAGCTAAAATCAGGGTCATCATATCGAGGCAGTCTTTCTGGTTCTGTTGTCATCTGCAAAGGCAAGCACCCTATGATCCCTTATATTTCACCTATGTGTTTTGAGAATTACCCAGCTTTTTCAAGGTGGACTTCTGAAGCCCTGACCATTTCCGTGTTTTTAGCAGGAGAAGGTGAAGGAGGAGTGAAAGTGGGGCTGGAGACAGGAAGGGGAAGAAGAAGAAGAAAAGGAATAATGCTGAGTGAATGCTAGAAATATTTCATTACATGTGATAAAATATATGTATCATCCTGTCTAAAGAATTACAACATTAAAAGCTAACATCAGAGTTTATATAAATTCTTAATGGTTTGTTGTAGACCTTCTGGATGAGGAAAGGAATGTAGATTTTTAAAATTAAATAATTCATGTATAGGTGTCCTATTCTCTGAATAATTCCTCAATATCTGTAATTATCTCGACTGGGACAGGCTGAAGCCAGGAGTAGGGAACTCAAATTTGGCCCTTGCACGTGGGAGGCAGGGACCAAGTGGGTGAAGCAGCACCCATTACCTCCCAGGCATGCACATTAACAGGAATCTGGAATTGGACCGGAGACAAAATTTAAATCTATACACTCCCAAATGGGATGGCAGTGTCCCAAGTAATGTGTAAACTGTTGTGCAGGTGCCAGTTCTTGGGGATTTCCTGACCAGCGGCCTCTGAAACCACTGAGGGGGTAAGGCAACGGTGTTCAGCAGCAGCAAGAGCTACCAGAGACAGTCTGATGGAGCATGTCCGTTTATTATCCAGCAAGCACTAACTTATATAGATGTCTCCCTTCAGTCCTTCCACCCAAACATGACACTGTAATTGGCTAAAAGGCATGTCAGTCTCTTCAGACCCTCCAATCATGTAGTAAATGACATATAATACACTTGGCTGGCAGGTATGCCCCAGGTCACATTTACCATGTATGGCTGGCTGGCAAGTAGGCTGTGGATCACATTTGACCTCTCACAGTTGCTTATCAAGGAAGTCCCAGCACAGCTCGTCCAAGGACAGACTCCAAGAGACTGGGCTGCAGCCCACCGTTCTCACCTGTATGGCTGTTAATCAGGCCAGGTCGAAATTTCAGTGAGCCAAGACCATTGTCAGTGGGTTCCCCTGGGAACACAGTGTGCCACATCCCTGTGCCTTCCCACATGAGCCAAGCAGGCAGAGATGCAGGTGCGATCTCCCACAAGTGTCCCAACTGTTGTGCAATGTGCCATGCAAAACATAAGTGTTTAAATTCTATGACACTGTCAGAGTCTATCTGTGTTCAAGATGTGCTCTTATCAAAGTGCAAACTTTGCACCTTGTGTAAGTGTGAGGTCAAAGCAGAGTCACTTTTCCCTCTGATCATCCCTCTGCAATGATAGACCTCAGACACATGTGCCATTTACACTCCTATCGGTCTTAGGTCCGAGCACAGGTGAATCTGTCCCCTCTAGGTGTCGCTTGCTCATCAAGGCAGAAGAAGCAGCAGCAGAAATCTCAGCCCATTAGAATCCTGCAATTCACAAACTTGCTGTCCTTCCCATGGGTTTCCCCTGGAGTGGTTTAGAAAGTCTTGATATGTTGGACGTTCCGGTACTACTGTTTGGTTTGACCTCTGTTCGAGCAGAGAGGAACTAGAAACTAAATGACTTGGATAGTTTATGTCTTTCAAACAAGTTCCTCATCATGGAAGTTTATATGTAACAAACTTAAAGCTTTGCATACAGCATTACTGTTTTTCTGCATTTGAAAATATCTTACTAGATTGGACACCTTTCTAAATCTTAATTTTTTTTGTTTGTAATATGAAAAAAATTGATTAGCATATTGATTTTAGATTCATTAACCTTGATAGAATCATTTATTAATTCTATATATTTTCTTTTGGATTTCCTATATATCTTTCTGGAGTTTTGTGTGTTTTCTATAATTGCCATAGTTACTTATATTTTTCCAGTCCTTATTCTGTTGGCTCCTTATATTACGTTACTGATTGGTCCTTCAATATGACATGGTTGCAGTAGATATTTCTGTTTCCAGGTCTCTTTGGAAAAATTTCAGTGTTTTAATTTCAGCATTTTAATGTAAATATATTGTTTGCTGGATATTTTTTCAGATACTTTGGTTAGATTAAGTTAGTTCTATTTTTTTTTTTTGCTGAAAGAGGATTTTTAAAGTATAGAAATTTATTTTTAAATATAATTTTAATATTGCTTACATAGTTGTCAGGGATATATCTCAGTGTGGATATCTGGTTAGCATAGGGAGGGGCGAGCTATGGAGGAAGCTGGATAGGACAAATATTTCAGTCTTTTTTTCCACCTATGTCGGCAGCAATGGAAGGGGAGGGATCACCACTTCTTGTTGTCAAACTATGTCAGCACCTGTAGGTGCGGGATAGTTATTTGATGACACCTTAGAGACCCTGATGTGGGGAAGAGTGTTCTGAGGTATTACTTGAGTGGCTTTGATATTTCTGAGATGTCATTGTCCTCATTGCACCAAGGTTGAGAAAATGTTTCCAAGGTATATTGGCTGACCAAATCCATCTTAGTGCATCCATGAACTCAGCAAAGTGTTGCAAAGCTCGGTCAGGAGAGTGCTGCAATCTATTCTGCCTTCCATCCTCTGATAAGGTCAATACCCCAGTTGGTCTATATGAGTTGGCTGTAATGTCTTGCATGTGCATTTGGGCATGCTTTCCACTGCACAGGCTTCAGCAACTGAGGAGGCCCAGTCCAGATACATGCACTTCAAGGTCGGTCCACATATATTGTGGTTTTTCTCTGTGGTTTGGGTTTGAGTCCTCCAAGAAAACATGCCTGGAGTGATCTCAGACTTGACTCTTGTGTGTGCCAGCTTGTGCAAGGTCAGGTTTGGTCCATTTGCTAGACCAGCTAATGCAAATGCCAATGAATGTGGCTACCTGGTCAGTTCCGCAGCTCAGGTTAGCCTGACTCATCCCCAGACCAAGCTGCTGCCTTGACCAACCTGGTCCTATGTTTACCAGTGGGAGCTGCAGCCTGACAGCAAAGTACCCACAGTTCTCCTACCAGACCCACTGGCAGCCCCAGATCTTGTGCTTGTCAGGGAGTACTGCAGTCCAGCATGATAAAGTATAGACATTTATTAAAGGCGTTACCTGTATGTATGGAGATTTTAAAAAAATTGTTTTTCATGATACAGTTCCATAGGCCCAAGGATTTCCCCTCCCACCCTCTGCATTCCCTCTCCCCCAAATGGAGGCAGTTTTAGAAATCATTTCCTATATTTTTCAGAAGTTTGGTATCAGTTATGTTTTTTTTTGTTAGAAAGAATAAGTTGGAAATCATTATCTGTTTTTTTCTGTTTTGAAGTGATTGTGCTAAGACTGGCTTTGTATATATTTTAATATTTGAAGGAATTCACTGATATAGCAGTGTGAGCCTGGGGATTTACTTTAGGGAAAATTTAAAAACATAAAATGGTTTTATGCTTTTCTAAGAGTTTTTTTTTAATTTGCTCTTAACTTTCTAATTTATTGGCACAAAACTGTCTATAATTCTCCTGCATTTTTTAGTGTGTGGGAATCTGCATTGCTATTCATTGTTTTTTCACTTTCAATTGGTGTGTTCTCCCTTTTTTCTTGATTAGTTTTCCAAATAATACATCTATTAGGTAATTTCTCTCTTTTTAAAAGACTTGCTTTATTTACTTAAAGGCAAAACTAGAGGCAGAGAGAGAGAAGGAGGGAGGTCTTCTATCCACTGGTTTGCTTGGGCCATCCTCCACCATTTTCCCAGGCATTTTAACAGAGCTTCAGTTAGGAAATAGAGCGACTGATACTTGAACTGGCAACCATATAGGATGCTTACCCTACAGGTGGCAGCTTAACCTATTATGCCACAATGCCAGCAGTTATTGAAGATTTTATTTAAAACTCAGCTTCCAACTTTGTAGATTTTGTTTGCAGTTTATTTATTTATGCTATCTCCATATGTCATTGTTTCTATTTTCTTCCAGTATATTTTCTGATGACCCATTTTTTTTTAGCTCAGTCATCCATTTGTGTTCAGTGTACTTGAAACCCTTCTACTGAGTTGTATTTTGTTTCAAGAATTACTAGTTGAGGTGAGTGGTTTGCTGTCAACAGTGAAGTTTCAGCTCAGGATACCAGCATCCCATATCAGAGAACCTAAGTTCAAGTCCCAGATGCATTTTGATTCTAGCTTCTTGCTAATGTGTATCCTGGTTGGCATTCAGTGATGGCTCTAGTGCTTGGATTTTCTGGCTTGAGCCTTAAGCTGGGCATTTGGGGAATTAATTCTCTCTCTCTCTCTCCCTCCCTCCTTGCCCCTCTCTTTCTCTCCCTCCCTCTCTCTTTTTTCTCTCGTTATCCCTCTCCCTCTCTCCCCCCACACTTCTCTCCATCCCTCTGTTTCTTTTTGTCTCTCTTTTTCTGACTTAAATGTAAGAGAGGGAAATGGAGGGATGGACAGAGGGAGGGAGGGAAGGAGTCAGAGAGAGAACAAATGAATTGCTAGAATAACTTGAGGCTAGTCCAGTCTACCTTTCTTTACAAATTTTTTATGGAGGCCAATTAATGACCAATTAGGTCACTTAGAATTCTAACTTAAATATGAATATAAACTTCACAAGATGTTCTAAAACATTTTTGGATGCTTTCAGCTTACTAATTGTTGCTATATGTACAAGGTATCTTCAAAATGTTAATAAAACTCTGCATGGATTTTAATTTTTTGACAACAAAACAAATCTATCATTTAATTCCATTTTTCCACAATTTCTTTTGAAGTCCACTTGTAATTCATTTGATTGGGGAAAAAGTAATGATTAATACTAGGCTAACTTTTTTGAGCCTCCTTTCACTGTGGGATCTTAACACCAAGTCTTTGTTGGCTTGGTTGTCATACGTTCCATTTTTGCTTTCCCAGAACTTTTAACAGCAGCTTTAAAGTTTCTCTCACCAGCTATCTTCTGACTTCTTGGTTTTCTTTAGAGTAAGAATTAGCAAATCTTAGGGACAGTGGGTGGAGTGACATGCAGAAAGTTAAGCTTTCCTTAGAAAGTGTCTATTTTTGATATCATTTAAGTTTTGATATTTTTGTATGCTTTGATTCTTTCAAAAATTATTTTTATTGTGTCTTTCAAAGTGTTTTTACAAGAAGTGGGTCTCTTACATACTACTGCATCATATCCAGAATTAATAGCCCCTATGAGAGCTAGTTCAGATAGGTTTATAGATTTTTAAACTGTTGTTAATACTTTTTTGAAGATTTACTTATTTTTATTTGAAAGTAAGATTTATAAAGATGGGAAGCTAAGATCTTCCATCTGCTGGTCATTATCCAAATGGTCCCAACAGTTGGAGCCAGGAGCATCCTCTGGATCTCCCACACCGGTTCAGGGCCCAAAGACTTGAACCATCCTCCACTGCTTTCTCAGGTCATAAGCAGACACCTGGATCAAAGTGGAGCAACCTGGACGTGGGATGTTGATACTAATGATGGAGCATTAGCCCACAAAACCATGGTGCCAGCCCATGTTGCTAATATTTTTAGTCCAGCATCTCATTATCCAATGGAGATTTTGGTTTCCATACTTCAAATAAACGGACAAATCAGTAAAACAGTCTGGCTGAACTGAAATAATAAAGTTAGAGCTCTATCTAAAATTCCTTAGTGTTTCCTCTACTCTCTCAACATACGCTCACAGCCTTTCAAGCACACACTTGACACTTGTTTGAGACATTCTCATGAAGGTCTAACTTTTCATTATTGTATACCATATGAGAAGCATTCCGAGAATTTTTGAATGGAAGATGAATGCCTTTATGAAAAGATGTGTGATTTGATAATGTGAGTTTTAACCTTTACACATTTCTTGACTATTGAGCTTAATGGTAATTTATTTGGTTTTTCACCTACTTTGTAGTTTTTGGTTACGTTTATGTGCCATTATTCTCAACTTCAGTATTTTGTTTGCCTCTGACAGAAATTGGTGGTGTTCAGTGAATAGGACCAATCAAAATGTAGTCCATAGATGTTATAACCCTTAAAAAGCTTCCCCAAGGATAGAGTTGGTGTAAATAAAATGCAACATGTGAATAGTAAAGAGTTTAGTTTTTCAAAATTTCCGTAATTTCAGCATTTGTTCCTCATTGTCTGCAGCAGTTAGTGCAGATTAGCTGAATTTACGCCGGCGTCGGTGGATAGAAAAATTCAATTGGACAATTAAAATCCTTTGTGATCTACATCAGCCACTATAGAAAGTGTTGTATATAAAATTGAATGAGATAAGTATCAATGATTTTTCTTCATCTTCACAATTCAGCTTACTCATCCCTTGTAAATGTTAGCTAAGGACTTCAAGGTAAGGCCATCTCTGAAGTTGTACTGAGCTGATCTGATGATCTAATTTTCAGTCCTTTTGGAGAAATGGAAAGCAACTTGTGATAACTCAAGACCAAAGTAATATGGTTGAGGCAGGTAGGGATAAAACATAACTTGGGGACGAAGTATGTATTGCAGCAATAAAAATGCAAGGTAAACCTGAAATTACGATGCAAAATCAATACAGTGTTTTAATCTTCTAGACTTGCTTTATTCCTTCCAATATCTGAATGCTTAGAAAACCTTCCTGCACCTCCCCATTCTTCCCTTATGCACCAAAGTATCTTACCTGCTCCATGTTATTAGGCAATACAGTGACATTCAAAGAAGCCTCACTCAATTGCCTGACCCTTCTTCAGTCTCTCCTTTGCATGTAGTAAAGTCAGGCCTGGCATCTTGTAGCCCAGGTGGGCAACAGTTCATGTCCCGGATAATCTACTTCTAATAGAGTTCCCTGCTAATGGCCTGGGAAAAGCAGTAAAGGCTGGACCAGACTTTGGACTCCTGCCATTTACCTGAGAGACCTTGATGGAGTTCAAGGCGTTCCAGTCTCCTCTCTTTGGCCTGATCTAACATGGCTATTGTGGCCATCTCGTGAGTGAGCCAGTTGATCAAAGACCTGCCTCTCCTTTCTCTGTAACT
Organism: Ochotona curzoniae; assembly: GCF_017591425.1. NCBI lineage: Eukaryota > Metazoa > Chordata > Mammalia > Lagomorpha > Ochotonidae > Ochotona > Ochotona curzoniae. The sequence goes on along the minus strand of NW_024466599.1, from coordinate 58,320,175 downwards.
GTTTCAAATAAATAAACAATAGATAAATAAATATATTTTTTAGACCCACAAAATCAGTGCAATTTTGCTGCCTGACACTATTCTAAGGCCTCTCACTTTTCTCAAGTTGAAGCCCAATATTCTACAGAAGAGTATTTGGATTGCATGTTTGGCCCTGTCTTCAGTGTCCATGTTCACGCTCCTATCCTCTGCCTCTTTTTTTGGTAGGCCAACACACACATACAACATCTTTTCATGGGAAAATTGCTGTTCCCTCTCCTGTGAAGCCTCTGCTTGTGTTGTTCCTTTTCGGACACATCGTTCACTCTGTTCCCTTGCTGTCATTTATAATCATTGTTCAACTCGTGCCTGAATAGCATGTTCCCAAATGAAATCAGTTCCTTTTGTTTTTAACCCTTATGATATTCTACTTACTTAAAATTGTAATCACAGACTGTATATTTTCTACCAGTGTACCAATTCCTTCAGGGAAGAGACCCTGTCTAATTGATCCTTAACTATTCAGCAGCATTTCACTGAGTACACACTTTATAACAAGTAATTAATAAGGTGATGATGTCTAGAGAATGAATAAAATAACAAATGCAGCCAGCTATTGTTACCTACTTTTTTACTTTGAAGATACTATATTTTAATAGCATTTATGTGGGACCCTAAAATGCACTTTAGGGATTACTGATAAAGAGGCATTGTTCCTGAATTTACTGCTAAGGAGTAATTTCAAATCTGGATAAACTAAAACATTAGAGCACCCATCTTTACTGGGTAAAAAGCAATTGCAGTTTGCTATTTGGATTCCTGAGAAGTTGAACAAGCTCTCTCAAAGTGATTCTAGGATAATGCTTTTAGCTCTATCATTATTTCTTCCTTCCTTGCCTTTGTTTCTTTCCATTTTTATAGTGGATGTGAGAGGGGGAACTGGTTGTCTTTGAAATACAAATCAGAGCCCTAGACATGACTGGAGCACATGAATCTCAGTTCACTCTCAATCCCCTTGAGGTAGCTAATCTTGATAGCTGTACCATATGATACATGATCAATTTTATCAGAAATGCAGTTTCAAAAGAGGACATGACCCTTTAGTAGTCATAATTGCTAATGGGATCATCCGCTAAACACCAGGTATCCATGCAAATCCATTCAATCACTTTTGTCATTTGATCCTCCAAGTGCAAAATGTTGCATTCTGCAGGAACTTCGTGTGCTCATTGATGTACATCCCATTGCTAAGGGCAAAGAAAGGAAGAACTAGATTTACAGTAAGTGAGGTAGAACTGTGTGCTGTAGAACAAAATAAAACAGTAAGGAGATAAACACGATGGGAGTGGACACGTGAGATCAAAAACAGCTTCTCTGCTAAGACCATTGAGGATGGAAGAATATCCCACTGTGGGAAATGTGAGGACAAAAATACTAAAGCAATAGTGTGCTTGCAGTGTATGATAACAAACAGACCATTGTATCTGGGGCTGAAAATGAGGTGAAAAATTACAGAAATGAAACTGGAAAATGGACTTTGTATTTCAGTCACATATTTCAACATACTGAAGAGTCTTAAAGACATGGCAAGAACTGGCTTCCATTTTTAATGAATCACTCTGCTGCCATGTGGAAAATACATTATAGAGTACCACAATTATAGGCAGGAAGAATATGTAAAAATGGCACTGTAATAGTTCAAGAAAGAATGAGTGCTAGTGTTAGTATAGAGGTTCGGGAAGTGGGCAGAAGTTGCTGGATTTTGTTTCTGTGTCCATGGATGGGCCTGTATATTGCAAATGAGGATGTGAGGCAGAGAAGAGTCTGGCCTGATTCCAGGTTTTGACATGTTAAAGTAATGAAATCAGTTGGAATTAAAAAGAATGAAAAAACATAGTCTCCACTCTCAAACTGTTTCTCGATTGGCTCTGGCTGCAGCTGTTTGATATGTGTGATCAGGAAAACCTTATACAAATGTCTGGGGTTTAAATAAATGTAACAGAGCTTTGTAAATTCCAAGGCCTTGATTCAAATTGTGAGCCAAAAAGAAAAATCAAGAAAAGCTGCAGCAAAGACTACATTGATGGAATTGGCTTTTCATGCATTTTAAAAGATGCAACTTTCTCTTCTTTATTTTCAGGATTGCCTTCCTAAGTACAGTTAGCATGTTTGCATCCAAGTTAAGGTATTAGGATTTCCCACGTAATTGACTCAGACCCATGAATAATGATATTCTCTATGAAGAGCTATTTTTTTTTAAAGAGACTTATTATATTTTTATTGGAAAGTCAGATATACAGAGAGGAAGAGAAACAGAGAGGAAGATCTTCCCTCTGATGATTCACTCCCCAAGTGACTGCAACAGCCGGTGCTATGCCGATCTGAAACCAGCATCCAGGAATTTCTGCCGGGTCTCCCACACAGGTGCAGGGTCCCAAGACTTTGGCTGTCCTTGACTACTTTCCCAGGCCACAGGTAGGGAGCTGGATGGGAAGTGGAGATGCTGGGATTAGAACTGGCACCGATATGGAATCCTGGCGCATTCAAGGCAAGGACTTTAGCCACTAGGCCACACCGCCCGGCCCTATAAAGAACTATTTTGATCAGACCTAGCATTTATTACATTTAGAATAAATTTTATCACTGAAGATGTGCATATATATATTATATCACATTTTGCCTAAAATTACCTAATTCCCAATCACTATCATACTTTATGATGTTTCCTTAACATACAATAAAGAATTAGAGAAAGAGTTAAGACATATGTATAAGTCTGAATAATTATGTAAAGATAGGATTAAGATTTTAATAAACTATTACTGATTATTTAATGGTTTTGAAAATCATATGAAATAGACACTAATTTTTCCACCTAATGTTTTATTATATTTGTGCTGAGACTTTTAATTTACATTATAGCCAAAGGCTTAATGCTCCACTAAATTAAAGAGTCCAGTAAGTAAAAAGTAGAAAGACCATAGTTGAGGGCCCAGCACAATGGCTTAGTGACTAAATCCCCACCTTTAATATGCCAGTTCATGTCCTGGCTGCCCCACTTCCCATCCGGCTCTGTGCTTGTGGCTTGGGCGAGTAGTAGAAGATGAATGAACGCCTTGAGATCCTGCACCTACATGAGAGACCGGGAAGAATCTACTGGTTCCTGGCTTAGGATTGGCTCAGCTCTGGCTGTTGAAGCCACTTGGGGAGTGAACAAGAGGACAGATGTTTCTTTGTATATCTCCATCTCTCTGTAAATCTGCCTTTCCAACATAAACATAATGTGAAAAGAGCATAGTTGAGCAGGAAAATAGACTTGGGTTATATGTAATAATCAAATGAAAACTCTATTCATGTAAGTTAAATTTGAAATAAATAGTCACAAAATCATTAAAACTATAGTAGTATATAATATTTAAGAATTTGACAAAGTTTAAAGGTTTAACAAGCTAATATTTGCAGCAAAATGAATACACATGGTCATTTTGAAAATTATGATTTATTATTTACTTTATCTGAGGGACAGATTGAAAGAGAGAGAGAGAGAGAGAGAGAGAGAGAGAGAGAGAGAGAGATTTTTCATATACTGGTTGGCTCTCAAATGGCCAAAACAGCCAGAGCTGAGTCCATCTGAAGCCAGGGACCAGGAGCTTCTTCCAGACTTCTCAGGTGGATGTAGTTCCCAAGGACTTGAGCCATTCTCTGCTGCTTTCCCAGGCCATAAGCAGGGAATTGAATTGAAAGTGGGGCTGCTAAAACTCAAACTGGCACCCACATGGGATTCTGGTGCTACAGGTATAGGTTTACTACCCCTGTGCTTTGTTGATTATTATCATTTTTTTATTTCTAGCTCTCACATTTAAGAGAGAACATGCAGTATTAGTCTTTCTGTGTCTGGCTTATTTCACTCATTGTGATACCATTCAGTTCCCACCATTTCAGTGCACGTGGTAGAATTTCATTATGTTATAAATTGCATTTTTCTTTAACCATTTATTTGATAACAATAATGAACACCGTGGTTGAGTCCATATTTCTCTTATTATGAACAGTACTGCTAAAAACAAGGTGGTGTTGGTGGTGTATCTTTGATACAATATGTCTTTGGGTTTATACCTAGTAATGGTACCACAGGATCATATTATCATTATTTACACTATATTTTAAAGATGAAATAACCTGAGATTTTACGAAGTTAAGTAACCGGGGCAATGTCACATAGCTTGAAAAAGAAAGAATTCCCACATGAACCCAATACCTCATATTCTAGAGGCCACTCTGTCCCTACCTTTTAAACAAAGATCCCATTTAGTCTCGAGTTTGAAACACATTGTTTGAGCCCCAACTGATTGCCTTAAAAGATTAGCTGCTACTATTGCTTTGATTATATATACATTGACTTTCATATCTTAGCTCTCAACTCATATTTCTGAAAACAGCTGTACTTTGCTATGCATATCCTTGAATGTAATGCTCATTTCTCTAAAAGAATCATGAGGAATAGATAATCTATACATTTGTTTTGGTTGTTACATTGGGCAGTAAATTAAGCTCTTGCATTAGATTCTCATTTCAGCACGGACGGTTCATATTTGTCCAAATTGTTAAATGCCAGGGAGTTTCAAGGTTGCTCTCAAATAATAAAATCCAAAGATACTAAATATTTTCAAGTCAGAGTTCGATTGCAGTGCTTGAATTAATTACACCTGTAATATAAATACTTTTAGATTACATTTCCATCTTAGCAACATAGTGAAAATGTAAAATATGGGAGTCTGATTATAGAGACATTTTTTTTAGGTATAAGAAGAAGCTAATAGTTTCTATGGAAATTTGATTTGTTGACATTTAGATAAAAACTAACTGCAATAATCTTCACCCACTGATTTATATCTACCATGTGAATCATATGCACTACACAAGAAAGAAAGCAGCTAGCTACATTGCTCACACCTAACAAGAGGGAAAAAAATCAACACTTAGCTCCTTATCTATGCTGGATATCATAGTAATTTTTCATATTATCTTTTAAAATAACTTTAAATACTGTAATCATCAATATCATAGTTCTGCCTTTGAAAAACTTGATCCAAAGGAGGCCCCCGGTAGTCTCACCAAGGTCATCAGTGAGGTGCGTGGTGAGCTACAGAGAAAGGTTAAAGAAGCCTGGAGATCCCTGTTCCCTTCCTCTCCGTTCCATTTTCCTTCACTTCCCCTCTGCTTCAGCATCTTTCCTCACTTTTTTTTTTCCTCTTGGTTTATAGATCTTACACATTCCTCATTTGTTTATCAATATCATCATGAAACTACAAGTCAGCAGTTAGTATTTCTTTATTGTTGATTTTTTTAGCATACTCTTGGAAGTTGAAGAAACATGCTATAATATATTAGCGAGAGTCTGGGGAGACTAGGATCTAGACTTTCATTGTGGAATTGCCAGATCATCAAAGGTTGCATAAAGTGTTTCTGCTACAGAGAGTTCTAATGCTAATTGGTTTCACCAGCTTTGTAGGGAGTGACTTTTTCTCGCTTTGTGAGTGTGTGTGTATAGATACATATACATAAATGCATATTCATGCTTTCTATTGTATTTAATTTTAGTGCAACTCTATAAAATGTATATGCAGTATTCTGCTAGCTCTAAAACCTGCCTTGGAATATAAACTTGGGTTGTTATGGTTAAACTTTTCTAATGCAAAAAATGATAAATCACCAGAGAAAGAACTCTGGAATACTCCCATGCTCAGTTTTCACTAGCTGGAAAGGCCTTTGTATCACTAAGCCCTTGGCCAGCCTGAAGCCATAGTTTAAAAGAGATAGTATGTTGAGATGTTGCTTTTAATGACCTGAAAGTGAATTTTCAGATTATGTGGGCTATTTTGGCTTTAGAGAGAGGTTCAACTTCCTAAAGCCCTATGGCCAGCTTGAGGCTTAGTGGGTCTGTACTTTCATCCTTTCCCTTAAAGCACAATTTTGGGTCCTTTGGGCCTAATGACTGGGATTCCTGTGGCAGCTGTGTGAAGGAACCAACCCCGATCCTTTGGCCCTCAGATTTTTCATGTGTCTTGATCATCACTCAGGTACTAACCATTACTGCTACTGTCACTTTAAGTACTTTCTCCAATTTTAGACTCAAGGAAAACAGACTGTCACAATAATTTCCTAGTTCTTGGATGCATTTGTGGATGGTTATGGAGTTTGATGCTTAGTAGAACAATATGACATTGTTTTGGTTTTCCAGGCCCCTCAAGCCTCATGTGAATATGGAAGTGAAATACATGATACAGCTGGTAGCTGAACTGTCCCAATCAACTGTCCCAAAGATACGGAGCTGCCACTTCCCATCGTGACTTTAGCTTGCAACTGGTCCAATATCTGAAAGGCAGGTTTGAATAGCTCTTAATCAACTTGGCCATTAATATGTGGGGAACCAGGAATAACAATCAACGTTTCCTGTGAAGGAAAACCTGCATATTAACAAAATAGTGTTCTATTATTAATGGAGACCCTTTGTTTCTATGACTTCAGAGCTTCTAGGGTTTCTTTCCTTCTTTTTTCCCCCACTTGAATTCTCATTTGTGTTTGTCATAGAAAGTCCCAATTTGTGAATGCCATAGTGACAACATATATTTTTGAAGACAGAAAACAAGAGAGACAGACATTAGAAAAGATCTCTCCTATAATGGTTCACTTCCCAAGCTACCACTTGGATGGGGCCTCACCTTGCCAAAGTCAGGAGCCAGGAATTCACTTCTCTGTGGGTAGCAGGGATACAACTTCTTGACCCATTGTTGGATGCCTCACAGAATGTACAGCAGCGAGTTCACTCAGAGCATGGCACTTTGCTGTGGGATGCGTGTCCCATGGGATGTGGTGTAGCAATGATTACCGCATCCTGCTCCAGTCTCTCCAACAGTTCTTTGTTCCTCAAGCCACTTCAGTGTGTATTTGTGTGTATGCATATTAGATACATATGTGCTTCTATCTAAAGATCTGTTATTTCCTCAATCGTATATGAAAGCTAGCAGGATTATCTTTAGGAAGATAAAAATTGATCCTTTACGTGACTTTTAGTGTAATCTAAGCAGAAATTGATTGAAATTCCCCCACTACCACTACCAACCAGATTGTTGCCCTTGTCTGCTCCTATTTAGACATTCACACTGTCGCAGTGTGTGAATTTCACACATCTAAGGTGTTTGGGAATTGGGAAAATATTTTCACATAATACCAGTTGCCACCAAAATACAGATACTTACTTCAACTGACAAATTGTTATTCTCCATGCTAAAACAATACGAGTCTTGTGACTTATCTTCTCTAAATGAGTTATTAGGTTTTGAAAAAAAAACGTTCTTTTCAAAAATCTACATTATGCCAAGAGTGTGATTTTCTTACACGGAGAAGAGGACATCCAAGACATACTAAATTAACCGTCTTCTTCACTCATAACTATTCCTTAATTTTAAAAATTCAGAATATCTGAAAAGGTTGGTTAAGTTTACAATACACAATGTTCTGTTGGTAAAGTGTTTAATGTATGGGCAAAAATACATTTCAGGCTGTTGGTGCCAGAGAAGGGGCTGCCTATTTTCTTTAAAATGTCATGACAGATTCCACATGGGGACTGAGGACGTGGAGGTTGCTAATGGTGGAGCAGCAAGTCCCCTGTGGATCAGTCATTCTGCATACTAAAAATAGTCAGTGATTTGACCTATCCCAACATAACACTCAGCTAAAGAGGCTGTTTTGATCCCCATAATCAACTATCTCAAAAAGTCAAGTCTTTTCAAGTAGGTGTCTTCAAGTGTCTGTTTCATAGAGCTTTTTTTTTTTAAAAAAAGTCTCAAATTTGTAATTTGCTTCCAGATTGATAACTTTTTTTATGCCTATTCTGTAAACATGATGAATGCAGGTGTTTGTCCCCAGCAGAGAACGCTTAATATCTTCACTCTACATGCAGTGCCCACAGTGGAGGGTAAGACAGCTCTTCTTGGGTAGAGTTGGGTAGGAGTTTAAAAATCAGCTTCTCCACTGCGCTCACTTGGGGAGTGAATCATTGGACGGAAGATCTTCCTCTCTGTCTCTCCTCCTCTCTGTATATCTGATTTTCCAATAAATAAATAAATCTTTAAAAAAAATCAATTTCTCAAATGATAGGAAACTTTGGATATGAGGGCAGGCTGAGGTCTCACATGGATGCTGGAAATACACAAATAGTGCAGAGGTGAAATTCAGGCTGTATTGCAAGGTGAGAAGCCCAGGAACACAGAAGAGGGTGGACCAGAGAGCTCATGAATTGGAGGAAAGTGGGGGACGAATATCTGACTTAGGCACAGAAAGCAGGGAAGGTATTTGACTTGCGTCTAGCTTTACCTCATGTGACTCTTACTCATAAGTCAAATTCCAGTGTTTTTCTGCCCTTGGACTTAGCCTTGAAAACCGTTTTGATCTTGCGCTGGCTTTTCAGATGTGGTGTGACCTCAGTTCTCTTCCCAAGCCCTCCTGTCACCAGAAAATGTCCCAATGGCTACTCAATCCATTTGTGGATTTCAGAGCCTCGCATTTCTACAAATACTGGTTCTATTACTGTCTGTTAATTCTCCTCCAAAGGGGGAAACTGTCTCATATCCAATGAATTCTCTTTGCTTAGGATTTTGAAAGTGAAATTCCTTTCCTCAAAAAGAAAACAGTTCAATCTTTGTCCCAGTTGCTTCACTGGAATTTTGGAAGGAGGAGTTTTGTTCTGCATTCCAGCCACCCCACTCCCACCTCACTCCCACCCCACCCCACTCCACCCCACCCCCTCACTCAAATACAATTAATAAATGGCTGAATCAGAAGTTTGAAGAGTTTCTTATGGTCAAAAAGTACTAAGGATATTTGTTCAAGTGTGTGTCTCTTATACAGAAGAGTCCAAGGATAAAATCACCAGGAAGGCATCGAAGTGAATATTTCTTCAGCCTGTCTGGGAGAGCTTCAGTGTGAAATGACAATTTCCATTACAAGTTTCTCTAGAGGTGGAAGGAAGTGAAGGGAGCTTTTATTTTCACGTAGATGCTCATCACTTCCTACCCATCTTTCCCCATAGTAACTTTCAGAGGAGTGAGTACTTTGCCTTAATCAAAGAAATTTACAATTTTGCAAGAATTTAATGTTCTAGTGGCTGTTCCTTGGGTATAGTTTTAGTTGCACATGCAATTGCTTATCACTCTGGAGCAAGGTAATTTATGATCATGACTTTAAAGAGGGCTGATCTCATCTGCTTTGAGTGAAAATTTTTATATGAATAGATTGGAGTATTTAATGAAGGAAATATGACTACTGCGTGGATTTTCAACCTCTTGTGCCTGGTTACTGTTCAGTAGCATTCTTGGATTCCACCCGTTAGATTCCAGTAGCAACTTCCTTGTCCAGTTATGACAGCCAAAAATAGTTCAGACATTGCCAGATTTCTTAAGTGACAAATCTGGCCCCCGGGGTAAGAATCACTTGTCTCCAGTGTCTAAATACAATATCTTGATTAAAATGAAAAATTTTTGTATACATAGCAGTACACATCTACATTTGCTAATTCTCAGCATACTCATTATTTGGCCAAATAAAGTAACCAGATTAATTCAAGAAATAGGTAAAAGTTCATTTCACCCATAAAATTATCTCTGAATTTTCTGTTCAAAATACCGATCATGTCCTCTCTCCATAGTAATTTGGTGAAAACCTCTGGTCACAAATTATATTTCAATGCTCCTCATAAAGGCACTGTTCCAAAAAGGGATTCAGTATTCTGAAAACTACTTCCAAGTGGGAATGCATATCTGTTATTAAGATAGCAAAAACTCATTAGGACTCTGTCACTGATATTATTTGAACTAAATTGATCAGTTTAAAATATAGCTCTGAAAGGGCAGGAACAGGTAGAGAGACAGTAATATGTTAGACACTGTGTGTACCAGGAAGATGCTGGAAGGTGACCAAGTTTATCCCATTCACATCAGCTGTAAGACTCAGAGTAGTTATTAGATGAAACCACAATGTAGATGTAGCATGTGTTCAACAAAATGCTTTTTAGTTGGGAGTTAAATTCAGGTTGGAATTCTCAGAATTTACCTAGGTCATGTGTATATTTGTATTCTTACTTTGTATTTTTTCTTTTTTTTTTTTTTTTAATTTTTCATGATACATTTTTGTAAGGGAATTTCCCTCTACCCTCCCCGGTTACTCCCCCTACTTACTGATTTCCCCTATAGTATTGCAATGTGTCTTTTTAAAGAGAAAAAGAAAAACTATCTTGTAAATAACAGTTTCCCTCTGAACTTTGACCCTTGCTGTTCACTGAGCGAGAGATTTCTCTGTTTTGTGTTGCTCTGTTTTTATCCTTTTTTGAAAAGACACCAGGAACACAGGAATGTCTAGGCAATTCAAGGCTAGTACGTACTGCGGATCTAGTGAATAAGCCACATCTGAATTGGCAACAATCACAAAGACAGGATGACCATGTTCATCACAGCTTTCTTGGTCATCAGCCCTGGTTGTTCTGCCCCCTGCCTGTGAAGGCAGGCAACTGTTTGGAGACGAGTATGCTCAAGTATGTTAAAGGACTGATACTGCTCTCCAGGGCACAAGGATACTCATTACAGAGGACACAATTCCTGCTTCTCAAAACATGGCCCATGGACTGGCAATGTCAAACTCACCCAGGAGCTTATTGGGAATACAGTATCTCAAGCACAGCAGTCTGTTTTTCACCATATTCCTATGTTAGACCTAGGACATTCAAATTTGTGAAGCACATGTGTAAAAGGCATTTTTAACTGTATTCCATGAGATTCTGCAGGGGAAAAGTCAAAGGTTTACTGATAAAAAACACATTTCTGGAATTTCTTTATCCTATAGGCACATTTTGGAGGAGCACATGGACATGGAAAAGCATGCTTTGAGAAATCACAGATTGTCACCAAGCCTTTGAGGTGCAGAGGATACTTGGACTGTGGATAGGTTATGATTGAGATCTGATTTTTGAAAATGCGGGACTGAAGTGAAAGAAGTACTGTTGTGCGTAATAGCTTTGGACCAACTTTATTTTTTAATGCACACAAGTACCTTTTCAAATACTATGGCAGTCAGTATGCTCAGTACCTTCAGACTCAGAATCATCCTGTGAAAAACAACCTGGAGATGCAAAATTAGTGCTAATTTTGCAATATCTATTTAGAAAAATCTATTTAATTGGAAACTAACATTAGTATTTTTTGTGGCATTTGTTCTTTGTTCTAGTTGATAAAATAGAGGCCATTTAAAGTATGGGGATTGTGTTTATTTGCTAGGGTTGTCATAGCAAGATATCATGTTGCTTTATGTAAACATCTATTTCTTAAAAATTCTGAAAGCTGAAGATACATAGTGTCCACAGATCCCATCTCCCTGCAGGTGAGGACTCCCTTGCATTGCAGCTGACTGACTGCCTTCCCTCTGGGTCCCACCCCATGGTTGCACATCCCTGGAGTCCCCTTCTATGTCCAGATTTACTCTTCCAGAGACACCAGTCAGACTGAATTAGAATCCACTTTAATGGCCTCATTTTAATTTGATGACCTCTTTAAAGATCCTGTCTCCAAGTGCAGTAGCATCCGGAGGTTCTGGAACTCGGGCTTTTCAAGTGTACAAAGCTAATAAAGACGCAGTTCAGCTCATGACAGCTGGCTTTCCTTATTTGTGAAAGGCAGAAATATTGTCTTTCCTATGCCTATTTTGAAGCTTTTCTGTTTTTAATTTTCATTTGTTATTGATGAATACATCAAGGACTGGTATGTGTTATCCCTAATTCTTAATCTCATAGAAATAATTTTCTTATTTACTTTTTAAAAACACGCGTCTTACTTAAAAGGAAGAGTTATAGAGAAGAGGAGGAGAGAGAGAATCCTTTTCTTGATTTACTCCCCAAACAGCTATAATACCAAGGGCTGGGCCCAGGCCAAAGCCAGGAGTTTAGAATTCTATCCAAGTCCCCCACATGAATGACAGGCCCAACTTCCAGAGCATCTTTCTTTGTCTTGCAGTCACATCAGTAGGGAGCTGTGTTAGAATGGAGCAGTCTGGACCAGAAGTGTTGCCCATATGGACCAATGATATTGCACGTTACATTTTAAACCTCTACCCTGCAGTACTGGCTCCAGCTAAGAAACTACCATGTGAAAAGCAATCGTCCGTCTTTTTCCAAGTGTGTTACATAAATTTAACTGAACTCTTTAAAGGGGTTCTCCAGATTCTCAGACCTGACTCAATCACTCAGACCTGCTGTAATCACTTACATTTTGCCTGGAGATATTCTTTATTTTGCCCATTTTCTTGTACCCCAGACTTGCATGAGATTTTTTCCTTTGCTATAATTTGTTCGCTAAAGTGCATATATTTCTTGTCTGTGATGTCACTACCTCTATCCCATGATGCTTGTATGTGTGTGTGTGTGTGTGTGTGTGTGTGTATGCATGTTTTTCTGACACATTTATTATGCATGCCAATGTCTTTTACCTGGATCAGAAAGACCCATTCTGAAGGTGAGCCCTGGATGGATGGAAAAATCCATAGAAGATCCTTCTGCCAAAGGGGCAGAGAAGGGTGAAGGACAAGTACTGCACTGACTGCTGCTTCCGGTGCTCCAGCTGGAAGTTGTCACCCTCGAGTCTGGCGACTGCTGTTCTCTGACTCAGTTTGTTGCTAGTGATGCTGATGAATATCTATTTTTAAAACTTGAAAAAAGTTTAAAATCCTTTTTTTTCACAATAAAATATGGTAGGTTGGAAAGTGGGACAGTAATTCTGTTGAGTATATCACGTAATCATGAGCTAGCCTTCCCATCTAAATGCTTTAACTACTTTAGAGCTATTTTGCATCTTCGTAACTGGTCAAGGTATACTATTATGTGCAGTGATTTGCCTTCTCAATAACTAGCCTGAAAAAAACTCATCATTAATTTATTTTTTTGCTTCCGCTACTGTATTTTAGTGTTGAATTATTTGCAAAAAGTTTGAGAGTTATATGATTAAATGAAGCATTGTATATAGCTGTATGTTTTTATATTAATATCTGTTTGTATGACATATTTATACATTTTATATTATTCAAAAACACAACAGCATCCACTTCATCTGTAGAACATTTTAGCGAAGAAGAGAAAACAAATTCTGTTTCTGAGAAATGCCACACTGGCAGTTGGTAACAAACATTATTCTGGAGTCCAAATTTCCATGTTTCTAAATTCAGTTCCTTTCAATTGCTATTAATTGGACATCTGCTATGTGCCAGGTACTGTTTAAACATGTGATATACATCAGAACAAAGCAGAGGTCGCCTCCCTTGGGAACTTACTTCTGATAACAGAAGGAAGAAGTAAACATGCAAAAAGAAACATGTTGCTTATTAATAGAAAAATTAGAAGTTTTTTATGGTTAAAGAAAATGTAGAGCAAGATGAGAAATGAAGATTGCAAAGTTGGTTAGAATTATCGATAGAGGCTATGTTGAGAAAACAGAATTTGAGCTAAGTCTGAAAAAAAGTGATTTGCCGTTTTGTAATTTACTCACATTTTCTTTCCTTGCTATAGAATAATTACCCAAAATGTTTGTCAATCTTTTCTTAGAAATTTTATGAATACCTGCAGTGTGATTAGAAAGAACAGTGAGCTTTAGTCTGGACTTAAAATCTACATGTGACAGTGTGACCTAGAAGAAAATGAACTTTTTTTTTTAAGATTTATTTACTTTTATTGGAAAGGCAGATTTTCAGAAAGGAGAGACAGAAACATCTTCCATCTACTGGCTCAATCCCCAAGTGGCTGCAATGGCCAGAGCTGAGACAGTCCAAAGCCATGAGCCAGGGGCTTATTCCAGGTCTATCTTGTAGGTTCAGGAACCCAGGTATCTGAGTTATCCTCCACTGCCCTCCCTGATCACAGGCAGGGAACTGGATCAGATGTGGAGTAGCCAGGACGTGAACTGTTGCCCATGCGGGATGCTGGTGCTTGCAAGTGGAGGATTAGCCTGCTGAGCCATGGTACCAGTCCCTATTATAAATTGTGTAATACCCAACTTCGAAGTGTTGATGAAGCATGGGGAGTAGCATAGTTTTTTAAAAGAAGATTTATTTTTTTATTTATTGGAAAGTCAAATTTGCAAAGACAAGGGGATACAGAAAGAATGATCTCCTGTCCACTGCTTCACTCCCCAAGTGGCCACAGTGGTCAGAGGTGAGCTGATCCAAAGCCAGGAGCCAGGAGCTTCTACCAGGTTTCTCACAAAAGTGCAGGGTATTAAGGCTTTGGGCTGTCTTTGACTACTTTCCCTGGCTGCAAGCAGAGTTCTGGGAGGGAAATGGAGCAGTCGTGACACAAACCAATGCCCTTATGGGATCCTGACAAATGCAAGGCAAGGATTTGGCCACTAGGCTATCACACTGGGCCCAGAACTGAGTCTTTTACAAGAGAATCAGGTGTCCAGGTGAGAATTTTAAAAAAGGAGAACAATGAGCCATCTGTGACCTGATTGCCATACAAGCATATCTCAGTTTCCTTAGTGAAACTATTTATCCTATGACATTAAACTCTGGTCTGTGAGCTCAAATTATTGCAAGTATTTTTGTTAGGATAGGCCAGATAACCCTTGTGGTAACAATGAGCCTTTGGTCCCAATGACTCAGAATAGCTTGAATCTAATTTTCCTTCATGATTGTTCATCCAGATTATTTGAGGGCTCTCACTTTTTCTCATCATTCTTACTTCAGGATTTGCGTTGTTGAGTGTCCACACATGGAGTTGACCTGTATTTGTGGCTGAAAGGAAAGTGAATTTGGTCAAGTATGGGATTTGTATCTAAAACTTCTGCTCGGACAATGTCAGATATTTCCCCTAATACATTCTATTGACAAAAAGTTTATGTGAATAGTCCAACATTCAAGTAGTTGTAATAGACGATTTCACTTAGTTGAAAGGAGAAACAGCCAGAATATTTGTGAGCCATGGCAGAATTGTCAGAGGGGGTAAACTTTTGAAGTTTTTGTCTATCAGGAGACTGTTAAATGGGTTGAGAAATTGCTTTTGCTGTTTTACAAGGTGTTCTTTTTACTGATATTGGAAACTATATATTGGATACTCCTACAGAGTTGTATTTTTTTTTCCAGGAAAGAGAAGTACAGGACTGATTTGTGCTAAGATTTGAAGTTGAAGAGATAAAGTTTAAGGTCAATATGAAAACATTTTTGTTGACAGTGTACTCAATATGCATTAATGATGTGATTTTTTTTCCAGAAGCTCAAGTTTTATTGCCAAAAAAATGTATTCTCATCTTTCAAAGATGAAAAATTAATTATAACTTTATACAAAATCTTACACCACAAAAAATGATTTGCCCTTTGAAATCCATGGCTTCTCCTATGCAATTCTAAGACATCAGGACCCATGGCTTCTAGCATGGGCTGATGAGGGTAGAAGGATTTGAGACGTATTAGGCATTAGACAATTAATGGGTTTAGTAAAAACAAAAAAAAAACAAAAAACAAACAAAAAAAAACAACACTGGTGAGACTCAAAGAATGCCAGGTAATCTCAAAAATGTAAGTTGAGCACAAAGATCATGTAAAATGGAAGACATTAAACAAGTTTACATCAAAACAGATTTGGTTCAAAAGAAGCGAGAGCTAGGGAATTGGGCTCTCTGAGAGTAAGAATGCTCCTGCTCAGGAACTCAGCAGTTTGGAAACAAGGGGTGTTCATGGGTGTTGTTAGGGCAGAATCCAGAAGACAGAGCTTGGAGAGCTTAGGTGTGTTATCAGGCAGAAGTCCTGTTAAAGCATTATTTAAGTGAAATTGCTTTCTTGACTTTAGCTACAGTGTTGGCAGCAATGGGATTAGAAATAAGCTGTCTCAAAATTCAAGACTACAGGAAAATTCCAAAAGAATAATTGATCATCCAATGTGTAAAGAAAGTGAAAAGTGGTTCATATCTGTACCTGTAAACCAAGTAGAGTAAATGTTCTTGGTTAATCTGTAAGATCAGTCACCAAAGCACTGGCCTGACTCATAAACCTTTGAAGAATAAAATGTATCCGCAGTACAGTTTTGACTGTGTTGCATAAACAGCAAGGTGGTGTCATACACCAAAAAATTTCCCTGAAACTAATTCTCTTCAGCAACTTTTCTTTTTCACTAAACATTCTTTGTTTGGGTGGCTCTACAGTGCCTTCTGAGATAGCCCAGTGGCTAGTGAAAGATTTGGATGCAGCTGCCTGGGTTGAATCTTGGTTCTACTACATAACCTCTGTCTCCATATTTCCTTATCACTCCAGTTCAACATCAAAGCAACTTGCCTCTTCAGAGGATAGCAGATGGGAAATGATATAGTAGATATCCATGCTTATTGTGTTTGATTCACTCATTGAACATGCTGTTCTTTTTGATGAGTTTGTATTTGTTTTATTACTAAGATTTGTTTTATTTATCTGGAAGGTAAAGTTATAGAGAGATCTTCCATTTGTTGGTTCACTCCCGCAATGGTCTAGGGCTGGGCCAAGCTAAAACCAAGAGTGGTTGACGTTCTTCCTAGTTTCTGACATGGGTGCTGGGGCAAGGATCCTGGGACACCACCTGCTGCTTTCCCAAGTAGATTGCAAGTGGAATAGCAAAGACATGAACCAGCACCCATATAAAATGTGGTTATCTCACACAGTCACTTAACCAGCCACACAACAAAGCCAGCCCCTGCATTGATTTCTATATTGGAAGCTGTTATTAACCGCACCCAGTAGGTCTAAAGTTATAGAAGTGCTTATTTGGGATTTGGGCAAGTCCATGCAATCTCTCTATTGTATCTAAAGACCTCATTTTTTTGTTTGTTGAGGGTTTTAATTACTCACTGCGAAGATGTTGTGGTATAAACTTTTGTGTTTCATCATAGGCTTCTCATTTTATGATACTGACTTCCTTCCAACATGAGGCTAATGAGAAAAATTGAAGTCAATTAATGAGGGTTGACCATATGTCAGAACTTATGCTTCTTGCCTTTAACACATTACTGACGTTTTTGCACTTAATCTTTTTGGTTAACTCTATAATATAGGTGGTAGTTGCCCTGGAAGAGGTCAAGTACCTCATCAGAGTCACATGTTCAGTGAGTGGCAGGGTCAAATTTTGAATTGTGGTTGACCTGAATTGGAAGCTGCTTTCAGCAGGTCTGCTTACTTCTTTACATGGTAAGGAAATGATTGAATGTTGCTCCAGGGTCTTTATTTTGCAACCTGTTCTCCCTGACAGCTGGCTGTGATTAGTTCACTGATCTCTGCATGTCACTGTTGGAGGCTGGTGTGACTTCATTGTTATTTCATGTTAGAGGTCTGTTCTTGAGTGGAATTAGGAAACACATTTCTCTAGAAAGGAATTGTGTAGACACTGTATCAAATCCTGTTAAACACAATTGAACTGCCTTGGTTCCAAAACTAAAGCTGTCTCTTGGTGGTTGTATGACCTGGGACAAGCTGCTTCATCTCTTTGTACTTTAGCCTCCTCACTGGCATTGTGGAGGAAATAATAGAAATGGTTTCATAAGCTTTTGTGAGAAATAAATGTAGGTAACCATGTAAATTCTTGGAGTCGTTTCTTTCATATAGTAATTGCTCTATAATCTTTATCATTATTATCCCTCTTATTATAGTTTCTAATCTTCTTGTCATTGTTATTTTTCTAGAATCTCTAGCTCAAGGTCACTCTTTTTCCCTAATTACAGCAACAACCTGAGAGTGAGCCAGGCATAGCAAGAATAAACACTATTGCTGATAAAGGACAAAAGGGGGACATGAGCCTTGCAAGAAGTCTTCTGGGAGGGAAGTGGCATTTTTCCTCTCCAACTTTTTTTTTTATTCTTTCCAACTTTCTGCCTGAGAAGCCCAGAGGACTGACTGTGAGCAGAGAAGTTGTCTGCAGGAGGATTTGCATATCTTTGTTGTAGGTTCACATACAGAACAATTAGTTCTTTATTTTTCTATAAAGCAGAATTTAAAGAGTGATTCTTGATGTGGGCCATCCTTGCATGTCTCCTCCACTTATCAGCTTTTAATCTCATGCTTTGCCTTTTGTAATGATTCCCTTTAGAATTCCATTTGGGACAGTACGGTGATATGGTCAGTGGTCTCTAGGGATCCATCTCTTATGATTTCTAATAATTTATGGACATCCCTCTGTAATAGGTCAAGGCAACACAGGGGCAACAGACTTCAGTCTCTTTTTTATTTTATTGTCCAGCAACTTCAGCTTCCCAGAGATCCTCCGCAAGGAATGTCAGACTACTACTGGTAAATACTTTAAACCAGCTTAATTCTATGTTGCAAATTCTCTAATCTCCCACTCTCTCAACACATGCACTCACCTTCATGCTCAGTGCACTCCTGACTCTTGCTTTTGAATATCTGTACTACATCTCTTAATTTTGTAGAAAATTATTTGTTATTAGAACAAAAGTGTTACAAAGAGCAGAGGGAGAGAATAAGGGAGGGAGGGAGGGAAAGAGGAATGGAAAGAAGAGAGGGAGGGAGAGAGAGAGAGATAGGGGAAGATCTTCAATCTGCTTGTTCACTTCCTAGAAGGCCATGATTTGGAATTAATCAGCTGGATCTGTCTAAATCCAGGAGCCTTGAGCTTCTTCCATTTCTTCCACTTGGGTGTGAGGAGCCCAAGCCCTTGGGCCATTTTCTGCTTTTAGGCACATTAGTAAAGAGCTTGATTGGATGTGGAGCAACAAGGACTCGAACTGAGTGATGCTCATGTGGGATGCTGGCATTGCAGGTGGAGTCTTATACTATAATGCTAGTCACACCACTTCTGTGTGAAGAGCTCCATGCATTACCCAATTCCACATCTTGGCAAGATTGTGAAGAAGTAGGCAATAGAATGCAGGGCATATCTCTTTGCCACTGTCTCTTTATTTCTACATATTACCTATCAGTGATAGGGAGTTCTTCTTGACATCTTTCACTCCTCTGGAAGCCAAGATAAGTCATTACTCATTTAAGTTTCAACCTTGTTCATTGCCAAACAGAACAAAATTATGAGTAGCATCAGAGGAGGGCCTGGATAAGGGCTCACATCAGGTTTGTTACCATCTCCATATTCTCTGCTTTTGTTGATTAATCCCAAGATATCTTGAACAGGAAATAGGATGACCTTCTTTCTGGGTATCAATAATTTCCACTTATACCTTCCCAGGCTTATACCTAACAACCCAGTGCAGGGAACATACAATAAGAAACTGAAGCTCACATTTTATTCTTTACCTTTTGGATCTACAATTGATTTAAGAGTGCATTTGTAGCCCAGAACTGTCAATAACCAAAGTGAATAAAGATGGCGTTCCTCTGGGACTAAAGTCCAGTTGACCATGCCTTGAGCCTGTGTAGAATGATTGATGTTCTTTGGTGTTGAGTAAGAAAACATCATATGCTATTACAGATTTGCAAGACAGTGATGAAGGCTGAATAAGTCTTCTATCCCCTAGTTGTACATACGTGCTTTAGAATGAAAAACAAGGTATAATTTCCAGCTCATAAAAAGGATTAATGAAAACTGACAAAGTGAGAAAATTAATTTTTTCAGGTTGGCATCCATTTCTTTTCTCTATCAGTCAATCAACAAGTATTTATTGAGCACCGTCTATCAGCTCAGCATTGAAAGGGAAGCAGAATAAGCCCAGGACGTGACCTTTGCTTTAACTACGCACTATTTGTTTGAGATGCCAATGTGAACAACCATAGTCTAACAACGAGACACTTAGCTTGGAGTCAGGGACTTGTGCTCCTGCCAGTTGGCTGAATAGTGTAGCACGTGATTAAACGAGAGTGCGCTGGAGTTGGGTTCCCTGAGCAGTAAAATCAGGCACTGTCATTAATTAGTTGTAGATCCTTGGGAAAATCACATATCTCACATCAATTTTCTCACTGTAAAAGGAAGTTAATAATAGTGCCTAGCTCAGATGGTTGTTGAGGGCTTAAAGTTAAAATGTGGCTTTCATTATACTTTGGATATATGAAGTATAAGGTATGATTAGTTTGTTATTTTAAATAAGCCTGTAAAATCTGAGGAAGGAGACTGGTGTGTGTGTGTGTGTGTTCACACTATACTTCAGTAAAACACATCACATGGGGAGTGTTTTCAAAGATGCCTTGGAAAGTGAGCTAGTAAGATATGAAAAGGTCAAAATAACTGTAGGATATATTTGTGAGGCACTAGCTGGGTTTCCAACTCTGGTCTGAATCCAAATTCTGTATGCAATACTCTCTTGCCATACAGGCCTGTGAGCATCAGTTTCTGTGGTTAGAAACTCTTCAGATGGATGATGTGGGCTTCAAGTCCAGTCCCAGATTTTGTGATTTGAAGTCATCCAACTTGGTGAAACTGATTTTGAAGGCAACATGGGTGAGAACATACAGGAATGTAGAGAGGTTTGAACAATCCACAAAGAATCAGCTGATTGTGATAATGTAAATGGAAGAAAAGAGGTTATTTAAGTGAGGCATAAATACTGTGACAGTGGTGGGAATGATAGCTAGGGTTGACAGAAAATTTGCAACATTTGCAAAGTGGGTACAGCTGCTGCCTCTGACACTAGTACCTCCCTAACTCCGTGAATTTGACCCAGTCCAGAGAGCCACGTTGAGAAACAATGGTATAGTGACTACTGGTGGAGCCAAACTTGACGTTGTTTGTGTAGTGGAAAGATGACAGTAATTGTGGTATAAATGTTTATTTCTTTCTTCACTGGGATCATGATGAAGTGATTAAGTGTGTGGCCTCTGGGGTCAGATGCCCTTGGTCCAATGTCTGGCTATAGCATTAGGTGAAACCCTTCACACTTCTGCACTTGGGCTCTGTACCTGTAGGATGGGGAAGGTTTCAGCACTTATTATCTAATCTGGCATTATGTATGATTAGACACATGGCAAGACTCTTGTAATTGCTGCCAGAGAATTTGTCAAGTGAATGTTTAAGGGAATGGCAGAAGTTAGCTAAAGTTTAGAAGGACATTTTTTTTTTAATAATAGCCTTTTGAAAGGCTTTAAAACATGGTTTTAATGAATCATAATTCCAGATAGTCACTTGGGACATTTATAATTGTGTGTTCTCTGGCCCCCAAAGGCAAATACTCCATTGTCTCATATAAGTTATAGGAATCTGAATTGTTATTAAGCTATCCAGGTATGATGCCGCCAACACAAAGACCACACAGAAACACACCGCCTTAGGGAAAAACAACTTGTACTAAGTCCAGATAGATCTATTTTTTTATGTTGATCTATTCAGAATGGAAATCATATTTTATAATGTCCATGAATATCTAACATAGTATCTTTTGGTTTTATGTTTGATAATAAACATTCCATTTACCTTCTAGTGTTTTTATTTACTTGAAAGTTTTCCAAACTTTGGCCTGAATAAAATTATGTAACTTTTTTTTAAAGGGAAGATTAAGACACGTTGAAAAGGACACTAGCTATGCTTAAAATCCCCATTCAACAGAGCATTTCAACAAGTTGGATTGTGAATTTGAGTTACTTTTTAGAAATCCTGAAAGCTGTAGGATTCTAACAAGCAAGAATCCAGTGATATGGAACTAGAAAGGCCTGCCAATACATTGTTACACTTTGCCTTTATTCCTATTCTTTGTTGAAAATAAAATTTTTGACTATAAAAGAATTTTCTCCTTTAGGATTCTTTGAGGAGAAACAAGGGTTTTGATTGTTAAAAAACCAGCAGCAAATGTGTTCTGATTGCACCAACTTTCCTTTGCATGCATTCAAAGCTCTTCAGCTCCCCCCTTCCTCTGGCAAGTGTGATGAGAATTAGAGCTAGCATGAATACGTTCACTATCAAAATCAAAGACATTGCTGAAAATAAATAGAAGTTGAGTGTTCTTCCTGTTAAATGGTAGATCTCTCTGGCTGTCATTTTCGTTGTTAACATCAAGTGCTTTAGGAAGGAATGACTGGCAGTCCAAGAGATTCTCTTGACTTATTCTTGGTGTGCTTATTATTTTCTCAGATGAACCAAATTCTTTCCCTGTCTTATTCTAGTTTTTACAATTGGTATGTGTTTAGTCCATAAGTTTCATGACTAAGAATTTCAGTTGTTTTCATTTTTCTGAGGAAAATCAACCTAACTGTCCTTTCCCAAGAGCTTTAGGATTTTCAGGGAATCTAGAAGCATGCTTTTCCATATGGAATTGCTGCTCTACAGTTCCTCTTACTCTGAGCCTGGGTGGGTGTGTCCATTCCATGCATTTAAAGTTATTTACAAGCTATTGCAGAATTTTATGCTTATATGTATATTCTGATTACTCTTGGCATTTATTAGTTATTGAGAGGAGAAAACCACTAGTGGAATCATGTCTCCTTTCCTTCCTCCCTCCGGTCTTAGGAAATCCAGTTGTTTTCAGTCATGTCCTGCTCCCATCAGGGTGACTTCAGTCTAATGATGACTTGATGTACCTAACCTTCCAAACAAATCACAGGTGAGGATTTCTTTAACTCAGCATCAGATGCTATTAATATGCATGAAAGGCATAAAGTGAAGAGAGAGATTAGATCAAGTGCAGATAAGGTATGACTGCACAGGAACAAGGAGTTTGCCCATCCTTCCAAGGAAAGAGGGGAGGAAATAATTACCTTTCATGGTTACCTTTTAGAAGGATCAAAACAGATATGACCACATCAATTGATTGTTCTGCTGTATCAGAGAAATCCAACCAGCTAAAGTTTTAACTACTGTAATTAATTGGAGAAAGATTGGAACTATAGCAAAACAAATTTTCTGATTTTAAATTTAATAACAATTTCCAGCAAGTCTCTAGGATCTTCTCTTTCCAATTCGATACTTTCCCTGTATTTGTCCTGAGGTACAAAGTGAAGCTCCCAGGTTGTGTTACTGAGCTGAGCTTATCAAAGAAAGATACCGTTTCATTCACTAGTGTGCGTGTCTTTTAAATATTTATTTTTATTTGAAAGACAGAATTACACAGCAGGAAAAATAAAGATAACTTTCATCAGCTGGTTCACTGCCAAAAGGGTATCAAGGGCCAGAGCTGAGCTTATCAGGAACCAGGACCTTCTTCCAGGTCACTTACCTGGGTGCAGGGGCCCAAGCATTTTATCTGCTTTCTGCTGCATACCGGATGCTTCCTACCTACTACATCATGCTTTGGTCCTGGACCCCCGCTAATGCGCATTTGTTAAGCAATAAGGGTAAATGTGTTTTATCGTTTGTTTCACCTTCAGTCAGCTATGACTTTTACATCTTCCAATACTCCAGGAAATTAAACTGATCTTGTTTTTGAGGAACATTTAACACAGCTGAAACCACTAGCAATTTCTTCTAATTTCCTTGTTTCTCCTACTTTGTTTTTGAATCCTGACTGCATATTAGCATCACCTGGGTATCTGCATAAATTCCAAGCTGAGCCCCACCTGTAGTGACTCAGAGTCAGTTGGTCTCAGCTGGGATCTGGGTGGCACCAGCTTGAAACTGTCCGGGCGATGATGATGTGCATCCAGAGCTAAGATTTCCACCTGAATTACTGGCATGAGCTTCTTCCTTTCTTGTCACCATTTTAAAAACTCCTGCCTAAAACTGGATGTTAGAGGATAATTCTCTTAGTTGTCAAGACCTTGATAGAAGATGATCCAGGTACCTTTATACTGACCAGGACCTCTAGGAAAACATGCCCAAAGAATGCTAAAATAGTAGATTGACCAGACAGAATTTTTGTTTTTTACTTTCCCACTCCTCCTCCTTTCCTACTTTCTCTTAGCTCTCAACTAACTTTCAAAAGGCAACTCTTACAGTACTCATAATCCTATCCTTGCCAGGCATTCACTTGTTTACCTGTAGAGGTGATGCTTAGAATTCTGTATCCCAAACATTGACAATGTTGATTTGCACATTTAGTCTGGAATCTTTGATTAGCTTCTTACCATGAGGACTTTCATATCAGTGAAAGGACTTGTGGACTAAAAAGATCTAAGACCCAAAACGGAACTATTGGTCTATTTTGTTATTGCATCAGTACCACAAAACACAGTGGAAAATGCAGATACATTAGAACAAACCAGAAATCACTTGCAGCCTTTTCATGTGGCTGAACATTTTGAATATCTCTGATTTCTCGTATTCATTTCTAAATAGTTTCCGATGCTTAAAAATGCTTTTCAATGAATCCTCCTTTTAATACACCTTAAAATAGCACCTCTAAGTGCTATCTAAGGAGAATTTAAGAGTTTTAGTCAACTTTTTGCCTTGGAATTAAAAATTTAGCGTCTTAGAACTTCAGGCGCCTGAGATGATTGTGAAATTTATCTAGTGATCAATAACAATACTGAATTTCACAGAGATTAAGGAGCTTAACAGAGAACTGGCCAGTGACAAGCTAAATATAAAACTTAGGATCCCCTGGGACATGTGCCCTGTAATATCCTACAATATGTCCTTGATGTGCAGCCAAGTACAAGGTGTCAGTTTCATCTAGTTCTGCAAATGGTAAATGATGCTTCTAGAAGTGTTTACAGTTGTGTCTATATGCCTTAAGAGAAATGAGAGTTGACTATATTCTTGGCATGATGTAAGAAATAAAGTGTTTCTGGTTAAATTTCCTGGCTATGCTAGAGGAAAAGTAGAGAGCTATCAGAATATGCACTAGGTTATGTGTTTTGTCTTGATGCAAAATGATGTTGTTGGTGCTATAAAAGTCATTATTCACAGAAACAGTAGTATTAAACCAGACATATCACATGCCTTGATTTGTGCAGTACCATTTCTTGAATGTTAGCAAATATACCATAGAAACCTCCTTATTAAGTTAAGTTCAACAGATTTTATAATTAGGAGTTTTCTAGCATTTTGATGTTATGGGCACTGCAAATTTCTGTGTAAGACAGTTTGTAAATTTCTTAGTCATATCAAGGAAAATTTTGTTCTTTTTAAAAGCAACTATTTGGCATCCTGGAAGACGAATATTTTAGACTACAATTTAAAATATGTTGGTTTAATCCAGTTAGGCTTTGTGTGTTGGGGCCATCAAGAGCATGTCTTCTGAAGGATTTATATATATTGAGATCATAGGGTTGTTCTGTTGTAATTTTACCCAGGGATTGAAAGTGGATTTGTCATTGCTTGTCAAGGGAATCTTTGTATAATTATCGTTGCTTCGAGCTACTCCCCCTAAACCTCCAAGGTACCCTTTTTCTTTCATTAATGTCTTTTTTCAAAGTCCTACTTTTACAGAAACAGAATGTCAGACCTGTGTTTCTCAAAACCAACAGAATGAACATTTTCCAAATGCTTCCTTATATTTGCAGTGGCTGGGCTAGACAATCTTAAAAGATTTTCATAAATGTCCAAAATAATCAAGGTCTTCTTTTAGGAGCACTTCTGGTGGCAGATCAGTATTGGCCTGTGGTTTATTGTGATTAAAATTTGATATAGTACAGGCAAATCAATAGAATTACAGGGTTGGATATCAATTTGCAGCAATGGAAGTTGAAAAGAGTGTTTCTATTGCTGCTTTTGGTCTATGAGTCTTTCCCAAGTCTTCATCAATAGTCTCCTGACCATTAGGATGTCAGTGTTGTTTTTTTTAAAAGCTAGGTTTCTTCTTCTCACCAAAAAAACCCACTTCACTTTCTGTTAAAACACCTGGGATTTTGTCTTGTGTGTGACTTTTCACTCTTTTACTCAGTCATTGCACTGGGCATAGATGTGTGATACCCCTGGCTCAAGATGCCTAACCCTAATCTTACATCCACAGTCCACAGCAGCTGACCATGATCTAATCTAACCAGACTTAGTTCCATCTCAAGAGATGGAATTTTAAGGCATAGTGCCCCGGGATTTTATAATTAATGTATAATGCTCCTCAAAAGAGAACTATTACTAGCCAATAATGGAGATTATGGTTTGAGTCAATAATCTGGAATATTCAATAATTGGGATATGGTTTGAATAAAATATTTGGAAAAGTATTAAGAGAATAGGAAATTCTTAGTATCTGATTTGTGCATTAGGGAAAAAGACAGCCCAAACCATAATCCAAATTTGAGAGTTATATATTCTTTCTGCATTTTGAAATTTAGGATCTTATTTCTCCCCTAAAGGAATAAAATCAATGGAATCAGTAGGATAAGTTTCTCAATCCAAAATACATTATTGAATGGATATTCAAATCTACAAATGCCAGATTAGGCTTAAGTTAAGCATAAAAAGGATAACAAAAATGAAATTTGGACAGAAATACAATCCCAAGATCCAGAATATGGGGTAGATCTATAATAAACCATAGTCTATATAAGGATCATTTTAATAATATTTAAACTGTATTTGTTACATGTGGCCCTTATACTGTACCAGAAACATAGCAACGATGCAAACTGGCAAATATCAAAAATTCAATTATTTCTATTTTACTGATGAGGAAATTAAATATTAGTTTTATTCATTTGCATGGTTATGGTCATGTAGCCACCATATAATACAATAGTTTATATCTAGATGTAATTAACTCCAGAGTCTATTTACAAACACTGTGCCATACTCTGCATTTTCAACTTACCCATTCATGTAATTAGTCAACAAATATTCATTGTACCTCCTGTTTGACAGATATTGTGTTAGGTGTTGTAAACACTGATGAATGAAAGAAGCATGATTTCTGCTTTTAACACATTTACAGACATGTGGCTCTATTCCAGATGGTCATGTTCTCAGTGGATTTAAACTCAATGGTCCGTTAAATGCCATCTGTTTGTCAAGTCAGTCAGGTCTCATGGGATTGATGTTAGATGGCTGAGGTTCTCTGGACAGCTCTC
This sequence comes from Ochotona curzoniae, assembly GCF_017591425.1. Lineage (NCBI taxonomy): Eukaryota > Metazoa > Chordata > Mammalia > Lagomorpha > Ochotonidae > Ochotona > Ochotona curzoniae. The sequence continues at coordinate 58,293,307 of NW_024466599.1, read as the reverse complement.
ACCATTGAGGCATCCCAGGTAGTTCTGGTCTGGTATATAAGCTACATGCTGTTTATTTGATTCTAGCCAGTGTCTTCCTGGATGCATGTACTGTCCAGGACAGGAGATGTGGAACTTGTGGTAACAGGTGTTCCTTGAAGGTGGGTTAGAGTAAAGGAACTTACAGCGTTTCTGAGAAAAGGTTAGGCATGCAAGTCATTAAGTTTTATAAGGGTAAATTTCAGTTGACCTTGGCAAGATATGAATTTATCTTTGGATACTGGGGTTAGTGGTCCTTGGCTACCTGGCATCCTTATGTTATACAAATCTGCCATTTGGATCAGGAAAATTTATTTTAGGGATAAAGAAAACACATCCAGCTTCATGATATGGTGTCAGGTGAAATGAGGCAACATTATTAGAATGCCATGGGAGGGTGGTATGGGTTCTAGGCCAGCTGGAGCTGTAATTGAAAAAGTGGCCAGGACATTTTGGAAGACAAGACAGCAGAGAAGCCACCATTAATAGGGACTTGGGAAGAGGCTGATGCCCGATATGTCTGTGGGTACTTGGGGGTCTAAATTCACAGCACATATTTGGTCTGGGATCATGAAATGGATTTCTATTCCCAAGTTCCTAACAGACTTCTTATTTAGGATTTCTTAGTGTAGGATTGAGTAGACTGAGCACTAGTTATTACTGGCCATTCTTGAGTATAGTGAGGGCTGTTATTGGCTATCATTGAGCATGTTACTCCAAACACTGGAGAGATAGTGTAGGTCTTTCAGCAAGTGATCAGTGGATAGACTCATGTGACTCCATCAGTGCAGATGTCCTCCGAAGCCTTTAACAATGCTTCGTTCTCAGTGAGTTTTCCATATGTGTGTTACATTCAATTAATTCTGTTTAGGGCCACAGAGGTAGTTTTAGATAAACCTAAAATAAAGCAGAAAAACAAAACAGAAAAGAAAGAATGCCAGAGTTAGAAGCTTGCTTAAATAGAAACACCACAGAGCATTTTTCTGTCGGTGGGGATTATAAAGTGTCCCAAAACAAAAGTTGTGTAGGAGAATATGAAGACAGATAGGGTTATATAACATGATCAGTGTAAACCACAATGATTTGGTCCTTTGGCCTGAATCACAAGATGTTTCTATTCCCTATCCCATGTTTCCATTGATGGTGATTTCTACTGTATGTCAGCCTTTTGTGTGATGAATAAAGAATTGTTCTATGGGTGCCATTACCAGCTGCCCTGGCCCATATAGGAACTCTTTTGGATTGGCTATTATAGTAAATTATTTAAGTCATTTAGAATTTCCTACACCATTGTGAAAGCTTGGTTAATATGCTGCTAGAGAAAAATGAAAGGGCATAGAGGAAAAGAGAAAAACACAGCAAGCCCCATTGCAGTGATCCAGGGAGCTGTTGGAGAACAAAGGCAAAACTGTACACTTTACTTTTAGGTGGCCTGGTTTTCCTTATGCTTAAAATATTACATGACGTAGCATCAAATGCCTCTCTGATTTCCTGAAGATCATTGAGCAAGAGAAGCTGTTGTGGGAAGATAGAGTTGGTGTCAGTATGAAGAAGATTCCTTTCAAAGGTGAGTATGCTGGAAGGTCCTGGGAAACAGTTTAATGCAGAGCTCAGCCGGGGGAAGCACTGAGGTCAGATGAGGTCTGGGTGCCGTTTGACATACCCCAAGCTACTCTACTCCTTCCACACTTACAGAATGGTGAAAATCTTAGCCCAATCTAAAGGTGACATTTTGCACATTGAGAGAATGTACATGTCTGATACTAGGTGATAATTAGCTCTATATTGTTTCTGAGTCCCCTGTTTCTAACATGTTCAAATGTCAGATACTTTAAGAGTCTTATTCAATAGAGATATTAGGTTCTTTGGTTCTGCCAGGGAGGTGAGGACACAGAGGAGCAGAACTCACTGGACTGATGAGGGCAATCACCATGAGTGCTGGACTCTGCTTGTTAGTTCTGCAGCAAACTTGGTCTCTAAGGTCTCCGTCTGCAGCCTCTCTGACAGTATGTTGAGCTGACATATGGCATAGGACCCGCCCTGGGCATTTGATCATTGTCAACTTTCCAGGAGAGTCTTTGCCCTAAGCATGAATTGGTGGGTAGGCAGGCAGACAGCGCTTTCCTCTCTGATGATGGGCTTGCCACGGGAAGGCCTGGAGCCCAAGGTCAGAGACAAAACAAAGAAACTGTGAAATCAAATCAGAAGGTCGAAGCTCAGCCCCTCAGGCTTAGCAAAGGACGATGATGTGCAGAAGTTGCATCCCTTGTGAGCAGTGGAACTTGGACCAGAAGACAACCCCTGCCCATTTCTTCCAGATGAGTGACTCCTGGGCTTCCCAGTTCACTGGCTGCCAGGCCTGGAAGACAAATAACACAATGGTGAAGTGGGGTAGTGAGGTGACAGGGGATTATTAAGCCTTCTGGAGAGGAGGGGGGAACCTATACGTGAAAAACAGAGGCATGGGATGATATGATCAATATCCTATGTCACAGAGGAGAGCTCACCTTGTAAATATGCAGCTGAACTACAGGGAGAGCAGTAAGAAAGATATAGAAGAAGTCATTACCAGATTAAGAATAACAAAACGGAATGAGTGTGAATCAGTATGGGTCACCTCCCCATCAAGATGTTTGGGAAGGATCTGGAACAAATGTGAGGGACAAGGGAAGCATATTTTGTAAGAATTTATGTATGGAGGGAGAGGAATATAAAGGGAAAAAGGGCTTGAAACCTGCAACAGTGTCTCAAGGGCATTAGATGTCAGTGAAATTGCAAGTTTGGAAAAATTTATGTGACCTTTTATTAAATTTATTATGACCTTTCTTACCTCTTAGCTCTGCTTCCCTGTCCTCCTCTGGGGTACACTATCAATTCGCTCCTCATTACCATGAAGGAGACTCATTCGCACTGTGGCACTGGTGACTTCGTATGCTGCCCACATGGTATTGAACTTTGAATGGAGATTGAAGGGGAAGGGTGCTTGTAATGGAGCAGGGGCTCTGCAGGGACAGAACGTCACAGGAGGGGGGGGGAGCAGCCATGAGTGCAGAGACAGTATGTGCTAAAGTTGGTTCTAAGTGCAATAATGTATATTCACTAACCAAAACAAGCCTGGAATTTCCTGAAGAGTGGTTACGTGACAACAGGTGCTGTCCTCAGAAGCAATGTTTAGAATGGAACTCAGTCACTCCTTTTTACTGTTCCTTTTTCTGTGTTATACTTTACTGTGTACACAGTTGCGTTTGTTCCTTATCTGTAACACCAGTGAGGATTTTCACTGGTTCCTGTTAGGTGGCATAGATGTGGTGCTACCTGTGTTTGGCAGTTTCTGATCTCTGTCATTGGGCCAGAAGCTGGGCACTGGAGCCAATGGAGACAGGGGGCTTCTGGCTGCAGACTTGTGCATCTATGTGTACTAACAATTTAATTGTTTTTCTTGTATGCCTCTCCTTTCAATATTTATCCTTTTCAATTTCTTGCACTGTGGATGATTAGATATTTCTGAACTCTATGTGTGAAGTGGGTTGTGGGTGTTGTGAGTAGTGGTGTTGGTTAGGCACTTGGGCCCTGCAGCAAAGCCACTTTGCCTCATACTAAACTACACTGTGGATGGTATATAATTTATCAAAGCTGATTTGGTCAATACCATAAAATTATCTTTGAGTTTATCAGTGTTTACAAGCAATTAAGTACAGTAGCTGCTATAAGAGCTAGGAGTTTAATCTAAGTCAGATCCACTTTTGAAAATCCAACCAATGAATTTCAGTTGAATGATGTTTTGGACAAGTATTTAAACACTTTGAGCCCTAGCTTCCTAAGTATAAAATGGGAAAAATAATTGATATATCACTGGCATGTTGTGCAGCTGAGGGACTTTGATGAGAAAATATAGCAGGTAAAGCTATTTGCTGATACATAAAATGCTGACAGATAATTGTATTTATCATTGGCATTACTGTGACTAACTGGATGGGAGGATGTGTATTGTTTATTTGGGTTTGTAAGATCCATCATCTTTGCCCCTCGGGTTTCCTTTCCAAACTTACCTTTCCATCTTTTCTAACTTCCAACACACTTGTTGCTGGAGAGTAAACACTGGCTTGATGGATGGATTCACATTTCCCTTCATTTCCTTGTCTCTTGAGAACAAACCTTCATTTAGTGATGCTCTGCATTTTCCCTTAGAAGTTTAACACTTGAACCTCTTCTTTGCCTCCCTCAGTTGATCTTTATTTTCTCTAAGATTCTGCTCTGTCTCTTTAGCTTGAAAGTCAGGCACTATGCGAACTCCCTTGTCTTCTCGCTGAGGAAATCTGAAGAAGTGATGCACTTTTGAAAATGTGAGGGGGAGATTTCCTTGAAATTTTAGTGCATTGAAGATGCTATCCTCTTGTGCCTTTACACTGTAGATGAGGAAGATAAGAAAGAATATCTGTCTTTCAATCCTCATATTAGAGCCAAGGGACTTAGAGCATCTACAGAAGTAAGCTATACATTTTGCCTTTCTTGTAACACTTTGAAGAAATAAATAAGCCTTCAATTTTATTCTTAGAAATATTTAGACTAGTTCTATTTAGAGCAGTTGGTAAGTTACCTCTAACAGAACTAGGGGACTATCTGAAATACTATGATATATACAGATATATATATATATATATATATAATTAAATATATAAAGTAATCTATATATAATGATTTACTTTGTAGTTATTATAGCAATCTATTAATCAGATATGAATAGCTAGAGCCTAATGCATTCACAATTACATGAGCTTGATAATTTATACCATGTTTCTGTGCATCAAATAATAGGCTAAATGTTCTGGACCTCTGAAATCAATAAAAATTCAAATTCAAATAAAAACAGTTCAGCAAATTAAGACTCTGGAAATATCTAGGTTATGGATGAAACTGTAAAATATATATATGTGTGTTTAGTTGGATTGAATTGCCTAGTGAGCTCAATTTTCTGATTCATTTTGCCAAATCTTGCTCTTTAACCTTCAAACATCCTTTCCACTGTTATTTGTGAAAAATCATTTCTGTAGCAGACTGCTTTATGAAAATCATTGACCATTTATTTGCAAAGGACCCAGAAGTTCATGAAATTCAGCTACACAGTGAAAGCTCTGATCTTCCCTTAACAGCTTAGGTATCGGTTTACTTAGTGGTTGTCTATCTTGGGTTTATGTTAGTATTTTCTGGAAACAAAAAAATTCACACTCTCAGTCCTGCTTTCTTCCTCCAGGTTTGGTGTAATATGTCTTGCTAGATTTTTTAATTGGCAGAAAGAAAACTGTCTAGGTTTTCCTAAATTAGAAGTTTTATGAAGTACTGGTACAGGAGGGCTAGAAGAATCCCAGAACACACAGGCATTTGATTGAATTAAGAGACATAATCAAAATATTTGATTCTAAAGTATTAAAGGAACCATGCACTTCACCCCGCCCCCCCCTTTTTTTTTGTAATTTTGGTGAGAACAGGGAGTTGTCTTACCCTGCTTGTTAAAAGAGGAATGCGCAGTGAAAATAGTCCAGGGAAGAAATGTCTTACCAAAATTTGAGGAGTAAGGAGATATGTTGAAAGTGGTAGTCTTGCCTCATTGCCTTGCTTTGCGCTGCAATTCCTAACCTAAAACACATCCAAGGTGCCCCAGGCCACCTTACAGGGACGTTCGCTTGTTCTTGCTGTCTTTTCCTCACTCTCTACTTCTGAAAGTCATTTTCTTTTACTTCCAATAGTGTCAGTCTAGGGGCTGACACATGGATTTCCCTTGTCAACCTTGTTTTGATTCCACTGGAGGAATCCATTCAGTTGTCACATGTGGGTGCTCCAATCTTTACAGCCTGGATAGAAGATGTGCACCAGCCTGCTGTGCAGGCTGGGAGTCCTTCAGTGTCATGACAGTGTAGATAAGCTCATTGAACTGAGATTCAAAAGGATTTCTTTACTGGGAGTTTATTCAGAAAATCCCCAGACTTCCTAGATATTTATGTAGGTATTAGAGCCCAGGAAATGATATCCACACTCAACTTAAAATGTTTATGACTGTGCATTGGGGAGGGTGTTTGGTACCATTCCACATTGGGATCCCTGAGTTGGAATCCTGGTTCTGACTCCTGTTTCCACCTTTCTGCTGATGCCAACCGTGGCAGTAAGTGGTGATAGCTTAAGCAACTGGATTTCTTTTTTTTTTTTTAAAGATTTATTTTTATTATTTTTTCATTGGAAAGGCGGATATACAGAGAGGAGAGACAGAGAGGAAGATCTTCCGTCCGATGATTCACTTCCCAAGTGAGCGCAACGGGCCGATACTATGCCAATCCGAAGCCAGGAGCCTCTTGCGGGTCTCCCACGCGGGTGCAGGGTCCCAAAGCTTTGGGCCGTCCTCGACTGTTTTCCCGGGCCACAGGCAGGGAGCTGGATGGGAAGCGGGGCTGCCGGGATTAGAACCGGCGCCCATATGGGATCCTGGGCGTGCAAGGTGAGGACCTTTAACCACTTGCGCCACCGCGCCGGGCCCAAAGCAACTGGATTTCTATCTGCTTCCTTGTCCAACCCCCGCTATGGAAGGCATTTGCTGACTGAGACAATGGATGAGCATACTCCCCAAATATTTACTTACAAAGCATACATTGCTTTCTTGTTTCTCCAAAGATTTATTTTATTATTTTTATTGGAAAGTCAGATATACAGAGAGGAGGAGAAACAGAGAGGAAGATCTTGCATCCAATGATTCACTCCCCAAGTGACCGCAACGGCCAGAGCTGCGCTGATCCGAAGCTAGGAGCCAGGAACTTCCTCTAGGTCTCCCACATGGGTGCAGGGTGCCAAGACTTTGTGCCATCCTCGACTGCTTTCCCAGGCCACAAGCAGGGAGCTGGATGGGAATTGGAGCAGCCGGGATTAGAACTGGCGCCCATTTAGAATCCTGGAGTGTGCAAGGCAAGAACTTTAACTGCTAGGCTATCATGCCAGGCCTTTCTTTTCTTTCTTTTTTTTTAAGAATGTGCATAAATCAGATCTGATTTTGTTAAGGAGGATAGTTTATTTATTCATATTGTTTATTGAAGAAAAAAATAACCCCTGTGCATAGGGTCCTCCTGGCTAACAGCTGTCAATCTGCAGCCTTTCTTTGGTTGGAGATCTAGAAACCAACATATGTTATCCTTAATCTTGAGTGACAGCCATTTAGCCAGCAGACATTTGCAAGGTCTTTGGAGAATTTTAACATATATTAAGCTTGCCTATATCCTCTTCATTTCGTATGCACTCACTGTCAGTGGGTTCTTTTTTCTTATTTCTTTTTTTTTCTTTAAGATTTTAACACAAGGCATTCTGATGAAAAAGAAACTAGCAGTCACATAACAGTAACAGTCAGAGATTCAAACAGAATGTGGCATTGGCTTCAATAAAACCAGAGTATATGGAAAACAGTAAACACTTTATATATTATATGCAGCTTTCCTTCTCCTTTTGTATCTTCCTCATCCTTTCCTTTGATCTCTCCTTCTTCAGTAATCTTTACCAGTCTGTCATCATTTATTTGTAAGAACCTTATAGGTCCCAGCATGGTAGCCTAATGCCTAAAGTCCTTGCCTTGCATGCCTGCTGTTTCCCTTATGAGTGCCAGTTCAAGTCCCAGTGGTCCTCCTGCTCAACCAGCTCCTTGCCAGTTCAAGTCCCAGTGGTCCTCCTGCTCAACCAGCTCCTTGCTTGGGGCCCAGGAAATCAGTCAGGCACGGCTCAGGGCCTTGGGAGCTTGCTCCCACATGGGAGACCTAGAGGAGGCTTCAGGTTCCTGGCTTCAAATCGGGCCAGCTCTGGCTATTGTAGCTGCTTGAGGAGTGAATCAGCAGGCATAAGACCTTCCTCTCTCCTCCTCTCTATAAATCTAACTTTCCAATAAAGAAAAACCTGATAAATATCCTGTCACATCTTTTACTCTACATTCATACATGTGTACATGCACATACATTATCAAGATTCAACTATAGCATTTTTTCTTTTACTGATTTTGTGCTTTTCTTTGCTACACCATGAACATTCCCATTCCCATTCCAGTAAGTAAAAGTCTTCTGTCTTGCTCAGGGATTATCACAATCACGACCAGACATATTAAACTAGAGGTTTATAGATCTCATCACCTTTGCAAATTTCTGATTCAATAGATTGGGAAGTGGACCAAGAATGTGCATCTCTAACATATTTCCAGGCAGCACTGTGATTACTATTTTGGGGATACAGTTGAGAGACTTTTCTAGCTCTTTGATAGCTATGCAGTCTTTAGTGGTAGAGTTACAAGATGAATTTCTCAGCCACTTCCCTATTGTACTAACAGAAATAGTTCACTGGATCAAATGTTGGTCAGGCTCCTGTATATTTTCCTAGATCATTTGTGCATTTCTTTATCAAATCCGTTTTTAAGAAAGAACCCTGCTAAGTTAGTTTAATGCAGAAAATGGCACCCCAATCTGCCTATACAAACACACCTGGGAATGTTGATCATCTTCGGTATCTGATGGGATTCTCTCTCTCTATCATTGCTGATGGAATGTGATCACCCTAGCCCACACTCAGAAGCATCTTGTTAGTTTGGAATGCCCTGTTGCCCCAATGGTACCTATTTGGAATTTTTTATACACTAACTAACCTTTCCCCAACTCCCTTTCTTGGCTATAAATCCCCCTTTGCCCATGCTGTATTTGGAGCCTGGCCCCACCTTTCTTCTATTATTGCAGAGTTGCATTACCACAGCCCTATTGCAATATCTCTGCATGAAATATGCTTTACTGTGTTTAGCAAATATCACTGGCTATTTTTTGGTTGGGTAACAGTATATGTGTAATTATTTTTGCCTCTGCTTTTAGTGACACCTTAAATAGCCCCATGGTGTCATCTTGTACTTTTATTTTGATAGTGTAAAGAAGTTTTTTCAAAATGTCTTTTAAGGCTGCATGATGAGTCACTGGAGAAAATCAGTCTCACAGTTTTGTGGTCACATTTCAGCTAGATCTGATTGTCAGTCTTGGAACCAAATGGTGTTGACTTTCTTCACAAGTCAGTCCCCCCTCAGAAGAATGATATTTCCCACATTTGTGGATAATCAAAGAAATGTGCCCAAGTTCTTATGGCATTTCTTGAAGAGGAGCTCCAGCTGTGGGAGTTCTCAGCAAGGCCGAGTCAAGTGGGTTTTGTACATAACTTTTCTGGGAGTCTGCTTTGCAAGGATATCATGTGCTATGTAATAAAAAGGTTACGTTGTTTAAAAACCAATTAAGTTTGAGTTGAAACTCATGTGCATTCTTGGGGTGGCTCAATATCTGAGGAATGAATGCTCTCAACTCTGCACCTACCATGTGCTAAACACACAAAAAATTATCTCATTGCATTATGAAAACTAACCCTGAGCAGTCAGATTCTGCTCACATTAATTTTGTCTTCTTATTGAGGAACACACATTTCAGGCTGGCAAAGTCACTTTTCTGCAAGTTTCAAATGCTAGTCTATATCCACGCTAAGATTTCTTGCTTCAACTTTACTTTTCTTGAAATATTATACTGCTTCTTGATGGATAACTTTAAAGCTGCAAATGGGATGGCTAAATCAGTTATAATGGCTGAATTTGAGGTTGAAGTCTCAGACTTAAAAGCTTCTAGTACTTATATCTGTTACAGACTATAACCATTTGCTTATTCAATTTTTGTGAACAATCATGGCTGAATTAGGCATTTTTCACTTACACGAGTTTCATGCACATACAATTTTCTGTCTCTTGTTCTTCTCTCCTTTAGCTTTTTTTTTTCTGTAGCTAAAAACCACTTAATCATCAATTTTCTTCCTAAAAAGTCATTACTGATATTCAAAGTGGTTCTCCTAGTTGAAAAGATACCTAGATTCAAGAGGTGAGCATTCCGGAATGAAAGCATACACACTCCTTCCATTTCATCCTCAGTCCTGTCGCTTCTATGTTCAGTCTCCTTTCTTGTACAGTCATAGTTCTACCTTCCTGTGAATTCCCCATCCTGCTGTCTGCAAGCTAGCTTCACTTTGATCTCTTGATATGTTCTGGTGAAGTGCCTGACCTGTGCCCTGGAATTGTTACCCTTTTATTCCCCCTTGCCACTTACTGGCATGCTAATGATGCCAGATCCTTTGGCCCCTGTTTTAAACCCTCCTGGGTTTTTTCATCATTTGATCTGCCTCTCTGGGCGATGGTCCTGAGAAGCAATGCTTACTTGACTGCCTGTGCTTCTGTGTCTGACCTTTCACAGTACCATGTCATCTGGCTGCTTGCTGAGCACCCTCTGACACATCTCCCAATTATTTTAGCAACTCTCTAGCGATCCCCTCAATTATTGCTGTATCTTGATGTTCCTTTTACATCCATGTTTTCTTTCATTCTTTATTCAGTAACATAGCCATGTGTGCAAGGGAAAATACAAATTAAAATATATACACCATAGCCCCAGCACCAGGTCTAATTTCCTTTGTTCATTACTATAGTGCTTGGTTCATTCTGAGTTGGTGGTAGTTCTTCAAACAACTTAAAAGCTTAGGTTAGTCCTGGTGATGGTTGAATTTCCTGATGGGTGACAAAGCACTTGAGTAGGAGCCGCTGGGGTCTGCTGAAATTTGATTTCTTTTTTTCTTCTCTATGGAGCTCTTACACCGATTCTGGAGAGCTTTCAAGGGTCTTTTCTGTTCAGACTGCTTTCACAATCAATAGTCACCACTGACAGATATTCAGGACTTTGAATAACAAGAGGAATGAGATCTGGCTCCACTGGATGATTCCAACGTATTATTGAGTTTGGTTAAAGTAATAATCTTGTGGAGTCTATAGCCATATTACTGCTTTACAGTTGATGAAATGAATCAGAAAAAATAAAATAAACATTTATCCGGCATTTTGCCTAAAGGATAATTGGTTTACAAGTAAATAATCTAAAGTTCACGTCTTCCCTCCCATCCTACTCCTTCCCACTAAACCCGTCTCAATGTGTCAGTGGTCGCTGAACCATACTTTCAGGGCTTTGTATGTCATAAACCTAAATGGAGGGTAAGGATTGACCCCTATTCTCCTGTTATCTCTTTTTTAAAGAATATATATATTGTTTGAGAAGCAGAGGGAGAGCTCCCATCTGCAGGTTTGCTCCCTAAATACTTGCCATGGCTGGGACTGGACCAGACCAAAGCTTGGAGCCAGGAACCCAGTCCAGGTCTCCCATGTGGGTGGCTTCACTACTGAAGCCTTGTGTTTATAATCCAATGGGCTGTCAATACCAAAGGTATTAGTTAGATAAATCAGTCTTTTCAGCTGCTACAATCTACCACATTAACATATACAAATAACCTTTATGGGCATTAAATAAATAATGTGCATTTTATGGCAGAAGGGTATAATTTTAAGTCTCATGAGTATATGCTCTCAAGTAATTCATTAACTCATGAATTATAAGAGTATTGCATTGTTCAAATTTAATGACAATATAGTTAGTGCCTACTGGGGTAATTCCCTCCTGCTGTTTTAGCAAATATGGAATGATATGAGTTGGAGTAATAGATGCGAAAGAGATAAATTACTACAAACGGAAGTAATTTGGCACATGTAGCCACGAGGTGTGTCCATGGGTACCTTGTGAATCCTCTGCTCTCTTCAGATCTTGCCCAAAGCCTTTGGATTAATGATGCATGTGGAAGTCAAATCAGTCCACCAAGTACGCCAATTCTGGAAAGAAAAGGAAGTCATTTTTTTTCTGGGGCCATCACTCCCTTTTTTCTTGACTTTTGTTTGTTTTAAATAGGGGATTGAACCAAAGAATTTCATTTTGATAACTTAATGTTTATTTTATGATACAGTTAGGGTCAATTTTTCATTTGTTTGTTTAATAAGCCCAAGCATTTGCTATTTTACCTGAATTTTCATGTTTTTTTTTAAACAGCAAGAAAAGATAATATCTTCTAGTAATGTGTCTCATGTCATTGGTTAGTTAATGCTGTTTCACTAGTTAGCATGTTTGTCTACAAATTATCTGTAGCTTTTATTTTTTCCAGTGTATGAGGTGTGTTTCATTTGTTTCTCCTACGTGTGCTTTTTCTTCAAAAATGGAATAAGAAAGTAACTTATTATGTGTTCTTCCCTGTACCTTATGTTGTAATTGCCACATTTCTATTGTAATATTGATTTGGAGAACTCATTGGCGTTCCAATGTATAAAGTAATGGAAATCTAAATCCTGCTAGAGGGAGTTTTTTGTCTTTATTGAGGTGATTTACAGTTGAATTTTCTACACAAATAAAATGCTCAGAAAAAAAGGAAGATGTTCTGGTACGAAGTTATGCCTATCTCTGAAATAGCACCAAGAATGCAGGAATTCAGGTATTCTCATGATTTGTGTCATCTTTTCTTCATTTTATGAACAAATGATGTTGACCAAATAAGAAAATATGTACTGTATGTCTAGGAACCTAAGGATGACATGTCCTGTATAACAATGAAATTCATTGTTCAAATAATTTAAAATATACTAGAGGAGTATCTCAATGAACAATATAATGTGGACAATAATTTTGTAGTAGAAAGGAAGAATTCTCAAATAAGCAATACTTTTTATGTTTTATTTCCCTAGCTTTTCAAAAGCTTTTACCTTGACTTACAATGTTCAGATACAGATGGAAAAAGTGTATTTGATGGATGCATAAATAGTGCTCACAGTTCTCATAACGTTTGTGAGATCAACGAGGATGCTATTTCTATTTGATGCTATCTTGGTTAGGACTCAGCAGAATGTTCATCAAGGAGCTCAGTGAATATAAAATTACAAATTTGGGGTTCCCACAGGAAAGTCAGATAACAAGGACAGGGCTTTCTTGGAATAATGGATATATTGCATTATTCTCCTCATAACAAATCGATAGAAAATATATTTTATAGAGGTAACATTCATAAGCTATACCAGTTCCTTTCTAGTATACTTTTAAGCCATTGGGTAGGGAAGACTAGATGTCATTAAATATCTGTTTAGCCAAGGAGCTTCACTGTTCCCAGGGATGCCACTCTCATTCCTTACCTCATTAACATTTCTTTAATACCTGGATAGATGAACTTTTTCTGTACTGTCTTTGAAACTTCTGTGAGTCTGAATAGTTTAAACTAAAAGTGTAGAAGAAGTGATCTTTCCTTTAACACTTTAGGTACTCCTGAGACCTTTGGTTCTAACAAATCACCTTCTTTTAAAATAAGGTTTATTTATTTGTATGAAAGTCAGAGTGACCTGTATGTGTGTTGTGGCAGGTGGAGCTTTTGCCTCTGGTTCAGTGTCCAAAGAGCTGAAATGGTTCAGAGCGGATCCCTCTGAGCCCCTATAGAAGTTCCCATGTTGCAACATAATTCCAAGTGGTATTAGTGAAATGGAGCCTGTTAAGCAGGTCATTGCATTATGTGGGTAGAGCTCTTAGGAATGCAGTCAGAAGCCTAAGGATGCTTTTTGGGTCCTCATGAGCTATCAAATGAAGCAAGAAGGTGCCACCTTGGAAACAGAAAGCTCTCATGAGACTCCAGATCAGCAGACATTTTGGACTTTAACTTCCAAGCCTCCAGAATTACATACAGTAATTTTGTGTTCTTTACAAACTACTCAGTCTGTGCTACCTTTTACAGCAGCACTACTGGCTTAAGCCACAAACACAGAACATGAATAATGTGGCACAGGTGGCTAAATAACTGCTTGAGTCATGTGCAATCCACATTGCAATGCCAATTAGAGTCCTGAATGATCTTTTGACTATCCAACTTGTTGCTAATGTGTCTAGGAAGGAGAAGATGATGGCCTAAGTGCTTAAGTTCTTGCTGCTCACATGGGAGCCCTGGATTGCAATAACTAGCCTGGCCCCATTCTGGTTATTGCATGCATTTGGGGAGTGAACCCTTAGGTGGAAAATCAGAGTAGCCTGACTCTAGTACTCTGCCTTTCAAATAAATAAACCTTTCTTAAAAAAAAAACACACACAAACATTCTCAAGTATGTTGAATTCCTAATGAAAGGATTTACACTTTTCCTAATTATTTTTCCATTTCTACCAATATGCGTGGAGATCCTTGTGAGCAATTGGGAGAAAATATGCCTGCTTCTTTTGAATATTGTCTGTAGATTTAAGACAGGTTTGCCTTTGGAAAAGTCAAGAGTCATCTGGGGTAAAGCCTTATGAATAGAGTAAAATAAAGTAAATGGAATTTAATTTCTATCCAGACTAAAATTTGGACTCTGTTTGAAAGCAAACCAACAGTACCAATTGCCATGATAAATGCAATATCATTCACACTTGTAAACATGGAGATAGCCTTACTTAATTGAAAATCTCTGATACAGGCTATAAAGATGAATCTCCTCCTGTATGTGGTTTTTTTAAGAATGGAATTCGTTTCAGTATACTCATAGTTCAACATTATGCGGAGATGCTGTGTATCAAGAATACAGTCTTGTGTCGTATTTGTATTAACTCATCAGTTAAAAATTAGCAGCTTTATTCATGATGGGAAATGATGATAAGAATCTACAGACAAATGTCTCCCCATTTCTTGAACCTTTTTGTTCCCCAGCAAATACAGGATTGTAGAGCTAAACATTCCACTTCTAAACATTCAAAGACATCCAGTGGCACAGTGACTTGCCTCTCAAACAGGTATCAGGAGGCAAGATGAAGGTGTTCAGGATGCAAGGGCATCAGACAGATTTTCTCTTTGCATGGCGGCATGATGTCTGAAAGAAATCCTGTAGTGATAAGAAGTTTTTCTTCTCCCCCTCAGTTAATTTTAGATAAAATCGTTTGCTCTTTCTTTTCTCTAGGCTCTCGAGTTGGGATCACTTTCCTAAAACTTGAAACTGCACATTTTGTATTCTGTCTTGGAAACATCATAAAGGAACAAAAATATTGGGAGTCTATAATGTGCCTGAATAGCCAGAATCATCAAGTAATTGATAATTGTTTGATAAATACCATGTTATCTTCTAGTGTCAGTCGTGGGAAGTCATGTTTCTGGCAAATCAGTGGCTGCTGCATAACAGCCACTTCAAAGATAGACTTTTTCCAGCTGGAAAAAAAAGTACTAGCTCCAATGCTAAAGTGTGTGGTGTTTGGTTGTTAATATCTGACCCGAGTCAATAGTTGAAAAAAATATTGTCTGTAAAGAGCAACCTCTGGTGAGTCAACACTAATAGTATTTGTGGCAAATATTCAGGGTGGTAAGCCCACAACAAGTATGAATGTGGCTTCTGATTTTTTCAAACATGGGTGTACAGGGAGTGAAACAGAGTTTCACTTGCAGGGTTCAGGATGTCTGTCTGTTGGACTTGAGGCATCTCCCAGACATGCTGCTGCATCATAGAAGGCAGCTTATAGACACAGTGGCATGTGTCAGGTATTAAGGAAGAAGGAATTATGTGAGAGTCCTAAGATGTTGGTTGGTAGGAGGTTTTTAAGAAAAAAAAAATCAGTCTTCCATAAACTTATTTAAATAGCTCAGTGTCTTACTTTTTTTTTTACTTCAAAATATTTTTTTTTCATATTCTGGACTATGGACATCTCAATATAACTTAAAAAGATACAACTTTTCAGAAAGAAGTGCTAACATTATAACGCTAAGACTTGGGTTGGTGATCTAGAAGAACTTTGCCTTCTTGCCAGGAAAAGAAATAATCAGAATAAAGACACCATTCCTATTCAAAGGTCATAATTTTGTCAGCTTGATTGCCTAGAAATCCTTGCTGAATGGTCCAGATCTAGTTCTAAACTTGAATGAGCCTATTTCTTAGGCTCACTGCTCAAGGGCAAATTGCGTATGTTGAGGAAAAGGAGTGGTCCTTTGGTAAGAGCTATTTTGCTTCTGCCTTATAGAGGAAGACAGGGCTGGAGCTGGGAGGAGAGAGAAGGGCAGAAAAGGATTCAGGCCAGGTGTTACCAAATTCCAGCAAGTTGGGGAAATACATATTTAAATTCTAAGTTTGGAGCCTTGCTTTAGGTCCACCAAGTGTGTTGAATAGGTCTACAGGATGTGAGAGTGTTCCTGCGCTCAGCTTCCTTCCTGCCCAAGGTCTTATCTCCTGTCACGGGTTGTACTTGAGGCTCAGTAGAAAGGCATTTGTCTTGGTTTACTTATTTAGCAAACATTCACTGACTGCATGCGACATGCCTGATTCTGTATTGGACATTAGACAAAACTCCAGGGACTCATGCATTCTATCTCATAAAATGTGCAGGGGGCAGGAGGTGTAGAGAAAATCTACAAAGGTATTTTAGGAGCAGGTGGAAAAAGTAGTAATAACTTTCCAGTTGCGATAAAAATCACAAGCCAACTCAGAGCAAAGACAGAGGAAAGAGGGGAGGGAAATTAATTTTAGATGAGCTATTCAAGTTGGGTCTCTTGGAATGATATTTAAATGATATTTAAACAGAATCCTAAAGGGAGAAAAAGAGCCAGCCATGCCAGATTGGAGTGCAGAAGGGGGTTCTAGCCCAGAAGATAGCACATGGACACACTGCAAGACAAAAAGGACTGAGAATGACGTAGCAAAGGACCTTGTCAGCCACGCATGATAACAAGTTTGCTTTCTAGCCAAATTGCCAGAGGAGGACACTGAGGATTTTAGCAATTGACTGAATTTTTTAATGGATTATTTATTTTTATTGAAAAGTCAGATATACGGAGATGCAGAGAGAGAGGAATATCTTCCATCCATTGATTCACTCCCCATGTGTCTGCAATAGCCAGAGCTGAGGTGATCTGAAGACAGGAGTCAGGAGGTACTTCTGGGTCTCCCAGGTGGGTGCATCCTTGACTGCTTTCCCAGGCAACAGGCAGGGAGCTGAATGGGAAGCGGGGCCGCCTGATTTAGAACAACATCCATATGGGACGCTGGCTCATGCAAGGTGAGGACTTTAGCCACTAGGCTACCATGTCAGGCCTGACAGAATATTTTAAAGATTTTTTTTCTGATTCTATCATAAAAATGTCTGGAATCATGAAACCAGGAAGGACAAATAGAGTACTTAAAAAACTCAGGCACAAGATAATTGTTCTTATCCCTGAGAAAGTCAGAATTCCACACACCAAGACAGTCACTTTTGTGAGATGAAGTTCCCTAAAACCTGACTGCTGGGGTCCTTACCCTGATTTGCAAGAAAGAGCTCTATGAATCTGCTTCTCCCTTCATGCACTCACCCATCACACGTACTTGGTGGAAAAGAGTGCCTCTCACTTTATTTTACTCCTTCTTCTCTAGGGGAGGAGGGGAAGAGGAGGGGTTTCCTGGAAGTAATTATCTTCATTGAAACAGGGAAGGAACTAATCATCTATATTGAAACAGGGAAGAAACTATTCATCAGAACAGGAACAAGGGTGGAGGTTCTATTCTGCTTACTTTACACCGGATGTTCTGGCCTAATATCCTGCTTGCTGTGGCCCTGCTTGTCCAAGGCAGGCTTTGCAATGCATCAGGCTGTCAGGTAGGCCAAGTCTAAGGCCAGTAAGTCTGTGGCTTCTAACAATATCCGGAGCCAGAATCTTGAGGAATTGCAGATAACGGTGGAGTTTAGGGTAGAAGAAGATTGTTGGAATCAAAAGGAAGTAGAATGACCAACAGAAGCAAAGAATGGGATTTTCATGGAAACCCTGGAGGCTGCAGTAGCACAAACATGGCATGAATAAGCATTTTCTAGTCCATTTTCTGTTGCCAATAAAGCAAAATCATAGATTAAGCAATTCATTAAGAAAATAGTTTATAGAGCCTCCTGATTCTGGAGTTGCAAGGACACAATAATCATATATGGTGGTGACCTTGTTGCTAGAATCCTGAGGCAGTACCGAGCATCACATATTTGGAGGCCAGGTCTGTATGTTGCATCTTTTGGTCTGTCATTTGTCCTACAGAGTCCCTAGGCTTCTGTTGTGAGATTTCCATTCCAATAACCCCTTCTAATCCTAATTTTATTCCAGAGGCCCTACCTCTAAAATGCAAAGTCAAACTGTATTCCCCATCTAACTTCACAAAGGAAAAGAAATTCCAGCCTAAGTTTTGAGACAGGAGACCACAGTAGCATGTGTATTGGTATGGCTGCAGGGCTTGTGGGGATCTTTCACAGTGAAACCATGGCAAAGTGGAATCTGACTTGAAGGAAGGTCTTGAATAAAGGACATCCCAGATTCCCTCTGAATCCTGCAGCAGGTGAAGTGGAAGAATAAGATCTCTGATCGCACAGGCTAGAGCAGGCTCAATATCCATTCCCTGAACACTCAGTGCTTAATTCCTTGAAATAAATGATGGTTTGCTATAACTTCTGTGAATTTTGATTCAATAAAATGTGCATCTAGTAGGTACAAGTTTTTTACATACAGTTGTGTAGATGGATTTCCATACTTGGGAGGAGAAATGACTAGCGTTGCAAAGTAGAATGACATACAAATGGCTGTAGCCAAAGAAGGCACATTTTTTTTTAACCTAAGATGGGGAAGGCTGGAACTTAGGCATCAATTACAAGTCAGAAAGAAACAAGGATTTTTTGGGCCAGGTAAAAAGGGAATTGATATCACATTGTCCTGCTAGAACAGGTGATGTATCATTGGTTTTTTTTTTAATGAACAATTCTCCAGTTATTGCCAACAATACTCCTAATGTCATCCTCAGAGGGGACGAAGACTGACCCATTCTGTTTTCCCTTCTTATTCTCTATGTCAATAAAATATATTAGACACATGTTGGGTTCCCATTTCTCTGCTGGACCCCCTACAGTAATTGTACACTCACTACTGAGTCATTATATACAACTTTTTCTTATTGAGGTATGTAAAATTTAAGTACTCAATATAATTTAACAAAAACTAAAGATAGAAAATTCCACGGTTCTTATGTGACTGTTAGAGAAGACTCTTGCTGCCCAAAGTGGGGACATTCAGTGTCAGTAGTGACAGACGCTTGTGGTTTCAGCTCTGAGGCTTCTCAGCTGCTGAATAGGGAGCCAGATCGTTTCACATTGCAGGCAAAGAGCAGCCAAAGACCAGAGGTTATCATGGTGCCCCAGTGGCCATTCAGGCTGCTAAGTAAGTTAGAAAACTGAATAAACAGTACACATTGGTGTGTTTAAAATAAAAAAAAAAAGGTATGTGCAAGGTTCCTATAAAATGTTGATTATTTCTGGGTGCTTAGTTTGGATTGATTTCTAGTTTTTTCTTTTCCTTTCCTTTTTTTTTTTTTGCTTCCCTGTAAACATTAATTTTTGTTAAACAAAGATATATGGTCTATATATATTACATTTTACAAAATGCAAGAACTTAAGGAATCCATGTATAGCCAAAAGTCTAGATATTTTGATATTATAAATGCTTTATACATCAGTACCCATCTCATCAGTAAAAAGCTTTATTTGATAAAAGATAAAGCTCTCTAGGGATAAAGAGTTTTGGGGGGATGACTGTGTGTAAGGGAATGGAACATGATTTCCTTCACATTTACTAAGGGATGCCAGTTTCCAAGAAATCAAAGTGGTCATGTCAGGGGTATAGAGAACTGGATATAAAATTTTTAGGAGGTATTGTTAATGCCCATGCCAGATTCTCACTTTGTACCTTAGTTCCAAAAAAGCAGAAATACGTATAGGTCATAACAGTGGGTGCTTGTCATCCTAAGTGATGAGAAAACGTTTCTGAATAGCAAGTCAGATGCCGTAGTGAAGGGAGTTTAAATGTTCTAGCCTAGTTATTGCTCACCAGCTGCTTACAGATGTGGATTTTTTTTATTGCATTGTTCTCTCTGGTGTGATTACTTTTCCACAGTTTATAATCCCTCTGGGTCCTTCGGCTCAGGCCAAAAGCATTTGCCACTTATTACAGCAGTAGTCATCATTTCTAATGAGAAAAGCCCATTTTCTCTCTGTATGTTTCCATCAAAAGTTAAAAAAAAATTAACAATATCAGGAGGGTTACACATTTCACGAAAAAATACAATTAGCGTATTGTATTTTATATAAATATGCTTTCAAAAAGTTAATGGAAAATGAATTAAAAGGTAAGTTTATTTGGGCATAAAAATAAAAAGGAAATCCATTCATAGTTTTTCTCCACAGTATGCAGTTCCTATGAACTTTTTAAAGATGTTTTATATTTGTGGATTTTAAACATTTTCTATAAAAACAAACTTTTAATTCTGTGTTATGAGACCTTCTTGAAATGCTGTCTTATTCAGATGGCATATAAACACGTACTGATAATGGTATTTGAGGTGATTTTGAAGAGATAACAATTAATTTAAAAGTTAGAGTGACATATGGAGAGACAGAGAGTAACAGATCTTTTCTCCTTTGTTCTCCAAAATGCCTGCAACAGTGAGAACAGGGCCAGGCCAGAGAGACTTCATGGGTCCTACATGGGTGCCAGGGACCACTTGTACTACCATTTACTGCCTTCATATGTGAATTACCAGGATTCCTGATTGGAAGCAGGGAATCCAAGACTTGAATCAACACTTCCTTTGGGATGCCAACTTTCCAGTTGGTGGACATTTTAAGCTACTGCACAACAACATTCACTCTGGCATTGTATTGTTTGACTGTTCCCCTAATCGTTATCCTTTCTTCCAAAGTAAATCTTTTGGTTGGTGACTTTAATCCATTACATTTATGGCTAATATTGATAGATCACAATTAAGACCTGTCATTTTGTTGATTGCATAGTAGAATCACTATCCAACCCTGCTCTGTTAGTGCTGTTGATACTCTGTTAGTGAATTTGATGTCACATGTTTTAATGTTTTAATTTTTAAAGGATTTCTTTAGTTATAATGGAGAGGTAGATTTACAGAGCTCAGGAAGAGAACTGAGTCAGTCTGAACCCAGGAACAGGAGTCTCCTCCAGGTCTCCCATGTGGATGCAAGGGCCCAGTGGCTTAAGCCAATCAACCGTCTGCTGCTTTGCAGGCCATGATTAGGGAGCTGGATCTGAAGTGGAGCAGCAGGGACTAGAACTGTCACTCAGGTGGGATGTGGGTGCTGTCGGCAGAGAATTAGATTGTTGAGCCACCATGTTGGCACCTTCGTGTTTACTTCAACTGCATGATATCCTTCAGAATTTCTTGCAAGACTAGTCTGATTGTTGTAAATTCTCTCAGGTTTTGGAAAATATGTTGTCTCTCTCTCACTTTTAAAGGATAGATTGATTAGATACAATATCCTTTGTTGGAAATTGTTTTCCCCTTAAGTCACTAAGGTGTCTCCCTACTCTTTTCTGGTCAATAGGGTTCCACTTAGAAGGGTTAACCTCATTGGTTTTTCCATTACATGTATCTTGGCACTTTTCTCTTTCTGTCTTAAGAATTCTGTCCTTGTCTTTAATTTTTGGCAATTTGACTACAATAAGCATCGGAAAAGACCTTTTGGACTGAGTCTCTTTGGGGTTCTTCAAGCTTCTTGTTTTAAATGTTCATGACTTTTCCATGACCTGGAAAAGTTTCAAGTATTAATTGCAGTTTGCAGGTTCTCATTGCCGTTTTCCTGTTTTCTGCAACAACTTATAATGTGAATATTTGATCATTTAATGGTACCTAGATGTTTTTCAGTTTTTAAAATTTTTTTTTCTTTATTCTTTTCTGATTGTGTTGTTTCACAATTCTTGTCCTGACAGTCAAAAATTCTTCCATGATCTATTCTGCTGTTAAATCTCTCCATCCTCATTTTTACTTAACTGAATATTTTATTTCCAAAAAATTTCTACTTCATGAGTTCTGTATCTTTAGTTTTTAATGAGCTTGATATCTACAGTGACATTTTCATTCATGTCACTCATTTATACTCTCGTCTCTTTAATCTGTTTTTCCATATTCTCTTGTGTCTCATAAAGTTTCTTTGCAATCATTATTTTTAACTCTGTACTTTCATATATTTCCTTCTTCAGGATCTAACTCTGGGGGGTTATTTTGTTCTCCTAGAAGCATTATACTGTCTTGTTTCTTCATGATTCTTGTGTCTCAATATGATTTGTGTCCATCTAGGATACGTTTCTCTTTATCAAATAGATTTTATTGGAAAAGTGTTTGTGGTTTAGCTGGAAATCAGGGCATCACTTGGCTTATTGCTTTGGCTTTGGCTCCAGATGAGCCCGGGAATGTAGTCTCTGAATGATTTGTTTTGTCTTAATCATAGGCAGCTGTTTATATGAGACACAGTGGTTTAGTCTACTACAGTTCATAGGGATAGAAGTGTGGCTAGGATGTGCATCTTTAGGACCCAGAGATTTTGTTGTGAGTCTCATCTGGCAACTGTTACAGCCAAGGCCTTGGTCTTGGAGATGAGGGAGACAAGGGTGGCTGTTCACTGTCATAAATGGCAAATTTGCATGATACCTGTTGTGTAATTTCTGTGGTTCTAGGACTGTGACATGGATGAATTCTTCCTCAGGTCCTACAATGAGAGTCTAACTGGTGCTGTGGCTTCATTACCAACAGCCCTGCTCCCAGGACTGGATGATGAGGATACAACCATGTTCAGTCCTGCAGGGTGATTACAGGTATTTCCGAAGTTTGATTCCAGAGTGTGTAAGTCCAGAAAGGTAAAATGCATGTAGGTCCTCCCTGTGTCCACTGGGTAGACTCAAATGGCACCAAGAAATTTAGAACAAAGTGTTTTAGTCATAGTGTGTAAATCCCAGTATGGTAGATTTGTTACTCATATTATTACCCAAAGTAGCAGTGTGTTTTTTTAATGGGCTGCTGCTTGTGTTAATTGCCAGAAGCTAAGGTGAATGAATGCCCCTGGCTCAAATAGAGTTCACAAACAGAACTCTGAAAAAAAATGGCCCAAACTTCCATAATTGAGGGTGCAGGGGCTTTGATCTTTGATCCACAAATTGCCCGAGTCTGATCAAAAAAGAAAAAGAAAACAAAATGTTGTTAAAATCAGAATAGAGGTGTTCTGAGTGGCTTTCTGTTGTTGAGTATAGCGCTCTGTGTGAGTAGAAAGGGAAGCAAAGTGGATTTCCCTCAGCTCTCCGGGTGAAAGTGAAATTCCCTCTCAGCTGAAACCAAATGATGTGGGCCCATGGCAATTTCTTCTTGTTTTGGTGTGGTAAGGGGGGGCGCTCATAGCCAGCAGCTGGCTGCAGCGGTGCCTCTGTCTTCTCTCTCCTTGTCCAAAACAGTCTTCATTGTTTTTGTGTTTTTAAAATTCTTTACCAAAAATGTCTATCAGACCTCTCCTTTGAGCTTCCTAGGAATCTAGACCACTTCCCAGCTCTCCATTAAGCCTTGAGATCTTCCTCAGGGGGCTAAAGTACTAGTAAATGAAAACTTACGGAGAGGATAGAGTTATTGTTCTACATTCAAAACATTCCTCTGTATTTGTACATTGAGCTTTAGCATTGCCTGTCCCATGTGCAAATGGCAGAAATGACAACATCAGAGTGGGTGTCAGAATACAAGAAGTAAAGTTTGGGATTACCTATCAGTTCTATTTTATACAGAGTCTGCCTTATCACATCATGAATTTCACTGTTTCCTTCTGTTGTAAAACTAGTCAAGTGGAGAATCCTTGTATTATCCAGACAATGATGGAGTGCCAGACCCAGGAGACTTCCCTGGTGGTCTTCACCGAAATTTTCCAAAAAGACATGAATTCTGTATTCTTGAGGGATGTATCAATGGAGGTCAGACTGTTAGGTAGATACTTGTAAGTATTGACAGGAAATTAAAGCTGTAAACAGGAGAACAGAGGTAGTACTTGTGTATAAAGGGACAAAGGAAATTGAACATTGAGATTACAGTAGGGTTCTTCCTTAGAGATGGAGAATTGAAGAATGCAGTTTTCCATTTATCATAAAGTCAACTTTGAGATGGCTGGGCAAGATACTCACTCTTAAGACCAAAAATTTATCTGCAGTATCAGATCTCAGAGACAGATCTTTGAGTTCACTCTTTTTCACCAAACAAATTGATTACCAGTTTTGGAGAGGATGCTCTGCAGTTTTTTTTTTTTTTTTGAGAACGGTCACTACAGTTTTTTATGCACTTTGAAAAAAATGGATTGCATTTTTTCCTCAAGTAAATTGATGGTTTATTCTTGAGTTCTTAGCTGTCACTAAGAAATGAGCATGCCATGAATGGAATGGCCAATGCATTGAAGCATTGCATTTTGTGCTAACAGGAGTTGAAACACAGTCAGTGGGGACTCTTTTTTTTTTTTTTAACATTTTCCCCCTTAGTTAGAGGTTAAAATTTGTAGATTAAAATAATACACATGTGCTGCCATTGTATTATATGTAGCTGCAGATTTAATAAAGAACTGCAAAGGTAGTTAAGAGAGGAGAGAGTTAATAAAGATATTTTTGGTTTATGAAGAATAGGAGTCACCTACTTGTTTTTTGCAAGGCAAGGAATAGAGTTCTTAACAGTAAATTTCAGGCAAAAGGATGTCAGATAGACAGGCTTTGTCTGGAAGTCAGGAAATCTGCTGTTCTGCTATCAAACACCTAAGAAATTTTATAAGGTACGAGTGGAAGATAAAGACTTACTTCAGGCTCTTGTGTTCTCTGATGTGATGACTTTTTTCACAACACACTTGCAGTGCTGCCTCTGGCATAAGCTAAGTATTTTATCAGTTGTTTTTCTGTTGCCAATAACTTACTACCACAGACTAGGTGGATTAAAAACAAAATATGATTTCTTTTGGCTCATGTTTGGAGGTCCAAGATCAATGGATCACATCTGGTGATGGCCCCTTGCTGGTAGAATTCCAGCGAGGTTCAGGGCAACACGTGCCAGGAGAGAGCTGCTGTACTTGTGTGTCTACTCTGATAACCCACTCTTATAAAGCCATCAAAATTCAATCATGGGGGCTCCATCCAGTGGCTTTATTTAATCCTAATCACCACCCAAAGGCTCCACTTCTAAACACCATTGTGAGATTAACTTCACTCCCTATTAATGCCTCCGAATGAGGAGTGCATCTCAATACATGAAACCTTTGGGGCATATTCAGCTAATATCTAAACCATAACAATAATTCTTTAATCATCCATGCATCACAGAGACGTCTCAAGCTTGTTGAGAAAATGTGCACAGTTCACAGAATATTGTCCCACATGCGCTAAGGAAAAGCAAATGAATTCATTGCAAATAATTAAACAAAGGATTCTAAAATAGAACATAAAATTGGTTCTTGTGCTTGTCTTGAATAAAAATTCATTCTGTCAATCAGAAGTTATGTTTCTGTAGACCAGACCAATAATGTTAGGGCAGACAAAGCCACCCCAGGGGCACCTGAAATGTGTGCCCTTTTTGACATTAACCCAGTCACCAGCTCTCCTGAAATGGAGACTGTGTCAGTTGAAACTTATCACTTCATTTATTCACATTCCCTGCCTCGTGAGAACAGTTAGGTGCCATTTGTGAGAATAGCACCTGTGTCCTTTAATTAGCTGAGCTCATGACCATAGATGATGAGAGAGTCACATCTCAGAGCTAGAAATAAATGTGTTGAGATAACTGGGAAGTCAGGCTGAAGCTTTGTGGCACTCGGGACTCTTTCAAAGTCCTGTCAGATGGAATAGGTCATATCAAAAAGTACATTTCACACTGTAAAATTCAAGATATTGGGTGAACCTTATGTACTTACCAATTTCTTCTTTTCCTCAACTTACTTTTCTTTGCAAAAATGAAATAATGGTTGTATATCCTAAGAAACTGGACTTTGATTCAGTAGTATTTGAAATCAGTCAATTCTAAGAAAGCAAGAAATTGTTTGGCATGAAGTGTAAAGATCATTTCTCCTAGCTGATTGTTTTATAACAAAATTATTTATGTGTATTGAGGGTTTAAAAACTACAAAGTATATTTTCTGCCTTTCTTTCGCAATCTTCCATTATAAACAGTGAAACACAGTCGGATGTCTCTCAGACCCACATGTGGGATTCTCTGACAGCGCTGCAAGACACTTGTTGCTCCTTGTTTTCTAGCCTCAGACTCAAGGAGTAGAGTCTCTTTAGGAGTGAAGGTGGGTGCCATGGAATGATAAAAAAATTCCCTCCAAAAGTGAAGTCCCACTAATTATGTGTTATTCATCTGCTTAGCTTTAGAGGGTGGGCTTGTGATTTGTGCTTGTTCAAGAAGAAAATTGTTTGATAGCAGTAGCCAGGCTTTCAGAATTCATAAGAGGAAGATGATTATCTGTTCATTTTGAAGCACAGAGGCCTTTTACCACCTGGCAAAAGAGAAGCAAAAACTATGCCATTCTCCCACACACCAAATTCTTCCTTTTGATAGCATAATTACTATTTGGAGAACACCAGGTTGGATTGTAAGGTGACTAGTATAGAGTTTGCAGTTATAAGTCTCAGTGTAGAGACATCAGATCAGGATGTGTAGATGTCATGGTCCTGACATAAAGAACAGAATTTATTTTTATGTAGCTGTCACACATGTGCTTCTGTGTGTATATGCATGGTATATTAGAGAAAAATAAATTTTGAAAAATCAGTACTTTCTATTCTGATTAGGTGCTTTTAGTAATAAGCAAAAACTGATTTTTCTAGTTCGTCGCCATTATATACAAAATACTTTCAATTTGTGAAATACTTTCTTATTAACAGATTTTCTTTTTCTGACCATGATTAGGGTCCATTTTATAACAACTCCTACCCTCCGTTAGACCAGCAGCCCTCAATTAGAGAGCTGTACTCGTTAGGGGTGTTTGGCAGTGTCCCAAGATATTTTTAAGTTGTTTCTGGCAATGAAAGCGAAATAATGCAACTGATATTGACTGAGGCCTCAGATGCTTGTACATCTAGCATGCACAAGTCAGCCCCCTGCAAGTAAAAATTACTTGATCTTAAATGCCACTTGTCCCAATTTGACAAACCCTGTAGGGAATAGTTAAGGAGATGGGAATATTTGTCATGATAAAGAAAAGACAAAGTGAAGATCTAATAGCTGCTTTGACATTCCTGGAGGCCTTTTATGTGTTAGTCTTTTCTTGCTTTTTCATTGCAATCCACTTGAGCCAGTGAGTGAAAAACCAGGAAAAGGCAAATGTTGAGGAAAGAATTCTAACAGATACCTGGAGTATAATACCCTAAGAAGCATTGGACTTAACCATAGGCAGCTAAAAAATAACTTGGACTGTTACTAGACGAGAATGTAAGTTATCAGTTATGCAAAATTAATTTATTGACAGAAATTATATCCGAGATAATGTGCTAGGCAGTCAGGATCTAGGTGATGGAGGCTATTTAAATAAAATAATTGAAGCCACCATTTGTGGGTACAAATTTAAATAATTCTGAGTATTCTTACTGGCTTTGGAGAAAGCTCGGCTTCAAATACAATTGTAAAATATGAGGATAGTATTTAAGATAAATATGTAGAGGTATTTTAACAAGCATGACTTGTGTAAGGCCTTTGATACAGTTGTAACGTAATCACATGATGCACTTTATGGAATTCGCTACATTAGTTCCCTCCAAACTGAATTGATCATATAGCCAATTAGAAAAATATATTTAAATATACTAAACATTTTCCTATCATTTATATTCCCACAATAAGAAACTTTGAAAAATGAGGAAAATAAAGTTTTATGTATATTTTCCCAGCTGTAATTAAAGAGCTTTATATCAGTGTTTCTCACTCACTGCAAGTGAAAAATCAGTGTTTTGTTTTTAGAATTAAATAAGTTTCAGTGTATTACAAAATTAAAATGAAAAATGATTTAAAGACTTTTAACAAGAGTTACAAAATACAAGCCTCCTTAAATTTAGATAGGATAGACATAAAGTTAGTTCAAGCTTTCTAAAATCTTAGAATTTATGTGTTTGTCTATTCATGGATTGAGCATAGTAATATTTATCAGCATTTTTAGGACATACATTTTTAAATAAAATGATTTATTTATTCTACTTGAAAGTCAGAGATACAAAGAGAGAGAGAGAGAGAACCGAGAGAGATCTTTCATCTGCTGGTTCATTCCCCAAATGTCTGCACCAGTCAGAGCTGAGCCGCTCCAAAGCTGGGAACCAGGAGCTTTTTCTGGGTATTCCACTTGAGTGCACATGTCCAAGACCTTGGGCCATCCTCTTCCATTTTCCCAAACCATTAACAGGGATTGCAAGCAGACCATCCAGGACTCAAACTGGCGCTTTAGGTTGTATTTTGTACTCCTGTAATCAACCATCAGAAGCATATGAGTAAACAGAACACATGACTGTTGAGTAAAATGATCCTAATGATGCAAACTTTCAAAATATTAGATAATCAGATTTTAGATACAGGGCTTAGGTGTGATATCTTAGATCATTCAGAACCTTTGTTGGCTTAAAATAGGGTGTGCACTTTGAAGAATGAAGTTGCATTTCTGCTTGCTTTTATCCCAGTTATCACATGACAGTGGGTAATTCACTTATGCCTTTCACACTGTGGTTTCCCATGATGCAAGTGAGCATGAAAACACTTTCCGTGAACTGGCACTCTAGCTGAATGAGTTGGGACACCACCTGATGCACTGGCACCTCACCTGCACCCAGGCTCAACAAGCAGCCAGGCACTCCATTCTGCTCTTCAGTATAAGGTGCCTGTGGGCAAGCATTCAGGCCATCATCCCCTCACTCCCTCACTTCTCATTGGTATGGAGCTGGAGGACAGCTGGAACTCCAAACTGTGCATGTGAGGTGCCTGGCTGCTGTGTTCATTCAGGGAGTGAACCATGGTATGAAGGATCTCTCGCTCGCTCATGCACCCTCTTATTCTGCCTATCATATAATATGTTCATATGTGTGTGTGTGTGTGTGTGTGTAGACTTTCCATTCTTTTCTCAAAATATGTTTTTACTTTAAGAAACCATCCTATAGGGAAGTACTTTCAGAAGATTGCCATTTATGCCAAGTAAATATGTCTTAGGATCCAAACCCAGAAATTCACTTGCATTCAGGCACGTGAATAAAATGTTTTTTGTGCTATTTTTAAGTTTTTCAGGGAAAATGCAGTGTGTATTCAGGCCACTAATTAGATAAAAACTGAGCTCCACTGGGCTGCGTGAATATTCACTTTCATTACTAATCTACCTTGATCTGGGTAAAATGGCAAATTTTATTCCAGCAGCCAGCAAGAATGAAAGTAACTCTCATGGATAAATTAGTCCAAGACAGAAGGTTAGATGTGGGGAAAATTTCTATTCCTTTATACTTTTTTATAGTTAAATCATACCTAATGGAAGAGAAGCTCCAGGACAAATATGTCTTTACTCACTTCTTTGGGATACTATGTGCTTTTATTTAACTTGTTTTCCCCAAATCCTTCATTTGTAAAGGGGGGATAATAAAACTACATGCTTCATAAGGTTTTTGTTAAAGAATAAATTAAATCATTCACTTAGGAATTTCAGAGTGCTTGATAACTGATGAAGTTTCAATGAACAACAGGTAATACTACCTGATA
Organism: Ochotona curzoniae; assembly: GCF_017591425.1. Lineage (NCBI taxonomy): Eukaryota > Metazoa > Chordata > Mammalia > Lagomorpha > Ochotonidae > Ochotona > Ochotona curzoniae. The sequence continues at coordinate 58,263,822 of NW_024466599.1, read as the reverse complement.
ATGGCTTTTGTTTATTTGAACAGAAGTGCCTAATCATTCAGCAAATTACAGCATTTCATGCTAAGTGGTGCAGCTGCTTGGTAAACACAGCATGGACTAGAACTAGGAGGACATCAAGCTTGAACTTGTTGACCCACACCATGCAAAGATCCTGATTTTTCTCTCTTGTTCCACCTCTCAGTAGACAGAACATCTTTTTCCAGGTGGACACAAAACAGCAGCATTTTATTAGTGACTAAATACTTTTTGAGCTTTTGCTTCACAGCTTCTGTGGATCATGGAAGAAATTACCGTCTTCCGTTAAAAAGGCCTGTTAAGCCTGCAGGTGCACAGCATGATAAGAGACGAGAAAAAATAAGAAAAAAGATGGCACTACCAAAAGAAGTTATGCTTCCACAGACTAAGAAACAAACAAGTGTGTACTTGTTGGAAAAAATAACTACCATTTCTAAAATATCTGACTGATGGAAAACCAAGTGTGATTGCAATATTGGGAAGATCAACACCAGTACGTAATTATCTGAAGTACAGATATTTAATAACCACATACAAAATTATAAAACTTAAAATTGTTAACTCAGTGAAATAATCTTTAGAAATAAAAGCAGTGGACTTCTATCATTCTTTTCCTCCCATGGTTCTGTCAGATAATAGTCTGGTCCAGGAGATGTATTTGCTCCAGTGAGACTAAAAAAAAAAAAAAATAGTTACTTATTTGAAAGACAAAGTTACAGAGAGGAGAGACAGAGATCTTCTGCGTATTGGTTTGTTCCCCATGTGAGTGCAATGGCTGGAGGTGGGCTAGACAAAAACCAGGAGTTTTCTCCCTATCTCCTGCATGGGTAGTGAGGGCCCAGGACTTAGGCTATGCTGTGCTACTTCCTGAGGCTCATTAGCAGGGACTTGGATTGGAAGTGGACCAGTTAGTCCCTGTACCAGTGACCATATGGGATGCTGACAGTGTAGAGGTGGATTAACTTGCTACACTGCAGCATCACCTCCAAGCAGTAAATCTTGATGGGGCTCTTCAGCTGTGATGGTATTTGCAAGGGTACAGTTCCTGGCACTGGCAGGTGGTGGATGGAAAAGAAATATTTAGGGCAGGGGTCAGCTAACTTTCTGTAAAAGGTCTATTGTAAATATTTGAGGCTTTGTGGTTCAGACAATCTCTGTCATGACTGCTTAACTTGGCCATTGTAATGCAGAAGCATCCAGAGACAATACTTAATGTGTACAAATGGCTGCATTCCAAGAAAATTGTAAAAGGAAACAATGGATTGAATTTAATTCACTGGGTGTAGTTGCCTGGCCCTTAGCATATGGAATGGTTGCTTAAGCCACTGGTCACCAGCAGCTAGCAAGCTTTTTTATTCCTTTTTGCTTTGCTTTGGCTTACCTTTTTGCTTTTTGACTCCATAGTGATAATTTGCATGATTTTAAAAATATCTCCTGCTAATTGCCAACATGAGAGTGAGGCAATTTTTATGTCCATGTATATGGAAACTGACATCTGAAAAACCTACAAAATCTAGTAACAAGTATGTGTCTTGCTTCTTGGTAATAAGAATGGTGCCAACTCTTGAACAAACATTTGCTTGCTCATTCACCAAAGAGCTCACCATTTTCTGATGCCTACCCTAAAGGCAGGTCCACTTGCCTCATTTAGGTTACCTGCCTTACCAATACAGACACTTCACAGTGGGTACTAGCACCCTTTATTGTCTGCTCTGGAAAACTGCCACATCTTGCCTCTCTGAGACTGAAGACCAGAGTTGTTTTTGCAAGCTGTTACATGGCTGTGCATTCTTGTCCATGTGGTGATGAAGGGGCAGAGCTGAGTTCTTGAGATCATGAACTTTCTGTTTAGTTTTTGCATCCTAAATCAGTCTCTCAGGCATCAAGTCTTCACTCCTCTTTCCTGTTTAACCTGAAACGGTGGGTTAGAAACACAGTATGATCTGCTAATCATTTCCTTCAGTGTTTTATTGATAGTAATCATTTTCAGCATCCTTGTTGCCCATCTCGAGTCATGTTCAATTTGCTAATTTTTCTCTTTTGCTTTTAATATAAGTATACTTGTTATAATATATTAACAGTGTAATACATACTATATATAATACTCATTGTATTATATTAATGCTGAGGGCTACAACTGAGGTGAGCTTATTAATTGTGTGATTCAATTTATTTAATTCAATTAATTTGATACCTACTGTATGTATATGAGACATAGAGTTGGGCATTGCAATGCAAGATCAAATCCATATCTTAGAGGAGGACAAGTGGGTATAAGACTTCCAAATGGAGAATCTTAGATGCAGATTTTTAAGTTTATAATTAAGCACATACATGAGCTAAGGAGAACAGTAAGATGCAAATATATCTGTGAAAAATTTCTTTTAAATAAATGGTGAATTTCTTTTAGCTTAGAAGGCAAAGCATTTGGATAAATGTGTTGTTCTATGATTAAATGAATGGAATCATTGGAGTTCTATTTAACATCAGTGAAAACAGTATACCCAAGAATGCGGAGTGAAACTTTGTCTTTTCATGGCTAAGCAGGATCAATAGGGTAGCTGGGTACTAAACAGATGAAGACTGTCAAAAAGAATAACTTTCAAGCAGTATAAGGTCAGACATGAACTTCATTATGGATAAATAAGTGCAAAACAACTGAAGGAAAAGTCATACTAGCTATTGTGAGATGATGCTTGAGTAATGCAACGTGCAGAGTCATTGAAGAATTTTCATTAATATCCGGGCATTGTATGGTGGCAAATGAAGTGCCTCCAAAGTCTTAAGAACCATCAAGAAATATATAAAAAGCCAAATGCTTGCTTTGAACGTTTAAAAATTTAAAGGACGCTCACTTGAGAGTAGATGTTTAGCCTTGTTTTTAGGACTTCTGCCTTCAGTATCAAAGAATCTGAATTGGAAGTCTGGCTCCAGGTCCTGATTCCAGCTTCCTGAAAGTACAGGGTTGTGGGAGGCAGTGGTGGCAGTTGAGGCAATGGATCGCTGCCATCCATGTGAGAGACTCAAATGGAGCCTCTGACTTCCAGCTTTGGCCCAGACCTACTAGAATTGTCCCAGATATTTGGGCTATGAATCAGCAGATGGGAGCTCTCTCTTTGTGTTTTTTTTTTCTGCTTTTAGCTAAATATGCTCAGTTAAATCTTAAGTTTATCTGAATGTGTGGTCGATATGTCTCAAGTTGTGTTTGTGATACTGACTTATAACTGGTATATAGAGTAGTGCAGATGTATAACAGAACAGTTGAATAGGCATTTGTGGGAGAAGTGTGTGGTACATAGCAGGTGCACATTGAATAGCTATTGAATAAGTGATTCTGGGCAGAGTGGAACAGAAATTACAGGAAAAGATAGGAGTATTGCTAATTTCATAAAAATTATTATCATTAAATAATAATGAATGGCTTTTGAGGTAGTTAGGCTAAAAAGGAATATGACTAAATTATGTAGTCCACTGATACATGTGCATCAGGAAACATTCTCTGTTCCAGTGCATAGGAATGGAAGTAGGGCAGGCATAGGGATCTGAAAAATTGCTACACAGGGGATATAGAGAAATACTAGATAACAAACATGAAACTGATTATCCTGTGGCAATGTGGCAAAAACAGTTTTTTATGCAAAATAACATAACCATGATCAATTTATTCTATTTAAAGATCTATTTTATTTGTTAAAAAAACAAAGTTACAGATAGGCAAAGGGAAAGAGAGAGAGAAAGAAAGCAATTTTCCATCCATTGGTTCATTCCTCACATGACCCCAGCAGTGGGAGCTAGACCATGCTGAAGTCAGGAGCTGGGAGCTCCTGTCCTATCTCCCACATAGGTGCAAGGGCTCAGCTGTCACTGCTCATCCAGGGGCATTGGTAGGAAGCTGAACTGGAAGTGGAGCATCTGAGACTTACAGAATATGTCAGGGCGTCTGCTGTGCCACAGTGCCAGCCCCCATGGGCAATTCTTGAAAACATTTCACTCATTTTTCCTTTCCTAAAGCATTTTATAGCAGCTTTTGTATGCTCTTATGTGTATTTTTCCAAGATCTTAAAACTGACATGGAAGGTAAACATAAATTCTATTCCTGTTTTCATCCACTGTCAAACCAGAGTCAATGAAATCCTCTTGGGACTTTTTTTTAATATTTGTTTTGGGAAAGTGAATGACATCATTTATCCTTCAGACCCAACTACAATCAGCACTCCCTTGCCAGGAAGGGGAAGAAGCAGTGCCTTTACTCTTGCCTCAACCCTTCCAGGAATTTGCCCTTCTGACAATTTCCTGTGGGATTTCTCTGACCCTCTGTGTTCATTTGCATCCTTAACAATGTGAGATTCTATTTAGTGGGTGAGTTTTATTCACCCCAGAGCCTGGATCTAGGGCCTCCAGCACAACAGCCTGTTCAGTATCATGTGAATGGAAATAATGGATGAAAAGGTCAAACAGTCCATTTAAGTAATAACATTTTTTCAGATTTGGAGATGCCATAGTATTGTGACATAATCTGTATGTTTCAGGAGAGCTAGAATAAAACTAAAGTTTAAACTTTGGTTTCATTAAGTATTTTTCAATGAGAAAAGATTGAAACATTTTGGTGCTTTAACTATTAAACTGAAAATAGCAATTGAAAGCAAAACAGAACACTATACAACACTGCCAGAGCATATTTTAGCTTCACAGACTTGGATAAAAGCAATTTCAGCATACAACAGCCAGTGACCGTTCAATAGCTATCCATTATTTAGAGCAGTGGTTTTGAGTTTTGTTTTAATCATGTTACGTCTTGAGTTTCATGATGGTTATTTTGCAAAGCAAGTTAAGTTTTAGGAGCTTAGCTTTGAAGCCTACTTTTATATATATATATGTGGGGAGGCATTATTATGTTCAATCCAATCCCATTCTTTTTCCACCTCATAATTATACTCTCAGACTGTTAAGATGCATTTGTTCCTGAGTGCAATCAAGAAACATGTCAGAAATCAGCTGTACATAGTTAAGTTCTTATAAATGGAAAGTGTATTACATTTGCTTTAGAAGAAGAATGTCCATGCTGGAATTCAGTTGCACTTGATGGACATGTATCGATTGTTTAGGACGTGCTAAGTGCTGAACCAGATTTTGTGGGAAATACAAGCATGAATAAAATACCATCCTTGTTCCATGGAATACTGAGTCCAGAACTTTAGCATCATGTAGTGATGAATAGTTCAGACTCTGTAGTTAGGTCTTTTGTTCGGATCTTGTTTGTTTCACTGTGATTTTAGAATGCAAACAAGAGAAGCCAAGTGAACATATTTCTTATACTATATCTTTCTGATTTTAAAGTAACTTCAATTGTAGAGAGCAGGTAGTGAGCCTTGGCTGTTAAGATGCCTGTGTCCCACAAAACAGTGCTTGCACTTGAACTCATATCTCTGACTATGAGCCCCAGTTTCCTACCCATGCAGATATTAGAAGGTGGCAGTGATGGCTCAAGTAGTTGAGTTCCTGCTGCAAAATATGGTAGATTGAGTTTCTGGCTCCTGGCTTTGGCCCCAGACCAGCCTCAGCTGTTGCAGGCATTTAAGGAGAAAAGCAGGAATTTGGAATTCATATTCTCTCTCTGTCCCTGAAATAAGTAAAATGTAACAATTACAGCAAAATATATATATATATACATATATATATGTAGTAAAATGAGTGGAGGCTACCATTACGGATTGTTTGTATATTTACAGAAAATTCTTGTAGGTGCAAACATACATACTTTTTAAAGCTATTTACTCATTTATTGCTATCTGAAAGGCTGAGTGACACAGAGAGAGGGAAAGGAAAAGGGAGGAAGGGAGGAGAGATCTTTTGAGATCTTCCATCTGTGTACTCTGAAAATGCCCACAAGAGGAAGGCCAGACTAAAATCAGGAGTCAGGGATGCAATCTGTGCCTTACATGTGGATGGCAATGACTCAACAACTTGGAGCCATCACTGCTGCCTCCCAGAGAATAATGTAACAGTGAGCTTAAATAAAGAGTGGAGTTGAGACTTGAAGGATTCTGGCATTAGATGTAGATATCCCAAATGAATCTCAACCAGTAGGCTGAGCCCCCTGTGGTGTCTTTTATTTGTTTAAATCAGAGGAAATTGTTTGAAGGACCTAGTTTCCATGGCTAAGGCAAGCATTTGGAGTCCTACTCTTTATGTGTGATTTTCTAGTTGCTGAATAAAAATAGCAACAATCCTTTACTGATGAGTGAATTAGTTCTTGAACACTGGCCAAAAAGAAAAAAGGAAAGACAGAAAATCAGCTTCGGAAGATGGCTCTTCCTCCTATGGATACAGGATCTAATTATAAATTGGAGCATGTTCCTCAAAGTCCATTTTATTCCATAACCCATACATTTACTGTAACGGGTCTCTTTCTTTGTTTTGGTTGCTTTTCCATCTGGCCTGTTAATATATTACATACCTGGTTGATGACCACTGTATTTAGGTTGGAAAGATTATTCCCTGAGTTTCTCGATTTGTGACACTCTTTCAGAAATCATTTTTGGAGAGTAGTATTGATTTTAGAAGACAGAACACTAAGAAAAGAGAAAAAGTTCCCATATTAGTAGGGGCCATGTTCCAAAATTGGAAAGGTAAGGCTAGACAAAGAGTTAAAATTGACTCTCTTTTCCTTGTGGACAAACAGGAAACTGAAAGAGACACCTCTGAGTTCAATTTATTGTTACTCAGCTTCATTTCTAATACAGTTTCTTCCCTGCTCAATATTAGTTTATAAAAGCATGTTACATGTCCACTGACCCCAGATAACTAAATAAATCCAGTTTGTAGTTATCTGTATAAATGCCTGCCAAAGATGGATTCAAGGAATTCAAAATAAACCAACCATTAAATCCACATATCTTAGTGGAATAAACAGAGAGACAAGGTGCAGGCCTGCTCATCACTAACACACTCTCTCTCTCTCTCTCTCTGTCTCTCTTTTTCTCTCTGTCATATATATATACATGCATGTTTTGTTTTTCTTTGGAGAACATTTATGCAGTCCACCTTAAGATTTTGAATCTGTTATGAGAGAATCGTATGTGTCTTGTGACTAGTAGTAGCTGATATTTCTGTGCAGCTCAGATTTCCTGTTGGAAGGAGATGGCAACGTTCAGGAAGTTGAAAGTCCCTGAGATGGACATTTCTTTAGTTCTTTTTCAATCATTTGCTTTATAAATCTTTTAAACCATGCTCCCAAAAAGGCTCAGAATAATTGCTTTCTCAAGGAAAGAAGATGTAATCCAAAGGAGGTTTATAAGTTAAATTTGATGAAAATCTTTGAAAAAACAGTAAAAATATCAGTTCATTTTAATGATTGGCAATCAAAAGAGATAAACCACCATTGAATTCAAAGAAGATCTGGTATATGGTTTGAAAAAAGAAACACACAAACCATCTTATAGATGCATAGCTGATAATGTATTCTAGGTTCTTTCTCTTTCAGTCAATCATCCTGAGCATATTACCCTGAGGTTGCTGTAAATCAAAATAATGGCACGTTGATTGTTAAGGGAGTATGTTATATAAGGATGTTCTGATATTTAAATGAATACTTCACTTCTTGTTTCTGAACAGTGAATGTTGCAAGCTTAGTTCTGAATGTATTTTGAATATTTTAGAAGGTCTGGGCTCTGTGTAGGAGGAAATAGAAGTGTCAGTGTGGCAGGTGCCACAGGTGTAAACCTACTCCTTATTAGCATCAATTCCAAATGTATATCTGTTTAAACAAATTCATTTTAATGTTCTCATGTGCTGGTTATGGAAAATATAGTGTGGAGAGTCAACATGAGCTCTTTGGGGGGTCAGGAAAGTGTCCTGTGCTGTATGTACGTCTCTGTATTTTAAGGTTATCTTTTGGGGGAGACAAATTAGTACTCATTGGGTACAGGTAATACAGGAAACTCAAAGTGAGGCCATTGAGGCCCTGAAGTCTTAGAAGTGACTTATAGCTCAGAGTGACAGGAAACAAGTTCATGAAGCTGGAGATGGAATGCAGATGAAGCCCAAGTTAATATTTCTAAGAAAAAGATTAAGCATATATGTATGTGAATGACTATATAGTGGATTAAATGCTGCTCAAGTAAATCAACTGCACGCACTCTCTTGCTCTTTAGCCATCACTGGAGATGTAAGTTAGAATGTCAGTAACACATCAGTGTTCTAATTTCATCAAATAAAGGTGTGGAAAAATAATATGTACATTATTTAGGAGTAATTAAATTCCCAAGATTTTAGATTCACTATTACCTACCCCCCCCCCTTTTAGTAGGCAGAGAGTAAATATTTTAGGATTTCTGGGTCATACTGTCTCTATTTAGGGTCCTGTTCTATTTAGCACCTCTGTCATTGTAGAGCAAGAACAGCCACTGACAGTATGTATACTGAGCATGGTGGTGTGCTAATAATGTTGTATTTGAGGATACTGAAGTTTGAACTTTATGTAATTGTTGTATGTCAGAAAATAGTTTTTTTTCAATCTTTTAAAAACTGTTTCAAATTGTACCTCTCCTCTTGTGGGATCATAGAAAAATGAGCAGTAGGCCATATTTGACCTTATGGTTATGGTTTGCCAACCCCTGTTTCAGAAAATTCAAAACCATCAGCGATTCAAGCTGTTTCTCCACATTGGTGTCAAATTTTACCTGGCGTTCTTTTTGAAATAATTTCCAAGGAAAAGGTGTGTAATTTTTCTTTTTTAAAAGACAGCATGTTATCTCTCCCAAAGTTATTGGTCACTGAAAAAAAAATTTTTTCTGGCAGTTAACCTGATTTATCACAGGAATAGTGCAACTTCTTTATACTCTAATCTCTCAAAATGCCAAAACTGAAGCCATGCTTATTGCTTTATGTTATGCAAATGCCATTTTTCCTAATTAGCTTCCACGAAAGATAGACACAACTCTTGTTCAGGGAATCTATAGACTTAACCTCTCCTTACCAATTTCAGTAATTGCTTGTTAAATATATCATGAAAAATGCATTGTATGTCATCAAACATCTATGCTTGTGTCCATGTAAACAGATTGCTTTAAGTTACTGAGCAACTTCCTCCTACTAACCACAACTTTTGAATCATTGTGTGACATATCTGCAACTTACCCTACCTTTAGCATACCACAGAAAGCCAGGCACATGTCAGGTTAAGAAGCACAAATTGCACAGTCATGAATTAAATGGTTTAAGAGCATGCTATAAGACCTGGTGAGGTTTCCTAGTTCTTGCCTTGTACTCACTGGGATCCTGTGTGAGTGCCCGTTCTAGTCCCGGCAGCCCCACTTCACATCCAGCTCCCTGTCTGTGACCTGGGAAAGCAGTCAAGGACAGTCCGAAGCCTGGGACTCTGCACCTGCGTGGTGCAGCAGCATCATATCTGAGGACAAATAGACATTGACTTGAATTTTTACTGTTTCATGTATAGTTCTTCCAGTATATTAAGTTTTTTTTTTCTTCTGAAAAAGTAGGGCAGCTCACTTGTGGTTCTTTTGTTATAAGGGAAGCTCTGGCTAATTCAAAAGGGCTATGTCAAACAAGCAGCTGGGATGTATATAGAAATACATGAAATGTTAAGACACCTGGTTGACAAAGCAAAGAAAGAATGAGCTATTGGTTTTCTAGGGGTTTTTTAAGCAGTTGTGAGATGCTCTGATTAAGAAGCCAGCCATTTCCATTTGGCTTGGAGAGTGCTCACTGTAGTGGCATAATTATTCAGGACTCCCCTTTCACCCTCAATAGTGGATCTGTTTTTGTGATAAATTACATTGTCACCTTAAAGGATTCCAACATTTAATATTATTTCTGACTGTCAGTTGGTCTGGTTCTTCCTGCTGAATGTTTCAGAATCTGGTTTTGTTCACTGTAGTCAAAGCTGAGCCATGCTTCTCCAGTATCGATTCTAGACTCTTCCAGAGCCACCTCGACACTTTTGGTAACAGCTGCCTCAGAGAATGAGGATGAGAGATGGGCAAACCACTACCCAGTTATTATGCTGGCTGCAGGCCATAAGCTGTCGCTTCCCTGTGATGAGGATGCATTTGAAGAGTTCCATTGCATTTTGAAAGTAGTACCTGATACTACTTCACCTCTCATTCTTCGGAGTTAGCCTGTGCCTGAGCTCTGGCTGTCAGTAGAGATGACTTCGTGAAAAATGATTATCTCTAAAATATTTTCTGACCCCAAATTTACTTAGAGGAAAAATAGAGCTTAGCCGGACATACAACTTCTGTCTCTATCTTAATTTCCAGAGGCTACCTATCTTACAGATTTCTATTACCCAGCCACTTGTGGTGCTTATTGTGCCAAACTGGTACCCTTCAGCATCTGGTTACAGGTTGTTTCTTCTGTCCGGAAGAGCCTGTATTCTGAGCCTGTATTGTGATGACTTCTCCATTTGAAGTCCTAGCAGAAGTCCTCTTCCTTCTCTAAGTAGCCTTTCATTCTCTCCTTGGTTGTTATTTCTTGACTCTGCTCCCATAATTCCCTATGCTGACTTTGGTCCTCTAGTTTAGGACACTAGATTTCTGTTGATAGTTTTTTTTTTTTTTGCATTTCTCCCTTCTTTTAAGTAGAGACTTAGGGCCCAGCGCAGGAGCCTGGTGGCTGAGGTCCTGCCTTGAACACACCGGAATCCCATATAGGTGCTGGTTCTAATCCTGGTGGCCCTGCTTCCCATCCAGCTCCCTGCTGGTGGCCTGGAAAAGCAGTAGAGGACTGCCCAAAGCCTTGGGACCCTGCACCCATGTGGGAGATCCAGAAGAGGCTCCAGGTTCCTGGGTTTGGATTGACTCAGCTGTGGCCATTGAGGCCGCTTGGGGAGTGAATCAACAGAAGGAAGATCTCTGTCTCTCCTCCTCTCTGTGTATGTGACTTTGCAATAAAAATGAATAAATTAAAAAAAAATACGTTTAAACAGAAACCTCGTGTTTCACCTCTACACACTGGATAATACCTGGCAGCTGAGAGCTGGATGAGCAGCAGATAAGTCATCTACAAGAAAAAGGATGTTATCAGAGGGAGAAGAAACATAACTGTGCAGACAGTGATGATAGGAGTTTTAGTGAAATACAGACAGTTATGGAGAAGGCATTCTAATTTTATCTTGAGCCAAATCAGCACGAATCTTTGTGTCTCTGTAACAGGGCACATTACAGAATGGTAAAAAGGAGGAAGAATTCTCTGTACCTTGTTGTGATCTTGGGACAATTCTTTTTCTCAGTTCAGAAGTCCGCCTAGTGGAAACTACCTCTGATTTTTCTAGAAACTCTCAGAGTAGGTGGCCATGCCTAAAATTAGCTACAGAACTTGGAGAAGAGAAATTGATAATCATGCAATAGTTGTAGAATGTGTGTGTAGTCCTAGGGCAATGAATGAAACTTTTTAAATGTAAAACTCAAAAGAAAGTTATTTCCCAGCTCTGGGACTTAGGGACTAGGTGCTAATTAGTGAGATTTAATTTTATGTGTGAACTAAAATATCTATTGAATTTTAGGTGATCATTTTTTTGTTGAAAATCAATTGGGTCAAGCAAGTCTATTTAAACATAGTGTACAAGTGTGAGTTCTTGGCTTCTAAAATAGGACTTAGCACAATGTAATCACAGAATAGTTTCTGAATAGCACCACTGATGGTCTTGACATATTGAAAATTTAAAGTCAATGCATAACATATTCACCCAAAGAGTCATGCGGCCTCAGTCAGCTGTATTAAAAGCCAAGGACTGAAACATATACACAATTATTTATCCGGTGGAGAAGGAATGTATGAAAACAAACAGTGAATTAGATATCCTTTCTCTGCCAACACTGTGTTTCAGTAGAAAGGACCAGAACAGAAAGGTTGATATGAATCGACTTTGTTCCACCATACAGATGGACACGGGAATGTGGGAAGTTATTAGGAGTATAAGCCCTGGGAGATTGACAGTCTTGGAAAAATGGAAGGTATGCAGTTTAGAGATCCAGAGCAATAATTAGAAATGATGTCCGCAGAAAATTTAACTTACAGTATCAGCAGTGACATGAGTTGAAAAAAAAATGAGGGAAGGTCCCTGGGTCATGAGGCACCTAGTCCACAGTCTACAGAATGAGAGTTATGATGGCTCTGAAATAAGAGAAGCAAATTACAGTGGAAGTCAAAATCCAAAAGCCACTCACTGAAGGATGAGCAATTCCTGTTCCTGATGATGGGCAATATTTTAAAAGAAGTTTTTGATTAAGATCAAAGTATTAATTAGACAAAGTATATTCATGATATCAAATATAAATTATAAATATTTTGTATAAATATAAATTTTAAAAGTATTAAACAAGATATATTAACCTTTTAATAAAGATAAAAAGTTATTAAATACATAGGTGAGGAAACTATATTTAGATTTGGTTGAAGTTTTTGCTAATTAAGAACAAAATAGAACTGGAAACAATAATGCTAAGGGAAATGAGCGAATCCCAAAAGGTTAGATACCACATGTTCGCCTTGATTTAACCTGTAATTTTTGTTTGGTTGTTTGTTATTTTTTGAACCTGTCATTGATACTGTCTCAACCCAGATGTTTCGAAGAAGGGAACTTGCATTATTTTTAACATATTGTTCACTCAATACTATGTCAATTAATTCTATAACGTTGTATATTGATGCTGATGTTTTTTTTTGTTTTTTTTTTAATTTATTCAACCAATGTTTATTTTGCAAATGAAATATTACTATGCAAAATACATGTTTTAATCCTGAGTTAATTGTATAAAAGCAATGAAAACTACGTTTTTAAAAAGACAGTTAAAAAATTAACTTGTCAGGAAGAACACATTATCAGTATCAAATTAACTAAAGCACCTTTTCCTATCAAAGCTGCAATGGAAATAATTATTTTGAAATGTGTATTTTTCCAAATCATTTGTTTTTTTTTTTTATTGTTGCTTACATTGTATTATGTAGTACAGTTTTATAGGCGCTGGGGATTCCCCACACCCCTCCCATACCCCTCCCCCCATAGTGGATTCCTCCACCTTGTTGCATAACCATAGTTCAAGTTCAGTTGAGATTCATTGCTTGCAAACACATGCCTAGCATAAAGTTCAGCGTCTTATTGTCCAGATAAGTTCAGTGGCCTCTTGGGGAGACCTTCTATGGTCTGAAGATAGGTCTAACAGAGTAAAGATCCGGTCAGTTAAAAGCCCCAACAAGGCCTCAGTATCAATATACAACATTATGGAATTAATTGACATAGTATTGGGTAAACAATATGTTAAAAATAATGCAAGTTCCCTTCTTCGAAACATCTGGGTTGAGACAGTATCAATGACAGGTTCAAAAAATAACAAACAACCATACAAAAATTACAGGTTAAATCAAGGCAAACATGTGGTATCTAATCTTTTGGGATTCACTCATTTCCCTTAGCATTATAGTTTCCAGTTGTGCCCATTTAGCCACAAAGAACTGCATTTTGTTTTTTTTAATAGCTGAGTAGTATTCCATGGAGTAAATAGCACTCCTAGGAATATATCCAAAACACCTGTTTTACGACAAACCAACATGCATCCCTATGTTCATTGCAGCACAATCAGTAATTGCAAAAACATGGAAGCAACCAAAATGCCCATCAGCAGAAGATTGGATAAGAAAGCTTTGGTTCATCTACTCCATGGATGCTGATGTTTTGTTGGGGATTTTAACTGACTGGAACTTTACTCTGTTAGCTCTACCTTCAGACCAGAGAAGGTCTCCCCAAGAGGCCACTGAACTTATCTGGACAATAAGATGCTGGACTTTATGCTAGGTATATGCTTGCAATGAAGGACTCTCAACTGAACTTGAACTGTGGTTATGCAGCAAGGTGGAGGAATCCACTATGGGGGGAGGGGTTTGGGAGGGGTGTGGGGAATCCCCAGTGCCTATAAAACTGTATCACATAATACAATGTTAATAACAACAACAACAACAACAACAAAGAACAAAATAGAGACTGTTGTGTAGAGAGAAGACCTGGCAGTTAGAAGAGGAATATATTGGGTCAGTATGTAGGAAAAGATTAGAATTATTCTACCTGCCTTAGTTAGGACTGCATACAAAATAGCTACAGAAAGCTGCATTTAATTTCTTATTGTGTATGCATTATTGCTTTGGATTGTGAAAAGATAATTTCTCATAAAAGAATTCACGAGTGTCATAGAATAAAAGTGAACATATGTTAAAAGTTTAGTAACTCGTTAATGAGAATACTGATGAAGTACCACAACCAGTTCAAAAACAAATCCAACAAAGAACAAAGTTAGATTTGTAAAATGGTTACCCTAGAGTCCATTACAGCGTGTTTTCTCATTAAATCACCAACTTTTCCTTAGAGTCTTCCTTTTGGTAAAATAAATAAATAAATAAATAAATAAATAAATAAAATAACTACTATGTAAGAGGATTATTCTTGATCAGCAAACATGAACTGTGGCAAATCATGAAGATATCATGGGAGAGTTGGCCTGGGAGGCATTAAAGTTAACTAATAGCTAAATTTTTAAGATCTTAACTTCCACTTGCATAGTCAGATCCCAAAACTAAGTGACTGCAGCTTGGTTGTTCTGCAGGTTCTATATAATGCAACCAGCACAGTCCCTCGCTGGTCCAGATGTTCTGTGTCACCTGCTATGTCTTTGTATCCATCTTGCCTTTGGATTCAAGCCTTTTTTTTTCTTTCTCTTTTTGTTGTAGTCTTTTTTACTAGGTAAATTCTGCTGTCAAAAGAGCTTCAACTTGGGGAAAAAAAACAAGCATAGAAAACAAGGATGGGTGGCTTTTTGAAGGTTGAATTATTCCTCTTTCCTGGTCCCACTTTCACATGGAAAAATTAGTGTGATGGAGCTGCAATTCAAGAATTGTCAGCAAACTACCAGATTATGGAAGAGACAAGAAAAAAGAAAAAAAAAACCTCTCTTAGACATTCAGGAGAAACCACTTACTGTTGACACCTTGATTTTGAACTTCTTCAGTTGAAAAACTAAGACACAAGAACTTCTCATATGTTTATACTCTCAGTGTATAAAACTGGCAACAGCCTGGGAAGCTCACAAAGAAACACAGGCAGAAGTCTCTTCCATAGACTGGGATTCCAAAGAGCCTAGTGTAATATGTAAATATTGATTTATGTATTGCCTGATAATTATAAGGCACTCATATATATTAGTTGCTTGCGTCATCTTTTTCTTTTTAAATATTAGCACCTTAAGAACCTTATAAAGCAGTTGAAATCACATCTGAATTTAAGTGCCAGCTGTGTCAGACACTAGCAAGCTGCATGATTTAGGACCAGTTTCTTTCTTAGGAAAATGACCTTTTTGGTCAGGATAAGATGAGAAACAATGGCTGAGGATCACTGGTTCATGGTAAGCACCCTGTATTTACTAGTATAATTTGATTCTTGTATGCTTATTCTTCTTATGTCAGCTTTTAATGACTTAACAATTGCTATTGGAGAGTTTATAACTGCTCGCTCAAAAAATGAATTTATAAAGAGTGTATGTTTTAAAGAGAAATCTATTTTTAAAGTTCTCTTTTTATCATGGACGTTTTAAAACTTGAAAAATTAGTGCTTTCACTGTTATTTTTGAACTGCGACTGCTACCAATTTTAAAGGGCTATTAATCCCCCATGTTTATGAGTCACTAATTCATCATCAACACAATGTATTTTAAAGAACGATGTGACTCAGGAGAAGCATGAACCAGGCATCTTACAGCATCCGAGGGTGGGGAGGTGGCGTGGAGGATGCAAGAGACACATTTGGGTTTATTTTTCCTCTGAAGAGTGCTGAAGATAGATACTGGAGCATGTGTTCAGTTTGATTCATTAATTTTCAATGGATTTTTAGCTTTGTGTTTCCAGTTGTCCTTGTTTTACTATCACACGATCTGACAGCAAGCAGCCGAACAACTGTGCACTGCCTTAATTGTTTTTGATTTAGTTGTTTCTCTGCACTTTCCAACATTATCTAACCAGGGTGTTCTGTGTATGTGTCAATAAGAAACAGTGGAATTGGTCACTGGGAACTTTGTCAGCTGGAAACTTTAACTACTAGAATGATACAGAAGAATCCAGGGCAAAAAAGCTTCCAAACCAGTTAAAAAAAAAAAGCTATAAAAAGGATAAACAAAGCTCAAGAAACATGCATGTATATATTGCTATAATTTTGCAAGATTGTTCACTGCATAGAGACAATCTTATTTAGTGCAGTCTTAACTTATCCATTTAACTGTATAAAGGTGATCAATAGCTATCTAGAAAATGATGTATTTACTCCATGTAAGCGGCAAGTATATCGTGTAATAATTTTATGCACTATTTTGGCAATGTATTTTCTTCTTAAATATAAATACCAAAAGTCAGTTTTAATCATGAAAAAAAATGTTTTGCAGTAAAATGCATATAACACATGCCCCTAGGGAGTAGTCATAGGAAGGTCATTTTCTTCCTTCCTTCCATCATCTTTTTGCTTTCTAAGATGTGGGTAAAGCTTTGACCCATCACCCCAGGTAGCATCTTCCAGAGCTGTGCCAGGGCAAAACATATGAGCTAAATAGCAAAATCTGGGGGCATTTTTTTCTTGACTACTCAGGAGTGATATTAGATGGTAAAAAAAAAAAAAGCTGCACAGAAAAGGTCATCAAAATATCACTGTGTACACAATCGAGCAGTGCAAAGACAATCAGGGACTGTGGTTACACTTGTACCCCTGTGTACGTGTGCAGTGAGGGGTCTGCCCCACAGATTCCTCTAGTACCCCATTGCTAGAGCAGAAGAGCCTGCTGCCCGCCACCCAGCCTCCCGGCCTAGGAGAGACAAACAGACGGACAGGGGTTCTGTCTAAGCAGTTCTGATTTATTGAGGAAATTCAATTTCTTACATAGGGTAAGGGATAGTCTCAGGTTGGGAATCTCGGGAATTCCAGGAGGGGAGAAACTAGGAGCCAATTACTAGGAGCATGACTGCGGAAGCCACCTCCCATAGGCCAGGGGTGGGTGAGCAAAATGGCCCTGGTTAATCAGTATTTCCTTGGAGCTACGTGACTCCTGCCCTGGTTCACGCCCAGGGCTCTGTCCTTGGCTGCCATGTTGCCCACCAGTGACCTGGACTGTTAGTCGCCATCTTAGTGACCTCTTTACCCCTGAACCCCACAGTGCAGCACTGGAGATTGGGAATCGTGTCTTCATTCAACAGACACTTTCTAGATAGCTAGACTGTGTGAGACCCCCGCACCAGGGAGTTGAGGATAGCATAGACTGTTTTCTTTGATAATTATTTTTTAGCATATCAAAGTGGCTGGTGCAAGGGGGCAGATATAAACCTATGACTGGGTTAGAAAGACAAAAAGCTAGTTATTATCCAGCTCTAGAACTGGCAAAGTGAATCTTTCGGAGGCTGGGATCAAATGGGTTTACAGGGATCTCTACTCCTAGCTCTCTCAAGCTCTACACCCAAAGCTGTAAATGAACTAAAGGGAAGCTATCACATGGAGGCCCCTGAAACAGCTGGTGGTAAGCAGGTTTCTAAGATGCTCACCAGTAGTTCTGTCCCGTGTTTGAAGATTTCCCATTATGTGTGGGCAGGACAAATGAGTTAGGATGGGTTAGTTACTCCCTTGGTTACATTCTGTTAAGCTCTATCTTAGCAGAGAGAAAAGTGCATACAGAGGCAATTCGCACATTCAAAATAGGCTTTTCATCATAATATTTATTTAGTGTGAGTATAGGAAGGTGTTCTTCATATGCTTGGGGGAGAGAAAAGAATATCATTTAGTAAAATTTCATATTGCTTTCGATCCAAGCAGATATTGCCCAAATTGATAGAAGTTAATGAGGACATTGGCATCCTAGGCAGTATTTCTGCATTCCATGCCTCATCTCTCTATTTTTTAATATATTTTTAATTTGAATTTTGAATTATGTGGTACAGTTTTGCACAGGCTGGGATTCTCCCCCAAACTCCCACCCCCATCAGATTTTTCCCATTTGGTTACAATAGTGTAGTCCTTCATAAGGAATCATAATTCTATCAGTCCCTTATTTAAGTGTACTCCGACATTGTTGGTACAGACAATGTCAGACTCATCTCTCTTAAAGGGAAGAAATGTTTTCACTGATCTCATGGTATGTGTAAGTTAATGTTTCCAGCATTAGTTCTGATATCTGCAATGGTTTGGGGTGTTAGATTTTAGATATGTAACACTTCTCTTGCATAATATGTATAAATATTAACATATATATGTAAAAGTATATATATGTATAAATTCATTAACTCCTGACTTATGGACTTACATTTAGTGCTCAGTGAGGTATATAAATTTAGAACTTAATGTCCTCCCAATCTTAAAGGATAGTCATTTTGCATTCACCTACAAGCCAAATGCACTTCAAATAAAGGTTTCCATCAAGCAGTGAGTAATATGATTTCTCATTTTTGCCTTTTCATTTATTAAGACAGGCGTATAAAGGGTAATTTTTTCCAAGGGTTCCTGGTAGGGTTCTGCCCATATTTCCTTACTTTTCCTTTTACTGATGGTTAATATTCCATATTTTTATAATGACTTTTCTAGCACTTTAAAGTTATTACAAGCCTGAGAAAGAGGTAAACCAGAAATAAGTGTAAGCCAAGCTACATGTCTTACAATTCTAAGGGAGAAGAGTTTTCATATTATATTTTGTGAATGAGGATCCTTGCTACCATACCACACAGTATCTATGCCATATTAAATATATACTTACACACATATACACACTCTTGATTCTGTAATTTTTATTATTCAGTTAAACAAATTGCATGATTCAGATCTACCGATCTTCATATCGTCCTGGAAACGAGTTTATCCTATCATTTCTTCTCAAACACTCTTGATGAGGAAGAGTGCGTAGATCTAAAAGCCCCAGGCTATCTTGGTGTGAATGCCACAAAAAGACCCAGAAGGAAATGTTTACTTCAATTTTGTGCTGAGCATTCCCCCTTCATGCTGCAATTTATATCCCTTTAATATAGTTTTTCATTCATTCATCTAACTGCTCATGGATCTATCTGTTCATTTACACATTCATTTTCAGTCTACACAGCTACCCTCCCAACCCTTGTAACCGTATATTAATCAACCTAACCCCTGGTTGAATGTTTAACATTTGCAATTTATTCAGGAGTGATCCAATTCCCAAGTGCATTCTTTATATGATACCTGATTGGTGCACTGAGATAGAGAACTTGTAACAAACATCTGCCATTTGTAGCTGAAGAATAATTGAGTACTTGTTAAACCTTTGCTAACAATTTTGTTTTCTTTTTCTCCTTCTCTCTCTTGCCAACTCTATTACCTTTCCTACTTTCCCTTTATTTGAGCCTCCTCTTTCTCCCCTCTCCATTTCTACTTTCTTCCTTTCCTCGCAGAATATTCCAGTAGCCTTAGATTCCACACTGAAGGACACAGGTGTGCACACTGTAACCTCTAGCTGTGCAACATGGCAGACTTACATGTTTCAGGAACATTTATTTTGCAATAAAAATTTTAGTTTCATTTTCCTTTATAAGCTATTTTCCGTTAAAGCTGAATGTTTGTTCTAGAAGTCTTCTTTTCTAAAAATGTTAACATTTCTTGTTTTTTTTTATTTGTATATTTACAGGTGAGAGAAGTAAATGTCTATACACTTAGATTCACTGTGATGCTTCAAATGCAATAAAATTCTTAAAGATTCTTGCTGAAAATCACATCCTGTATTTCAGTTTAGTTTTCCTCTTAATGGAAAACTGAATAGGTCCAAAGATTGCAGTTTCTGCTTTATTTGGAGTAAGGCTGATACAAGGATCAATTATCTCCTGATTATTATAT
Source organism: Ochotona curzoniae (assembly GCF_017591425.1). Taxonomy (NCBI): domain Eukaryota; kingdom Metazoa; phylum Chordata; class Mammalia; order Lagomorpha; family Ochotonidae; genus Ochotona; species Ochotona curzoniae. Next base: position 58,243,919 of record NW_024466599.1, on the reverse strand, counting down.
TCCTTATACAGTTGATTGCTTAGGCTAGTATCAGTCCCATTATTCAGAGCAATCAGAATGCTTTCACCATCTTAGAGAATAACTTGGGTTTGGCACAATGAAAAATGTGTCATTATAACCCTTCCCTTTTGAAAAATAAAGCCATATTCTTTTGACCAGATAACTAAAATAAGAAAAGCTGACATTGTGTTATTAAGCAATCCTCTAGACATTTGCTATAGAATTAAATGTGACACATTGAAAGACATGGTTAGAGAACTTCTTTAGTTTTCTACCAGCTCAAGAACATAAATAATATGAACTGAGGTTAGAAAATCTCTAAAGAGTTGATGGAAGTGAAATTCATTAAGTAAGGTAAAATAAGTGCAAAATTGCAGTACAATTTATTTAAGGTACTTTCGTGAAGTTGTATTTTGGTTTCCATGAAGTAGTTCTGAGTCAAAGATTGGAGTAGAAGGGATTTATTATGAAAGTGTTTTCTGGGAAACTTCAAAGGAAGTCAGGGAGCAAAATAAGGTAGTGGGGAACGTCCAGCAAAGATAAAACATTTTCCCAAATTAGTTGTATCCAAAAAGAAGTCCTGGAGAATCAGACCATTCTCATAGGTTGCAGGTACCAAAATGTACCAAAATGTAGAAGACAGATGAGAATCAATCCAAATTGTCAGAGAAATTTGCAACCATTTGGATGGGGTACTACAAGTATCCCCTACTTTCTGATGCTGAAATCAAGATTGGAGAGCTTTGCTGTTTTCTGTGAAATGCTCCATAGCTGCAACACTCATTCTCTTCTGGACTCTGGAATAGCAGTATAAAAAGCAATCAGTCTGTGAAGTCAGAGACCTAAGACTGAATAATAACCATGATATTTACTAGCAAATAGGACATTCATGCCCTAGAGTAAATGGTACTAAGTTTAAATCCAAGTATGGTCAGACTAGATATTCTCCTTCTCTGATAATCTGCTTCCTTTAAAGTTTGTTGTTTGGAATTTCTGCAGTGTGAACCTTAGTTTTTAACGTCTATCCTATAAGAATGTTTTAATTTTCACACTGGTTTTCATTGCAAAATGGTGACATTTTAAGGGCTTCATAAAATCAGAAAAATGGTTTGAAAATGTTTGTCTAAACAGAAAGTCTTTCATCTTCATAGAGTCCTCTTTGCAGATGAACCTGCCCATTCAACCTACACACGATGCTGGCCATCTTTTCACGTACATTTTGGAAGAAAACTCCCCAAGTTGTCTATATTTTAAGAGAAGGTACAAAAAGATACTGACCATACTTCATTTTTTTTTTCCTGAATTAAGCTCCTGATCTACCATTATTATTCCTGTTCTTGTTCCAACACAGCTGCTTTTAGTTTTCCTACTGAATTGCCTCAGTCCAGGGTATCTGGCAGTTAGAGGTCATGAGGCTCTGCCAGTCAGCTTGCCATTTGGGTTAGGGTTCAAGCTGTTGCTAGACCTGTTGCCAATATCCTCCATATGTTGTTTGTGGTTTTGGCAAGTATGCAGATCGCCCTTATGAGATCCAAGCAACCATAAGAATGGAGATAGCCATTCTTGGTCATGCATAGGGTCAGATTCTTCTTTCTGAGTCAGTCATTAGCTCTGGCTTCTAGTAGATCAAGATTCTACCAAATTGAAGCTGTTAGAACTAAATCTTTAATCATAAGATATGTAACTAGAATGCACTATATCTTGTCCAGTCCTGTCATTTCAGAGAGGGATGAACCTAATCCCACATAACATTGGTGTTTTCCTCACAGTTATGAAGCTTCTGTGCTAGCTATACTTCTCTGTGACAACAATGGTTATAAGATTTTACATATTAGTACCACAACTTTTGTTTTGAGTACAAGTTTGCTGTTAGAAGTGTGAATGGGAGCAACTCTCTTTGGAGTGGAGAAAATGGAACCCTTTTTGCATCCTTTGGGCCACTCTGTTTTTTCCAAATTAAAAAAAAAAAAAAAACCAACCACTTGTGTGTTATGGATACTGTATCCAGTCCCTTCAGCCTCTTTGTAATACTATGCAAAATCCTGTATCCTATCCTATTTCCAGATTAGGATTATCTTAAAAAAAAAAGAAGGGCTGTCTTCACAGGTCAGTGCTAGGATTCAGTTCAAGCCCTGGAGGACTGGAGAGAGGCCAAGCATGGTTGGTCCTCTGTACTTCTGGGCTCTCAACCCCTAGACTAGTTGAACTGCAGGTTAAAATGAAAAGGAGTTGCATCTGTACCAATAATAGATGAACTTCTTATTTAACTTCATGTTGTAAATTTTCTATTTTTCCTTCCTGTTGCTGATTTTGTTTTATAGCTTTTCATTTGAGGGGATGTATACTAACTGTATAATGGAGTCTATCCTATCCAGATTGAAGATATAATGCAATACGCATGTCTACTTCCAAACCAAACATTGACTCCCAATGAAACTCTTAAGTGTATCTTGACAGTAGGATGCTGGACTCCCTACCATTGTCCATATCCACAAGATCAGGATACATTTAAATGGCAGAATGATAGATTTACAAATGTTTGTGAAGGATTATACTATTGCAGTTACATAGGGGAAATTAGTTGAGAAGTGGAGATTTAGGGAGGGGGAAAAAAAATCCCAGAGCATGTGGAACAGTATCATACAAAAACCAAAACATGAATAGATAGATAAATAAATAAATAGATAAATAAATGAGTTTCATCTGTCCTGATTATATATAAACCTGCAAAAGAGTATATTGCATTTATCTCATGTCAGGATTTTTTTGTTTATTTTTTCTATTTCCATAAAGTAAACAAATTTTATATATACAAATTTAATAGCATATTCATACCTCCCACTCTCCTTTATCCTTCTTTTCTTATTCTTTTAATTTTTGTATGACGTGATTTTATTTTGTAATCATGAGCTTAACCCTCCACTAAATAAAGAATGTAATAAGGAGGAAGTAGAAAAAGCACTATTCCTCAAGGTCAGTAAGTAATAATCAAGAGTTACAAGTTACCCAGAGATGATTTAAAGTACATGGAAGGATGGACGTAAGTGGCATGAAAGTAAATGCAGAATGATGGACTTAGGACTGTTTTTGAAGGACAATACTGTTATAACAATATAGGAGAAATCAGTGAGGGGAAGGAAAGGAGAATCCTTAAGCCCATGGAACTGTATCATAAAATAAAAAATAAATAAGTAAATGAAATATATATGGGAGGATTAATGTAAATGATATGCAAATACAGAGACATTTTATATAAGGGACTCTGGGACCAATTGCCTGCATACACTGTGGAATGATCATACTGAATGAGTTGGGTCTCGATTTTGCACACCAGGCAGTCACATTGAACTAAAAAGAGAACGTTGAAGCAAGAGAAAGAAACTGGGTTAGAATTAGATGAAAGACAAAATAGAAATGGTATTCATTCTCCATTGCTCTTTTTTGCTAAATTACATTTATTCAAATTACTACAGTAACTTCACTTTCTTCAAATTCACCAACTTAACACAAATACAAATTTAGCATCTGAAGTTTCTTGTGAGTGAAAATTTTAAGCATAATTTAGATAGGTTCTGTGCTAATGATCTTTTCAGGATTAATTCTGGTGTTCACCTTGTATGCAAGCCTTGCTATTCCTTGCCACATCTCTCTCACTAGAGTGATACTGTTCTTGCATTTATTACAAAAGCAAGTTTTTGACATTCTGCCTTCTTGTAAATGACTCAACTGATGAAGTCATGCTCACTAGGATAATCTCTGTGGATCAACCAATATCAAACATTAGTAACCCAAGCATGGGCACAGGAATCCCATAATATTCACAAAGCCTTCTTTTGCTGGTGTTTAGAGGGAGGGATTATACAGGTGTAGTTTTTAAGGATGAGAATCTTGGGGTACCTCAGATTTCTGCACAAGACAGAACTAAAATACAGGATGTTCCACAGAGAACCTTAAAGAATTTGAGTCAGTTATGTCTCTGTGTTTCCATCCTTTCTTACTTACTGATGGACTAGTCATCCTGCTTAGGTCCAAGTGTTATAATTCAGATTCAATAAGACTATGCACAAAATTTCTTGTATCTGAGACTGGCCTGGGGTCAGTTTTTAAACAGGGAGCCAGTCAGAACCATCAGACCTCAGTTCAAGGATTCAGAATATGAAAGTGATATTCTCTTTCAAAAAATGTAATGTTAATTGTTTACTGACTCCTATGATGATTTTCTCTGAGAATAATACCTCAGGGATGTTAGGGGTTAAGGAGAAGAGGAAGGTCTCATCTCCGTGCCAAAAGGAGAACATCAAAATTAGTTGAAGCCTCATGATGGCATGAAGTTTGTTGTGGGACTTGAACATGACTGAGATTCGGATCGTCAAAGTCGTGAAGATGTTGATAATTTATAAATTACTCTGAGCGCAGGAGTTGGCCTACCTTCTGGGCTATGCTTTTCTCACAGTTGGAGAGCAAGTATCTAACATGACTGTCAAGATCTGACTTAATTAAATGCTACTTAAATCTTTATTATCTGACTTAGGTAACCTGCACCACATGCCAGTGGTTTCTCACGTGGGTGTACCTACCAAAAGAAACTATGAATGGAGATGAAGCATAGCGACAATTGTCTCCTCCTTTGCTGGAGATGGGAACATTGTCTTTTTTACAGTGATTCAATAGCTGTGGTTTGTTTCAGGAATAGGGAGAGTGAAATAGAACTACTTTGAAGTAAGAATGGGTCTGTGTGCATTTCAAATATGAAAAAAAATTTGAGTTGTTCCCAATGTCCAATAATCATTGTTTTCACATAAAATGAGATTCTCAACTTTGCAGATACCTGATAACTCAATATCTTCCTCATACCAGGATATGATAATTCTAGGTGCTTGCTTTAGTGTTTCTTGCCATAAAATCAGTTGGAAAGTTATCTCCAAGTGCTCTACCTTTTTTGAGAGTGCTACAGCTGTTTGAGCCAGTTATACAAGATCTGTAAAGCAGTCTCAGGGATATATAGAGAATTTTCATCACCAAGGCAATTTATAGTTCTGTTTGGTTCCTACTACATATCATGTAGTCCCAAAAAAGTTTAAGCAACATCAGCTTCAGCCTTATTAGTGTATACCTGAAAAAAACGCTGAAGACAGAAAGAGATCTGATGACTTTGAATGCAATTTTATAGAGACAATATGTGAGCCAGTTGTCGTGGGAGTTAGTGAGGTAGCATCAGGAGTCTCTATCAGGCCCAATACAATAAAACAAACAACTGAGTGACCAATACAATAAAACAAACAAACAGCTTCTAGGAACACTTAACTGTTTAAAGGAGTTAGAACCAGGCTTCCTGAGGGAGGCCATCCTTAGCTGCACCTTCAAAGTATGACTAGAAGCCAGAGAAAGTGGAAGATGGTTCGAGGATATTCATTCCACATGGAAAGACCAGTGTGAAAAGAAGCCTGCAGAGGCAAATTGTAGAGGATTGTTGGGGAAATTCCATTAATTTAGAGCTGTTGGAGACAAATGTAAGGACGTGAGAAAAGGAGCATGGGAAGGTGACATAGGGAAAAGACCCTAGGAGATCATGGCAGGCCTGGTGGAAGATTTTAAGGAGTTTAGGCATTTGTTGTGGGTGGTAATGAGAGACAGAAGAGTTTCAGCCGTGGCTGTGTTAATGAGAGAACTACCTAGGTGATAAATTCTAATAGCATCTATGTTAAGTGCTATTTGGAGAAGGTGGATTAAGAAGTCCAAGACTGAAAGGAAAAGGCCAATGAGGAGACTGCAGAAGTACTTTAAGCCAGATATGAAGCCATCCTGAACAAGTCTATTGTAAGAAGTACAGCCGTGGGTCAAACTACTTGTTTTCCTTTTTGTGGAAAGGAACAGAGCAGGCCAGTTACCATGATGTGAACAAAGGCCAGAATGGAAGCAGGGTGTGTTTTTTGTAAGTGACCTTGTGATCTGTATAAACTTAGATGCTTAATTTTCTCCCCTACAAGATGGATTTAAGCATGAAAAGAAACTATGGAGATCACACCTATCCAAACATACAAAATAACTTAAAATATTTAGTGGAATATCTGCCATATCTTAGGTATTCAATTTGTGTTAGTAATTAACATTGTGGAAGCCAGCATGGTGGCACATTAAGCAAAGTTGCTTCCTATGGGTGTTAGTTGGAGTCCCTCCCAGTTGCTGTGCTTTCAATCTATCGCCCTTCTAATGCACATGGGAAAACAGTTGAGGCTAGCCTAAGCAATTGGGCACTTGCACCCGCTTGGGAGATTCAGAGGAAGATCCTGGCTCCTGTCTTCTGACTGACCCAGCTGTGGCTGTTGCTGCCATTTGGGAAGTGAACCAGGGGATGGAAGATCTCGGACTCTCTCTCTCTCTTTCTGTATCTCTGCCTTTTAAATAAACAGATCTTTAAACTATAATTAGTGTTATTATAAATGAGTTTGGCCTTGAAACAGAATTGTCAGAGTCTCTGATTTGCATATCTGTGATTAATATTTGCTAGGTTAATTTGGCGTTTTAAGTTTCTGTAACTCACTTTCCCCATCTGTACGTGTCAACAACAACAGTATCTATTTCAAAGACTTATAGTAAAGACTTAAATGTGGAAATGTATGTGAAGCACGTGCAAGTGTCTCCCATGTTTTCACTACAGTTATCATCATCATCATCATCATCACCACCACCACCATCATCATCATCATTTAGGCAATCTTTCATTTCTTCATTTTACTTTTTTTGTAATAATAGACTGAGACTTGGCTATTAGTCATAGGTAAGATTAAATTCTCTCATTTTAGAGTTTTCTTGTATGCTGAATCCTTATCATAGATAACTACTTTTGCTGCTAAGTTACCTTTAATGTTTCAAACAAAAGCAGTCCATACATTAGCTAATCTTTTTTGTTGTGTAACATCTCTGACCCATGAAAGAGAGATGTGGAACAAGGTAGTAATGTTTTCTTCATTATGGCTGAAAAATATCACTTGGCCCTGGTATTTACATACTCTATTTGGTAGCAGTATCATTATTTCCATTCATTTGAATTGCTAACTGCCAGGAACTATGTAACAAGAGTGGTATTTGGCACTCAGTCTTTAAATTTTAGTTGCAAATGTTCATTTCTACTCACAGCCACTACTTGGGAAACGTGAACCACCTAACGGGTTTTCAGTTCATGATTGCAATAGAGTGGTGAAAGCAAATTGCCAGTAGTGGGGGATGGATTTGCATTATGCCCTGTATGGGTTGGGAGTGATGCACAGAACTAGGGAGTTGAGCTGTTCACTGTTCACTGGACCTTTGGGCCCAGGATCATATGCAGTAATCAAGGTTTTTGCCAATGTAGGAAAGAAGTTTTACAATGACCTCAGTTTCATTTTTAGTAAAATGTAGATGTGCAAGTTTACTGGAAAGGAGATGCAACAAAAAGAAACAGGGTAACAGTGCTCTCTTGGGTAAGTGACAAAGCTTGTTTCCAGGGTTATAGTTCTTATACATTTAGTAAAGCAATAGTTCAATACACAGATCATGTCTGGGAGCAGAGAGTTCAAGGAAGCTAACAAGGCAACTTAGTCAAAGCATTGTTGAAACAGGAACAGTTAAAGAAAACTGTCTGTCCTTGGTGGACTGGACAGAGCACAGATGTCCGCCTATCATCAAGGAGAGCATAAAAGCACATCCAAGGACTCATTGGGGCAAGCGCGCACTCTGGTTGAGAGGCCCTCAGCTTCCTCTTTCCTGGAGCCTCTTCTCAACAGGTTCCCACAGGCCTCTGCTGTCCCAGCTGTCCTGTTGGATGTAGTCGGACACCAGAGTGGAAATAAACACATTTAATTCTCAACTTTTACACTGACTGATGAAATGTGACCTCAGGTCTTTGTGAAGAATTGGGACTTGAGCTATAAAGGTTTTGTTTGTTGTGTGAAGGATTTTTTTTTCCTCTTCAAAATTAAAAATTATCTTTATATTTTACATCCAGATCAGCCAGGATTTTACTGTGACTATTGGGCCCTTTATGGAGTAGAAGTCTTCATCTGAGATGGATGTTACACTAAAACAAACACAGAAAAATTGGAGGTTTTATTTATAGTTGAATATGATTCAGGGATGGTCTTTATTTGCCTCGTTCTGCAGATATAAAGCCTGAGTGTCACAGAGGTGAAGTGATTTGCTTCATGTTGCTTTGTATGGCTAGGGTGTGGAGGTCTGGATTTAATGGGAACATTTGTCAGCAAAGGAATAACCAGAAGATGCTTTTAGATCCTTGTCCCATTACTGTCTCTCAAATACAGACACTGAAGGCAGGGCACTATTGATACACTGCACAATAGTACCCTGTCCTGTTGATACTCCTTCTTCTTAGATGATTTTTATAGAGTTGTCCCTGTCTGAGACATAAGCATGCATTGTAAGTATCTTCGCTCATCATGGAAAGAAATATTTTGATGACTACTCATAAAATAATTGCAAACACCAGTGGGCAGTGAGCAGCTTTAAAGAGCCAAAGTGTTTACTTTGCTACATAGTCATTGGAAAGTGAGCCCACAAAGGTACAGCCAACTGATTGTAGAGATAACTGAGAATAATCCAGGAAAAAAGGTTGGTCTCTTCAGCAAATGCTGTTGAGACAGTTGGATGGCAGCTTACTTAAGCAAGAAGCAAGACTCCCACCTTTCCCCTTATATAAAAATTAGCTCTAAGTGGATCAATGACCTAAATCTGCGCCCAGAAGCCATCAAACTATTAGAGGAAAACATAGGAAAACAATGTCTAGGATATAGCCATTGTTGAAGGACTTTACTATTGTAATAATATGGCAGAAAATGGTAGGGGGGATTAAAATGGGACATCACTTTGCCTATGGAACAGTATTATAAACAATAATAATTTTTTGAAAGTATATAGGAAATCATAATGGTGACATTTGCCCTGGATTTAATTCTCAGGTAGCAGTCCTGGAAAAATACAAGCATAACCTCTTAGAGTTCATAAGGGGAAAGAACAGAAGATAGAACATAGAAGCTTATGTACTGAATGGTGAACAAAAGCAGGTTTAAAAATAAAAGTTCAAAGAAAAACTGGTAATAATTCCATCACCGAGACTGGCTTTGTAGCTTTAAAATATAAACTTTTGAGTTATATTGTACAAATATTTTGAATGAGGAAAAACAGGATGAGCCTTCTGATAAACTTCTAGGACAAGTACAAAAGATGAAAGTAGGCGTTGATGATTCTTTCCCATCAAGACTCAGATAAACTTTTAAAGTTACTTTGAAATCTGGACACCATTTCAGGCTGACCTGGTTTGTTATACACAGATGTTATGCTTTTGTGAATTTATATGACGATGACTATCTTTCTTGATATTTTTCTCTTCCAATAAACAGTTTATTTGAGAGTGAGAGTGAGAAGAAATGACCACAATTGCTAAGGATGGGCTAGGACCCAGGAAGCCAATCTGGGTCTCCCACATGGGTGTCAAGGGCCCATCTGCTGAATCACAGCCTGCTGCACCCCTGGGCATTAGCATGAGACTGGAATCGTGAGTGGAGGTGATGCTTAACATCAAACATTCCAAAAGAGAGGGTGGGCTTTCCAGCCAGTGTCTTAGACTAGGCCAACCTTTCCCTTACTTCTGCTCCTTGTTTCCCTTTAAAAATAACAAAGTATGTATTTCTTAACCATTACATTCATTATTGTACCAATAAACAGCCTTTTCCAGACTTTTTTTTAAAAATCTGTTCTTATCAGAAAGTCATTGTTCTATGCAGACTGTGTATCTGTTTATGCATCATGGCCCAACAGTGGTCACTGGAATATCTAAGATGTTTCTGTTCTCACACCAAGAATCAATTTTTCCTCCCTTGAGAATGTACTGCCTTCCCTACCACTCAGTTTTCTTCCTAGGTTGTGTATAGATGTGTAGATTTGAACTCCTTTTTCCCTCCTTGGCATTTGTTTCTTTAATATTTTGTTTTGTAGCCCTCATGCTAACACAACATGCTAACACAAGTGCCTGTTTTTGGATCTGCTGAAAATGCAACCGTTACTTTGCATGTTACTGTGGTCCTGGTGACTAAGCCGTGTTTCCTACCTATTATTCTGGCTGCATAATTTTTGATGTGTCCTGTCCTTAATTCCTAACTTAGGAACATGTCAAGTAAAAAAAAAAAAAAAGAGCAGTATCACCCGTCCTCTTCCTTCAGTTACGTTCCCAAGATTTACGTTGTTGAAGTAGAGCCTAGTTTTCTGTGTCACCTTTTAAATTTCAATTTATTTATTTATTTATTTAATGATTATGATGGTGTTTAGCTAAACTTGAGGATGTGTCATTGTGCTGATTCTGAGATGAATGTCTGTATCACCCCCGGTAGATACTTTCCACAAGGCAAACACTCTTATTTGGTATTGTTTGATTTTTGTTCTCTCTTTTTTTTTTCATTTGACTCCCAAGAGAATCTTTGACCAATTGGAGGCATATTGTATATTCATCAGGGTAAGTTGGGTTATGTTTTAGTAACAAAACAGCCTTCAAAATCTTAGGGCCATTTCCATTTCCATCTTGGTAGTGGGAAAGCCAATTGTAGAGGGCCTCTGGTTCAGCACAGACATAAGTCATAGAATTTCCACTCGAATCTTAGCAGAAATAGTTATGAGGCTTTGCTCAGCCACCAGAGTAAAGGAAATGCAGTTGTACCATGTTCTGAAAGAGCACAGATGTGGGTTAGCAGAACCAAGACCTAATAGGGTGGTGCTAGGAGTTTGTCTATTTTCTGCATTTTCCCTATATATAATAGGTGTTCCTTTTTCAGAATGTAGCATTTGCTTACAATTCTTCACAAGTCCTTTTTCACTCCATTTCCTGAGTCACATTATTTTTGTTATCAATCATTTACCTCCTAATTTAAATTTCTCTGTACTGCCTTGAGTCTTTATTTTTATGTGTTTATGGATTTAAACTTTATTTCCCAGAGATTGCATATTTCTGGCCTGAAAGGACACTCACTGGGTTTGGTAAGCTATTTTGTAGGTAGGAATTCCTTAAGTAATGTGATTTTTCTTTTTTCAAGGAGATTTGTAGTGCTGTTCTTAGGAGAGCGCAAGCCTTTCAAGTTACACAGAATAGATCTCAGAGCACCTGTAGTTTCTAAGTAAACTGTTATCCTTCTTGCTTTTTCCCTTGGAGCTGCTCATTTGCTGGTCAATTCTTACATAATTCAAATGAGAGTTATCCTTGGGAGTTCTCATTTGGTAGACCAAGTGAATGCCCGGTGTCGAAGCAAATTTCTATTCTTGTGTATCAGTTTTTCCAATATGATAAAGATGATTGTTTATATTTATAAAGATAAAGATGAATAATTGATAGTAGGAGAGAACAAAGGTTGATTTTTGTTAGTACTTTAATTTTCTGGTTAGATCAAAACACACTAGTAATTCTGACTCGGAAGCTAAAGTCGAGACTCAGAAAGGAGTAACTGATTCCTATGTAACTTTTTGACACTTCAATGATATTATTGTCTCATTGTTTTATGAAACTGATTATATCAATTGTCAGAGATGACATTGGAATCCTTTTTCTCTGTAGCTACATTAGGATGAGAAGACATTTGTTCCTCTCTAATGCTTCAAAGAAACTTTTGTTATGTTTCTTTAATTTTGAATTGTGTTTTCTGTTATTCAGCACATGAGCTCAGATTTCTGAAAACATGCAGAAACCAAAGACCTAATTTACTTCTTGTTCTGTTTTGTGGAAAATAAACCAGAAGAGGATAATAGCCAAGGTCTGGTGGCTTCAGCTAAAATCAATTGAGGCATCAGATTCCATACAAATAGCAAAGGCTTCAGCTTCAACATGATGTTGCTCCATTGCAGTTTCTGCATTTAGGCACAAAAACGTCCCCACATCTACATCTGAGGCACTTTTTTCTTTTACTTCTTTCTTTCTTTCTTTCTTTCTTTCTTTCTTTCTTTCTTTCTTTCTTTCTTTCTTTCTTTCTTTCTTTCTTTCTTTCTTTCTCTCTTTCTCTCTTTCTCTCTTTCTCTCTTTCTCTCTTTCTCTCTTTCTCTCTTTCTCTCTTTCTCTCTTTCTCTCTTTCTTTCTTTCTTTCTTTCTTTCTTTCTTTCTTTCTTTCTTTCTTTCTTTCTTTCTTTCTTTCTTTCTTTCTGTCATTTTTTTTTTTTTGGCTAAGATCTCTCTCTTTACCAGCCTCTTACTCTTTCCATTCTTGCCTCTCCTCCTCTCTCTTACTTCACTCCTTCCAGGTCAGATATTCAGATGCCTTCCTCCCCATCAGACAAACCAGTGGAATTTATTATGCCAAACACATCTCCCTGAGGCAGTGCAAGAAACCACTCAAGCGCAAAGTCTCAGGGCAGAAGGGGGCTTGCACCTTCTCCCTGACACAGGGATGTGTTCAGGAAAGCATTTGTTTCCGAACAGAGCTGCTTGGTGAATATGCATTTCCCCTTTGGTCCCTTCATGGCTATCTAGGCAGTGTTCCAGCTTGTTGTCACAGCAGGAGCAGAGAGAAAGGAGGATAGCAGGATGGTGTTGGATGGCTGCATGTAAGGATTTGGCTGAGGTAAAAGAAATGGCAACCACGTGATCTGCACACTGACTTGATTTCCTCTCTGCTTTCACTGAGCCCTTTAAGAACATAGGGTGCAGTGATTTTGCCATTCGTTTCCCCTCTACAGCTCTGCCTCTCCCCGAGATGGTTTCCACTCTGTCCTGTAGTTTCTCAAATATGTGCACCTTTGCTGTGGCTCGGGGGAGGAGGTCACCCTTCACACGTGGCTGAACAAGTGGCAGGCACTGTACAAATACCATCTTTTCTTTCCCCAAGCACATAAACTTCTGTGGTATTCAGGGAAAGCTGAAAAGTGTTCATCTTTGCTGCAGAGTCAGTTTAAAACATGAGAAAAAAAGATTGGATTTTTGTAGGACTGATATTTTCATTTTTTTCTGTTAATATGTTTTTTTTAATGTTAGCCAAAATATCCACACCTATGTAACATTATTTTTTATTTCCTCTGTTCATTGAACTTATCATTACAACTACATTAACATCCTGTATGAATCACTGGAGTGGATGCCTCATAAGCAGCTTCTGACAGCACTCCTGTCTGCATACTCTCATCAGCAGGCCTGCTATTTTCTGATTGGTCCTCTCAGCATCCTCTAGAAGTTACCTGCCAAAGACACAGTTTGCTCCCGAGTGAGCAAGATACACAGACAAATTAAGTGTCACATTCAAGTTGTCTTAAAACAGTTCATAATCCTTACCTAATAGCATTTTTTGAAACTTGCATTAAGGCATAACTGAAATTTTCTCTTTCATGTAAAATCAGAAGAGATTTTACTTCTCTATTTCACCTCTCTCATGAGGAATAATGGCAAGATGTTTTCAGTACAAAATTCTTTCATTCCAATTGCTCTCCTCCCCTCCCCAGAAACAATCCTCCCTTTAGTCTGAAATGTGAAAGGAAAACAGCTTGGTGCTGCTCAGAAAGGTAAAGGGAGATGGATGGGAACATTTGTTTCTGACCTTCAGCAAAAGAATTCTGTTAGTTAGGCACTATAAATTTGTTTTCTGAGAATGGGAGCATGTAAGTGTGCTCTATCAGGGTGGAGAAAGCATTTACACCCTAAGCGTGCAACACAGAAAATAAATCGATCAAATTAACTTCTGGCTGTCAGCCCTGGAGGCTCATTTCCCATCAGCTTCATCAGGAGGCAAAGGAGCAGTTAACTTGTAATAATTGGGAAAGGTGAGGACCCCCGACTCATTGACTCAGGGACATTACAAATGGCACCTTTTTGTCATCATTTCTATCAAGAAGTTGTTTGTCTGTGGCCCCCTGCTGCCATGGAGAAAACGGGTGAGAGGTTCTGAATCCACAATCCTTGACATCCTCTGTGGGAGCCAGCCACTCCTTTGAGTTAACACATGCCAGTATCACTGACAGGCTACCTACTATTAATCCTCTCACTGACCGGTCACCAGGCAGGGAAAAGAATCCTAGGGAATGAGGGCTATAAAGGAAGTTTTTATTGACAAGATTGTGGAGAGAATGCCTAGACCCAAGGGTAACAACTTAGGAATCCTGCCGTAAAACAGTGCTTGGTGACAAGCCTTGGACTGTATATCTTCAAATCATTATCAATGGAAGTTCTATGTATCCATTAACACAGAGGTGTTCTCTGGCCAATATTTCATCTTTGTTGCTTCAACTGAAATATTTCATGATTAGAGTGTATTACAAAATTTGGCTTGTCAGTATGGATCCCATTAACCAGATGTTTGCCAATATTCATGCTCTAAAATGTTATTTCTAGTACTTGTAAGTAAAACATGTACAGCTGACAGTAAGTGCATGAATTAGTTCTAAGGCAAGACAAAATAGCTTAGACTGTCGATAGCTGAAAACACTAAAGTTCACTTAAAGACATGCATGTTAAAAAGTTTTGAATTTGTTCTGTGGCTTGATTATTTCAGACTCCAATGGCTTCTTACTCTAGACAAATATCTGGAATATTCAATCAAAAATGATAGAATATAACTTAGTTGAGCGAGTAAGCTGGCAATCTCTCGGTAGGTGTGGAATGTTATGATGGAATAATTGGCTCAATCTGGCCTTCTGGTAGGAACATCATTTCCCCAATCTGTCAAATTCTCCTCCCTCTTCCTACACCCACAGAGGCACAGATTTTGGTTATCACACGGGGAAGGTTCTAAATGTCCAAGAACATCCCATACCCTTCTGTCTTTATGGATGAAGGGTGATACCTATGTCCCACTTGTATCATGCATATTGAACATGATAAAATTTATACAAGATATTCTCTACTGAGTTTTTGCCTTAATCTTCAAATCACCTGGTTCTGCATGTGGGTTAGATTTAATGTCAGTCTTTGGATGGTCAGCAGCAGGCCATTTGCTATCGCCAATGATTACTATCTGGATGCAATGTTCTTATTTGTCCTAAAAACACACTCAGTGGACTTTTTACTGAAATTATTAATCATCCTTACTAATGTACACTCTATGTTAGTAGATACTATTTAGTTTTAGGGAAAACTTGATTGTAGAAACTGAATCTAAAAGCTTCTTCTTGTTAATGATAATTATCAAAAACAACTGCGCAAACTCTGCTTTTTTTGCCTTAGTTTTTCAGAAACTAAATCTGAACCTAGAATTCAGTTACATGTGACAGACACTTACCTATCCGTGTACTCATACTGGTTTTTGCTCATTTTTGTCATTGTGTAATCGGAGACTAAGATACCTGCAAATGAGTAGTAATGAACTTTCCTTTCATAAGCCTATAAACAACAACTTTTGTTGCTTATGTGAAAAAAGGGAGCAAACAATAAGTTTTGGTGGATAAAATACGAAAACTGTTTGGAGCTTGACCTGATGATGGAGTATACTGACAAAGCTGTGTGTGTGTGTGTGTGTGTGTGTGTGTGTCTGATTTATGGCTTTAAATCCAGGAGAATCTGAGAAATGAGTTGGAAAGGAACTTCAAACTGTATCATGTGCTGTGCTTTGTGCTGATGAAACATTGAAACACAGAAACCCAATGCTAAGTTCATACTGAAAAAGGGACAGAATCATGAGCTTAGTAGTTAGGGTACCTGCTTTTGTTTAGTTTGGTCAGTAATTAATAGAATCTGAGACTGTCATACTCTAAGTCTCCATTTAGATGCTCTAAATCCAAGCTTGAGCATCATGAGTCATTTATAAAAAGGCTTCCATATTGCATAACTATTTGGAACAGCACTGTCACTTCTCAGCATGTGGCCTGACCACAGCTCTGAACTATACATAGTAATAAGTTGGAACTGATTTCTTGACCCGGTCTGTTTTGACCTCCCCTGGACTCTGTGTCCCAGAAATGTTTGTTCTTATTCAAAGATTGGCTTGTCTGTTCAGTAGTGTTTCTTTTAGACTGTGCTGAACCTCTACATGTTAGTATATTTTCTTTGCCACTGGAATAGCCTAAAACAGTGTTCTGGGGGAAATAGATCTTGTGGAGTCACTGTAATAATAAAGTCCCAAGAGACCCAGATGTTTGGCAGACACAGGCCCAAATGGAAAAGTGTCCTCACTTGGGGAACAGACATAATGGAGATCATGCTCCAGTCACGCCTGTCCCTTCCTAACCGTATGGTCTGCTGTCCTTTGTCTTTCCAGGCTGGCGTCTCATTGTCGAGCCAACCCAATATGGCTTACGAGTTGCTTCCCTATCACCTGTGTGGCCTTGCGTTCCTCCCCCATTCTCCTCCAGGAGTGCTGTTAAAATGGAAATTGCACCTGAGTTACTTTGCACTATGAGGCGAGATGAGAGGTGCATTTCTCTAAGCAGCAGCCTGGATGTAGCTAGCGAACTCACTGCAATCACCCACACACAAAGGCACAAAGCGACCAATGCATCTATATTAGAAGGAAGACATTTGTGAGGAAGACTGGCGGGGTGTGCTGTGGCAGTGCTTTATCAGCAGAAAAGGGAAATGGGCTTTGCTGGGAGCAGAGGGAGAGAAATAGAAATGTACTGTGCGCGTCAATGAGAAACACAGACAGATGGGGTTTTGTTCAGGTCAAGGGTTTTGGCTTTTCAGGCTGCTGTACAACTGTGTCAGAGACTGTGTAACTGAAACAACTTCACTTCTGCTAGTCCTAAAGGAATAGTTCTAAGATCATGTCAGGGACTGATGAGAGTCCCTTTCCAGATTGCAAAAGGCTGATCTCTTGCTGTATCCTCACATTGAAGACAAGTAGCTGGCGCTTAGTCTGTTCCTCTAATGGTACAATGTTTGTTCATGAGGGGTCCAGATTCATGACCTAAATTACTCTCAATGACCTCACATATAAATATTCCATTGGGATTGGGTTTTCAAGATATGAATTTTGAAGTGAGGGGCACTACTTGGAGAATAGAATATGAAACATTTCCAGTTGTTTCCATAGTGAAGTAAAGATAGAATATGTTGGGATTGACATAGTTTTACATAGAACAGATATTTGTTGTCATTTGAAGAGTTAGTCTCAAGCAAACCACAATCCCATTCAATATCCTGTCCAAGAAGCTGCTTGTAGAGTGGATAAGCCTCAACAGAAAACTTGAGGTACTGTTAGACTCCTAGTGGATGAGGCAGGGATGAAGCCAGTGGGGACAAGATGCACCAGACTTCAGCAGGGCAAACGACTGATGAGAAACATTGCTGTGGCTGTGGCCCCAGCACTTGTGTTGGAACAGTGTCTCTGTGTGGTGAGCCAGGATGCTCTTGTTCTCTCTCTCCATCTTTCCCCTGAACCACTTTGGAAACTTTAGAAACACCTGTTAGAAGCTGGAGCACATGTGCTGAAGATTAAAAGCGAGAGAACAAAATGAAACTAAGCAAGTGCCTCTTCATACCTGTTATCTATGCTGGGGTATTATCAGGGGTAGTAGAGCCTTAGCTTAAGAACGAGATTCAGTTTTCAATGCTGACATTGAATTAACTATATGTAAAAAAGCGGCCCTTCCATGGGCATGCACATCCTGATCCCAGGAAGCTGTGACTCAATTACTTCAGGTGGTGAAGGGGAATTAAGTCAATTGAGCAGCTTTGTTTAAGGCAAGTAGGTTTGCCTGGATGCACAGGTGAACCCAGTGGAATCATAAGGGCTCTTATAAAGGGCAAGGCAGGAAAGTTAGAGTCAGGTGCTACCAATGGGGAGAGGTGTACCTGGCCTTTGCAGAGTCTCAAGCTATAAATAGAAGGCACGACTAGGCGAGGCACGTGGACCGCCCTTAGACGCCCGAGAAGGCGAGAGAATGGAGTCTCTTACAGGGCATCTGAAGATGAGCACGACGCCGATGAAACCTTGATTTCATAGCTGACGAGAGACCTTTCAGACTTCTCACCTTCAGAAATGTAAGAGAATGATTTTGTGGTGTTTAAGAAGTATTGTGGTGCTTTGTTATTGCGATAAGAATATGCTTTTGTTAATAGCTACATTGAGTCTGAACCATTTCACAACAATCTGATAGCCATGGGTAGAGCAAGTATTAGCCCCAGAGAATGAATTAAATGAAGATCTACTTTTCTTCCTGGAAGTCTTCCATTAGGTAGGTCTGTGTTTCTGTTCAGTATGCCATGCATTCTCTCAATGGAGTTGATGTCTAAAGTCCAAATCCATAGGCTCTTGCTGTTTTATGAGGCTCTCTTGAAATGCAGTATCTGCTGCATTTAGAGGCTCGCCGGTTCACATGAGCCTCAGCTTTTCTCAGTTATCTGAAGAAAAGCCTGAGAAGATAGGCTTGATGAATGCTGTAGACTGCTGTGGGAGGATTAGAGCTGTGAAGCGACCTGAATCTGAATCTGTACCTGGCTTGTGAATTGAGAGGAGACACTCAGGGTGAATGACTGGAGTCCTGCAAAGAGAAAGAAAAGGAAGAAAATGTTAGTGATTAGCTGATAATGTTAGCTGCTGGAGTTGAACTGAAGTGGCAGTGCTGTGGTACCTTTAGAGTGCACTTCTGACTACATGGAGGCACTGGGCTCCAAGGTGAAGTCCCTTCCTCTGTGGTAAGGGGAATGTACAAGGACAGGCCTAACACAGGAAGCTTTGCCATCTGGTGTGTTCTCAGCACTACCGTATCTCATCAAATCGTTATTAGAGAGGAGGAGTCCCTGCCTTTTGAGAAACTGATGATGTAATTGGGAAGGAAGTTCTTCACACAAGAACACAGTTTTAATATGAACAACCTTGGGACTAGTTCTTAACATGTGGACTGTACGATTTCAGAGTTCAGGGTGGATCCTGTTGGCCTGATGAAGCCTGTCTCCAGGAGGCTTCCTCGAGTACCTGAGTCTTGGTACCTTTTGATAGGCAAACTACGTAGGACCTTTTTCCCTTGGTCCTCAGGGGTTGCCATTCTACTGGCGTTGTCTCAGCAAAAGGGTAGAAGGTAGGGGGATGGCCTGCAGGGAAAGAGCTGGAAAGAGGAGGCTGGTAGTGGACACAGGAGAAAAGCTGGTATGGGAAATAGACCACGAATTAATTCTGGCTTTGAACCTTATCAAAGGAAATGTACTTAATACATTTGAGTCCTAGTGTCTTTGTCTTTAAATTTGTGGTCAGAAGTGCTTGACAGAGTTCTGTCTTGTGAATCTTCTGCCACACATCTTGTTCTCTTACCTTGCATGTAAGAGGTGTATCTGTTCCTTTTTAAAAGAGGCATGTCTGTGTACAGGTTCCTGTTCTTATTCTCTCACAATTCATCTTTCAGAAAAGTGCTTAGGTGCTATTTCTAAGACGAATGTGTCATCACCATCTAACTAAAACCCTCACCATTGTGTAAAAGCAAAAGTGAAAGTTCTTCCATCGTGGGTGCTAACTTTCATCCCCAGCTATGTCATTTGATGAATTTCCCCTTACCCCCTAGACAGAGGCAGTCCTCCCCATTTCTCAAGTTCTTTGGCCCTGGTTCACACAACTGCTTCTACCTCAAATGTCCCCAAGTCCCCTACCCCTAGCCTCTAATTTTGCTGTGAACTTGTTAAAACTTTTAGTCTACCTAATTGTAAGTCTTGAGACTCTTCAAAGATTCTTCCCCACAAACCTCTAAATACCTCTCCTCATGTTGCGTTTGCCGGCAAATAGGTACATACTTCTAGTGCCTCGTGTGTTGTACTTGTCTGCATTTGCTTTTGTTTTTTTTTTTTTTTTTAAAAGATTTATTTTTATTATTTTTTATTGGAAAGGCGGATATACAGAGAGGAGATACAGAGAGGAAGATCTTCCATCCGATGATTCACTCCCCAAGTGAGCCGCAACGGGTCGATACTATGCCGATCCGAAGCCAGGAGCCTCTTCTGGGTCTCTCACGCGGGTGCAGGGTCCCAAAGCTTTGGGCCGTCCTCGACTGCTTTCCCAGGCCACAGGCAGGGAGCTGGAAGGGAAGCGGGGCTGCCGGGATTAGAACCGGCACCCATATGGGATCCCGGGGTTGCAAGGCGAGGACTTAACCACTTGCGCCACCGCGCCGGGCCCCTGCATTTGCTTTTGTATGATCTGGCTCATCCAATGAAACTGGTATTGCTTGAAGGCAGACATACTCTTCTTCCCAGACCCCCTAGGATCATTCTTCACGGCAGCCACCTGAGCCTGGCATGGTGATTAACATGTTGAACAAGCACTGCCTTCTCATTAGCCCTTCCCTCTCCTCATAGTCCAGCACTGCGCTGTGACAGAATTGTTGACCTGGATGTTTTGTTTTTAGAGAAACATCTGCTACTCCTTTATCCTCACCTGGAGAGGCAGAAGCAGAAGCAGACATACTTTTGTTCCACAGAAAAAAATTAGAAAGCTTAAAAGTCTCCCACCTTGGACCCCACTGTGCTCTCAGCACACCGATCTCAGGCACCTGGCCTCCTATCTGGCTGGGTGAGGACTGCAGTCTGGTAACCGGGTCTCTAAGGTGTTCTTTGCAACCAGACTTGATTTATACTCTGAGTCTAATAAGCTGGACTCTGGAAAACTCCTTCATGCTGTGTTCATGACCTTGTCTCCCCCAGGCTCAAAGAAGAGGGAATAACTTGGCACCCCAATAAAGATGGCTGGCTCTGAAGTCTTATAGCCCTTGTACCAGGGTAACCCTTAGAAACAAATATAAAGTCAACCAAACTTGGCTTTCTCACTCCCCTTTTACCAATTTTCTTCAGAACTTCAGTTTCTTGTCTTATTGTAGCCTGTCTCTTGGAAAGCATTTTTTCTATTAGTAGTCATTCATTAACTTCATCATGCTGGCTTTTCCAAAGTCACCTGCAAGAGAATGTTATTTCAAGTTGGAAGACTTGATACTCTGCAAGAATAGTGCTGCGTTAATTGATTGGAGTGTTCCTGTAGAGTTACAATATGCATATGTGTGCCTGAAACTGGAAACAGATTCTGGCTTCAGGCGTGGTCTCTGTTACTTACACGCTCCATGATCTGGGGAGGCTGCTTGCCATTTTCCAGCTTCGAGTTAATCATCCATAAATTGGAGAAAAAAGTTGCCTGTTTTTGAGGTTTGTAGTGAGCAATAAATGAGTGTCATATAGGATCTGTAGAATTTTCTTTGGAGTCAGGTTAATAGATTTCAAACCTGACTTCTTTATACTGATGGGACCTTGGCAAAGTTAAAGATCCTTGGTATGTTTTAATATTTTTATCTCTTCAATGGGAAAGGTAATAGCATTACATACTTAGAAGGTTTCTTGCATGTTTGAGAAAGTACATAGTGCTTCTAAAGTGCTTGATGTACAGTTAGCAAACATTTAAACTCTTGTGCTATCTCTTAAGTTATGTGAGAACTGAATGAAATAGTAACTTAAAAGTATCTTAACCACTGTAAACTCGTTTCAAAGTCAAAGCCTATAGATCAAGAGCTCTAGGGATTTTATGTTTCTTTTGTTATCCTTTTCACCTTTTTTGCAAGTGGGTCATACTAGTCAGAGGTGGCTCTGTATGTGTACACATTTGCATATCAGGGAAGGAATTGTAAAGTAATGTGACCTTCTGATTTCACAATGCTGAGTGTTCAGGAAAATGTGTTTTTGGTGTCAAGTCACAGGGTTTCACTCTTAACCAGAATAGTCATGAAGGACATTAGTAGTTAGATTTCTCTAATTAAAAGTGTTGGAAAAACTCACCATATACGTGCTGTTGATAGACACGTGTGAAGTGATGATCTGAGGAAAACTTTTTAAGAAAGCAAAGCATGAGAAACTCCTGTTGGTTGGATGTTAGGATATCAGTAAAGGTGTTGTGGTAGATCATGTGATATCTAACTTGAGCTTGTGTTCAGTTCCGTTGGAAGGCTGTTTAAAATTCAGACAGCCAGGTCCCACCCCTCAAGATGGTCAATCAAAATATTTGGGGTAGGATCTGAGCATTTGTATCTCTAAAAGATTACCAGGTGATGCTCATGTTGTCTGTACTGGGTTAGATCAGTTTTTACTTAAAATCAGCCTCATAGGCACTAACTGGGGAGTCAGAAGCAGCACTTGTCATGCCCATTGCAGACATCTGGGATCAGGCTTTCCTACTGAGGCATAAGTAGCAAATACACCAAGGGATTAGTAAAGTGGGACAGAACATGCCTAGTGCTGGGAAAGATGTCTCTCCTGATTCTGGCCATCAAATTTTCTATTTGTTGGAAGCAAACTAAAGCCTTGGGGTTTGTGTCTCAGCTTCTCCCCTTCCGATCCAGCTTCCTATTAATATGCCTGGGAAAGCCACAGAAGGTGGCCCGAGTTCTTGGATGCTTACACCATGTGAGAGACTCGGGTAAAGCTGCTGGATCCTGGCCCAGCTTTGGTTCATGAGACCATTTGGAAGTGAGCCAGCAAATAGTAGTGCTCTCTTTCTCTTGGTGTGCATGCATGTGTTTGTGTGTATCTGTGTTGCTCTCTAACTCTGCCTTGCAACTTTCATCTTAAAAAAAAAAAACCCACATAGACAAAAAAAATCAAAGTACTGAAGCCTTGGAGGGAGAGGCTATGATTGAATTGAATGTATATTTAGACTCAATTTGGATTGGGAAGGAAATTCACCAGGACTGCATATTAGGATTAGTTTGCAATTATTAAGCCTCATCCACCCCCACTCCAGGCTGGTTCATAACCAAAAAAAGTATATTGAATCTGAAAATGGATCCCAGACATCATATTTGTTCATGCTTCTCAGTAGGTGTATGTATTACTACTGCAGCACATTAGCTATCTACCAGGATAAAGTTTCCAATATCCTTAAGATAACTGCTTTAGGTTAATGGATGGAGGTATGGGGCATGTGAGAAAGGGAATAAAGTTTGGACTAGATAAATGGCTCCTCACAATACCTGTACATTTGAATCATCCAATAAGATATACATGCTCCATTAATTTGGGGAAGAATCGTAAGTATCTTGACAACCTTTTTCTCTTTTCTGTACACACACACACACACACACACACACACACACACAATTATAGCTGTTCCCACAACACCTGGATTAAATGAAAAAATGACAGAGCTCATTTGTGGCTGAAGCCCAGCTGCTTGCTTGGATAGCACAAAGCTAAGAAGCCAGAGGTGTAGAATTTCCTCTTCCCTTGCTCCTCTCTGGGACTATTAGCGAGTACACCATCTTTAGCTTTATTTCATGCAGCAGATTGAAAGGTCAGGCTCACTGGCCATTGACCCAGCTGAGCGCTTCAGTGACAGGAAAAAAATTATCTAATCAGAATGAAAGCAAAATAGCTCTATGGTGAAAAGTTGCTAATCTGAGGTGCATTTGAGGCTGTTGTGGGGTTCTGGCTGTGAGTTCACATATATTTTGGCAAGTGCAGCTGCCGCTTCCATCTACAGCTGGCCATGTTTTCCTGAGTCCCTGAAGAGGAAACCAGAATGCCTCTGGGTTCCTTGCCCAGCCACAGTTTTGTGCTCAGATGAATGCATTTGCTAACGAATGAAACTGATATGGATGTCTCCAGGTGATTAGAAGAAAGGGTCTCTATGTGGTAGGGCCCTTTTTGAAAGAGTTTATATAGATCGGGAATAACCCTCCTGTGCATGTTTGTCACTGCTCCCCACCTGAATCTCGGAGAGACGTGGAACCGTGTTAGACTTAAGAGCCTTCCAAGGCATTGATGTGCTCTGACTTATCAGTGGGGCTATTGCCCATGGATGGAAAAGGATGCAGATTGTTCACAAGGAATTTTCCTTATTGGGGAAGATGATGCAGAGCATTGATTATTGATGAAACCAGGAATTTTGTCTGCATATGAATGTGTCTTGCAGGCCCAAGGTAACAAGAGGCTGTAATAGCTACAGGTTTGATAAAAATGGAAAAGAGCACACCTATCGGGTTAATAATAATAGGGAAAAGCTTTCATGGGTGATGTGAATAAGCTTGAAATGAGTATCAAATATTAGCGTATGAGAGCAAAGAAAGAGAGCAGAACAGCGATGAGTGTGAACAGGTGGGAGAGGGGAGAAGATGATAATATAAATGGTACTGTGATGCTTGATTTTGCTTGGATTGCTTATGATCCTGTGCTAGAACAGACATGGGGTAGAGACATGGGGTCCCAGCATCCTCTGTTTCATGGTCAAGGGCCTGGGACTGCCACCTGATCTGGGCAAAGTTGAGCTTATATCAGGAAAGGGGTAGGGGAAAAAAAGGGAAGTTTTGCTTTGTGTCCACACAAGGTGTACTATAGAGGGAACTGAAACTTCATGAGAGAACTTGGGTGAGAGTATAGGAATAGTTATGGAATGAAGAAAGGAAGAGCTGGAAGTGGAGCATAGATATGATGGAGTAAGCATATTTGAGGAACTAGGTCTGGAAAAATTCCAAAGGCAAGGCAAGTAGGAAGAGAATTACAGGTCCAAAGGGCTGTCATCAAGGACAGGAGTTACATCATCTCCTTTGCTCCAATAGCCTATTGACATAACCTCTGTTGCAACCCTGTCTAGTTGTAAGGTTCCTAGACTTCTCAAGATGATAATCCATTGCAGTGGCTATGCACAGACTTCTACCAAGGGACCCTTTGCAAATAAGAGCATTCTGTTGAATATAGTCTAGACCCTTGCCAATGTAGTCACTGCAGAAATCTTGGATGAAGAATGTATTTCAGGAGTCAGATGGAACAAGCAAAAAGAAATATTATAAGAATATATAATAGGTGAAAGACTACAAAATTATTTATCTTCATTAAAGAGGTTCTTAAAATGATCCTACAGCTTAAGGATGTAGTTACTGGTGGGTCTGCACTGAGAGCTGGGGCATATGGTGGTAACTGATTTGAACTCACTGCCATTTGATTCAGTGTTCATCATAAACTTCATAGATAATGTTCAGCATGGTAGGGAACTGCTTGGAAATGCTTCTGTATGTCCTGTACCACACCCATCCCCCCTGCTTTGCTTTTTGGTTTTTCTTGGTCTCACAACTTAATATTGTTGAACAAACCTGGAGGTGGCATGTGCTTTTGCTAAAATCATTTGCTTCTTGATCCATGTAAGTTTTTGGCTGTATTTGTGTGATAAGCACCATGTTCTGTTTTTTTCCTGAGATATGTTTTATTTAAAAGGCAGCAATGGAAGGGCTCATGTGAGCCGGAAAGAGAGTAGGGTAGTATGGGGAGCTGGCCTGGAGGGGAGGAGGTAAGGGTAGTGTCCGGGGAGTGAAGGGGCTCTGGGAGAGTGAGGAGGGTTGACTGGGAGTTCCAGAGAGAGTGCTGGAGCAAGCCGGTGAGTGGCTGAGGGAGTGGGGAGGAAGGAAGGGCAAGAACTTCATCCTAAGTTTCACTGCCCAAATTGCCTTAGAAGCTGTAAACCCAGAGTTCATCTGGATCTCCCAGGTGGGTAGCAGGGCTGCCTCCTCAGGTACACAAACCAGGAACTGGATTGAAAGGGAGGTGTCAGGGCTTTGAAATGGTGCTGCTATATAGCATCTTAGCTTAAACCATTTCACCACAATAGCAGCCTCAGATACTATAGTGTTAAAACTCCGATTTTGTACTATTTTTCAAGGATCTGTTAGAACTACCCAAGTCTAAACTAGGGGTTGCTGATATTTCTATGAAAGGAGTTAAGTAGCAGGCCTTCATGTGAGTCATAGGATCTCTTTTGCAGCTAAGCTCTGTTATTGAAATGCAAAAGCAGCTGCCTACAGCATGTAAATAGACAAGGAGGTCTTTATTTATAAAATCAAATAATGTTAGGAAAAAAATAAAGAAGGGTTTTAGGTAAGGTTGACAGAATTTAAGGTTGTTTTTCTGTTCTTAAACATTTCCACAAATGCTTGCCTTGTGAAGAACTTGGGAGCATCCTAAGGCTAAAGTATTGCATTGCTTATGAAGACCTTCGTGAAGATCAAGTTTGATTGTTAACCAATTAACATCTTTTGATAAGTCCATACTGATAAGCAGAGTAGGACTCAACAGGAGTCAGGACAGATGGAGGCAGGAAAAAAGAAACCTTGTAGGATGGTGAGACTGCCAAGGAACTCATTGATAGCTGTGTTTGTTTGATAAAAACCATAGGTTTTTCTTGAGATCTTTTTATTTGAAAGGCAGTGATGGAGGAGCTCAATGGGCTAGGGAGAGAGAGGGGGAGGACTGGAGGAGGCAAAGTGGGTGAGGATGTAGGGGAGCTGTTGTGTACAAGGTCTTGTATAATACAAGAATGCATAATATAGAATCTTTAAAGAGGTTGAGGTTTAATTGAAGATGTGTTATATCTACATCCAATTCTACATGTATAGATCCAGCCACCCACAGGGTAAAGAATCAATGAAAATAATAGGATGTGACAAGTAGTAATTGATGGCACAGGTGATAAACTGGACAGGAATTAGTGATCTGCTCTTTGGGGCTACTACTGTTAGGATGTTTTTCTATAACTTAAGAACTTTGAATTGAACTTTGGCAGATTGCTGGAAACTTAATTGGTAGTAGCACTCTTTTTCTTCCCTAGCCTCCCCATGAATGATGACCTGAGATGTAAAGTGGGCTTCCTGCCCATCACGCTCTACACTGGAATTTTGTAAAGAGGCTGACATCACAAATCCAGCAGTGGTTTTCAGGGTCTGACGATGTCTACTGTGGTTAGGATCTTGACTGCAGGCTTCAGCTTATCTTGTAATGTATGAGACGAGGCTACGGAAGAGAGCTGCACTCATTTATTTGTCTGGGTCTTAATTAAGTACCCAGTCTTTGTCTTCTGCTAAATGTCAAGTACTGGATGGGTTTCCACAGTTCTTTGACATTGTTAGAGACAAGTACTGAAGCTCCTATCCCACTAAGATGCAAACCACATACATGAAGATCAGCATATTTTAATCACCAGAAATAAATTTTCATTTACTTAACTGAAACTGAGAAACCGAAACATAAGTAATGACACTTTACTTTCTTCATGCAAAGATGGAGGGAACAAAATACCAGGAAGTCTTTGGTAATTATAACAGTATTACATCCGTTGAATGATGTTAGATAACACACAATAAACCCCTCCTGTCCTTTTCACATAACCACACATTATTGATAACTAACATCAACAAGGCATTAGGTGATGCTTTATTGCATTATTTTGAGCCACTGAGGTTTTTATATATGAAGGGTATGGATTTATGCTGAGTGATTCAGCTATGAAGCAAGCACATCAATTTGTTCATGAATGTGAGCTGCTGATTAGCTCCATTAAAGTCAACAGGGCAGACTGATCACTTTAATTTAGGCAGAGGCATGCAAACAACACTTGCTATTGGTATGTGTATGTCCCTAAGCACACATGAGAAAGAGCTGTTGTGTATCCCACAGGAACCCTAAGAAAGCAGATTTGTGTTGTCTGCAACTACAACTACAAGCAAGGATTGGTGGGACAGTGAAGAAATTACTTCATACTTTTGTATGGTGGGATGTATAAATTTGACTTGGGATTGACTACTGAGTGCTGATTTAATGCTAAATGGCAAGGAGGATGATACGATGAGTATGTACTTTAAATTCTGGGTTAGAGAATGCAGGATCATCTAAGATATGGCAAGATTATCCCAAGTTGAATGTTATACATTCTAATATTCCACATCTTTATACAACATGCGAAGTACTTATTGGATTTACTATATGGAAAAAAATTGATTGAGCTGCTGTTTTCCTTGTTATATGCCAGATGTTGTAGGTCTGGGAAATGTAAATCCACTTTTTAAAGAAATGTTTATTTTTTACTTGTGATTTGCAAAATGAGTAGTTAGATGAATGCTCAGACGGTGTAATACAGAAGTCAAGGAAAAAATGTTGATGAATAAATATACAGTGTGTTACTGGTGACCCTGGAGGACTGGTAACTGATTCATTGTTGGATCTTTCAAACAAGAACTATCGCCATTTGGTCACATGTAAACAGGTACCATAGCATCTTTCCTGATTTTGATACTAAACCTCCATTTTTCTAATGAATTTTATTTATTTTAAAAGTGAAGGAGAGAGAGAATGTTCTTCCATCCACTGGTTCATTTCAGTCATATTGTTTAGGCATGGGCCAGGCTGAAGCCAGGAGCTTCTTCTAGGTTCTGGGATTTTAAGCACTGGGTCACCCTCTGTTGCTTTCCCAGGCCATTACTAGGAAGATGTTTTGATAGTGGATCAACTGGAACATTAATTGTTTTCCATATGGGATACCAGTGCTACCGGTGATGGTTTTATCTACTAGTCCTTCAAATTCCTTTTCCTTTTAAATATGTATATTTTATTTGAAAGTCAGAATGACAGACTGAGACAGGGTAAAATTGGTCATCCACTTTTTTACTTTCCAAATGCCTACAATAGCCAAGGCTGAAGCAGGCTGAAATTATGAGCCAGGGACCCAGACCCAATCTCCCACAGGTCTGGCACAGATTTAGTTGCTCGAGCCATCACCTGCCACCTTCCTGTGTGCATGTTTGTCAGAAGCTGGAGTGGAGAGTGGACCTAGGACTCTGAACAGGCATTTCCAGGTGGAATACGGGTATCCCAAGCAGTATCCTAACCTCTGTGTCATAACCTCCTCCCCCGCTCCCCGTCCTTAGAAAGTGCACTTACAAAAGGAGCGAAAACTAGATTCTTAAAAGATGTATGTCAGCCTGATTTTAAATATCTAATGCTGAATACTTTTGAATCTATTATAACATATTTAACAAATAGCTAAACAACATTAAGGCATCATGATAAGTTACACATATTAATGGTAAGTAAAGTGTTGGAAATATAAACTAGTACACCCGTTATGAAAGATAATTAAGAGATTTCTCAGAAATCTGAAAAAATACTTCTATTATGATCAAGCCATTCC
Organism: Ochotona curzoniae; assembly: GCF_017591425.1. NCBI lineage: Eukaryota > Metazoa > Chordata > Mammalia > Lagomorpha > Ochotonidae > Ochotona > Ochotona curzoniae. The sequence goes on along the minus strand of NW_024466599.1, from coordinate 58,215,060 downwards.
ACTCTTGGGAATTTACCCATAATAAATGAGATCAGCATGTGATAGAGTATCCATGCCCCATATTTGTAGCAGCTCAACTCAAAATAAGTAAGATTAGGAGTCAATCCAGGGGTCCAGTCACTGATGACTGGATAAAGAAATGATGGACTAGTCCTCAGTTACAGAAAAGAATGAAACAAACTGGATAAAACTAGAAACCATTATGCTCAGTGAAATAATAGCCTGAAAAAGAACCATGTCATGTGTTTTCTCAGACTTATGCTAATATACAGAATACAAAAATTGCACCACATTGAGTGATATTGACAATTTGAGACTATTTTACTATAGAAAGATGGCGTTTTTCTACTTATGTATCTAGTTGAGGGCTAAGCTTGTGATTATATAGAAAATGAAAGTATATCAGTGTAAATATTAAATAGTAGGGAGAAAGGCAATGAAGGTACAGTAGGATGTACAGTTATCTTCAAACTAGATATACAAAATAAATTTTGTTTTATATAAAAGAAAGGGCAAAATTTCAAAACATGAGACATGAGAATAGACAAAAGATATATACTGAGAATTCATCTTTTCTAACTATGCATAATATTGCACTAAACTATGCAAATTGTCACGATGTAGACACCTTTCATTGTTTATAATCACCTTGTTATTTCCTTAGCATTACTCATCATGAAATTTTAAAACTTATTGAATTAACTCTCTATCACAAATTCTATACCCATGGAATTAATCAACTTCATATGAAATATATTTAGAAAAAATTCATTTATATTATACATGTATAGATTTCTCTTGCCTTTATTTCCTAAATACTACAGTGTAACTGTACCTAGAATTAACATTGAGATTTTGTTAACAGTAATTTGTAGATGGTATGAACTTCATGAAAACATGCAGATAGAATATTTGAAAGTAAATCACTTCATATAAGGAGCTCTGGATCCCAAAGGATGATCTTGTTTCAGTCATGTCGTCTCATCAAAATGTAAGATCCTTCAGAGCATAAATAATTGCATCTTGCATATTTTGCAACCCACAGGTACTACATTGGTATTTATTGAATGACAAAGCTGTTTTGATGTTGTTACAATGATCTTTTAACAAAAAAATACACTGAGAATAGAGTTTGTAAAATCGTTTATAGATACTGGGCTAACCACTGGTATCCATGTCTCATCTTCAACCCTGTGAGGACTTTATAGAAGATAATTTTTTCTAATTAACTATATATTTTTGGTTTACTAATAGTAGTGTTTAAAAATTGCTTCTTTATATGAAGTGAAAACAATTTTCACATTCATTTGAAGTAGAGATTTTGTAGCTTACCCTATCCCATTTCTGCTCACATTCCCATCCATCTTTCTCCTTCTGTTTCCTTCTGTTTTTTTTATAACAGAATACTTTCATAATTAAAAGTTTCATCCTCCATTAGGTAAAGATATTACACATGGTAAATAGAAATTAACAAAGAATAAACAAATTCAAAAAATTCTATTCCTTAGGTACATTAACAAAGATTATACACAGTAATCAAATCCCAGAATGTCACTTCCAGAACTAGAGGTTAATTATCAGAGACTAATGAAAACATGTTACTTTTTGGGACTGGGTTGTTTCACTGAACATAAAGTTTCCAGTTGCACTAATTTAATTACAATAGACAAGATTTGTTCTTTTTATGGCTGAGTAGTTTGTCTATACCATGTTTTCTTTATTTTGTTCCCCATTGATGAGCATCTGAGCTATTTTCACATTGTACATATTATGGCTTGAGCTACTATAAACAGCCATACAGATACGTCTGTCATATGCTGATTTAGTTTCATTTGGAAAAATGTCAAGAATTGGGCATGTGATAGATCTATTATCAAGAATCTGAGCAATCGCCACACTCCGTCTTCCATAATGGTTGTACTGATTTACATTCTTACCAAAAGTGTATTCCTCACAAGTTCACCAACATCTGTTAGCTTGTTTTAGGATGATGGCCATTTAACCTGGGTGAGGTGAAACATCATTGTGGTTGTATTTGCATTTTCTTGATGGTTAATTAACCTGAGCATTTTCTCATATGTCTGTTGGCCATTTATGTGTAGTCATTTGAGAAATATCTATTCATGGTTTTTGCATATTTCTTAACTGGACTACTGGTTTTGTAGAGTCTCTTGAGTTCGGCATAGATCCTGGCTATTAATCTTTTATCAGTTGTAGAGTTCACAAATATTTTCTCACATTCTATTGTTGCTGCTTCACCTTGTTGATGGTTTTCATGATGGTGCAGAAGCTTCTAAGCTTCATGTAATTCAGTTTGCTTATTATTGCCATAATTGTCTGTGTTCCAATGGTACTCTCCAAGAAATTTTTACGTACACCTGTTGTTCCTCCAGTAATCTAATGGTATCAGGTCCTACCCTTAGATCCTTGATTTTTTTAAGATTTATTTATTTTTATTGGAAAGTCACACAGAGGAGGAGAAACAGAGAGGAAGATCTTCTGTCCACTGATTCACTCCCCAACTGGCCACAACAGCCAGAGCTGATCCGATCTGAAGCCAGGAGCTTCTTCTGGGTCTCCCACATGGTTGTAGGGTCCCAAGACTTTGGGATGTGCTCTAATGCTTTCCCAGGCCACAAGCAGGGAGCTGGATGGGAAGCGGGACTGCTGGGATTAGAACTGGTACCCATATGGGATCCTAGCACATGCAAGTCAAGGACTTTAGCCACTAGGTTACTGTGCCAGGCCCTAGATTTGATTTTTGTATAATGTGTGGAATGGAATCTTATTTCATGTAGATCCAGTTTGCCTAGTAACAGATGTTGAAGAGGATGTCTCGTCTCTCTGGAGTGATCTTTGGTTTGCTTGTCAATATCTAGTTGGCTGTGGGTGTGTGGGTTCATCACTGGCATTACTTTTCTGTTCATCGATCTTCAGGTCTGGTTTTTATTTTGTTTTGTTTTTCCCAATAGCAGGCTATTTTAATAACAGTTATGCTACCCTGTAATAAATATTAATGTCTGGTATTGTGATGTCTCCAGATTTGTTTTGGTTCTTTAAAATTGCATTAGCAATTTGGGGTCTCTTGTGTTTCCATATGAATGTTAGAATAAAAATTTTTTTTAGGCTCTGAGAAGAAAATTGTAGCTATTTGGGGATCACGTTAAATCTGTGTATTGCTTCGGTAGTGTATTGTAGTGTATTTTGATAACAATAATTATACCAAGCCATGAGCACAGTTTTTCCATGTTTTTGTATGTTTTATTTCCTTTTATTGTAGAGATCCCTCATATCCTTGATACAGTTTATTTCAAGGTATTTAAATTGTTTCTAGCTATTATGACTGAGCTTTTAATGCACAAATTCTTTCTCAGGGAATTGTTTGCTTGTACTAAGGCTATTGGCTTTTGTGTGCTGATCTTATATCCTGCAATTTAACAGTTTCTTGTATGTGATCCAATAGTCTCTCAGTAGAGTGTTTTGGTTCCTCTCTCTCTGGAGAATCATGCCATTTATAAACAGGGAAACCTGAACTTCATTTCCCACTTGTATCCCTGTGATTGCTTTTTCTTGTTTAATGAGTTTGCCTAGCACTTCCAAGACTATATTGAACAGCATGGTGAGAATGGGCATCCTTGTCTGGTTCCAGACCATAATGGAAATGCTTTCAACTTTCCCCCCATTCAATATGATGCAGGTTATGGGTTTGTCATATATATTTATATATATTGCCTTGAATGTCTTGAGAAGTAATCCTTCTATATCTAATTTTCATTTTTTTTCATTAATGTTGTACTTTATCAAATTTCTTTTGGTTCTACCAAGATAATCATGGCTTTATTCTTCATGTGGATTTTTTTGTATTTACTTTTTAAATTTTATTTTATTATACAATTCCATGGGCTCTGGGATTTCCCCTACTTCCTCCCCAACTCCCTCCCCCACTGATTTCTCCCATAATTTTAGAATTGTACAGTCCTTCATAAGCATTCATAAGTCCATCATTCTGTTATCTAAGTGTGTCAGGGTATTGTGAGTATGGACAATGGCACAGTCTAGTATCTTATTGTTAAGATATATTTAAGTTTCATTGGGAGTCCAACTTGGATTTGGAAGTAGAGATGCATACTGCATTTTATCTTCACATTTGAATGTGATAGTCTGTATTACCCAGTTACTATACATTCCTTTAAATGAATAACCACAAAGCAAAATCAAAAACAGGAATAAAGTTTTAAAACTTAGAGCACCACAAAGTTAAATAACATGCTACTGAATGACCAATGTGTCAGTGAGGAAATGAAAAAAGAAAACAAAAATCTCCCTGGAGGAAATGATGCTACTGTATGACCTATAAGTCATGGAAGAATTTAATAATAGAAAAGAAACTTTTTTGAAGAAATGAAAACGAAACAAAGATCACAAACTGAGTTACAGGGGAAAAAAGTATTAAAAGGGCTATTGATCCTGCATTTTGCATGAGATTGCCTTATATCAGGGAAAACATAAGATATTTTTCCTTTTTGGAATGGTTTATTGTGATGTTTCCTATTTATTGACTGGTGAATGATGAACCATCTCTGCATACCTAAGATAAATCCTATTTGGCCCCAGTGAATGTTCTTTCGATGTACTATTCAATTTGATTAGCTAGTGTTTTTGAGTAGTTTGTTCTGTCATTCAGGAACATTGCTCTATAGTTGTCTTTTCCTGTATCTTTTTCCGGTTTTATAATCAAGGTGATGGTGGTCTCATTGAAGAAGTTGGGCATGACTGCCAACTTTTTGATTATTTCAAACGTTTGTTAAAATTTAGTGATGATGCCATCTGGTCCTGGACTCCTCTCTGTTGGGAGGTGTTTTATTACTGATTCAAATCCTATCGTATTTCTCCATTTAGATTTTCATCATCATCATGACTCAGTTGAGGTAAAGTGTATGTTCTGAAATGTATCCATTCATTTTGGATTTTCAAATTTGTTAGCATATAGCTATTTTTACTAATCATTGATTCTTTATATATCTGAGGTGTCGGTTGCATTTCCTTTTTGTCTTTTACTGAGTCCCTCCCCTCCCTTTCATGTATATTTCATGGTATGCCTTTTTTTTTAAATCAGCTCTTTGGTTCACTGTTCTTTAGCATTGTTTTATTTTTGTTATGCGATTTTAATACTCTACTAACTGGCTTTGTTCTGGGTCCTCGTGATGCACTGATTCTTGAATTGATGCCTTTCTGATTTCATGCAACAGACACTAATTGCTATATATTTCCATTGTTGTAACCCTTAGGTTTTTTCAGACAATTTTCATTGATTTCCAGAAATTTTTTGAATTCTCTTTTGATGCCTTCTGTGACTCTTCCTTCAGGGGCATGTGTGTAACTGCCATGTTGTCATTTTTGAGTTTCTTGCCTTGTTGATTTCCAAATTCACATTATCTTAGTCCAATGATGAAAGTGGACTCCTGAAATTCCCAATTAGTATTGGAGTTGAGTATCTCCCTTTAGATCCTGTGCATAAACTACACAGAGGATGTCTGTGGTGTTTGTGTGAGCACAAAATCGTGGTAGAGTACACTGAAGCAGAATTGAGGATCCCTTAGACTTCGTCAGACACATTGAATGTGCACAGACCCAGCTACATGTTGTGCTCTATCGGCAGCCATAGAATTCCATGGACTTTGCAATCAGGACTGTCACAGTCACCAGTAACAGAGGGTCGCCGGTCACTGTCATTTGCGCTACCCATGGAGAGGACAACAGTGTTACTGGCACCAGCTACTATGAGTGCTCTGCAGTTTCCTCCAGCAAGAGCCACTGGTGGTGTTTCTGCTGGCCACTGGGTGACTGCTCAGTTAGCATGTCTTCATAGTGTCTCTCTGTGAAGCACATATTGCTTCCCCTGCAGGATTCTCCCCAGCTTCCCTCTAGGAATGTGCTATATCCCCTCCCTCACCCACTTCCTCTTTTCAAAATGCATAAGTTCTATTCTCTATTTGGCCAACTTTGGATCCTCTCTTTTTATATTTTATAATGTAATCAAGGCCCAGCAATGCCATGCATTCTGCACTGTTGGGTAGAGTAAGAGTTACAAATGTAACCCTGGGCTGCTTCACTGCAGAGCTCTTAGATGCTAATAACTACAGTGCTGGGGGAAAAACAAGCATACAGAATGATCAAGAGTGTCAGATGCTTTAGAGTGGTCATTTAAATCAGAAGCATGGAAACATGTTTATCATTTCATTTTGTTCCTAGTACCTTCATACTTCCCCCAGCTGCTCATTTCTACTGAGCCATCTTTTCCTGATCAAATTATCCCTGCTGCTTAAATCTCTTCTATTCTCCAGAACTTCAGTTACTGTTAATCAGGCTCATAAACTCATACCAGTGTGAGGCAGTTAGATTTTAAAAGCACTCCATAATACCTCTGCATGAGAACTTCCTTCTAAAATGTTCTCTGGGGACATTGGCTTGTTCAAAAGACTTGGCTTTGTTCAAAGCAACTTCAGAAGCAGGCACTGTGGTCAGTTATCATGTCCACCTCTGTGCAAGCCCATAGTCTACTTAAGACTGAATATTCCATCTTAACATCACCTGCTATTATCTTGCCCATCCTGGATTTCAAGGAAGGGGATTACTTCATTTCCTATTGAATTGTACAATTCCATCTCTAATCCAGGATCCTATAGGAACCTTGGCATTGTAACATGCTGCTCCAAAATGTTTATGGAAGAGGGTATTAAAAGATGACTTTGATATTAGGTATTAAAAATTGATGCATAGTTCATTTAGGGTATTCATGAACTTGTTAAAGTTTTGTCTGTTAATATCTTTATCTGCTAATGAGATCACTCTTTAGGTAAGTTGGGAACAAACCTTTAGGTGGATACCATGACATGCTTCATTTTTGTCACTGTTGTTAAACTAATGGCAGGCATGAAATTTGTGCCAATCATGCTTTCACTTAGAGGTTTTATGGCTATATGACTTGGGGCTACTAATTAAAACAATTTCCCTTAAATAGTAAATGAGTTCCTTTATCATCAAAATTAAAATGATGATAAGATATTAATCTGAGAGCAAGTGGTTTATGGATCTCCAGATTGCTGTTATTTCTTATTTGACCAGTGCACATTTCTTAAAACTCTACTATACCTATAGTTGAAAAATTTCATGATAGGTTGTTTGGGGGTTGAATGCATTGAATTTGTGCTGATGTTTGGAATTCAACAGAATCACAAATATTTTTAAAATATAATTTTATTTCCAGGATCCCAGAAGGAAAAAACAAATTCATCTTTCCGATGCCTTTCACGTCATTTGGTGTTAAATGACTGAACACTTTCTTCATGAAAGTCTTTTAATGTTTAGTTAAAGTTCAGCCTTTCAGCCATTTTAGCTTCAGATCGAAATGTATCCTGTAATTGTGTCCACAAAATTCAATTGTGTAGTCACCTTGTGTTGTTCACCTAGACTTGTGAATTGTATAGAATTTTTTAACTAATTTCAAAGGCAGCAGAGGGCAGTAAGAGACAATTTCATCCATTGCTTCACTCCTAAAGGCTACAACATCCAGGGCTAGACCAAACTAAAGCCAGAAACCATTAAGCCAGAAGCTTGATTCAGGGATTCAAGTGCTTGAGAATCTTCTAGTGCCGTTTCATGTAAATTAACAGGAGGATGACCTGGAAGCCAAGCTGCTGGAGCTCTAACCAACTTTCAAATTGCCCTTAAATTAAACCACATTGCTCAACATATTTTAGACTTCAATCCATTCATGGTTTCTTGCCTAATTACACTAATATTGTTGTGTCTATAATTCTAGTCTAGTGTTCTTCCCAACTCCCTTTCTCCCTTTTTTATGTTACAATGGCTGTGGGGGAGAAAAATATTGTGCTTAAAAAACCAAGGCATGTTACTTTACCAGTAGTTTCCGATATAATAACATCAATGTTTGTTAAAATGCAGGCAGTTGAAGTCTGTCAAGTACCTACTGTGTGCAGTAGTCTGGGATGGAGGTGAAATGTCAGCTGGCATTTCAAACTATGTTACGAACCCGGTACTGCTTTCAAGAATGAAGCATAGGTTAATTTGCTGATGTGATTGAAGGGATAAAAATTAGTTTAATCCTGTTCAAAGTCACTGAGGCCAATGGATTCAGTGAGAAGAGAAACACAAGCTAGTCAGAAAAAAGGAAGATAGTAATTTGAATTGAGTCAATGACTAATGTAAGAAATACTTTATAGGCAGTGTTGTATCCAATTTAAACGGAGCTAAACAACACAAGTACATTGAAGAGTGAAGGTTGCCAAACTTCAGGATTTATGGATTAGTAAAACAAAAAATGATTGGTGTTCTGTTTGCCAGCCCTTTATTTGTGCTGTGTATTATAGCACTGGTTCCCTTACTAAGATTCCCTTCGTAAGATGTTGAGTGAAGTGGCTCCTACATTAGAACTAAGCCATAAGAGTTGATTTAAACTAAGGATGAGAAAGTATTTTAAATGTTACATAAGCAAAAGTGCGTTGTCTCCACTATTTGCATACCTGAGCTGCAAACTATTTTCACGCTTCTTTCTAGTTTATATTGTACCACTCTGAGAGTCATACAGGTAAATGTAAGGAAATGTTTATGCTGAACTAGTGATGTAACAGGTTGTGGTTTCTACTTTTTAAAAACAATTTCACGAAAGATTGCTGGCACATTTCAGAACAGTTATAATGAGCTATCAAGTACCATCACTCAGCTTCAGTCATTGGAAAGTATGGCTGGTCTTGTGTTTTGTATACTTCCACCCTTGTCTAACCCCCGAGAGTTAAGAAACATCTGAAACATATCATGTTGCTGACAAAGGTGTTGGATGGTTATCTTTAGAAGTTATGGAGTCTTTTAAGAAATTATCACTGAAGTTTGAACACAAATAAATCCTTAATATCTTAAAATATTTAGCCATTTTAAATTTCCTTGTTAATTTAATAAATGTACCTTCATATATTCATTTACCTACTTGTAAATTTTGCTGTTATTCCATTGAGTGTAAAAATTAAGTCTAAGACTTTTGCCCATCTATTTTTCACTATCAGGAATTTTGAGTTCAGTAATGTGGTTTTATGTTACATGTTTCATTGTTTCTTGAATTTCTTATAACCTGGGAGTTGATCATAAGTGTTGGTAATTTCCAGATTCTGTGTTTGGGGCAGGAAATATTTCCTAGGTAGTGTTGTATCTTTTAATCAGGTGGCATGTAGTACATGCAGGGTTCCTCCCTTCTGTCTGTTAACTCTAAAGCCATGGATTGGTGCTAGAGCCAACGTGAAAGTTGCTAAGACAAGTCAGAGGAGTAACATGATTTTGTCTTTGAGAGCATCTTTCATCCATGATGTACTCAGTCACTTATGCAAGTTCTAAATTTAAAAACTGTGCTTTAACTAACTCATTCAATAAATGTGGAGCATCAATTCTCTGTGGGAATACAGTCATACTGTGTCTGTGTATTGTGCCATACACTTAATTAGGTATGGGAATATGAAATAATTAAAGCAGAATATGGATATAGTGACCATATAATACACATTGATCAAAATGCCCAATGGAGACAGTATGCTGATGTAAAAAAAAGAATCAGAAGTCAGGAGACCTGAGGTATTAGAATTTGCTCTGCTTCCATAAAACTTGGTGCCTCTGAGTATGTAGTGTCTTTTCTTGAGAATGTGTACAGATAGGCTTATTTCTCACGGTATGGACTTTTGCACTCAGTTTTAAAAATACCTAAAGGCTCATAGGTAAACTGTGAAATGTAGGAAACTACACATAGTATTTGGAATTTGATTAGGTTGTTGTTTCTTCTACTAATGTACCTTGTCACTCTTGAGATGTACCCTCCATCTTTCTTTAAACAGCTTTCTTTACACTAATGATTCATTCAAATAATCATTGAAAATACCTCTAGTATTTATGCAATGGATTTTGCTGATGCAGAGTGAGTCCTTTGCATGTTAAGTGTCTTGTGTAGCTGGTTAATTGTAGACCCAGCTGATGTTTGCTTCTGAGAACTCTGCATTACTCCACAATGTCTATTGCCTTCTTATTAGAAACTATTCACATGAGCATTGTGTGTGTGTTTATATTTGTATTTGCACTTCAAAAATGGTTTGCTCTTTCAAAAATTTTTCATGATAGTTTCAAGGGCTCAAGGATTCCCCGTACTTCCCACTTTTCCCCCTCATATTGTTATGATAGGATAGTCCTTCAGCAACAGTCGCAAGTCCAACATTCTATTATGTAAGTGTCTCATGACGCTGTAGGCCTAGATAATGTGTATTTTTATATCCCAGGATACCAAAGCATTGCTCCAAGAAATAACCTGGCTTTGAGGAGGAGAGGTGAGATAGCAAAGGGTAGGTGGTCAGGAGGCTCCAGGGATTCTTTGTCTGCTTGTCACTTGCTGCATTTGCCCTGTGTTCCTAGCCCTGCCTCTATTTCTCCTTTGATGTTTCTCATCCCCATCCTCCTGTCCTCTTGACATCAGCTTGATGAGAATGATCAATGCTTTGATGGTGGCTTGTGTGCCGTTGACCTTTGCAAGGAGTTACCAACTCCCCCTCCTTGAAGATAAGCAGTAAGAATTGGAACTGCTACAGCAGGGTATTTAAATTCAGTTCAACTGTTTAGACTGGCATTGCGGTCTTCAATTTTTAAGAATTATGTGTTTATTTTTGAGGCAGAAGGAGATGGAGCAAGTTTGCAGCTTCTGATTCACTTGCCAGATGCAAACAGTGGTCAGGGCCAACACTAGCAGTGACAAATGGAATTCATGTCTCATGTTCAAGAAAGGACCCCTCCTGCTTGAGCTATCACTGCTGCCAACTAGAATCTGTATTAGGAGGAAACTGCAGTCATGAAATGAGGCTTCAATCTTAACCCAAGCACTGCAATAGAGGTTGCAGATTTCTTTTTTTTTTTTAAAGATTTATTTTTATTGCAAAGTCAGATATACAGAGAGGAGGAGAGACAGAGAGGAAGATCTTCCGTCCAATGATTCACTCCCCAAGTGACTGCAACAGCCGATGCTATGCCAATCCGAAGCCAGGAGCCAGGAACCTCCTTCTGGTCTTCCACATGGGTGCAGGGTCCCGAAGCTTTGGGCCGTCCTCGACTGCTTTCCCAGGCCACAAGCAGGGAGCTGGAAGGGAAGTGGAGCTGCTGGGATTAGAACTGGTGTCCATATGGGATCCTGGCGCATTCAAGGCAAGGACTTTAGCCGTTAGACCACTGCGCCAGGCCCAAAGGTTGCAGGTTTCTTAATGCTGGGCTGAATATTTGTTTCTGGATTACAGAAATCAAATACGAATACTAGTATATTAGACAGTCACATTCCAATTTTCATATATGGCACCATTGCCTAAAGAAGCAGGCTTGGCTATTGTACACAGTTGTGATAGCTGAATGCATTTGAATTGGATACTGGTGGATTAATATCTTCAGGCAGATAAGAGATCCTTTAGGCCAAGCACTCTTTCAACTCCAAGTCTCTTACATCCACAGCATTGCTTGTAGCATTTCTCTGTCTGGTCAGAGTTGAGTACTGATGTGGCCAAGATCATACTGTTCTTCACTTAATGATACATCTTAGGGCTTAAAGAGAGAGAGTGTGTGTAGGCAAATTGGGAACTCCACAGGGGGAAAGAGTTCAAAGCAACTCAGTTGAAAGACATCATTGTGTGTGTTTGAGAAACTTCAAGCAATAATTTTCTATTAACAGCCTGCTCTTCTGGTAGAAATGCCTAAATTAGCATGAGAAGAAGCAGTATCTGGTTCGGCGGTGAAGGGTGCCCTTATCTTATTGGTGAAAGGAGTTTTAGGGAAGGATAGTTACAAGAGAAAATGTGAGGTCATTTGAGAGTTTGCTTTCCTTGTGAGCCAATATGATTTTCACTCAAATCCTCTTCCCTACAGGTTGCCAACCTGGCCTGTTCTATATCTAACAATGAGGAAGGGGTGAAATTAGTCCGGATGGCAGCCACCCAGATTGACAGCCTGTGTCCTCAGGTAAGCCTCTTTCATTTTATTTCAAAAGCTCTTCAATGACCTGGTGTTCAGGACTTTTACAGTCCAACATTGGCAGCCCCGTCTTCCCCTTTCCCCATCTCCTTCAACTGAAAAATGTTAACCATCGTTTATGGGTTGTTTCAAGGCTACCTTTCTCACAACGAACTTCTAACTACTGCAGTTTCTTTAAAATTACTGTGATAATTTCTCTTTTCCATGCATATTGGCTTTGTTCTGTTTACTCTGGTTTGTGATTTAAGTGCTTATATCTATTTCTGTATTTCAACAACTAAATTATAAGCTTGCATATGTACAAAGCAAGACTTGTGTGTCTGCCACATCTGCCTAAGTAAATAAGACTTGTCCAGTAAACACTTTCTGACATCGAAAGTTAATTACTTTAAGAGGAAGCCAAGCAAAGAAGAGACAGCAAAAAAACTAACGGTAGTTGAATAGTGTACTTTCTGTTTCATATATATTTTTTTTGATGTGTCTTTTTGAACACTGAAAAAAGCTTACATGCAGAGCCTACATGGTGTTTGATCAGTTTGTTCCAGTTTTGTGAAGTGTGGTCACCGTGACCTGGGTTGTTTCTAACACATAGGTCATCAATGCTGCTCTCACACTGGCTGCCCGGCCACAGAGCAAAGTTGCTCAGGATAACATGGACGTCTTCAAGGACCAATGGGAAAAGCAAGTTCGAGTGCTGACTGAGGCTGTGGATGACATCACATCAGTGGATGACTTCCTCTCTGTTTCAGGTAATCAACACCAAAATGACTTTTATAAGACAGCTGGAAGAGGGTAACAAGGTGAGAAAAATATCTCAGGCTTGTCATGGACCTGTGTTTCATGCGGCCCTTCAAGTTTTCAGTCGACTCTGCAAATGTACTGTGACGCACTTTGAGAATCCTTTCTTGCTAGAGACAGGATTTCAGAACACCAAGTGAAGGCATGGCAGGGGAAAACACAACTTGCTGAACAGGTTATTAAAAGAGGCTTAGTTTCCTTTTAGGTGTTCAGAGTTTTTAAAACACAGTGACATTTTAGCATACCTAAATTGCCCATATAGAAATGGGCAAAGGGAGACTGGGATTGTTTTCTATATATAGTTTATATTTTAAATATAGGCAGTTATTCCAATTCAATTATGTTACGTGGAACCTTATTTCAATGAGTCAAGATTTATGGTAAAATTGAAAATGTAAGCCAGAGAAGTAGCCCAATGGAAGGCACATGGAAGCTATTGAAGTTGGAAAATTTATCATGCTTCTACGTGAGTAAAATCCAGAGTAAAGGATTGCTAGAGGATTTGAGGAACCATGAAACCAGTTTGACAGGATTCAGCACTGTTGTTTTTGAAAATAAACTACCAGCAGCAAATGGGCCTTGATTCCAATGTGTTTAACACATTTGGCTCAGTTCGGTTGGAAGAATCTCCATGGGGAGATATACTAGAAGTACATCTTCTTTTGTGTTCTGTTAAAAGGATAGACCTTGATAATTCATATTGGTCAACTGTGTGGCACGTGTACCTACCGATTCTGAAAGCTTTAGCCTTGCCTCAGCCTGTTGGCTGATTGAGGCCTAAACTGTAGGGATCACATCATTGGTGGTGGGGACCAGGCCTTCTGGACCTGTGGCTACTACAGTGCGCAATAGCTTCTAGGAGGAGGCTGCTACATTCCAAATTGCAATCTTTCCTGTTGATGAACAAGACAGAGTTCCCACAGTGGGCTTGTGTTTGCGGCTTTATTGGAGAGAATAGTTGGATTTTGAGATTTTATAGCTAATTGATGAAACTTGTAATGATGGAGAACAAGAGAAGACAGTGAAAATTGATACCCATTCAGTATCTATAATTTGCTGAACTCCACTGTTCCATTTTCATTAACATTTGTAAAATAAGTATTAGTACTTGTATGCCTGCATCTTCGGTCCAGGACAAGCAAATCCAGAACCTGTTAGGTCAGAAACAACCCAGAGTGTTTGTAGGTTTCTGTCTTCTTTGTCCATGCTTGCAGTGAGAAATGCCCAAGGAACAGCCACTCAGCCCTGACAACTAGGGTACCCCAGGAGACACCTGCCTTCTTTTCCATGGCTGTGCTTGGACGTGCGCATGTGCACACACACATATATTCATTCATAAGCCACATAAAGCAATAGCCACATTTACTGGGGACCAGCTCCAGCTGACTTGAGAGCTTGCAAATGATGCATGGATCAGCGAGAAGATAAGAGGCAGAGGGAGAGGGAGAGGAGGGACGAGATGTGGACCACTATGGCATGATGCTCAAAATGGACAACTCAGAAAAGTTGCCTTCTTTATTTATACATAAATCATCACAAGCTTTTGCACAATATCCAATTATTTCATTTTTACTTCATTAGGAAAGAATGATTACAAAAACAGTCCTAGAAAACATTATTATTATTTTACTTCAGAGAAAATATTTTCAGCAAGCTATTACTCATTCAAACCTGCAGCTCCACAGTTGGCAGCACATGCAGTTACGTAGTGACAAGTGGTTTACTTTTACCCCAAATCAATTTTCGCTAAGCATAAACTAACTAATATTACTTAAAATAGCAAGAGTACAGAATTAAAAGGAAAGCTGAAAGGAACTTATAAAGGAATATATCATATATTCTTTATTAAATTTTATATTCCATCATTCATTAATTGCCGTCACCTTCACCTAGTGCTGATTCAATTGTTTTTTGTTCTTTTGTTAAAGGGCAGTGAAAGGGATCAGGGCAATTCAGCCAATCTACAAACAGAGGGCCTTTACTTCTTTTTATCTTTATAAACTGTTTTCTTTTCCTAACTAAGTTTTATGAGTGCAAATATAAGGTAGACATTTTAAGCCATTTTTGGGGGGAGTCACATTTATTTCCCTTCAGAAGATGCCCCATATACTTTCTGCTTTCTGTGGTGAGAAACCAAAATGTGTCATTTCATGCGTTGTAACAGTTTGAGGCACATAGTAAACAAACTCTTTGTGCCTTTATGATTGCCATCTGTTCTAAGATATTACCAAGCCATTTCTTAAGGAAAACATTACTTATATTAGGTCAAGCTCCAGGACAAAGGTGGGCACATAACAGGATGTTTGGACACATTGTGGGCTGAATTGAATTGTATGCTTTTAGATGTGTGTCATTGACTTAGGTTGCTAAAGACGCTTTTACCATAACATGATTGATCAGTTTGAGGTGTTATACCAGTTACAAGAATCGTCTCCCATTTGCAAAAAAACAACACCCCCCTCAGGAGAATTATATGAAACATTAGAGAGGTGATTGAGCATCCATTCAATGGATTGAGGCAGCAATGAGGTGACCAGAAACATTTTCCTGGGCCTTGCCACTCAGCCAGAAACTCCTCATAGTTTTGCTATCCGAGGAGCAGTGCTCATCACACACCCATGCCATCCGACCCAACCGCATGGCTTCCTGCACTCATTCGCCAATAACTATATACTAACCACATACAACCACGCATCGCAAGGACTATATACATCTCCACATCTATCCACAGGTAACCACATCTATCCATGCCTCTCCAGGTGCTTAGATGCATTAACAGATGCAAGTTTCCCAGAGCCAACCATCACATACCAGATGTGCAGACAGCTAGCCAAATGGGTGGGTATCTAGGTTACCATGATACTCGTTACATTGCCAAGTGTGGAAACTTAACAAATTCATTCTTCATGTTCATTTTCTCAATAGTATTCTAAGTCACCCTTTGAGAAAATCATTATGAGTGGAGTTTACTTGGCAGAGTTGATGGATCATCATATTGTCACAAACTATATAGTTGATAATACATCATGACAAAAGGAAAATTCCTTGCCTCTGCTTTCCACTTCCTTTTCTGCTTGGATTTCGGCTCCCTGCTGCCCACTGCTTCATGCCGGTTCTAAATCCCTTTCAGATACCTACATTGTTCCCACTCCCAGGCTGGTTTTGTGTGTGTGTGTGTGTGTGTGTGTGTGTGTGTGTGTGTGTGTGTGTGTGTGTGTGTGTGATTTGTCAAAGCGGGTCTTCATTTAAATATCCTTGCACTTAGAAGCTGACTAATAAAAGAACTCAGTCGATGGGGTGGGGGTGGTGCTGATGTTGTGGTGCAGTGAGTTAAGCCAGGTGCTTGTGATGCCTGCATTATTCAGTGTGGGTGTTAGAGTGCTGGCTGTCCTACCTACTATCTAGCTCACTGGAAAGTCAGTGGATTCTAGCTCAAGTCTTGGGCTTCTACAACCAGCATGGGAGACCCTGATGATCTGGTTTTAGCTTGCTCATCCATGGCTGTTGCAATCATATGCAGAGTAACCCAGCAGGTAGAATTTTCTCTCTACCTCTCCTCCAACCCCCCCATCCCTCTACTGCATCAATTCTGACTATCAAATATTTTTTAAAAGAATTCAGTTGTTGCTGAATCATGATGTTATAGCTGTTGCAAGGTATTTAAAATTGCTTTGGGTGGGCATATTGGGGATCGAGTTGCTTGGTTATGGAAATGTGGCTCACAATTCTTTCATATGACTAAGTGACTGAAGCACCCCCAATAAGAGGCAGGGATCTTTCCCAGTCTTTTCTACATCCTGTTCAACCCACAAATACATAGGAAGTGCCCACATACTTCCGTTTTCAGTGAGAAATAATTTCAGTTCGTAAAACTTTCCCAACTTATCCTTTTGTTTAAATACATGTATATAAAACTTGAGTGTGGGGAGAAGCAAGGTGAGCAGGTCTTATCTCAGAATTTCAAGAGCAAAAGCCTCTCTTCATTTTCTTTGCTCTAGCCCTAACTGTTTGCCACCTTACTCCCTGCCATTCCTTTGTGCATCTCATTATTACCAGTAACAAGAAAAGGCTTTGGCTCCTGCTGATAACGCTGTGCAGTCCAACCCCAGTGGTACAAGTGCCGCAGCATGCCATGACAGGAAAATGAGCAGGCACTGTCAGGGAGCCAGGTTGGCAGAGCCTGCTGGAGCATGCCTTTGGAGTTGACAATCAGAGGCAGCAGGCACCTTTCCACAGACAGGGCTTGACAGATAATGACACAGCCCACTCCATCCTGCTGGTAGGCTGTGGACACAGCCAGATAGCTGGGGAAACTACTTCTCATCTCCTAGCCAAGCCAGAGCCAAACAATAAATTGCAGGTTTGGCCCATGAGACACTCGAATGGCATTAATGCCATTTTATGTATCAGTTTCCTCTTAGGGGAATAGCTGTTCTGGCAGGAAACTTTATTTTAAAAAGCAACAGCAAAATATCTGTTTTTAAAGGACTGTAGTTTTTTTTTTCATGTCACCTGAGCTTGAATACCTCGTTGTTTAATTTGTCTAAGAAATGTAGTGATTTGGGGGAACAAAGATGACAGCTAGTAGCATTACAGGAACAAAACTGATTTTCAGATGTAGCTGGGATCATAAAAGAGTGAAATGGCTACATTAGAACGCTTAAACTTTTCCCACTGCACAACACCTATGACTTGTAATAGTGTTTTTAAGTGAATGTCTTAGCATTAACCATGTAACAGTTTATCTCTTGGGTTTAGCTAACAGAATAGTAGAAATCTAACATCTGACAAAGCTATTAATTCACTTCCGTAATGTCCAAGATTTTTTGAATTTTTATTCTTAACTCTAGGATCTTGTGTTCTAAAAATTTATATCCTGAGGTTTGTGAGCATAAAGTTTAAAATTAATGCTACTAGAACAACATCAGATCATTTTGAAATAGTAACAGTGCAAAAATGCAAGGTAATTTATTACCGATACACGATGTCAAATATTTTTGCATGTTTAAGTGTTGCCTTGACACTAGACTGTACCATCCAAAGGATTCCTCCCCACACACTCTGAATAATTAGTGTGGGGCAAAGACCAAGCCAGGAGCTGGGTGTTCACTGTGGGTATCCCACTATGGGTCACTGCCCGCTGCATCGGAGCAGAGCTGGGAGGCAAACCCACATCATACTCAAAAGAGTACTCCCAGCTAGCATCATAAGCACCGCAACAAACACCTTCACCACATGCCTTAAATTACTTCTTCCAACTATGTTCTTTTCTACCTGGAAGAGCATTCCTTTATCTTCATGATTTCTTTCTCTTCAGAAAACCTTAGGCTAAAAAAAAAGTGTAACTGTTCCTGTTCAAGAGACCTGTTCATTCAGTAGTTCATTGATTGCATGCTGTGTGGAGTACAAACAGGAATCCAGTGTGGGTTCTGCCTGCAAACACGGAGTGCTCTGCCCTTCTTGTTATGCACTACATCAGTGCGTTTGCAAACACACAGGGCATCAGGGCGTAGGGAGTCAAAAATACTATAAGGAGTCTGGGAGGCTCTGTATACACCAAGTCGGATTTCCTCTAACCGACGAGACTGTGTTCTTGTGTGCATGAAGTGATACTTTTGGAGCACTTACTCCATTTTGTTGGCACTTTGGTAAAATAGAAAATTATTTTTTTAAACTGAACTGTAGATTTTCCATATAGAATGTCAGTCATTTAAACACTGTACTCGGGGAATTACAATCCCTTTTTCCTCGAGGGATACTTCTAATTGTGGAAAAGTGAGTGAATTATTAATATTTAAAACAAAAACAATTCATAAAAATTGGCCAGTTGCTGTTACTAAAATCAGTACTTTATACATATAACACGATTGATCTGACCATTAACCAAGCACATTGATTTGAGCAATTATAAGTATTACTACTGTTACTACTTTTCATTCTGTACTGTTCTCCACCAAATAGCTGTACTTAAATCTATGAATCACTTTTGTTTATTGAATTATTTTCGTATTTTCGCTGTCAGTAAAACTATCCCATATTTTCACAACAGTTTAAATGTTGTCAGCCCTATCATTGCTTAATACATTAGGGCATTAATTGGTTTTATACAAGTGTTTTGTTTGTTTTTTTGTTTGTTTTCATTTTTTTAACACCAGAGATTAGTATTCTAAAGTAATTAGAGTTCTTGTTTTGCATTCAACTCCTAAAAACCATTTTAAATTCTGCACAGAATGCCACTGGCTATGCTTGATCTTATACTACTATTTTCAAAATAAATGGCAGCTGGCAAAGTGTTTTTTTTAAAGATTTATTTTTATTAAAAAGTCAGATATACAGAGAGGAGGAGAGACAGAGAGGAAGATCTTCTGTCTGCTGATTCACTCCTCAAGCAATAGCCAGAGTTGCTCCAATCTGAAGCAAGGAACAAGGAGCCTCTTCCGGGTCTCCCATGTGGGTGCAAGGTCCCAAGGCTTTGGGCCATCCTTGACTGCTTTCCCAGGCCACAAACAAGGAGCTGGATGGGAAGCAGCACCGCAGGAATTAGAATTGGCACCCATATGGGATTCTGATGTGTGCAAGGCGAGGACTTTAGCCACTAGGCTACTACGCTGGACCCAGTGGCAAAGTTTTTTTTTTTTAAAGCCCCTTCCTGTTGCTAGTTCTCAGAAACAAATGTTTATTAGTTTCAAGTAATCCACAGAGTAGCAAAGAAGCCTTATGTAAATCAAACTCAAATTTTCAAATCCTGTTTCAGGTCGCAGTTGAATAAATATTTTTCTTAGGTTTTTTTTAGTGAATTCACAGGATTCAGCTCAGGACCTTAGGAAGGAATGGTTTCCCAAAGTTCCTTAACCAAAATGGAAACTTCAATACATTGCACAATTCCACTGTTGTTTCATTCCAGAACAACAGCTGTATCCAGGAAGCACCACTTTCTGTAAGCTTAAGATACCTGAATATTGCAGTGCCATTTTGCCAATTTTCCACCTTATGTTGGCAATTAAAAAATGGAGGGATGTGAAAATCACAAATTGATTGTCGTGAGGAGGGCAACGTGAATGATGCTTTAAGAAAACTGAATTATACCATTAATTTTTTTACTAATATACTTCGAGGGAAAAATGTTCTCTCTGAGTGCATAGTTTAATGAACCGGGAGTAAGCCATGATGAGTCTGGGATCTGCTAAGCATCCTACTTCTTCTTTTCTTTACGAATGTTCAGGTTTTTGAAATAAAATTTGAGGGGGAAAAGTGAGGGGTGGAAGAGAGAGAGAACCTTCCATTTGCAAGTTCACTGCCTATATGGCCACAATAGCCAGGGTTGGGCCAGGCTGAAGCCAGCAGCATCTTCTCAATCTCCAATGAGGGAGGAGGGACCCAAGCACTTGGGCCATCTTTTCACTGCTCTCCCAGGTGTGTTAGCAGAAAGCTAGATTGGAAGAGAAGCAGCTGGAACTAAAACAGGAGCCCATATGGGATGCAATACTGCTGATGGCAACTTCACCTACTCTGCCACAGCACCAACCCTGATAGTTGAATTTATAAAATCAAATCTAGACTTAGAAATTTCTTTCTGAGATAATTTGTTTTGATCCTCCATCAATTATTGGCAATTAAGTAATCTGATAACTTCTTATAATAAGATTATTTAAAAATTGCTTCCATTTATCATTGTAAATTATATGTGTTTATATCTGTTTACAACTTAGTCTTTTGCTGCTACAGCAATATTATAAACTACAAATCTTATAAACAGATAATAAGTTCTCCTGGTTTTATAGTCTGGGGCAGGTCCATACTCTCAGCCAACTCCCCTGGAACCTCCTGTGGTAAAGAGCTGCCGAGAGATGTTTCTGGAATCTGTTTTAGAATAGCACTAACCTCATGCAAGCAGGCATGACGAGAGGAATTCTGTGATTGTGTGATCTTTTTCACCTGAATACTTTTTTTTTACCCACTGCATATTTCCTGCACATGACATAATATTGAAATACTGAGTCGGTAATATTTGTTCACGCTGTACTAGCCTTTTAATGCTTCCTTAATGGAAATGTGATCAAACAGACATCGTTGGTGTGCAGCATTAGAAGTATCTCTGTTTGATTACATTTGCATTAATGTTTCTACTTGGTCAGACTGCTGCTACTTTCACTCCTAGTAGATCCTCTTGAGCAGTAAAACTCTGCTCCCAATACAAGGCAAGGTATATTCTTTAAAGTTATTGATTCTCAACGTTTGGTCCTTAAATCACATCGGCCTTATCTGGGAATTCAGTAGAAATTCAGTTTATTAGATTTCATCCCAGATGTGTTGAAGTACACATCTACAAAGTGGTACCCAGCAATCTGTGTGGTGCAAGCCCTCCAAATGATGCTCAGGTATAAGAACCACTTGGTCATGCTGCACTATGTCCTTGAGATCCATTCTGAATGCTAGGCATATACTGAGATGTCCAACAGTTGATGAATCAATTTTAGATTACATTCTGAGTAATTAGGAATGTATATCCTCTTCACAGAAAACCATATCTTGGAAGATGTGAACAAGTGTGTGATAGCCTTGCAAGAGGGAGATGTGGATACCTTGGACAGGACTGCAGGGGCCATCAGGGGCCGGGCAGCTCGAGTCATCCACATCATAAATGCTGAGATGGAGAACTATGAAGCTGGTGTTTACACTGAGAAGGTGCTGGAAGCTACAAAATTGCTATCTGAGACAGGTAAGCATGCGTTTTAGATATGGCTACAATGGCAATGCTTTGATTAATACTACATAAAATAAATCTTTCATTTTTGACAAACTTTTATGCCTATAAATTGCACAAAATTGAGGAAGGGGCGTAGTAAATTGAGTGCTTTGTTTCTTGAGTTTGAATTTGAATAACTTCAGAAGAATAACAATCTTGTATTGGCTTTTTGTATGCATATTATTGTATTGTTTTCATTTCTAATTCATTTGTTTTATTTGATCTAATTTATTTTGTTGCATGAGAACTTTCCAAATAAGCAAAGAAATTTTTTCTGCAGTAGATGAGAAAATGGATATTCAAAACAGTGAACAAGACTATAAAGGTGGCAAATGATTTTGATGGTATTGGGACTTGGAATTTTGAACTTGAAATCCATTTCTCTGTGTTGGTTGAGAAACCAAGATCTTGAGGAAGATATCTGGACGGTCGGTGCAGGTCACAAAGGCTGTGGGTCGTGCAAAGATGCGAAGTCATCAAGGAGAGGAGTGATGGCTTTTGGGAAAGGGTTAGCCTTTCAGCATATTCCTTTCCTTAGGAGAGATTTAAACAAGCAGCAGCCTACTGGGGATTGACTAGAGCAGTAAGACACAGTTACTTATGGGAACCTGTCACAGCTCTCAGATGCATTCAGATGGAAAAAAGACTTATTTCCACTGAGTTAGCAGGATAAGCTACAACTTTGAAGAGTATGTCAAAGACTGGCCTATTTTTAGTAGTTTGTGTTCCAGACTAATATCTCTTGGCTTCAAAAAAAAGTGTTTGGGACCCATTCTTATATCCCTCATTTCTTCTATATGTGTATGGAGGGGGATGGTTGAGAAGTTTGGCAAAAGAGAACTTAACTCTGGATTGGGTTGTGGATGAGTAATGACTTGGGTTTTGTGTATGGGCAGATGTCTTCTCCCCTTCACCCCCAATGAAGGCCTTTTCGGATCTAGGAATTTAAAAAGATAGATGTCTGTGAAAGGTCAGATAAAGTAGTGTTCCAAGCCTGCATGGTAAGACAGGTTAGTAGAAATTTTTCTTTCTACAGGAGAAGTATTATTTGCAAAGGCTTATATTGATATTATCCTGCAAATGTGAAGATAAAACAACATGTAAATACAAGCATCAGGCGTTCTTATGCTATAAGCACAGAACGGGAAAAATGTAATTGTGGGTAATCAAGAACACATCTAGAAATGACTGCTCTGGAGAATCTGTCCAGATTTAGAATTGGAAACAATAACTATGGTGATAAGATGCATATGTACTTTAATTAGATGTTTCACTATTGTTTCTTTCAAATAGCTTGCCCTTCACATAAAACAGAGCAACAGGAACCAAGCTTTAAAGTATTTCTTTCCTGCCTTGGGAAACATTGTTCAAAGGGTATCTTGGAAACTTTGTTTGATTACATCTTGTACTGATTTAATGACAGGAATGGTACCCTTTGCATCAAAACCTATATTTATAAATATAGAGTTGCCTAGCCAGTTAAAATCTTTAGTATAATTTTAACTCAAAGTGTTGAGATACACAGGATTCTTTCTCTCCTCACTTTACTTCATCCAAGGCTGCTGTTGTTGTTCTATATTTTGTTCTTACTCATTGATGGAGCTTATTAAGTTATTGTTCTCAGGGATGGACATTTTGTCTAGGATCAGGAGAGCCATGCCTAATTGTGACTCCAATCTTCAGCTTCTGCTTAAACATTTATTTTAAGAATTGTTTTATTTTTATTGGAGAATCAGAGGAGTGGCAGAGGAAGATCTGTCTGCTGATTCACTCCCCAAGTGGCTGCAATGGCCAGAGCTGTGCCAATTTGGAGCCAGGAGCTCTTCCAGGTCTCCCACGTGGGTGCACACTCCCAAGGCTTTGGGATGTCCTCTATTGCTTACTCAGGCCACAAGGAGGGAGCTGGATGGGAAGCAGAGCTGCCAGGATACAAACCGGCACCCATATGGGATCTTGGCATGTGCAAGATGAGGACTTTAGCCACTAGGCTACCATGCTGGGCCCTCCAGCCTCTGTTTAATGTAGACCATGGGAGACAGCAAGTAATGGCACAACTGATTGAATTCCTATCCTCAACATGGGGCAACGGATTGAATTCCTGGCTCCTAGTTTTGGTCCAAAAAGTCCAGTTTTGCCATATACATCTGTCTTCTAAAATTACTTCATTTTTGAAAAGAAACTGGTAGGGTTTATTTAGAAGGTGAGTACAGACGTATGTGGCCATGATCAGAGAGAATAGACCAGGAAGGGAAGGGGTGTGTAAGAAAGATTGCCACCTTCCATCCTTGTAGTGTGTCTGTGGGAAGTAAGAGAGGGAGCATTCTAATGTTAGTGATTGTGCCTAAGGAGCCAGGTCTTGGAAATAAAACCTTCTGAGCATATCACTGATAACCATATTTTCACCTCTTACTGTATCATTGTTTAAATTGAGAATCTTACAGCATGTTAAATTTGCCCGTTTCTTTATAAGCCTATTAGTTTATATCCTGACAGTAAGTTTTACTTTGGAGAAAACAAAGATAGGTAGTGAGCAAGAAGGGAAAGTTACCAAGAAGAAAGGTAAAGGATGGGGAGAAGAAGCAAAAAATATCATATGGATTTTTGTTCTTCCCCCATCTGTTAGGTTCTCAGCCTTATTCTCTATTGTTAGATCTGAGACTCTTAAGTCATAAATTCTTAACCTCTGCAATCTCGGCACATTCATACGAGTAGTTCTTTTCTTGAAGCTGGGAAGTGGTGCTGTCATATGCATTAGCGTGCTTGGATGCGTCCCTGGCATCTTGCTCCAGTTCTTGCAGCATTCCATCCTCTCCACCTTAAGCCAAGTCAACCAAAGTCATCTCGATATGTTCTCAGATATTGCGGGGTGGAGGCAGGCTGGGTAAAATTATGTCAACTGAGACTCACTGCCCTAAAATAAGGAAATATTCCCAAATAAGGACAACTCTGAGCGGTACAAAACTGAGCATACGTACTGTGGATGTCAGTGGTGTGGGGAAGGCAGTGGGAGTATGTTACATAGCATCTCTAAAATGACAGAATGCTCAGAAATCCTTGACTGAGCCAGATGTTGCTGCTGAAGGTATTTGCAAACCCAGGCCAGCCCTGTTTAGGCTATGAATGACTACAGGGGTGGGTTGCTGTAGGGAGACTCCCACTTTACCACCTGGCTGCCTTCCTTAAGTGGCTATGAAATTGAAAGGCATCCAAAGAGTGATTAAACTGTCTGTGGTTTATTTTCCATGAATTATTTTCCTTTCTCAGTAAAGATGGTGTTTTGCTTAAGAGTTCTTCTTGTGTTCATCTAAAGGCAAAATTAACTTTAAGGAAATAATTTTGTGGATTATTAGTATGCTAAAATTACACGGCACCATTATGTTAAACATTTCTGTTTTGTAGAACTAATCCAGGCTCATGAAAACACAATAATTTGAATCTAGAACAGGCCCATTAATTATTTACATTGCATATTTGATGGACTGACATTTCAATAAAACCTGAATTACAACGAAGTGTCAACATTGGTATTATGTAAATGCTGGACCAGGCACATTTTCAGAGCTCTTATTTATGAAGTCAGCTTGCTGCAGGAAGCTAGGGAGCAAAAAGTATATTCAATCATAGTGTTTTTAGGTATCCATGGAATTGTTCATTCTTGACTGAATGGGTTATAGGTGAGGCAAGTTCATAACAATCTGAATGTGATTAAGTTGAGACATCTTTGAACTTCAGCCAGCCAGTCATTCTTCAAGGAGACAATAGACCAAACAAGGAAAAAGAAAAGAAAAATAGGAAAAGTCCTTTTAATTGAAGGTTATCTTTGTTGAGCTCTCTGTAGATATTAAGGTTCCATTGATATAAACTGACATAAACTTACACTTTCATGCTCTGAAACTTGAAATCTTACAAGAACAGAGATAGTTGACATATTGTAAGATGATCAACTAATGCAAATCCCTGACTCTGAAGTGTATCTGGCACAGTACTGTGAAATGAATGCAGGTTAGAAATCGGAACTTTCCTCCTCCTAACTAACTGTAAACCGATTAGTTCATGATTGTGGGATTAAGTTTTCTTCTGTAGTGCCTAAGGTTTTGTCACTTAGACAGTCAGAACTGTAAATGTTGGAGCATATGTATCACCATTTCTTCCTGATGACCGTGTCAGCATGGACAATCATCAACCATGAATCTTCTGTATTTACTCCCTGCTCTGTCAGGATGACCTCCTCCTTACCCAGGCAAAGCACATCCTTGCTACTCCCCACTGCTCATCCCTACAGTGACTTTCTCCATTTTCTACCCACTCTCTACACTTGCTTTGTAAACTAACCCTTTATCTAACTGAAGTCGAAGTGGGAGCCAACAGACTATTTTTTTTTTTATTAATTACATCGCATTATGTGACACAGTTTCATAGGCTCTGTCTGGGATTCTCCCAGCCCCTCCTCATCCCTGCCCCCTATGGGGGATTCCTCCACCTTGTTGCAGTATTACAGTTCAAATTCAGTCAAGATTCTTTCATTGCAAGCATCTACCAAGCATAGAGTCCAGCATCTTATTGTCCAGATAAATCCAACGGTTTCTTGGGGAGACCATCTCTGGTCTGAAGGCAGAGGCCAGCAGACAATTCTAATAGTCTCTTGAGTGCTCGCTTCAGCAGCACATATACTAATAGTCTCTTGATTGTCAGTGCGTCCTCTGTTGTAAATAGTTGTGTTCAGAGTTAGACAATCATTTCCAGATGCAGGTGTTCCTATACATACATACATACAAACTACAATGGTGTTTTCACATGATTAGTACTTAATATTTATGCCCTGATTAAGTGAAGGCAATGAGTTTAGTTTTTTTTTTTTCCCTTTAAGTAGAGCACGTGTCCACCACAAGCCCTTTGGCCACAGCTCGGTAGTCCCTAATAAACAGATACCCTTCCCTTCCATATTGCAAAGGGAAACTTAGATTAGCAGTTGGGGGTATGTTTCCTCCACCTGGACTGACTTCTGCTGCTTGTGATGCAAAGTGTTCTGTGATTGGTTTGATCTAGGAGATCTGTCTGATCTCTGGCTGAATTGGGAGAAGTAGGGAAGGGTATTACTTATACAGAAGGTGGTAATAGGGGAAGCTTATTGGGAAGAAAAAAATATTGGAGGACTATTACTGCCTGTCATTTCTCCATAACTGACTTGGAAATTAGCATATCAAAATAAAGAATTTCAACATGAACTGTAATGTTCAACATTGTTCAGCCTAGACATAGTAATGTATTTTAAATGTATTTTGATATAACCATTAATACTGGTGTAAAGTACTTTATTTGCTTTTGAAAGGTCAAAATGATGAGGCTATGGTGCAAATGCCTTACTTATTGGTGGTTTTGGTTTTCATAATGTTGCAAAATCATGAATGTATGAGGAATGAGGTGGACCATTCAACCACATAATAGCCTTTAGACAGTAGTATATAGTTTAGCTAAATATATTTTCTTTATGACGAATACCTACATACTTCTAGTTATCCTAGGCATTTGGTTAAGTTTTTAATGCTTACATTATTTTATTTTGAAAGCAAATGTTAGAATCTGACTCTGAATAAACTTACTATTTAGAACAATAATAATGCCTTTCCCCACATTCTATTTTCCCTCCCAGGGAAATGTGATGAAAGCAGATGGATTCTGCACATAACAGGGGATCTATACTACAGGGGAAATGCCATGAAAGTATTAATCTGCAAGCTTACGTGGGAGTTGGCACACAGCTGCCCCTTGCCTTTCTGAGGGAAGGAGAGAAACTTTTGGTCTTTAGTGTAAACAGATTCCCCACCAGGAGAGATCCTAGATGGTTAAAACCCGTGGAAACACCAGTGTAAGGCATCAGTGTAGTTTTATCCTCTTTGAAATGCAAATACATAACTTTGGGAGAGCTAAAGTGGAAATCTGTCTACATTATTTAACCCTCTTAGTACTACTATGGAATCATCCTGTCAATCTGTTTTCCAGTCTTCATTTTTTCTCAGAAAAATTTTTCTCCTTAGTCAAGCACAGACATGAAAATACTGTCCCCATACTTAGCTTTATAATGCTGTATGGTTCAGCTGCAATTCACATGTTTCCAGTTAATTCAGCATGAGGGACTGAAGAACCGCCACAGAGGATAAAACTTACCAGGAAAAGTAAGATTCTATGCAATTTTAGTCTGACAGTAAAGACTGGAGTGGAGGTGGAATTGGTTGGGGGTGGGGAAGGGAACCTTGGTGGCCAGGTGCCATAGGTGGGTAAAATCCTATTGATGTGTTAGGAATTCGAGGCCACTGAAGCCAGGCTTGTGCCATAGCAAGTTATGCTTCTGCCTGTGGTGCTACCATCCCAAATGAATCCCAAGTGAAGTTGTAACTGCTCTACTTGCAGTGCAGCTGTGGCTAAGGCTTTGGGGAATGCAACATAGGCAGCCTGTATCCTTGGGTCCCTGCTACCTATGTAGGATACCTGAATGGAGTTCTGAGCTCCTGGCTTCTGCCTGGTCAAGCCTGACTATAGTGGTCATTTTGGAAGAGTGTCCAGCCGATGGATGCTGTCCTTCTGAATCTGCAATTCTGCCTTTCAAATAAATCTTAAAAATACCCAGGGAATTTAGTGAAATAAACAACAATTTTCTAGCAATTTTTTTTAAGTGAGCTGAGAAGGAAAGGTTTGAATCTGTAGCATAGAATCAGAATCCAAGGACTTGCAAAGGACATTTTTCTGACGTCACCTAAAGAGCTATCAGTGACTGGCATCTGTGGGGGTCACACTGGGGGAACAGGACAGCCAGCATACGTTGTCTAGTGGGTCAAAGGTGGTACCCGCTGACACTGATGGCCAGGATGTAAGGCCTATCCCGTGCTCAAGAGACAGTAGGAAATTCCTTGTATCCAGATTCTCTGGAATAAGAGAGCTGCCACAAGAGTTAACAGGTGTTTGAATGGGGAAGGAACATGCTGACAGTCACTTGTTTGGAGGCATGTACTCCAGGCATAGTTTTGTTAAGAAAAATGAGAAGATTTGCATATAGCTGAGAGAATTAACATAACGGATGGGCTTAAAAGCCAGAGCATGCCTGATTAGTAAGAGAAAGAGAAATCCCCCCAACCTCCACCATGACAACTTTGGTTTGCCTTTCTGTATTTTGCCCATTTTCTAACATTAGTTGATTTCTTCCTAGTTCAAGTCCTTTCTCAAGTTCATTGCCTTGTTCTCTGCATCTCTTCTAGAACTTGCAACTATTGTAGAATCCAGTATTTGTCCATTTGTTGCCTATTTCAGTGCTTACAGTCTGAACTCTCTTGTCTTTATACATGGCTGGGCATTTACTGATTTTTTTTAATTGAATTTTAACCCATTGAGAGCTGAAACTGCCTCTAATTTCTTCTAGGCTTGATTAAAGTTCAAAAATGTTTATTCAACTGTAAGAAAAATAGCATAATGCTTTATTTGAGAGTGTTGTACTCCGTTTAAAAAATTACATACTTAATGATCAAGATCAGAATCTTTTAAATTATGTATAATAAGTTCTTAGCAAGTGCTTTACTACATCTTAATGCAATCTAAGTATTTAAACCTCGCTGATGGCAAATTAAAGTGTATTTATCAAGCTAGCGTTTGACAAACACTAAGCTAAATAAGGCATAATGCTCAGTTCTTTATTCATTCCTTAAATTTCAGAACTAAATATGCCATCCTTTCCTCTTAAGTTTTAAACCATTTGCGATTATTTTAGAAATGCTTATTTTAAAACATAAGAAAACTTTCCAAGCAAGCAGTTTCTTTCCTTGGGGAGTGGAATTTGTGTCTAGACAGGAGCAGATGGATGCTCCCTGATTCTCTTAGGGTACTTGTCGTGAATGGAATTCAGACTTGTTGTTGTTTTTGTCCCCTTCTTCTAGGCAGTCCCTTTTCATCTTGTATCAAACAATTCAGCTCATGGGTTATGTATCGCCTTCTGGAGCTTGAATTTTATTTTGATGTTTGAAATGTACATTGCAATTTTCCAAACCTGAATTTATGAAAATGGCAGCCTTTAGGAACTCCCACAGAGAGAACAGATGACTGGCTCTGTCTACAAAAGCCTAAAGGATTCTTGCACAGTTAGGGGAGAATTAGGACTAACCAAGATGGGATGATAGTGTTCGGACGGGTGGACACAGTTGATCAATACTTCCTGTGGTGGAAGCTAGACGCCTTCTGCCTTTGAATCTGAATTCCAGTGTTCTACATTCCCTCGCCTGATGAAATATTACCAATAGAATAGAGTAAAAGTCAGTATATCATGGGTCTAGACAGAGGACGATTTAAACTTAAAGTATCTGTTTTATTGCTGTAATGCCTCAGCCACATGTTCAAAAACCATTTGGGGATACTTTACTCAGGATTTAAATTCAATAAACTGACATAAATTAAAAACTTAAGGTGGTAGAAGTTTGAGACAGAAGGGAAATAGTTTCATGAGAATATTACGTTGGGAGGCTTATGGGAACAAGTGTTTAGCTAGAGCTAGGCAAACTGGGTTTGATTTTTTTTTCCCCCGTCAACTCCTGCTTTTGGTATTGTCCTTCCTCGGTGAGCTGGTAAGGTCATAAGGAAACACAACAGTTAATATTGACCCTCTTGTCAATCAAGATAAAACGTTCTAGGAGTAAGTTTATCAAATCATGCCCTAAGGATAGATTTCATGTTAAAAATGCAATATTGTCACAAGGACAATGTTGTCCTGCTAAAAAGAGAAGAGCATAAAACTGGGGAAATGGAATTTTCAAGGTAGATTGTGTCAACTTCCCCAGTTGTCTTAGATTCATCACCGATTGTTTTGCTGTTCTCAGAAATTTATCTCCCACAAGTTCCACTTGTTTTGGTATGGTGAATCGTGTAGTTGTATCTCCAGTTCGGTCCAAAGGAGAATGAATGATCTTGCCTGGCATAAATAATGAAAAAGGTGTGTGGACTAACAGATAAAGTTACAGTGTGAATATAACTACAAGGACAATTTAATATGAATCTTTCATTTGGCAGGTACCATGGCAAGTATCTTACATGTATCTTGCATTTTTGTAAGTGCAGACTGAGAGAGGAACTGTCTGTATCTTTCATGTTACTCTATTCCCCAAGTCTATAGCATGGACTAGATATGTATATAAAATTTAGTATAGTTGTTCCCACTGTCCACAGCAGTTTTATTCCAGGAACCACACGTACATGCAATCTGTAGGTGCTCAAGTTCTAATAACATGGCATATTATTAGCATATAACCTATGCCAGTTGTCTTTTATATTTTAATGTCCTTCTAAACTCATGTAAATCCTAATATAATGTAAATGCTGTTTTAGTAGTTGTTACACTGTAATATTTATGGGATAAAGAAAAAAAACAACTCTTACGAGTTGACTGCTAATAGATACCTTTCCCTCTGAATAGTTTTGATACCTGAAGGCACAGATGCAGAATCCAGAGACACAAATGGCCATCTGGAATAAATTTGTTTGAAGTATTTCTAAACTCTATGTAAACCTTAAAGGGGAGATAGTATTATCCATGCTAACATTAGGTAAACTGAGGCTGAAATTGGTTAAATAAGTTGTATAACATCAAATATCAAGAATCAGTTACATGTCTGGATAGAACCAAGAATTCTTTATTTTTAAGATTTATTTTTATTTTTTTATTATGGGAAAGTCAGATTTACACAGAGAAGGAGAAACAAAGAGCTTACATTTGTTGGTTCACTCCCCAAGTGGCTACAATGGCTAGAGCTGAGTGGATCTGATGCTAGGAGCTTCTTTGGGACTGCAATGTGAGTGCAAGGGTGCCAAGGCTTTGGGCCATCCTCTATGCTTTCCCAGGCCACAAGCAGGGATTTGGATTGAAAATGAAGCAGCTGGGACACAAAGCAGTACCCAAACAGTTGCCGGGGCAATCGGGACAAGGAATTTTAACCACTAGGCTACTGTGTCAGGCCCTGGAACCAATAATTCTAACAGAAACTTAGACCAAGCATTGTTGCCATAAGTTTGCAGGATGCTTTATGTGCTCTATAGGTCAACTTTAGTTTTTTTTTTTTTTTTATCTACGCTGTAGCAGACCATATTGATTACCTACTGATTTATTTAACTTACTTAGAAGGCAAGGGAAAGAGAAAATAAGCAGAGTTGTTGTGATGTTTAACTAAATGACTGCCGCCACCAAGTCTAGGTCAGACCAACACTGGGAGCAGGGATTTCAATTCAGGTATTCCACATTGGTGGTAGAGATCAGAAAGCTGAAGGAGAGCAGGTTAGAATCAGAATGCAGTGTTCCGATGCGGAGTGTGGGCATCTAAAACGGAGTCCTAACTACTAGACCCAATTCGTTATTTCCGTGTAACACATAACCCTAACGTTTAGCACTTTAATCCTATGTCTATTATATCATAGTTAAGGCAGATGGAGAAATTTAGAATAGTTTGGTTAGGGCTCAGCGGTGTGGCCTAGCGGCTAAAGTCCTTGCCTTGAACGCGCCGGGGTCCTATTTGGGTGCCGGTTTTAATCCCGGCAGCTCCACTTCCCTTCCAACTCCCTGCTTGTGGCCTGGGAAAGCAGTTGAGGATGGCCCAAAGCCTTGGGACCCTGCATCAGTGTGGGATACCCGGAAGAAGTTCCTGGATCCTGGCTTTGGATCGGCATAGCATCGGCCGTTGCACTCACTTGGGGAGTGAATCATTGGATGGAAGATCTTCCTCTCTGTCTCTTCTCCTCTCTGTATATCTGACTTTCCAATAAATAAATAAATCTTTAAAAAGAAAAAAGAATAGTTTGGTTAGTGCTGCCACCTCAAATTCATCACAAGGCTGCCTTCAAGGTATTGGGCAGTACCATGAAAAAGCCATTTCCAAGTTTGCGCATGTCATGTTAAGCCTTTTTTGTTCTTTGACTCTGTCACCGTTCTGACCAGAATCCTCTCTCTGCTTCTTGCTGTGTGAACGTTACTGCATAGTGTTTCACAGTCTGGCAACAGGCCCCCATAAGAATAAACAACCAAAACATTCACATAGGGGGCATCGTAGGCTGCGGGTAACCATAGCTTGGGACGCCTCTGTTCCATCAGGGGACTGTATGGTTTTGGTTGCAACTTTATTTTTTTCGATCCAGATTCTTGCTAGTGAGCCTCAAAAAAAAAAAAAGGCAGATGTTAGCTGAAGTATTTCAGTTCATGCAAACCATGTAGAAAACCCAGATGGATGGCATTGGACAGCCCAATCCCAGCCCTGGCTGTTGCTGACAGGGAATTGAATTGGCAGTTGAGAGATCTTTTTATTTGTTCTGTCTGTGACACTTTGCCTTTTATGTAAATCTTTGATAGGGCAAAAAGAAACAAAGAGACCAGAAACATTTGTGACCTAATCTCCAAAGGTATCATTGATGTACATTGTCACATTCTGTGAGAATGGAGTCAGTCTTTACACTCCAGTATTCAAGGTAAGGGGATTCTACAAAAGCATGGATACTAAGGGAGCAATCATTAGGGGCCCTCTTTGAAGCTGTCCACCACACTTCATTCAGAGCGTGTGGGAGACTTAAGGGTAGTGAAAGCATAATTGATATGAAACATCAGGACGTTCGGACATAATTAGTAGCAAGGACTACAGAGTGAGATTCTCGGCTTCTGGAACAATGACCCTGTTGCCTTCTTCACTGATTTCTAAAGCACAGAAGATGATTTGAGTGCAGATGGGACTATGTAGTGTTCGGTCAGAAGGCAGAACCACAGAGCTGGATAGTGAGGCAAGAAAATGAGATTCACTCGAGGTGATGGGAGAAGTGTGTTGAGATTTAAGAGTAAGACATAGCTGAAGAACTACACAAATAACTTCTAACGGGTATGTAATTTAAGGAACATAATGTGTATATCAGGGAGAAAATTAATGACATTAGAAAAAGTTCTATTTGAGTTAATTTTAGATTGCAAATCAGTTCTAGAAGAACAAGAAAATTTATATAGGTGATGTTGATGAAATGGTTTACTAAGATTAGGGTGTTATGTGTAAAATTAGGACCAGAAGTGAAAGGTACAGATGATGTAGGAACTCCTAGCCAAGAGCTTCATCAGACTGCAGTACATTATGTCTTGTAGAGAAGATATACCTACATCTGTCTAGTAGAATATATGGTTCTATAAGTTTATTATAGAAATTTAAGTGGCTATTCTATTCATGAGGCCGACTTACATATCTAGGTGAATGTCACTTGCCTAGGAGTTGAAGCCTTTGTCATGGATCCCTACAAAGATTGCCAAGCTTGGTGTTTTAAAAGATCCTGATGAGGGCTTGGGAAAGACTCCTGAAGGTCACCTGATTACCTATTTCATAATCATGAAGTTCTGTTCTAAAATCATCAAACTAAGATAAATGATGCTCATCTTTGATTTGTTCTCTATGATTCTGGAACAAAGGGTGCCATGTGAGTCACCCCTTCTGCACTGACAGTGACTTGGGATGGCAGACTCAGATTCCCAAGTACCGATTATGCCTCATGGATGTGCTGAAATATCAAGGCACACATGTGCTCTGTAAATGTCAGTGTTTTGTTGGTGTGATTTAGGTCCTGCATGGTTTTAGCCATACTCTGCTGTAACTCTCCATCTCGCTGCTGTATGTATGTAGTTGACAGCCATCTGAATAAATCTTGGTAATGTCTGGTAGATGCCATTTTGGGGAATAATACTTTATCTGTAGAAATAACCTCAAACTACTCTTTTCTAACCAGAAGGTAGTGGAATTGCTTAACTCAATACAATGTAGCTCTGGTTACTCTGATAACACTTCATTCTTAATTCCAGCTGTTTGGATGGACCTAGGTTAGGGCTGGAGTTGGAGTGGTGGGTGTGTTTTATACTCAGTGTTGCACTAGAATAAGCTACAGTACCATCAATATCCTGATGCTTCATTCTCTTTTGAGGAGCATTCAAATGTTTCCATTCTTTTTCTGTTTTATATTAACACTTACTAAACATACTCTGACTACAACAAGAATTTAGTGTATTTTTTACATCATAAGTGCAAAAATACATTGTGTTTGCCGATTTACCCCCACCATAGGGGATCCCAATGCACATAGCTGTCTTTGGACTTAATGGTCTGTTATAAAAGTCTGAATCCTCCTTTTCTCAGGGTTGACACTCCTAACAATGAAGAGTTCTGAATGTATTCTGAGTTGAGGTTTCTGAAAAGTCTTTGGAGACGAAACATAGACTGCCCACGAATAACTGAGCGAAGGACTCATAGATCTCTTTAATTAAATTGATGAATTAGTATAGAATCATTGTCAAAAACAAGATCAGTATGACAAAATTTATGCCACTCATCTGTTCCTGAAGTGTGAGATGACAAATTAGTTATTATTTTCATTGCATTCTTTTATTTCCTATCCCTCTGTCTCTGAGTAGGTCATTGTACAGCAAAAATTTAGAGATTGTTTCATTTGGTAAATAATTTTATGTAGACGTGTGAACAAACTATCTTCACACAGTTGTCTAAGCACTTTAATGTTGTGTTCATGATTAGGATGCTGTAAAATTAGAGAACTGCCTACCTTAGGGGATCTGGAATTAAAACTGGCTTCACAATTTTTGATGGAATTAACTCTAAAATGGAAATTGGAGAGTGAGGAGGTGTTGACCTCAGCCAAAGAAAGAGTAGGTTTTAGTGTGGAAGAACAAACTATTAATTAAGATATTGCTATGATTTGGTATGTTTTCACATTATTTGCAAATGGAAGTAATTCACTATAGCTGGAAAATCTAGGTAAGTATAAACATTGGTGATGAAACAGAAGGGCCAAGAAAAGGAATATAGGCCAATATTAAATATTTGTGTTTTATATTTGGATAAAGATATTCTTAAGCATGACACTGAATAGTTCAAATGTTTAAAGCAGGTGCATTCATGAAACATTGATCAGAGACAATAGGCTGGCTGGCTGTTCATCTGCATTGATCCTGATAACCTTGGATTCTTTGTTCTTACAATTGTCAGCAGTCCTATTTGCACTCAGCAAAACTTTTCATTCATTTAACTGACTTAGCC
Source organism: Ochotona curzoniae (assembly GCF_017591425.1). Classification (NCBI taxonomy): domain Eukaryota; kingdom Metazoa; phylum Chordata; class Mammalia; order Lagomorpha; family Ochotonidae; genus Ochotona; species Ochotona curzoniae. The sequence continues at coordinate 58,179,369 of NW_024466599.1, read as the reverse complement.
TGTGCTCTGAAACTTCACCTCTGAAGTCTTTCAAGAGGAGTCATTCAGAACTTCCTCACCTCTAGCTTAGGATCTTGATCCACACTGGAATGATGTGGCCTTGATTTTTATATGCATACTTAACTCTGATTTCATTACTCCTGGAATATCATCATTTTGTGACCTCGTATGCACTCTGCATTCAAAAGTCTATCTGGAATTTTTAAGTTTATCTAAAATTTTGAAAAGTTTTAAGGACATTAGGCTATTAAGACAAATTCAGAATTTTTAGTAAAAATCAGTAATGTGCCTATACTGTTGATGTCATTCAGAAAGTAGAAAGTAGCTTCTACTTATATTTTCCTATATTAGAAATTCTGCTAATAAGCAATGTGCAAATCACAAATGCAATGCTATATTTTGTCCTAATTAGTAAGAAGCAACAGCAACATATTTGAAAGTAGTTGAGACTTCTTTTAACTTGGTGTTACTTTTGTGGTATCTAATTTTTTAGATACTACCAAGCTGTTACAAGAATTTATGATTAACATATCTAGGTCAAAAAGGACCATTGCGTAAGTTTTGGTTTTTGTTGTTTTTTTTTTTTTTTAGCTGAACCAGGAAAGTCTAATGAACCAAATGTATTGGTTACAGAGCAGTATCAGTCAGTCAAATCCTGAATAAATAAGTTGTTATGAGCATGTCATGGAGAAAGATGTTATCAACAGTCAGATCCAAAAAACATTTTCTTGTTGTAAGCAAATTAGACGTCTTATCTGATCCATTAAGTATAATTGAGAATTCAGGTTCTAGGCTTACTGTCTTGAGTATAATAAAGTGATGTAAATATTAGTTGCAATTTTGGATTAAGACACCATTTGAAAAGGGAAGAAAAGGCTTCTACAGTAAGTTCAACCTTCAGTTTTGCTTGCATTCAAAGACTAATATATTTCTGACTAAATGTGTTTTTACATCTTCTAACAATGCCAACTGAGCAACCCCCATTGTTCACATAAGGCCCTCAGTTTTTTTCTTTATATTTGAAAGGCAGATTTTACAGAGAAGGATAGACAGTGAGAGATATCTTTCTATTCCACTTGCTGGTTCACTCCCAAAATGGCTGTAATAGCCATAGCTGAGTCAATATGAGGCTATTTCTTTCCAGGTCTACCCACATGGGTGCAGGAGCCCATTGATTTGGGTTATCCTCTGCTGCTTCCCCAAACCACTGGTAGCAAGCTGGATGGGAAACGAAACATCCAGGATATAAATTGGTTCCCATATCTGATATCGGTGCTTGCAGGTGGAGGATTAGCTTGCTATACCACTGCTGGACCAGCCCTCAATCTTAATGTCACTAGGCCTCTTCATTTGAATAGAGAGGTATCCTAACTACTGAACAAAATTGGTTTCTCTTATGTTCTGGGCCATATAATATAACAGATTTTTTTTCTTCCAGTACTTTGTTCTATAAGGAGAAGTACAACCTTCAAAACATTTTATTGACCTTTTTACAAATACTTGGATTATTAAAAACTTCAAAGGTATGAAAATATTAGAGACTGGGACAATAAATGCATCTTCTAGGCAATCATTCTACTTCAGAACCTATAACATGTATCATATATATGTGTTTAAATTATACACATTACTTGGTTATAGATTTTTTTCCACGTATCACAATGGATAATCTCTTGTCAGTTTCCTTTTCCTACTCATAATTTGCTCCCAGGACTTAACATACTTTCGTATCTCTGATTCACAAACCTAACTACCTTGAACCACCCAGTTTATTGACTGTGGATGTAGAGAAAGCATTTCACAGCGATTGCATTGAGTTACAAGATTCAAAGTAGGAATCAGGTATTGGAAGCTAACATAGCTCCTAAGAGCAGTTATTTTTCATTCTCAGGCTGTCTATAATTCTTTCTAACTCTGTGGATATATAGCTTAACGAGAAGCAACTGTGCCTGTGAGTACGTGTGACTCCCATGTAAAAACTACTAATCCTTCCTTATCGGCATCTCTTGGAATGAATGCTTGGCTTTACTTTGAGTTCAAGTAGTTGTTTGATTAGAAAGCTTCACTTTACTGTATTTTCTCAAAGTGCTCATCATAATTTTGTGAATCCATTTGCATTTTTTCCTGCAATAGATGGATTCCATTTTGTCTATGTGCTCAGTAAGGTAAATTTAATTTTGCTTTAGTCTGCCTATCCTAATGGTTATAGAGTAATATCTCATGATCTACAATAATTTCAAATTATTATTAAAGTCGGGCATCTTATTGTGTATTTCTAATATGAACTTTTCTTTTGGTGAATTGAATGTTAATCTGTCAGTTTATCAGTTAATGCAGTAAGAATGAATGCCTTTTGCATTTCAGTGTTACCTGATGGTATCATAGGAAAAAAAATTAACATCACTGATATCAATTTAGCCACCCCACAGAATAGAATTAACATAATTTAAAAATTCAGTTTCAGAAAAAGTAGAAGAGTTATAATTACCAGATGCAAACAAAAATATTTTAATGTTTAAGAAAATCAGTTTCAATGATCTGTGTTGTTCATTCATTAAAAAGTTTATTCCCAATATAGACAAACAATGAAATACCCAGTGCTTAGTGCACTGTTTTGAAATACAAGTTTCTAAATTATATTTTAATTGAAACATAATTGGATATTTATGGAGCCCTGTGTAATGTTTTGATATATACATACATTGTTCGAAAATCAACTCAGGATTATCCGCTTACCCATCATGTATATTTTGATTTACTTTTGCACCAATTTGGATTAGTATTTCCTAAATCCTTTTCCTCTACTTGTAGCTGTTGTTCAAAAACCCAAATGATTAATTCCGATCATAGCAACAGTCATGGTAACTGACTCCCTGTCTTATTCCATTTTCTTTTGCCAATCACACAGTTATCACAGGCTGGGTAAATTTTAGAGAAGATCTGCAGGGTCCAGGTTGATAGGCCACAGCTGATGATGGCCTCTTGGAGAGTCCAAAGCTGGCTCAGAGTGTCCCTGGCAGGAGACATGGAGTGCACTTGTGTGGGACTGTCCTTTTCAGGGATGTTCACCTCAACCTGCTGATATCCTCTAGTTCGAGCCTCTTAGCGGTGTACTTCTAAACAGCAGCAACAGATTACATTTCCGTTGTCTTAACAGTTATTGGAGACTAAACTCCAATAGGGCACAAACTGCTTTCAAATCATAGCATTCCCCTAAAGATAGAAATAAACCCAGCATGTCTGTTTTGGTTTGATAATGTGTATTGAAAGAATAATTTTTTTAAGCATCACTTTCTTCTTTTCTTTTTAAATAATGTTTGACAATTCCTCAAATTTTGTGGAATGTTTTATTTTGAATATTCTGACCCTAGAGAGTAAAGTAATACTGAAAAGCAATATAGGAAAATTTCTCACTCCACAGGTTTAAATGCAACTGACAGTATCCACAATGGAGAAAAATGAATACAAGGCCAAGTTAGGCATGAAATTTAGAAATGGAAATAGATCAGTCATGTTTCTGTTTCATTGTCTTGGTAGAGAAGAGTTGTGTTTTTGGCTTTTATTTGTGACATGAATTGTTGCAAGAGAGCAAGTGAGCAAATTGAATTGCAGTTCTTGAGAATCAGTGAATGAGCAGGTTTGAAGCGGTCAGTAGAAGCAATTGAGACATTCGACGGGCTTACTTTACACAGCCCTCTAGGGAGTGTGTAGATGTCTCTGTGAATAAGAGATTTCAGCATTTTTGAAATTCAAATCTTTCTAAAATCAAAACGATGCTGATAAAATGGAACAGTTTAGCACTGAGCTCACTAGTACCCTATAACTCTCGTTCTTCCCGCTATCTTTTCCAGAATTTTCCCTCTTTAACAGCATTCTACCACAACCTTCCTGTGTTCCTGATCCCATATCTTAGGTCTCTCATACCAACACTGTTAGAATGGATTGGATCATTTCATTTATGTTTATTCTGGATTCACATGGATTAAGGTCTGCTCTCACCAACTATGCCTGTAACTTTTGATACAAAATTTTTGATTATGCCTTCTAAGATGCAAAGTCCACTCAATATTTTGTATGCATGATACCAATGAAACTTGAGGCAGGATTTCACTATATTTTGTAGACCAAAAAGTATGCTTAGGAGAATTAAGAAAATTTAACCAAAGTGGAAATAAATTCCATCACATGAAATCTATACTCATAAAATGCACAAAACAATCTTGGGCAGTTTCAGAAAAATCGTTTTTATAAACCATTACTGTGCATGTAACAACTGACTGTTTTTGATGTAAGTGCATAGAGACCACTAAATTGGACACATCACAAACTGGAAAGCTGAGCATGCTGCTCCAGTGAAATTTGGCATATTTCTATGACTTGCCACATTGTCCAATGGCTAGAATGAGAGATAATGGAGAAAATATTGCCTAATCTACTACTTTGTCTCTCTCTTTTTAACTCAGTGATGCCACGCTTTGCTGAACAAGTTGAGGTTGCCATTGAAGCCCTGAGTGCTAATGTCCCTCAGCCTTTTGAAGAGAATGAGTTCATCGATGCCTCTCGCCTGGTGTATGACGGCGTACGGGACATCAGAAAGGCTGTGCTGATGATCAGGGTATGTGGGGATTGGAGCTCAGAACTGATCACAACTTCTAATTGGGACACCAAGGAGTTAATTGTCCTTTTTCATTTGTCTTTTAATTACCCAGTTTAACTTGACAACCTGTTTGATTCGGACAGACTTGACTGTTTACTTCTAAGGGGTGAATGATCCAGCAATCTCGGGTTAGCACTGACTCTCCGGAAGTGTGATGCACTGCCTACTGTGTATACGTGTCGTTTTCTAAGTTCCACAGTGAGTTAAGGGGAGCCCTTGATATTTACCAATATGCACCTCTTGTTCAATATCGTTTTTCCATCTGGATTGGAAAATCAAGGGCTGTAAAGAAATGCAATTGCTTAGTTCAGTAGTGCTTACACTAACAAATAGAAAAATAATGAAAACATAAGGGAAGGAACCTCAAAGTGCCTGGAACATACCTTAAAAGGTAACTTAGTTTAGGGGTAAACTGAAAATTCATGCATAATTTTCAATGATACTCATTTCTATCAACTTTGTAAGGATCTCTCCTGCTTTTAGAGTTTTAATTTGACATGAAAATAGATTCTTTTCATTCTATTCTGCATGAACTTTTGACATTCTATTATTATATACCAATAAGATGATACATACTTAGAAGTATTCTGGTAAAAAGTAGTCCAGATATTATAAATAAGCATGGTCTAACAGCAATTTCAATCCTGTCACCCAATCTATTGCCATTTCAAGGCTTGTTTTGTAAGGTAGGCGTGAGTTTCTAAACCATTGCTGATGCAATTATGCATGGATACAGACCTAGAAAATAAACTTAATTTTATCAAATAGTATTATTTGAAGCTGTTTTTTTAATTGGTACCATGCCTTCCTCCGTGACCATTTAAACATAAGCCTACCTCATTACATTTAACTGCTGGATATTTCACTGCAATGATTTTCATTCTCTTACCAATAGTTTAGCATTTTCAGTTTCTAAATCCTTTTACTGTCCACAGAGCCTCTTCTTAAAATAAATTGCATATGCATAAGCATAATTGATGACATAGATAAATTTGTGGTTGCTATCGAATAGAAATGGAATGTAGGCAATGCTAAGCTTAAGAGCATGATGCCCAGTGGGGGGAGGTCTTGTGACATAATTTACCCACTGGTAAAGCTTCCATCTGTGATGCTGGTATCCCATGTGGCAATGGTTCAAGTGCAGCTGCTCTGCTTCAATGCATTGGTGCGCTAATGGTGGAGGAAATGGCAGTGAATGGTGGCCTAAATGTTTGGACCTGTGCTGCCCACATGAGAGACCCAAATGAAGCTCCAGGCTCTTAGCTTGCGAATGGTGCAGTGCCAACCACTGCAGCCATCTTGGGAACAAACCATTGGCTGGAGGCTCTATCTTTGTCTTTTCCTCTCCATAACTCTTTCAAATACGTAAATAAAATAACCAAAAATTAAAAAAACCCACATTATAACTAGTAGAAATACACTGGTATTATATTTGTAACTCAAAATTTCTTGCAGACACATTAAAAAAAAGATGAACCTGTCATTTGCTTTAAATTATCTTTTATTTAACTGAGTTTATGCAAAATTTAATTTTCATCATGTGCCACGAGCTACATCTAAGCTGTTCAGTAGCTTCATATGGATCCTGGCCGTTGTGTTATACATAGCACCCCTGGCAGCATCTTCACCCTTTCCTTCCTCAGGTACTAATTTTATTTGTTTCCAGAGTTATTATTTCTGTGTTATTGTATTTTCTGTGTGCAACGTATTTCTCCTCCTAGAAGGATTTCAGACGTGCTGCTAGTTTTCTGCCAAACATCAGCAAAGCCATGAAAGCATGTTCCTTTCAATGCTTTTGCAGGGATGTGAGAAGTCTGTAGTCATGTGACACTAGGAAGCCATCTCTGCTTCTTATTGACATGCGTACCTCTCTGGAAGCATCCATCAACTCCACCATCAGGAGTTCCAACGCCACCTCTTCAGCATCTCATTTTTGAATAAGCTTGCCTGTTTTCATGTGAAATATCTATTTTACAGTAATTCCATGAATTCACAATGAACAGAACGTGTCGTCAGTTTTATCTGACAATACTAATTATACTTAACATGGAGTTCGAATGAAGAATTTCAGGAATGTCAGAATAATTTCTTTTTTAACTTGCACATTTTTAGACCTACCAAACTTTGACTATCTTGAGGTCCTGGCTCAGATTTTCCCTCTTGCAATAACTCTGTCATTTCACAACTACACCTGTATCTGCTTATGGTAATATTTGTTGCAATATTCTTTCATTTCTGTTCCTTTCTCAAGACGCATAGTTTGAAAAGCAAGAGCTGTTCATTTTTTTTTCTTTTCTCCATGCTGTATTGTGAGACACACAGCTCAACATTGAGAGAGTAGGGAGAGACAGACATTAGGAGAAAAAAGAGGTGAGAGAGACCTTTAGGAACATAGGAATATTTGAGAGCTAAGATAAGAGTTGGAGGGGAAAGATGGGTAATCAGCCTTTTAAGCCTGTGACAAATTAGATCATTTTTCCCATTACGTGCTAACTTGTGAAATAAGGTAATAGACCATGAGAGTTCTGTTTTCAAAGCATTTGGCACTAAATCCCACTGTAATGCTCAAGACGTATTCCCTCTTTTGCCATTTTTCTGCTTTGTTAGCCTTCACACTTTTGTGACAGCCATTTATCTAAGAGGCTGAGGAAGTTTATAGCCATCATTCATTTACTCATTCATGAGCTGTAAAAAAAAAAACCCCACAATTTTAGGATAAAATGCCATTTTGTCATATGAATTATCATTCCTCCATCCAGACATTTCAAATGATTTGATTAGATGGATTTCACAGCACTTAAAATTTTGGAAAGTAGAAATATACAGTATATACAACTTGTTATTTTTACCATCCATATCAATTCAACATTCAAATGGCTTAATTTTATACTTAAATAAATTCTTCAGTTTATCTCTGATTTTAGTAATTATCTGGTTTTTAAAAGTGTTTCTTTTTCATTTCTTCAGCAACACAGTAGTCATTCAGTAGCATGTTATTTAACTTCATGTTGTAGTAAATTTCTATTTTTCTTCATGTTGATTGTTTTGTGGCTTTTCACTTAAAGGGATGTATAGCAACTGTGTAATGGAGACTAATATATCCAGAAGTGAGGATTCAATGCAGTATGCATCTCTACTTCCAAATCAAAGATGGACTCCCAATGAAATATATATACATGTTGAACCCTCTGTCATTGTGCATGCCTGCAATGATGGACTTTAGACTGTTTATGAAGAACTATTCTATAGTAATAATATAGGGGAACTCAGTGCGAGGCGGGGTGGGGATTTGAAGAAGGGGTAAGGGAAATTCCAGGGCTTATGTATCATAAAATGATATTAAAATTATGTGAAAAATTTATCATACCAAAGACAGGAAGGGACATATCAAGAAAAGTGGAGCTGTTTCTTTTCTCACTAACTTGACCATGCCTTGTTCTTAATTGTTGGTTGAAATTTGAGAAAGAAAAATAAATCAAAATTTTTTTTGTTTTCTGAAAGTAAATGTAGGGCGGACCTTAAAGGATCAAATTCTGCATCACTTTGTCTTATGGAGTGTGTGTATGTTTATATATATATATGTATATAGTGGTGACGTCAGCGTCTGAGAACTCCAGGACAGCTTCAAGTAACCTCATGGAGGCAAAGTTTGCCCTTCTGATCACCAGACTTCCCTTCCCTTCCCTTATTTTTCTCTTGGAGCAGTTCTACTCTATAGCTGCTTCACGAGACTTAATTTGTTTCTTCCTGGCATTGTCCTCTGTGATTTGTTAAGTAACCAGGAATTTTTTAATTCTCCTATAAGATATAAAAACTATGTAAGCAAATTTGTCAAATACATAATAAATTGTCATTATTAGAAATAGGAATTCTGTAAACTCACTGTGAACATTAAATTAGTGAATTTATTTCCTAAGGGAAATAAATACAAAATGAGGTTCTGAGAGGTTGTGTTTTCATCAGTCTCTATCTTTCCTTGATTCATGTGTGTTTTTGGCTAAAGATGCCTTTTTTTATGTATTACTGATAGATTAGCAAGTGATGCTAACTCATGATTAAACAAAGCTTATCTGATACAAGTGTCTTCACTTGGGAACAGTAATTAGCATTTTATATCCACTCTCAAGGGACAATTGCAGCAGGGAAATCATCAACAAAAAATATAAAAACGTAACACTAAATATACTATGAAAAGGACATTTGTTTATGGGGGCCTCGAGAAGACACTGTGCTGTGTTTTAGTGGGAAGTGTGCAAGTTGAATAACTGATAAGTTGTATCAGTCACATTTAACTTTCTTTTAATACATTTAACATTCTTGTATATCCAGCAATAACTTCAAAGCCATAGGACCACTGCTTCGGGCAATTACAAATAAATTTTAGCAGGTAGTGAGATTTGCCATGAAAATTTAAATATGGTAACCAAGAATATGTTTAAAAAACAAAGACGTTTATCCCAATTTTTCAATACTATATGTTTGTCTTTGTATCAGAAGATCTATCAAAAGAAGTAGTTGATACTCATAAAAATGGCTCATAAAAATCTATAATGATACCTGCTAAACTTGTGTAGTTTGAATAGTTGAACTAGTAATTGAGATGCTCAATCATGTATGTATCAGAATACCTGGGTTTGATATCTGCCTCTGGCACCCAAATTCAGATTTTTGTTATTGCAGGAAAATGGCTTAAGTAATTGGGTTCTTTCCATCCATGTAGAAAGTTAGGGTTGAGTTTCTGGCTCCTGACTTTACTTTGAGCAAGTCCTACCCATTCTAGGCATTTGGAAGTGGACCAGTAGACTGAAGTACTTGCTCTAATTCATATTTTCCCTGCCTCTTCCAGCCTCTCATATTTTAAAACTTAATAAGGTTTTGTCATTGCAATCCATTAGTTTGTGTGACAATTTCAACAGCAAGAGAAGGGAAATACCAGAGCTTGGCATGCAGTTGGAATAAAGGGCTACTGTTTATTTTCACATCCCCCAACCCATGTAAACAGATGTTCTGTAGTACTGTCAGGTACTTCCAATTTTGAGGGTAATACACAAATATCTCTGTTTCTGGGGAAAATACGTCTTTTGAAGCTGGATGTGTGATCTCCACAGTGATAAAAAGCAATTTTGAGAATTAACAGGTATCGACTCAAATTTGAGAAGCAGAGCAGTATAAAGTTAGGCTAAAGGATAAATGTATTGGGCTAGCTTGCTTAATTATGAAAGCCTTAAGCTTTTTTGTTGTTGTTGTTGTTGCTTGCTTGTTTTGCCTGTTTATACTAAACATGGATGCAAATGTGGTTAGACCTAGACTTGTAAAGCAGTACAGTTTGGAGTATAGTTATATCTATTAGAGTTGTATGTGTTACCCTCTCTCCTCTTCAGTTCCCTTATCTCTAAGTGGAGGCAAATATTTATTGCTATGAAAGATTAGCATAGTCCAAGAACTTAGTTGGTTCCCATTCTGTGAAATAAAATTTAGCTTTAGATAATTAATAAAATTAAATTTACTAAATGCATCGACAGTATTAGCATAATGGCAAGGATTGGAGTTAGCATTTGTTACAGTTAGAATATAAAGATTAAAAAGTACTTTAGAAGCTACTTAAGGGACAAAATGTGTTAGATTTTCTTTATCCAGGTAATCAGTATGATCCTTATAAGGTCTGTAGTTTGGTTTTCTGCACTGAAATGTGAATTTTTTAATAGTAATTCAACCTTGATCATTTATCAAATGTTTGTCCAATGCTTCATATGTTTGAATCTTTTGGAGCTACCCAAAGTACTGATGTAAGAAAAGTAGACAGAAGTGCCTATTGTCCTGGAACTTATAATCCTTAATAGAATGTGAATTAAACGAGCAGATATAATGCCATGTACTGTAACATGAACCAAGTCATGGTGGTATGGAAGGATACCGTTGCCAGTGGAATCAGATGAAGGCCAAAAGGTGATTGGCTGAAATTTGAGAGGAGACTTAAAGAAGGAGGAAAAATTAAGCTATGAAGATATTCGGGGTGGCTTGTGCTCCAGGCAGAGGGAAGGGAGAGATCAGCAGCCTCAGTTGGTGGCTGGACTAAAAACCTGATGATGGCCTTGTAAGACATGAGAACCATTGGGGTTTTCTGAGCAGGGAAATCACAAAATATGATTTAGATCATAAGGGACTTCTGCGACTACCGCTGGGGGATGTAATTTGGAGGCCTTCAGAGTAAACCAGGCTAGTAGCATGCTAGCCGGGCATCTCAAGTTGGCAGATTTATGAATATAGACTTTGTCTAATTCTTTTTCAGTATGTAACTCATTCTAAGGGCTTAGAGATCTATTGGAAAATCTTGCCTCATGCATCATCCAAACTGTGTTGCCAATCTATATTCTCCCAGTGAGACTCTGGTATATATTTGAGTCTTCTCCGTAAGTGTCTTTACTATAGTTTACTCCCATGTCCAGGTGAAATGATCCTAAACACTTCATCATGCTATTCTTGTTTTGTTTCCATTGTTGCTTCTTTATAGAGGCCATTTCAGAGTAAGTGCCAGAAGCAAATGGATTAATCCTGACCCACAATTGATGTGTGGTGTAATCCTGAGAAAATTACATACATCACCTTCTTGGGTCTCTGTAAAGAACATAAGCCAACTTCATAGACCTGGAAGAAAGAGTTTTCGAGGGCTTAAGATTTTGTGTCACTTTATGACCAAGACTCTCCACCTCTAGTTACATAATGATAGAACCAGGAAAACCAGACTAGGCTCGAAGTGTTTATCCTGAAAATGGTCTTTCCTGATAGCACAACAAAGTTATAATGACTCTCCTGTCTGTAGTATACAATTCAGCAACTTACTACTTTTTTAAAAAATTTCTAATACTTCTTAATAACACGGTCTACTCTATCAGCCTATTGCAGACTCCCCCTTCTTTTACATGTCTTGTTTAATCCATGGAGGTGGACGATGTGAAAAATAAGGTATATTTGTATAAAAATAATTCTAAAACTAACAACATGACCAATGACCAGGGAACAAGCATATAATTAACAAGGTGAATTTACAAAGAACAATATGGATGGATCACATGAGTCTCACCTGTTTAAGGCACATGGAACTCACATTTTAAACTCACATTTTCCTGGTGTTATTTGAGATGTTAGTATCCTGGAATCCTGATCTCGCTCATCAGTTCTGTCTTATGTTAGGTATGAAATTTTGGAGAATTTAGTTAACTCTGATTCTGTTCAGAGATCTCTAAGATGAGGAATTGATTGATTTTGTTAGATTTTTATCACAATTCAACACCTGTCCCATAGAGTGTGAAAAAGAATAATTGCTATTTTTGTTATTAGACATTATGCTTCATTAAATGTACAAATTATTTTCATTATTTCCATCTGTGGATTTAGTTCATGTTTACAGTTCATTTTATACATGCATTTTCATGTAGATCAGAGCTCAGGAGTCCTCAAGGTAAACGGAGAATATAGTATTGTGATGTAGTGATTTGCAGATTGAATGTGTCAAGGTTAGACCAAAATCGTTCTGGTCCCCTAGAACCTCATCTACATTGTCCCATCACTTGATTTTTTTTTCCTCCGTTTGGTTCTTGAGCCATAGTCAATTGCATATGTGCATGTCATTACTAGCTTTATACTATGAGATAGGTTTTGTCATTTACTCATCCATTAGCTGCACAGACCAGACAAATGTTTGGACACAACACTAGATTTTTTCATAATCTGCTGTTTTCTGTTGAATGAGGTTTTACATTGTACTCTTTCCTCTGCTTTTAAAGAATTAATGATGAAAAGTGCTTGTAATCTTGTCATCTCATATGTTAGCAGAATTTACCATGTTGGTATAATTGTTTCACAGTGCACTCTAGAAAATTGAGGAATTATCAAAAAATGTCATCTCAATGTACAATTAATACAATCAGTTGTTTGAAAAAGGTTCTGCCTAACTCACTCCTACGTTAGTTAATAAAATATGAGAAGGAAAATTGAACATTTTTAGATGGCAATATTAAGAAGATTAATAGTGGTAGAGGAGGAAAACTTAAGAATATCGTAAAACGTGAAAAGTTAGTATTATGATAGCATATCGACATGAAAGATCCTGCATTTCTGACATATCTCAAGACTCCATCAATAATCTGCTGATGAATTATAGTTGATATTCAGGGAAACCAGCATGATTAAACTGGATCTTTGGGGGCAGGAATCAGGCAGTTGGGCTGCCTGTGGTTTGTTGCTTCACTTTTCTTTTGAAGAGACCTGGAGTTAAAGGAAAGGGCTTTATGCCAAAGAGCAGTGTGTGACTGATGGTCACCTACAGGATAATAACAATCTCATGCTGATTTCGTTTCTTCCTATTGTGAATCCATCCTCACCATCTCTTGAAATTTATCTACTTCAAGTTAATATAACCTTAAATCTTTCTGATTGCCTGACTTGGAAGCCTTTCTGCAATTACAAAGTCTCATACTTTAGCTTCACTACCTGTAAAATGGAGAAGAGAGTGTCTGTAACATAGGCTGGTTAACAAACCTGTGGATCATACATCTAAGTCGCCAAGCAAGTGCTGAGCATTTAAAGTCCTTGCCATTTCAGAAAGCTTGAAAAGACTCCTGGACATGTGGATCCATTCTTATCTTTTCCCCAACATTAACCTTATAGATTAAAAAAAAATCTTAATGTAACTCTCTTCCTTATAACATATTTTATAGCTTCACTTCTGAGTTTTGGAAAAACAGAATAACACCAAGAAACTGATAAAGATAGTGTGATTATTATCTGACACACTTGGTATTCAGGTATAAAATCTGATTTTGTTACTGATTTGGGCAAGTGGCATGTTACTTAGCTTCTGTGAATTTTTGTTTTTGCATATGTAAATATAAAGTGCTCCCTGCATCACTGTCATAATCAGAATGATTTTGATATTATCTAACAAAGAGTTATTTAATCCTTACATGGGGTGTGTATAATTTGGTACTTTCATGTTAAGACATGTTTATTGTATAAACTGATTTCAAAATTCTGAGTAATGAAAAGATTTTAAATGCCTACTCTATGCAAGATATTGTATATAGAGATTTTAATTTTCACAAGTCATTAACCTAGATGGCAAAACCAATACCAATTTACAGAGGAAAACCATGAGGCTAAGAGAGGGAAGAGAGTTTGTTCATGCTTAGACAGGGTCTCAAATTCAGGAAATCTTGACTGTGGAGTATATTCATGTAAGGTGTACACTTTTGAGTTAGGGGTGAAAATGGGTATTTCACTCTATTACTGTTTTCCATTATACAGTTTTGCAGGTATAGGGACTCCTCCCTCTTCCTCCCCTTTTTGCCCCTCATTTTCCTATCCCACCATTTCCTCCCATGTTTTTCTATTGCTGGAGTTCTTTCCTAACAAAAGTTTAGCTTTCTGCTATTTAAGTGTATCAGGGCACTGTAGGTATAGGCAAAGGTAGAAAATTCAATATCGTACCATCAGAGTATACGTAGCTGATCATGAGTCAAACCAAGTATTTCATCGAAGTTGGTTAGTTCTTGGCCTAGAGATGATGGATTCATTTGGTGAGTAAAAGTATTGGAATAAAACAAAAGCAGAAAAGTGGTGTTAAAATATAGATGTAGCTTTTACTATTTTTTTTTTGTCTTAAAGTAGGATTTGGGTAGGTGGAAGAAACACAAATATAGCTTTTCATAAAATTAGAAAGTACACTACATCAAGAGGTGCAAATTTGATACACCTGCAGGGAAACTAATGAGAAAAAGTCTCATTTAAGAGGTAAATTGGGCTAGCTAGATTTTACTGACTATCTTCAAGGCAAATCCAACCCCCATAGCTGTTCCTCTGGTGGCTACTGAGCCTTGGCAATGAGGAAGCAGGTGTGTGGGGTGAAGGTTATCCATCTGACCTATGCTGATTTTTCTTTTGTCTTCTTTGTCTTCAGACCCCGGAAGAACTGGAAGATGATTCTGACTTTGAGCAGGAAGATTATGATGTGCGTAGCCGGACAAGTGTTCAGACTGAGGACGACCAGCTGATTGCCGGGCAGAGTGCACGGGTGAGTCACTGCGCAGGATTCCGGCTTGTTGCAAAGGGATTAGGGAATATGGACGCCAACAGGATGTGAGGAAATTTCCAAATTCCAGTGAATGCTCCCTAGAGATTCTTAGCTCCGAAATATGTATTCTCATCTTGAGTTGTTTATAGAAATTCACACTTTACTCAGTGGAAATAATCACTGCTCCTACTTCCATGTAACTCCCACATTCCCTACCACTTGAAATAGCACCACATGAAAGCAATATCGAATCTGTAGATATGTATATATATATGCGTGTGTATGTATATATATATGGAATTTTGGAAGGATTTGGAGTTGTGAAGAGGCACCATCAGTGTTGCCTATCAGTTTATTGTACAGGCACTATCGCCGTTACTCTACTTGAAGTCTCACAGCAACAGGAGGGCATGGAAAGTGGGCACTCATGACACTGTTGTAATATGAGCTGGATGATTGCTCTATATTCTGGCCCAAGTTCTATGATATTTAGGACCATGCCATGTGAAATTGGTTCAAGGCCAACAGAAGTGGTCCACTGAGCACCCTGAGATCAGTCAGCTTGGCTTAGTCTTCAAAGTGTGTAACCGCTCCTTAAGGCAGTTAGCAGGAGATGAAAATCAGGACTGAAGAAGATGGTGAGGTTTTCCTCCTGTTAATGTATCTGGTTTTGTAAAATAAGTATGAACTACAATACAGCTAAAAGCTAGGGAACTGATTTTCTATGAAACTTAAGAAAAAGTAATGAACGTGAGAAAGATCTTATACTATATTAGGGACTGAGAAAAAGAATAGGAATAAATCAATGAGGGTTAAAACCAAAGTCAAGAAAAATTTTGTACCACAGACATGGTTTTTTTTTCTTCCCCTAAGTGTTTTGTACCCTGATTTTCTTACCTAGCAACCAAATGACCCATAACCTATGGTGTAGATGAGCATTAATACGAGAAATATGAAGGTGAAAGAGTATCAAGGGCAGAATGGCTTGCCTTTGCGTCTTGAAAGGTGCTTAGGACAGTACTCAACTATGTGTTTTCCAGTTTCTCTGAGCCTCAAAGAAACCTTAAAGCCTATATGATATGATAGCCTTACTGGATTCTTTTAAAGATATTTATTACTTCATTTATTTATTTTTGAGGCAGAAAGGTAGAAACAGAGAATGAAGTCTTTCTGCTGTTTCTTTCTTTTTTTTTTTTTGAGCCTTATAAAAATGCGTGCCATTTATTGTATGGAATCCCTAGATCATTAAAATTGATTCACAAATTAGTAAAAGGCTATACAGGGATGACTACTGTGGTACAGGGAATTAAGCCGCTGCTGCACTTGCACTCATATTGGAGTGTCTGGGTTCAAATCCAGCCCCCTGCTCTGCTCTAAATTCCAGCTGAATCTCACTGTGGGAGGCAGCAGGTGAGGGCTCAGGGGTTTGGGTTCCCAAAACCCATCTAGAGCCCCAGTTTCAGTTCCTGACTCCTAGTTCCTGCTTCCTGGCCTGGTTCTGCCCTGGCTGTCATAGACATACACAGAATGAACCCGCAAAGTGAGACCTACCTCTCTCATCGCAGTTTCTTTTTTTTTTTTTCAAGTGTATTGGTTTTATTAAAATTATACATAGCCTCAGATGCCTGCCATGGCAGGATCAGGGTCAGGCCAAGAACTGGGAACCAGAAATGAAATCCAGGTGTCCCTCAAGGGGACCCGGGACCCAGGTACTTAAACAACCAACTATTGACTCCCAGTGCTTGCAATAAATGGGCATAGAAGTGGGGCCAGAACCTCTGTCCAGGTATTCTGATGTGGGACACAAGTATTCCAACCAATATTTTAACTGGTAGGCCATAAGCCTGTTCCTTAAAGATTTTACTCAGTATTTGTGAAATAATGGCCACAATATCTGATATATATATCTAGTGGTCAATAAACTACAATTGTTACATTTACCATCCCTTGGAAGGAAACATTCTTCTGACTACATAATGGTGATGGTAGAACAGTACCCACCATTGAAAATTTCGTGCAGAATCGATGTAACCCCCCTACAATGTTGACCATTGGTTTTTCTATTCTGAAAATCTTGTGAGACTGTGTTGACCCAACAGCAAAGTAATCAATCAGCTCAATGTATCTGCAAGACTAAGGGAGGTAAGCATTTTATTTCAGTGACAAAGGGCAAGTTTGAATCAAGTATCTGAGCATTAGTCAATTGAAACTTATCTGAGTGACATTCAGTACAGATAAGAGCCCAGTATCTATGAACTACTTTTCTCAAAGAGCAGAACATTTCTGTATCTGTTTTCTGGCTTTATAATCATCATATAAAAATGAAATGGTCCCATTTTTTTTTTTTTACAACAAATAGATACCCAATGTATTTCATGAATCCTGTTTACACTAGACATCAAGTCAGTGATGCTGGGTGCAGGTGGCTCTTGGTCTTTCTCATCCTTTATTTTTTCACAGTGTTGTCTTTTGCATGTTGTTCTCAGTGTGAATTATGAGCATGGGTCAAGGCAGTAGGAACATTATACGCTGTATTCTACTACTTGCTATTTTACCTATGAGGCCCATCATATGGTCTGAATGACTAACTTGCAACAAACAGCACTACTGAGTTGAGGAAGCCCATCTTAGCCTAATATTGTATGGTGACAAATGAGACACACAAATTATGGCTGTTAACAAGGAAATGAGAGGGGTTTTTTATATTACTAAGCTAAGAAACGGCCAGACTTTCGATCAGAAAATGTGATAAACTGTGAAGGAGGCAAACCTTGTCTTCGGCAAAAGTATTTGTTCTCCCAGACAGCTAATCTTCCCCAGTTAGTGACCATATTTTGGATTTTCTTTCAGAGAATTTCTTCTGTAAAAGAGGTAAATTACTCTGAGAACATAGTGCAGGTGGTAAGGTTTCAGTACTCAGCTGCTGTATTGATCTCAAATTCTGGAATTAGAATACTTCTTATCTTCTCTATTTGTCCATTTGCTGCTTATCTTGGTCTTTGAAAGATGAGGGAGTGGGGGAGATTTGGAATAGTAGCATCTGGTAAAATAAAACTGTTCCTTCACAGGTTGACGTAGGCAAAGTTGATCTGTGACAGCTTTGGGGCACTTAACCTTGGTGACAGAATATATTATCTGGAGTCACACAGATCTGATTTTAAATGTGACATTGGCTAAGCTGAGTGTCTTTGGCATAACTTTTGAACCTCTCAGTACCTCATGTGCTTACAGTTGAGAGAGATACACAGTTTTCTGCCTCCTACTGGCATGAGGAGAACTGCTGTGTAAATGGATTGCTGGGTTTGTAATGTGTCTACATTGTAAGGCATCTCCATGTTGATCATGAAGATGATGAGGTTTGTAGCTTGACTTAGTTATTGATAAGATGTCTGGTCAATGAATTTAGCCTAAAAAAACGTAATTCAGGCAATCTTGGAAGCTTTTACTTGAATCACACAATTTTCCTGAGGGTCTAATTCACTACATAGACTGGTAAGAGCTTGAAGGATTCACTCCTTGCCTGTATATAAGAATCACTCTCCTATGAAAGCAAATGAGTAAACTAAACTCATGGAGTTTAAGCCCTGTTATTATTTATAAGTATGTTTACAGAAATCCTAATGTTAAGAAATGAAAATGCATCAGTTAATCAGTTTGGGGATCCATATATTTATAAATCATTTTACCCAGTTGGAAAAGCATTTTTATCAAAGCCTTCTTCATATTTAAGTTAAAAGAGTTTGGTATTTTTGCATTAATGACTCATATCAGCATTTTTACCTTAATATTAGTGGGTAGAGTTTACTATTCTAATCACCAAACATACTTGGCCATCAGAAGTCCTAGGGCCTGGGTTTGGATGATGGAGATTTTATACATTCTGGTCTCTGATGCTATCAATTTGGGATCTGGTTGGCCAGATCAATAACCTAGGGTTATTGGCTACTGTTATAGAGCCTTCTAAACCTGCAGCTGCTCGCTGTGGACACAGCAAGCAGTCACTGACATGGGTTGTGAAAAAAGGGGATAATTTGTTGTAAAGTACATATCAAGGTACTGGACAGTTGTCTGTTCCGGGGAGTCAGATAAAGTTTTTTGCAGATGGAAGATGGGGTTGCAAGATGCACGTGCAGTTCATGACCAGGTCTCTCTTTACTCAGTCATGCTCATGGCCCTCCGCTGATTGGTCAGGGATATGGTGTCATTTTGGGAATGTGAGCGACAAAATGAGTTCCAGTTACTCAGCTGGTAGTTAGTTGTGCTTGAGGCATAAAAGACTCTCAGTACTGCACATTATGTAATTATCACTGGGGGAGATAAATTGCCTCATATGTCATGTGATCAGGAACCTTTAGGGTTGGCCATTCCACCTCTTCAATTGAGTGAGTTAATTTTATTCAGCAACTGATTTGTAGTTAGTGAAGTACAGCAGGAAACTTTAAGGAATGAGAGGCTAGGAGACTGTAGAAGAGGTCTTGATGGTATCTAGCACCTGAATCAAAAGGCCTTAATGCCTTGATATACATCCTTGATGTCACTACTGTGATTAGAGAAAGCAGAAATTCTGTGGGGTCACATCATACAACAAAAAAGCTGATTTGTTCCATTCCCTTTGGGCCATGAAAATAAATTGTTTCATGTTGCCTTCGTATGGGTTGGTGAAAAATTAAATTTAATATGTTTTATATTATTTGAACATGCCTGGTTTCCATTTTTTCTGACTACAATGGCCTTAATGTGTTACCATTTCAAACTGCTGAGTTATATTGATAAGACCTAATTGAAAATCATGTGTTGTATTTTAATTGGATTAACTTGCAAATTTTACAGGTAGTTATCTACTGTTTATGGATAACCTTTTTAAAATTCTAGTTTCACAAAAGGTCAATTATGAGTTTTTAAAAGATAAGAGCATTTTAAGAATATTTAGGAAGACTTCTGCACATACACAGAAGCAAATGCATCAACACTTGTAACCAAGTCACACAGCGTTACGTGCATTATGCAGGTCGAGCACCCCTTGAGTCAAAATAACAACTTCTTTTATAAATATGCTTTGAAGAGGCTAGTTTTTCCTCAGAACTCTGTCCTTAGAAAGTGTGTGTGTCAGCTCTGACAAATTCTCCTGAGCACTGTTGATGACAAGAATGGAAAAATTTTTAATCAGTCAAAAAATATTTATTGGGTTCCCCCTTTTTTGTGTAGTTTGTGGAGGCCTCTGCGCTTAGGAGGCACATAGAAAAGTAGGAGGTTTGGCATTGATAGAAATTAGCAATGCAAGCACTTAATATTCAAGTGCCAAAGTATGTAATGGAAACTTAAGCGCTAGCTACCTTGAGACAGGTACATGCAAAATTAGACCTCTTAGGACAAGGAAAGATACATATTTTCCATATGGAGTTAAAGGTAGAGTCTGGAGCTGTACAGGTATTTTCATAGACTTTATGTATTTGACAGACAAGCAATTAGTTAATGTACTAATTTATTCTGGCCTAGTATATGTGCCATCTAAGTAAAATATGAGTAACCATTTTATATGAGAAGGACAAAGATATCTAGCATTAAGATATTGAGCAGGGATGCTTCAGGAAAAATGGTACATAATTGTTACAAATGGAAATGTACAAGTAAAACGAAAAGGCTGTGCTGCTGATTACATATTTCAAATATGGATTTGTGAAAATGTTACATATTAAGCACCTTCTAAAATACGACCCTTAAAAGGCACTTTAAAATATTTTCAAGATGCAGTATGTTGCATGTATCCCTTTTACTATTTGTACGTGTCTGACTTTTGAAGTATTAGTGCATACAAGCACAGATACAGAGTCTACGTTGTCACAGAGATGCACATATGGAGACAAGTAGACATAGCTATCAATAAGAATATGTAGTACCTGCTATTCTAAGAATAACTTTATGGAAATCAGAAGATAAAGTTCCTTCCTTTGCCAGATGAAAGGAGGGGTTGTGATTTCAGTGATGCTTGCCACACTGCGTTGGGGGCTGTTGTGCAGTGAGCTGTATGCTTGCGCATAATAATTCAGTAGGACACAGAAGTTAACAATGTCATTGGTAAGTGTAAATTTGAATCCAAGTCTAGCTTATACATGTTATAATTTTAGAAATTAGTCTCTCTGAATCTATGTGCAATCATGAATAAAGAGGTAATAGTATTAGAATGTTTAAATAGATTATTTGATATAAGCTTGTGTATGTACACAAGGAATTGTTTCAATCTTCTGCTCATAGTCACATGCACTCTGAACCCATCATTTCCCTTGTTGGCAACTTAGCAATAACCTGGATGGGTATCTGGAAAAAATAACTGTAGATAGAAATGAAAACTAGATGATGTTAAGAATAATTCTGTAACTTATTTTGGGGTAAGAGGGACTGTGCTGATGTACTTACTGTGTTGAGTATGTACTGTACCCTTTTTAGATAATTATTTAGTGCTTCTATATGATACTGGGAGAAATTAAGCATGTTATCCAAGTATCCATGAGATCGTAACTTAGCGGCCAAGCCCTGTTGAGCTTAGTTTTTCTTAGTTCATGGCCTTAACTATCTCTCAACCACTTTACTCACACTAGATCTCTGCAATTTGAGTAGCTGTACCAGTCATGCTCTTGTGGCTTCTTATGAAAAATAGATATGTCTTGGTCTGATATTGTGGCATGGATGATAATGCCATCCCCCAACACACCAGATCCCAAATGGGCACTGGTTTATGTCCTGGCTTTTCCATGTCCAATCCAGCTTCCTGCTGTAGGCCTGGAGAAACCCGTGATAGATGGCTGAAGCTCTTGGGCCCTTAGCTTCAAGTGGGGGACCTGGATGAAGCTCCTAGTCGCTGGCTTTGGCCTGGCACAGTAGGGGCCAATGAGGATATCCAGGGAGTGAATCAGTGGGTGGAAGTTTTCATTAACTCTGTTTTTCTTCTAATCTAACTTTCAGAATATATACATGCATTTTGTAGAAACAAAAAAATTACAACTAACTACGTGAGGTAGTACTGAAGCAACTTGTCTACATTATTCCATTCCCTGAAGCAGATGATATGGAATACTGGGAGGAGGTAATAAGATCCTGCCATTCAGCCTGCTCAGAGTCTGCTCAATAGTGTTCAGGGGTCAGACCTTTGGTTTAGTGACGTAGGATTTCACCTATTTTATAGACAACTCTTATTGGAGTACCAGTTCAAGTTCTGGTTGCTCTGTTTTTTCTGATCCATCTCCCTATTAAAGCACTTGAGGAAGTAGTGGAAGATGGCCCATGAACTTGGACCCTGTCCCACGCATGGGAGACCCAGAAGGAGTTATAACTCTGGATTCTGACCTGGCACAGCCATGGTCATGGTGGGCATTTGGGGGAGTTACACAAAAGTTGGGTGTGACCCCTTTCCCTCCTTCAGTCACCCTCCCTCTCCCTCTTTCCTTGGTCTGTCTGCTTGGTCCATCTGTCTGCCTATCTCAGTCATTCTGCTTTTCAGATATATAAAATCCTTACAAAGTGGCATTTGACAAATAACATGGATCCCATTTGTAATTGTTATCTTTTGTAAACTTGCCATGGACCCTTAATTAGTACATACTTACTGCTCTTAAGGGAACAACAGGATTGAGTTCCTGAAAGCAGCTACTCAGAATTTCTCTTTGTGAAATCTATGAGGATCATATTTGATAGGTCTTCCAGGCTGTGCCAAACAGCAAAACCACCAACAAAAACCACAAAGATGTGAAAAATGCTGTGCTAAATAGTCTGCAAAAAGAACACAAGTGTTTACATCCTAAGAACTGAAAAAATACAACAGAATTTCCTTGTATAACAGCAGATGAAAATATACAAGTTGGGTAACTCAATTTTTTTTTTTTTTTGCTGCATTTTCCATTAGTTACAGAGGACTGGGAAAGTGACACAAGAATTGTGTTGGCATTACTTTAGGGAGCAGGACCCTTTACAAGTTAAGGTGTAACACTCAAATTTTCAGACTTTGGAGCGTTTTGAACTTTGTACTTTCAAATTAGATATAGTTAGTCATTAAGTTCTATGTGAATATACTCCATATCTGAAAAAAAAATCCAAATGTGAAACATAATTTGTTTGAAGTATTTTGGGTAAGGACACTCAGTAGGTGATGCTGCTACAAGTCATGTATGCATGTGAAAAAGGCTCTGCAGGAAGCCGTGGTCAGCCAGGATTTCTGTACAGCAGCAGCAGGAGGAAGGCCAGCATAGATTTGACATTCCTGTGGAGTTCTGGAAAAGGGTTTTACTTGGCATCTATTGTAGATGCCTTCATTTTCACTCAAAAATGCTCTTCTAGTATCACTTGAGTGCTCACATATTCTTGAAAATTCTTCCGCTTCCCAGTGGTAGAAGGCCTTCTTTTTTGTGCTTTTTCCCCTTCTTCTATGAACAGATTTCTATGTTGAAAGAGGTTTGTTCTTTCATCTGGTAGAAGTTTCCTGAGACCGAATATAAAAATTGTCGAGAATAGATTCTTTTGAGCAAACATATGTCATCAAAGTGACAGAGAAATTCTGTTCCTGTCAATGTGCATGTGCTTTGGATCTCTGAGTTGTCCTGTGTGGGAGAGGGCATGGGGATTAGGCAGAGCAAACCACCCTGTGTTTTTGGTCTCTCTGTAAAGAAGAAGAGATTTCCTAGAATAGAAGGGCATCCCATCACTCTTGCCAAAGGCTGGCCCTTCATCCACAGGGGGCAGAATCAGCATATAGTCTGTACTTCCGTTCTCACTAGTATTCACCTTGTTTCTATAACCCACGCAGGCCATCATGGCGCAACTACCACAGGAGGAAAAGGCAAAAATAGCTGAGCAAGTGGAGATTTTTCACCAAGAAAAAAGCAAGCTGGATGCTGAAGTGGCCAAGTGGGATGACAGCGGCAATGACATCATTGTACTAGCCAAGCAGATGTGTATGATCATGATGGAGATGACAGACTTCACAAGGTGAGGTCCCAAGACCCCAGGGACATGAGTATTTTCATGAAACCCAGAAAGGTAGCACTATGTATCAGCATGTGAAACCTGCTGGAAAAAAATTAGATCATAGTAAGGTAAGGTTGCAATAAAATAAATTTTCATGTGCAAGTCAATGATCTGAGCTTCATTCCACGTGGAGAGGTCAAGGAAAATGAATTTATTTTTATAATTATTATCATATTAATTATATATCCTTAGGCAGTCAAAAAAATCTGACTTCAAGGGTGAGTCATTCATAGTTGGTCTGTTCTGGTTTTCAATATGTGTAAATTTTATCTTGAACATTTGGGAAAATATCTAAACATGTCTGCATGTGTATATACACATAATATAGTGCATTGCCAGCTCATGATACAGCCTTAATGTTAGTTCACATTTTACCTTTCTGCTCCAAGAAATGGGTATGATGATCTAAATTCTATAATCTTGACTTGGAAATTAAACATTGCATATGTAGTCCCATTAGTTCTGAGGATCAGTCAGCATTTTGTCACAGGCCTTTTTTTTGACCAGAGTTCTGTTTACATTTAGGTCTCTTAAATGAAGGCAGCATTTCTGCCTCTCCATTAGAACAGCAGTTGACTTGGGGAATATCTGTCTTTATATACAAAATGAGGAGAGGATCCTTGTTCTGTCAACTTCACAAACTCCACTGTGTAAATGCAGAGTGATAATATTTGTATAAATTGTGCTGCTGTATAAATATAGCCTATGGATTAAGTATGGCTTTGTTTTTGGAATACACGTATGCAAAGATACTTTCATGAATCACCATGGCATTTTATTATTAAAAGAATGTAAGATATATGGTCTTGTCAAGAAACCACTTTATGGGTGGCCTTTTTCACTAGGACTGTTGAGTTCTTCCACTAGGGAAGTTTGGAGCGACTCTGGGCTGTGATGACGTACAGAACATCTTTACGTCATCCTCTTTACCCTCTTCCTCTGGGCAATATGTGATGATGACATTGCTTGGTCCTTTTTTCACATATTGTAACATTATTTTTGGCTTCAGTGAACTGACTTTAGTGTTACAAGGGTGACCTTCAAGACTTTTTAAATGTCATTGTAATCATTAAAAATTCCAGTTTGTACATTTGGTTAGTGTTGCTTGGTGCCATGGATCTATTTCACAATAAGTTATGGCAGAGAAATGTGTGAACTTTTATTTCCATTTGAATTTCCCATATATCAGACTATCCAGGCAACTTCAGTCATTGCTTTCACAAGGCGCATAGTGACTTAATATATTGGCTTTCAATATTTTATCAGTGTTTTATCTGAAGGAAATTATACAATCCATTAATTACATCACTAGAACAAATAACTTCATCAGTTTCAAGTGAATAATGAATTAAGTTATGTTGCAAGTCTAGATGAGAACAACATTTTATAATCTAAACTGTATATATAACTGTAGTCAAGAGAGATTTATATTTGAGGAGTCTTTTCTGTTAAATCAGACAGACATTTTAGTATTCAAAATATAGTTTTAAAGGGGAAAAGAAGTTCTGCTTCAACTTTACAAAGCCCGTATCCTCATTTTGTACTAATTTGAAAAACAGACTATCCAGTAGGCTACTGGGTATTACTTTTCACGATGTATGATGAGCAGTTTTGTGTCCCTTTGTGAGGACAAAGGGGAGGGGTAACAATAACAAATGACCAATAACCCAGGGAAGGGTGTGAGCTGGACAGGCAACAGAAAGCTGAGGCATTGCTGGCCACCTCTGCCTACAGAGCAGGCGCCCTCGGGCCCAGTGGCGGCTGACTTAACTCCCTGCTTTCTGGCACAAAAAAGTCTTGTAATCATGCCAAACGTAGTCTTCTAAAGGCCAGTGGAAAATATATATGATGCAAAACTATGACTTTCAGAGTTTTCTTGTGGCAAAATAATTGAACTTTCCTATGAATGTTTTGAAGCATCTTGTATTTGAAGGTAAAAGGAGTTGATGAGATTTAGACTTGGTTACTCTTTATTCATGTGCTCCATGGGCTTTTTAGTGCAAAGATTACCCTTGCATATATTATCTTGTTGTTTTATTCTTATCACTAGCTAATTCATTAATTTGATTCAGTAGTCTCAATGATATCCACTCCATTATTATTAAAATTAGAGAGGTTCTGCCTCATTATTTGTGTAATAACTTCTTCACGGAGGATAAAACTGATTATGCCTCATGTCTTTTTGCTGTTGGTCCCTGGCTTCCATCTAAGGTAGAAGCATTTTCCTGCATGAGTGAATTTATGCTTTTTTTTTCTTTCTAGAAAGCAATACCGTGTTCATTTTCTAAAGGTATGGAGCTGGCACTAGCTCATTTATTTGCCTAGCAAGGAACAATGCCATCTCTTGAAATTAACCTTAAATTATGGTCTTGAAAGAAGCAGAATTGACATAAGAAAAAGAAAGCTTTACACATAAAACCAGCTATGAACTATTTGCCACCAGACTCACATACCATGTGATCGTCCTTTCCTCCCCACATCTTGTTCCCACCTTAGTTGGGATGCTCAGTATTCCCAAGTCTAATTCTCTACCCATGTCAGTGATCACATCTGTCCCTTAAAGAGTAGTGATCCAGCTGGCTTTAGCAAAACTTTGACTACCTACTCTTTCTACAAAGCAAAAGTCTTTGTATTTTTGCTGTTTGGTGCTTAGGCTGTTGCATGTACGTATTTAAAATTTTACCTTGCGGACATAAAAATTCAAAAGGCACCCCCAAAATACTTCATCTCACAATCGTGCTGTCCTGAGTTCTCAGAATTTCCGATTCATTAAGGTGTTCATCTTTGCTATCTTCATATGGCTACAGCTAACTGGTGCTATTTCCCAAGTGTGTTTTATGGAGCTCTGCTTCTGAAAATATGTCTCTAGTCCTATACATTTGAAAATATCCTCCTTATATGTTGTAGATCATTATTAGAGAATCTCAACTATTTTCACAAGTGAAGTGCATTGAGATCACAAAAGAAAATCATCCAACCTGGATGGACATCGGATTTGAACTATGAGATTTAAGTACATTAAGGATTGATACTTATTACCATTTCCTTTATAAAAGTGAAGTAACAAAAAAGAGGTATACTTTAATGGGATTTTTTGGTGCCTGTAAATATTGGCCCCTTAACAGAAATGATTTCTGACCAAATGAGAGGAGGTTGCAAGAATCCATATAGCAGAGAGAATCCCATGGCTTTATCTGAAACAAAATTAAAACATTTAGTTGCAGTAATAGACGATATCATTAAGAACAGAAAATTTTCCAGAACACCTGATAAAATTTCAAAAATAAAATGCAGTCTAAGCTCTAGAGTAAAGCAAGAGGGATACATCATCACTTTGAGACTGCGTTAACAGGCTGGTCTGTCACACTGCTTTTCATTGATATGAAGACTCAGATTTGGGATCTCTTCCTAGTTTTGATGTTAGCATTGCTTTGTGTTTCACTTTCTCCTTACCGTTATAACTGCAGCTCATTTAGATTTATGCTGTGCAATACAGTAGACAAGAGTGTGACTGTTTAAATAATTTTTATTGTGAGAAGTAGATATCATAAGGTTTACCATTAAATCCCTGTGTAAGTGTATAGGTCACATTTTTGGGCAACCATTGTCATCATTCATTTACAAGATGATATAATATTCTCACAAATATACTCACTAATTCTCATTTCCTGAAGCTCCTTGTAAACTGTCACTCTCTTTTATTTTCTTGCATTTGAGTACTCTAAGTATCCCATGTTAGTAGACTGATGGAAGTAGTTTTCATTGTGGTTACTGGATTATTTCACATGCCATGTTTTTAAGATTCTTAATATCGTAGCATGTATTTGAATGTCCCTCCTTTCTAAGGCTAAATAAGATTGCATTTCTGATACATTACATGAATTCATTCAGCTGTTAATGGATATTTTCATTGTTGCTATCTTTTGGGCTGTTTTGAGTAATGCTGCTCTGAATATGAGCATTGAAAGGCATTTTCAAGGCTTTTATTTCTCCCAGATATATACCTGTAAGAAGAGATGCAAGATTTTTTTGAGAAATCACTACTTTTTTTGCCATGTCTGTTTCTACCAACAATAGAAAGGCATTCCAATTTATCTGTCATTTCCTATAACAGTTTGTATTTTCTCATTTTTCTGAGATTTTATTTTCTGTGGTATCCATTCTAATGGGTATGGAATAATATCTCATTGTGATTTTGATATGCATTTATCTAAGGATTAGTGATAGTGCAGTTCTTTTCTTGAGCTGGGTAGCCATTGTATGTCTTTTGTAAAAATCTCTATTCATGCTATTTGTATTTTAATTGGATTATTGGTTTTGCTTTCTTTGAGTCACAAAAATTCATTTTATACAGGTTAATAATTCCTTATCAGATAATAAGATTTGTACATTCTTATTGTGAATTGCCTTGTAAGTTTTTTTTTAACATGAAAAATTTACTTTTGATCATTTTTATTTCTGTAGGTTAAGCTTCTGGTAGTATAAGTAGTCATTTCCAAATAAAATAAGACATTTGGGGCTTT
The DNA here is from genome assembly GCF_017591425.1 of Ochotona curzoniae. Lineage (NCBI taxonomy): Eukaryota > Metazoa > Chordata > Mammalia > Lagomorpha > Ochotonidae > Ochotona > Ochotona curzoniae. The sequence continues at coordinate 58,151,105 of NW_024466599.1, read as the reverse complement.
TTTCTAACAGTTTTTGTAGTAATCTTATATTTAGGCTCCCTTTCTTTGAGATAGCATTTTTAATATATATCATAGTCAAAGGATCAGTGGTGCTTGATAGGGCACAGATTCATTGTTTTTGCAGGTAGTAGACTTTTCAAGGATCATTTCTTGAAGGCCGTCCTTCTTATGTTACCTTAATCATCAATTTGAGTTCCAAGATACAATTTTCTATTTGGGGGGAAAAAATGCCTTTGAGATTTTGTTAAGGATTGCAGCAGACTTGCAGATGTTTTTGGTGCTATTGATGTGTGAATGCTAGGATATCCAAATCATGTACATGGTATAACTTTCCATTTATTTATATCACCTTTGATTTTTGTGTGTGGCATTTGAAATTGTCTGCATGCGAATATTTTCTGCTTGACTAAATATTTTCTGCATGGCTAAATCTATTCTGAATGTTTTCACTTTGATGATATTTAAGTTCAAACATTAAAATTTGTTCTCTTCATTTTTTAATGATTATCAGTACTATGCTAATGCACAAAAGACATGTGCATTTTTATTTTGTGTCCTGCAACTTTCCTGAATTCATTCTTTCCAGTTATTTTTAGTGGAATACTTAGGATTGTCTACATACAAGATCATATCATATGCAGGGATAATTTTACATTTTCCTTCACAATTTGTGTGCATTTTGTTACTTACCTACATGCTCTGAATCTGGACTTTTAAGAATTATGTCAAATAGAAGGATAAAAATGGGCATTCTTCTATTGACCTTCATCTTAAAGGAAAAGCTTTCAGTCTTTCACTGTTAAGTATGATGTTAGGAATGACATTCAAAATCGTAAGATGAAACATAATTGGAAAATTATTTGATAATCTATTTTTAGGCTAAACAATGAATTTATCACAGGACCTGGTAACTTCATTGTTGGGTATTTATCCACAATGAAAACTTAAATACACCTAAAATCTTCTGTAGTAATATTTGCACCAGCTTTATTAATATTCAGCTAAAACTGGAAACTACTCATACAATTTTCACTGTGAACATTGTTAAAGAAACCGGAAGAGCTATACTAGTGCTACTACTTAACAATGAACTAATGCAACAACTTAATGCAAAAACCTTAAGGAAATTTGATCAGTGAATCTGTCTTATAAGATTGTGTACATTTTGATTTGATTTAGGTAGTAGTCTTGAACTCATTTACAGGGATGGAGAACAAATAGTGATTACTGGGTGTGAGAGAATACAGTGGGTGGTACATAGAGCAGGACAGAACTGGGAGATAATGTGTGTGGAGACGTTTCAGATACTCTGAGTTACATGACACTACCCACGTGGTGAAATTGAATTAGATTTATACACCCCAAAGCATAGGAATAACTAAGATGTAGCCACCATCTCCATGGACTTTACTAATTCCAGTGTCCTGTTCTATGGTTATACCAGCTGCTCTTACTGGAGAAGGCCATGGAAAGGGTCCACAGGACATCCCCATACGTACTGCCATTTCCTTTGCTTCTTGAGATCTTTCACTGTTCATGTTCAAAATTAAAAAAAATAAGAAAAAAAATTTTTAGTGCCAAGATAAATATCTGTAAATATTTTTTTCAGCTACCTCTGAGAATATCAGTGTTACAATGATTAATGAAGTACTTTTTAAAATTTCCTTTCTTCCTGTCCTGTATTTTAAAAAAAGTTTAGCATTGGGCTTAGCTTTCCTTTAATGGTTAATTGCTCTCTAAGCAAAATGTGTATTTTTTTTTATGAGTGTTTTCTTAACAGATTTCTTCATTTCATGATAATGCAGCTGTTCATATATTTGAAAGTTATCTACTGGTTAGGTTTGATAAATTATATTTTCCTAGAAAGAGACATCACCAAGGTTTTCAAATCTGCGTGTATTTAAGGAAAGCAAGTGCATGAAACTTTAAATTTCATGTTTTCTGAAGTATTTCACTTTGACCATTTCAATTTCTTGATTCTGTTTCTCCTATTCAGAATAACCTTAATATATGTTTTTGTTTTGCATCAGCTTTAATGTTTATTATTTATAGTGTAATTTTTTTTGAGGCATCAGTCTCTCAAATTTTATTCCCAAATTAGTGAACTGGATATTTCGTTGGTGCTTTTGTTACTTGTTTCATTTTCATGTATTATGTAATTATGTCTTTTTTGTCTAATCACATTTCTTTCGCTGTTCTTATAAGAACATGCCATATTTAGCATGAACGGCCCTCTGTTGTCATCTAGGTTTCGTGTCCAGTTGCCTCCGTGTGTGGCAGCGAGATTTGATTGGTTTTTTTGGGGGTTTCTGTTTCTTGGTTTCATGAGGAGCTATGTGATGTCAACATTTGTATGAATTTTAACATTTTTTATTTTTAATATTTATTTTTATTGGAAAGGCAGATTTACAGAGAGGAGAGAGATCTTCAATCTGCCGGTTCACTCCCCAAGTGGCCGCATTGGCTGCAGTTGAGCCAATCCGAAGCCAGGAGCTTCTTTTGGGTCTTTCACATGGGTGTAGGGTCTCGAGGCTTTGAGCCATCCTTAACTGATTTCCCAGGCCACAATCGGGGAACTGGAAGGGAAGTTGAGCATCTGGGATATGGAATAGTGCCCCTATGGGATCCTGGTGCCTGCGAGGCAGGACTTTAGCCACTAGGCTACCACACTGGGCCCTACGCATTTTCATTGTATGAAGTGCTGCTATGAACCCAGTTCACAGCTTTTTTTTGAACAAACTTGAATTGAATCTACAATAAGAACTCCAAAGTCTTCATTTTTAAAAAATGAGTATTTATATATGTATATATATATATACATTTTTCTAAAGATTTACTTATTTTTATTAGAAAGGCAGATTTACAGAGAGAAAAAGAAAGATCTTCTATCTCCTGGTTTACTCTCCCAGTTGGCACAATGGATGGAACTGAGTCGATCTGAAGTCAGGTGCTTCTTTGGGTCTCATTAAATAAAGCCTCCAGTGTAAAGCAAAATCCAAGATCCTGTTTACTTGGTCCACACGGTGGCAGCCTGGGGCTCAAGCTGCGCTTGTGGACATTCTTGATAACAATACATGCTGTCAGAATTAACCATGGATAAATGATTAAAAATCATTGATTATTGCCACGTCAAATTCATGAGGACGTGTTTTCCCATCTTTTGAAATTCTTGAAATACGTATGATTGTTAGCAGTGAAAAATTAAGAGCAATGTGTAACTCTTGAAAGCAAAGATGTATCAACAAATATTTTTTTCAAAATAAAATTGCAGGAAATATTTTTCTAAGGTCTGGAAGTTACAGAGAAATATGTATTAATGAGAACATGTATTGACAGATTCTACATCTAAACTTTTCTTTACCTCTGAACAAAGGGAAACACATTTATTTACATGTAACTTTTCATTTACATATTTTTGATGCAGCGTATTTGCCTTTTTCTTTATTATAAATATGTGAAAGATTTATGGTACTAAATAGTTAACCAATATGAAAATATTGGAATAGTTTAGAAAAGTAAACATAGTTACTATCATACTACATATTGTGTATTTGATCCCAAGACAGATATTTACAGAAATAGGTGAAGTTCTAACAATCTGGCCATTTCTAAGTTAAATGAAATAATTACTTTTCATAATGTTAAGTTGGATTCCAAACTTAAATAGCATAATATAAACATAATGGACATGCATAGCGCAGTATGCATCTCTGCATCCAGAGCAAAGATGGGACTCCTGGTGAAACTGTTGACTGTATCCTGACAATAGGATGCTGGACTCTCTGCCATCGCCTGTGCCTTCAATGCCAGGAAACACTTCAATAGTAGAATGATGGACACATGCCTGCTTGTGAAGGTTACCCACTGTAATAACAGAAAAGAAATCTTTAGGCAGAGGAGAGGACTTGTGGGAGCCTATGGAACTGTATCATAAAATAATTTAAAAATTAAACACAATGTATATGATATACAAAAGAATTGGTACATTTAGTTTTGTAAGACTTAGAATTTTACTTGGGTACCTGCAGATGAGTTTGTTCAGTGTTTGTTCATTTTATTCGCTAATGGGGGAGTGGTGATATTTCTTTGATAGAGGTACTATGAGGATAAAAGCGAAGTAATGTGCTCACATCGTCAGGTGCTTGATGTATGTATGTTAAAAATTCCATAGTTTTGCAGTAATCGCCCTCTAAACTAACAACTTAACAATGCAGAAATGAATGTAAAGGAAAGAATGTGAACATGCCTATCGGAACAAGGGAAGTATTGCCTGAATGAATGGAAAATAACGGTTAAAATGAAAACACAGATAATATATAGCCAATGCCAAAAAATGAAACCCCTAGCCATATTAGTGGACAAAGGATATGATAGTTTCATGTTTCTTTTCAGCAAGTGGATTTGTAATAATGTTGTCTATGTTGTTTTAGAGGTAAAGGACCATTGAAAAATACATCTGATGTCATTAACGCTGCCAAGAAAATTGCTGAAGCAGGTTCTCGAATGGACAAATTAGCCCGTGCAGTGGCTGATCAGGTAATGGAAGTGGAAGAGCTGGGTACATGTGCTGAGTGGAATTGTTAATTAGCACTTGGTTCTATCATCGCTTTTATGCACACTGTAAGTGATTCTGAAGAATGAACTGTGGAGCATCAGGAATATTTTACAAACCGGACACTGCCTGTGCTCATATAGAGCTAATGAGAAAGGGAGATTGTGATTAGGAGAGACTCCTACAGCCACGGCCAGAGATGCTTAAAGAAAAAACACCCATTATTTAGGAAGAACAAGCAAGAGTGCTGCGTTACTCCAGGCATCCACAAGAACAGTTCGTGGTCCTAGATATGGCAGGAAGGGGGACAAAAAAAATGCAGAATTTATTTTTATTCTTGGTGTCTTGGCTTAAATATTATCTTTCATAGAGATTCTCATATAGAGTTTTCTTTATAAATAGGCTTGATATTGATTTCTCAATAGTTCAAAACCCCATTGGAAGGGGATGGCATTCTGAAGTCAGGCCAGCCAGTGATAAATTTGGATATCCCTTCACATTTGCAAGGTTTTTTAATCTTCTGGGATCACCTATCAGTTATTGTATGGCTCATATGTCTGCAATGTCCTGGGATGGTTCAGGATGAATTAGTAGCTGAGAACTTGTGCCAGCTCATCCTTGTGGGTTGCAATGACTCAAGAATTTGAGCCACCACTGCCTTCCCTGAGTGTGAATCGACAGGAACCCGAATTTGAAGCAGAGTGATAGAGATTTGAAATCGGACACTCTGACGTGTGACTGGCCAAGAGTTGCTGGCCTCACCACTGTGCAGCAATGCCTTTACTTAAAGTTTTTATTTTATTTGTGTGTGCCTGCGTGCGTGTGTATGCTCACAGGAAACTTTATGTTGTGCTTGCACATTCTGTTGACTGATTTAATGAGGGAAAATTTGAGGATAAAAAGTAACCTGCCTATGGGCACAGTATCAGATTATGTAGAGGTATAATGGATTTTGATGCATTGGTTTCTTTAAGCAGTGACAGGGAAGGACTCCACCTTGACAAAGTGGCATGGGGCAGGAAGAGGATGAAAGCAGAGGCTGGGGGATTTTTTGTGGCATCATGTTTTAAGTGTAGTATTAAGAAACGAGAAATTTTATTTTTGCTATTTAAAACTGATCTCACAGTCATGCTTTTTGATGTTTATAATTATACTTTGTCATAAAGTGATTAATCCAAATGATCAAGAAATCTTATTCTAACTTAGACTCAACAATTTCAGAAGCAAGTGAAATTCTCAAAATATCTTTTATGGTTGCAGACAAAAATAGTACTGAATCACACCTTAATGTTTGAGTGTATTTCTGTACTTATCATTTTATTTGGCTTCAAATTGAATTCTAACATCCTTCTCTAAATTTCTTATTGCAGAAATATTCCATTTATTCTAAGGCTACTTTAGGCAATACACTTTTCTAGATAAGTGAGAGTATCCCTTTTATCAGCAGGGGGTTTACGCACTGAATCAGTTCCAATGCAATGTATCTTAAAATATAAAATTAGCTCCTACAATAAAAATATTATATATTTACGTGAATTTCTTTGCTATACTCTTCAATTTAATGATGCTCTCTGAAAATAGATGACATGGGTTAGTTTGTTCCTCATCGGTTGCCCTAGTGGCTTATGGTTGTTGTCATTGTCCTGCTTGTTTTACCTTGCTTATCCGTTAATATTATAGTTAGTCCTTTAAATGCTACTCTCTCAGAGCCAGAATCCTTCATGTCAGATGCTAAAGCAAAATCCCTGATGATTCTTCCATCAGGTTAAACTGTTAGAATTAGACTCCAAGACTGCTTTTAATATATTTATATACAAGATGGATAAACTTAGGAAATATCATTTGCTTTTAAATCTTCAGGAAATATTGTTAGAGGAGATAACTCATTAAACAGTGCAATATTTTAGGAATCACCCTGTCCCTTTTCACACACACACACACAAATGCAGAGACAATTTGTAGAAGTTGAGAATTAAATGATTAGTATTTTTAAAAATATTTCTTTCAGAGATTTTGTTTATTTGAAGAGTTACAGAGAGACAGAAGGAGGGAGAAATGTTTGATATGCTGTTTCACTTGGCAAATGATGTAATGACTCACCAGTATAGGGCCATACTGAAAGCAGGAGCCAGGAGCTTCCTCCAGCTGTTGCATTTGATGCAGGGCCCCAAAGACTTGGGCCATCTTCTGCTTTCCCAAGCCCATTAGCAGGGAGCCAGATCAGAAGTGGAGTGAATAGGACTTGAAGTGAAGTGATGATATAGACAGCAGCTTAACTCACTGTATCACAACAAAGTCTCAGCAATAGTATTGCTAATTTCAAAGCAATATTCACTATCAAGCAAACAGTCTAAGTTGGATATATTCCTATAGCTTTATATCTATTCCAGAAAGTTCATGAAGAAGAGGTGTGAGACAATGAACATGAAGGCATACAAAAAAAAAAATCAACCTCAAAAGAATGCCATTCTTATCTGCAAATGTTGCGGGTACCTAGGGTACGACAGGATGATCAGAGACCATTGAGTGTGAGATTTGCAAGAGAACATTTTCTGGGAGTAAAAATGAGTGCAGTTTGAATGGGTTGTCCGTTATGATTTGAATCTCAACATCAAAAAGTATGTTTAGATTGCTCAGCTTCAACAGTTGAGCTGTGATTCTTGGTTTAAAATGTTTAGACACTTGTTTGCAGCAATGAGGCAACGTGAAGCATAGACAAGAAGAGTAACGATATGTGGAAAATAAAACACACATCACATTGTGAAATTCTAGAATTAGCTTGAGACTATGAGGAAATACTTGAATGATATTTAAAGGTGGACTTCAGAGGCACACATTATTGCTTAAATGCGGCCCATTTTTTAACGTAGTCTGTCACCTGCTGTGGACGTACTTGCCTTTTCTTTGCTAATGTTTTAATCTTAATAGGTTATGTCTTTTTTAAAGTCTACCTTGATTTCCTGTTTTTTTCTGACCGCCAAGCCCTTTATATTGCTTTGTTAACTGCATTGCATTGAATGAACAATATAAAGTAGATTTGTTACCTTTATTTTGTCTGAAAATGTTTTATGAATACTGGAGACACACATGGTGTATCAACTTTTTATGGGCTGTTTGGCTTTTAATTACTGTTATATTAAGACAAAACTCTCAGTTTAGGGACAGGTGTAGTGAGTGGGTAAAGCTGCCACCTGCAGTGCTGGCATGCTGTATGGATATTATATGTTCCCTGGCTATTCCACTTCCACCCATTTCCCTGTTAATGGCCTAGAGGAAACAGCAAGATAGCCCAACTGCTTGTTCTCTGTCACCCATGTAGAAAACCAGAAGACGCCATTGGCTCCGGTGTGGGGCCAACATCTTGGGGCATCTGTGGACTGAATCAATGGAAGGAAGAGCACTCTGTCTCTTCCTGCCTTTTTGTAATCCTGCCTTTCAAATAAAAAATAAACAAAAACTTTCAGTTTAATTTACCACAAGGCATTGTATCAAAATCTTTGCCAACTCTCTTGGGAGGCATCATTTGGAGTTAATTGCTTCCAGTATATGAGTCTCTAGAGAAGGATAAATATTACAGTATTAACTACATGTAGGAAGCACAAAAAAGTCTCTGAGGGATTCCTTGATACTTGCAGTTAGTGAAAAAATAACCCTATAATGAGAGTATTGTATATTAAAGGAGCTCCATTATTGGTTACTTAGTAAATGGTTGTATGAAACCGTTGACTTAGCAACACTAATGCAACAGTTCTGTTTTTTAAACTTGAAGGAAATGTAGCTTAGTCATTCTACTAAGGTCTTATTTCAAAAAGATGCTATACTTTTAGTCTCTAGGTACTTAGTTGGGAATAATAATTCATTAAGAATCTGGTGAATGTAAATTTTTTAGAGTATCTTTTTGAAAGGTAAATTTATGGAATGAGATATATAAAAATGTTTGATCTACTGGCTCACTCTCCAAGTGGCTGATTGATCGGAGCTGAGCCAGCCCAAATCCAGGAACCAGGACCTCCCTTGCGGGTCTCCCACAGGAGTGTAGGGGCCCAAGGACTTGAACCATCTTCCACTTCTTTCTGAGGCTAACGGAGATGGAAGGAAGTAAAACACCCAGGAAATGAACTAGCACCCATCTGGGACGCCAGTGCTGTAACATGGAGGATTAGTCAATTGAGCTACCACATCAGCCCCAAATGTACATTATTTTTCAGTAAGTGCCGAATTCAGCCAGAATAATATTGAATGATAATGAATGGTCGAAGCATCTCAAGCCAAGCTTGTGGTAGCAATGGAAATATTTCAATACTCGGTAGCTGTTAGTTTTAAGAAGTCATGTACATGGCTATAGAAACCCTCTGAGAAGCCTAGTACCAATATTCACTTATTTAAACCACAGAATTCAAATTTCCTACTAGGTGTTCTGCTGCATCCCTACACGGGCTCTGTGAAAAATCTTAAGAACATATTAGCTGCAATTTTGTTCCATCTGTGTCTCTTACAGTGGACATGAACTGCTTCAGAGTTTTAGAGAAAGCTCTTCATGTTGCTCTATATTTGATAAATATTAAGATTTTAAATATGCACCAAGTTTCTTTTAGTAAATGACACATTTCTTAGAAAACCAACGTAAACAATTAACTTTCCCTCCCAAATGACTGAACTGAAACTGCCTCTTAAAATATGGCAGCGGTTGCTACACCAGCGAGTAAATTCTCTCACTCCTTCAATTTTCTACATTGAAATAGATTTTCACATAGTAAAGTTGGATAAAACTAGGAGGAAAATGATAAAATATTTAGTCTTGAGGAAAAACTGTTGAAAAGATTCATGAACACAAATACATATTCTCTTTATAAAGTTGTATGAAGAAAGACTGAGCTATCCTAAAGCCACTCTGTGTTCTTTCAAAAATAGGCCACAAGGAAGCGAAGGTAAAGGAATGTAACTAAGGCACGTGACTGTGAAGCCTTTTCTTCGTTGTCTCCTTGATGTAGCAAGCATCTGTACTAATTGAAGTCATGTTTGTTTCTTTTATAGTGTCCTGATTCAGCCTGTAAGCAGGATTTATTAGCCTACCTTCAAAGAATTGCCTTGTATTGCCATCAGCTTAATATCTGCAGCAAGGTGAAGGCGGAAGTGCAGAATCTTGGAGGAGAGCTCATAGTATCAGGGGTAAGCTGGGACCTGGGCTCCACAATGTTAAGTTCCCACTGTTGTACTTCAAAGCAAGCATTCTTGGCAACAGTACTCCTAAAAACGCCAAACTCCCGTGGTTTCAGAGAGACTTTTTAAACGTCAGTGTTATCACTATTATAGACCTTAGAATAACTCACAAAGAGCAATTTGATTTTCCAATTATCCCATGTTTATACTAACCTTGTAAAATCTCCATTCTTCTCAAGAAAACTAATTTTGTAGTCTGGAAAATCATTGCTAAGCTGTGACTATTAAAATTACTTGCGGTTGTGCTTATTTACTCATAATGAGTGTACCTTCCCTTTATTAGATCTAGTAATTTTCACTCCGTTCAGGAGCCAACCTCTCTATGTGTGGATATTCTTCACATATTAGAGATGATAGAAAAACAGTAGGAATTAATTTATCAGGTTCCAATGCATACTAGGTTATCAGTAGCTTTTGAAAAGCAAAATATGTTTGCATTTTATGTAGGCTGATGTGCTGTTGCTAAAACCTGACATGGTTGTCAAACACTAACAGTTATATATCCTTCCCTCAATCAATCCAGTGTTTTCTTTCTCATGAAAATATAAATTATCTGAACCATTTTCATCAAATTCATAGGAATAAGTTCAATAAATATTTAGAAAAATCACAATTTCTTGGCAAGATTTCCTAATGTATGTTTGAAGTTCTTCACCTTGGCTTTGTCTTCCCCAGTCCCCTTTTCTCAAAGCAGGGTGTCATTTATTACAAATCAATTGCAAGTTCAGAAGTGTGGCTCTGCCACCGTTGGTTCTTTTCCCAGTCAGCTATGATTCTGCCATTTTCAGTGCTGTATTAACATAAATATGATGCTATTTTTACAGTGAATGCCTGGTATAAATTTGGCTGGTCATGAAGCCAAAGTCTTCCTAATGCCATGTTTGGAAATGTAGTAATTTGATGATTTGATAAAAAAAATGTAAAAATCATTTTTGCACCCAGTGTTTTAATTATGAATCTGTTTGGCGTGTGGAAAGCATAACTGGGAAAAGAACTGATCTGGCTTGCATGAGGATACCATCTGGAAAGCTTGTTCCATGCAGTCCTCTTAGAGCCCAATCAATTGGCTATTTTGTGCCTTTTACCAAATGTCAGTCACCTCTTTGCATTTCCAAAATGATCCTGCTTCAACATTCTTGCACAACCAAGAGCTGTATGTCTTGCAATATGTCCTTTCTGGCACAATGGTAATTGCCAAGAATTTCTGGCCAAGAAGTGATCAAAACATTGCATCTCCCTTGCTTCTTTTCTTTTCTTGAGCCATGATGGTATAGTGACCCATACCCCTCAGCTTTCATATCCATCTGCATAGGGCACCTGTGAACCTAAGTGCTTTGTGTTCAGCTTGCCTTGTGTGCTTTCATTTGTTACTTTTCCAATCTTGTTATGTATGTGGATGCACAAAGCATCTTTGTGGATCTCTGACCGCACAAACTCATCTGGGCGATATTTGACTGGCAGAGCTGCTCTCCATCATCCTTTCAGTACCCATTGTCTGTCACTGCCACCAAACTTCATTCCCATTGTCTTCTTCATGTAGGTGTAGTCCCAAATCATCCCTGGCTTTTATCACTTGCACTGTTGGCATTTGCAGAGGTGTTTGAGTTCGAGAACACCATCAGGAAGCCTGATTCCTTCTTTGAGTCTTAGTGGCATAGTTGACGAATCCTTGCATGAGAGAAGGCTTCTTTTAACGGAATGTTATTGTGCCTTTTTAATAATTCAGAGTCAACTGCATTATAAAAGTTTGTTATCAATTGCTCAGTGATAGGCCTGCTCTTGGCCGCCTCATTGTTTGCTGTTTGGTGCCATACCTGCATCTGTATTTGCTGTCTTTGCTGCTTCTGCCTCCATCTTCTTCTTCATCCTCCTTCACTGATGTTAAATGGTGAAAAGTCAATATGATTATTTTGCAAAATAGCCATAAACGCCTGCCTTCTAAGTCATAAGAGTCAAGAGCGTGAGACCTTATACACACAAACATCCAATGATTTTGCCAAGAAAGTTAAATCCATGCTTTGGACTCCATTTATTTAAGTGTAAATTTGCCATTTTTTTTTTCAGGAGAAGCCATTGTAGATAAGAACGTGGTAACAAAAAAAAAATCAAGAATCTCTTTTCCATTTTCCAAGTGTGTTTTATACATGGGAGGCAATGCTATGGCTTCTTCTCTAACACCTAAATGGTCTGTTTTACAGAAATCAAAGAACCAACCAAAATAGAAGAGATTTGGACAGATCATTTCCATTTTTTCCAGAAAAATCAATACATTGTAAAACAAGAAGCCATGTTTACATTGTGCTATGCTGACATGATGAACATGTGTTAAAAAAGAAAGACACAATCAGGCATCCTGTCAGCATGTGTATGTGTAATGTGATTCTTTGTATACAAACTTGGAAAGTCAGATTGATTTGTTTGTTTTGGCTTGGGAGGTGCTAAGAGAAAACTGAATAGTTTCCATGGGCAAATTGGTGTAAAGGCTCTTCTTGAGTAATGATGATATGTCTTCTTATGGTTATTTGCATGACTGCCAACAAAGCCCATTAGTTGTTTGGTTGGAAATAATTATTTTTAATTCATTAGCTTAAACCATTCTTATTAGCTTAAGTATATCATTTTTACTGAATCACAACATAGAACACATACTTGGAGTCATTTTTTTTAACCTTGTTACTAAGGAAATAAAGGAAAAGAAAATATTCTTTTTTATTTTATGGAAGAATGGAAATGTGAAAAGATAGGGGACGCTTGAGTTCAAAAAATCCAAAAGCAAGCAAGTTTATAAACTAGCTTTATTTGTGACTTGGTTTAGCATTTACTTACTGTCTTAAGCCAGTTGACATATGTTTAGGAAAAAGGAATTTTGGAAAAAATAAAGGAAAGCAAGGAAGAAAGGTATCAGGGAAAAGGCATAAAGAGTGAAGTGAGGACAGAAAATGTAGAACCTTAATTAGAGCACATCATGAATTAGTAGATTAAAGGTAATGTCCATTTAGTGTGACATTATTATGTGAGAGAAAGATTGTCACTTTTCTAAAGTGTAAAAATACTGCTTGCAATGTAAATAAGTGTTAATGCAATGATATGAATGTTCTCATACAAGTAATTATATTTTTTCTTACTAGATTTCATGGCTAACTTTTAGAGAATATAATGGACATCTTGAGAGAAAAACAGAGACCTGCACATGATATCTGGATTGATAAAATCATTCCATGACCTTTGATTAACTTTAGCTACCCAAAGATTTATGCTTTGTATGTTATTCTCAACAAGATTTGGAAGTCAGATGAAGTTTCTTACAGTTGTGCATACCAAACACAAAGTCTTCTGATGAGACTGATACACATAGTTACTGGAAAAGTTCTAAGTTGAGATCGTTATGTTCCCAGTGAGAACTATGAAGTTAGCACACAAGAGCGGTTGTGCTCACAACAGGAATCTGGTGTGCAGGTTAGGAATGGAACAACATGAATGTAACTTACATTTAAAGCAACTGTAAGTGATAAAAATATTACTATTTGCAGAGTTTGGACATGAGAGATACGCGTCAACTAAGTCCTCGTGCAGGTTTATGGAACCCTGACTTATTACTGAATGTGTGAGAAATTTGTCATAATATACACTTTAAAATGATTTATTTTACTAGAAAATCAGTTCCAGGGAGAGAGGGGGAGAGACAGAGAAGGATCATCCGTCTAGCAGTTCACTGCAAATGGCCAAAGTCCAGAGTGGAGTGATGCTGAGTTGACAGCTTCCCCCGGTGTCCAATGTGAGTGCAGGGGCCCAAGGCCTCGGGCTATCCTTCACTGCCCTCCCAGGCTTTCAGCAGGGAGTTGGACCCAAAGTGGAGCCATCAGATTTGATAAATAAACACCTACCTAGATTCCACTACTGTAGGTACAGGATTAGTATTGTATGCAATAGCTCCAGCTGATATTAGCTCTTTTAATTTGCTGTTTAAATTTTCCCTGTCCAAATCTAATTCCTTCTCAATGCAATTTTGGAAAGAAACTTGACAAGTTGAGCATGTATAATTTGTGACATTCAGAGGTTCTGAGTTTGTACAATAAAAGTTGGAGAAGAAGTGGTTAATTACAAATAATTTTTTTGGTCTACATTTCATACCATTAAGCAATTCAGAAACTGTTCTAAATTAACATGAATATTTATCATAGTAGATAGAAGACATCCCTGTACATGCTTAAAACTTACAATATTAAGATCAGTCCAATTTACTATTGGCTTACACTGAAGAGTATACACACACACGCACACACACACACACGCACGTGCACACCCCAAACAGGGTTAAATATTTACATTTACCTCTGTAATAGTTAATGTAATCAAGAACTAAGTGCATGATTAATGAATGGGACCGATCTGATCCAATACAAATCAGGGAAAGGAGAATATATAGGATATTGTTATATTGAGCTATGTTAGGAATGTGGTTTTCTGTGACAAGTAAATTGGGTTTTTAAAGTCTATATGTTCCTTATTTTTTTTAAAATTGTTCTAATGAGATGAAACTGGCATCACAACACAATGTATCTAATTGTACAAATCTGTGCTTTATAGAATACCCCCTTTTTGAGTCTTTTTGTATTTTCTTAGTCTCTTTAGAAGAAATACATCATTATTTTCACTGGTAAAAGTATATCGATGGGGGAGATATATACAGTCACTTCTTTGGTGTTGGTGTGAAATGCATGTATGTGCATTGTTTAAGCAAAAGGAAATATAAGTAATTCATACCTGTTCAAAACAACCTTACTCAGATCCTCTAGAAGGTGGGAAACTAAGTATTTTGGCTTTAAATATGTTTTCCGGTCTATAAAAACATGGAATGTACAGAAGTAGAAAGAGTGAGATAAAAAACTGTAATGTAAATCTGAATTGACAGTGGAGATAGATTGTGACAGGATGAAAATTATGCGGGCACTTCTCATTAATAGATTAATATATTATTGCATGATGCCATCCTGATCGCACCTGTTGTCCAAACGGATATGGTAAAACGTCTAAATCCTGATTTCCGTCAGTACCTTCTTAGTGACATTCATATTGGTGGATGTGGTTATTGAATTTTCAAGGGAAACAACCACAAAGTGGTTTTCACAGTGAACAATTATAATAGAATTATGAAAATGACATTGAACAAAATGGGAAATTAGGAGTTTGAAAAAGTCTAATCAACATCTTCTTGGTTATCAGGCATGCCAGGAAGTATTATTTGGATCTGTTGTCAAGTACCTATATGGTACCTGGACACCTAGATGGACCTATTTTTCATCTATTGAGTGGGTTTTTGTTTTCTTACACTGGCTCACATGATCATGTGGGCCAAATCATACTTTTTAGGAGTGTATTACTTGTCAGTGATGGAATGGAATGGGTTAATGGTCTTAAAGGGATGGGAATTCATTGGTAGAATGTTAACTAATGGATTTGGTTTCCTAAGGCCCTACTTTGATTTTTCTCGGTACAGTAGTATCGATCAATTTTAGTGAAGATATGATTCTTTCAAATTGAATAACTGAAGTCACTATGATTGGCTTTGTTCCTATTTGGACTTCACGCTAAGATTCGTATACCTACAGCCATTGAAGAAAATTGGTAAAGAGCTAATTAATGGTTAATTAAAAACATTCACAAGTTTTTACAAAGAAATGTAAAAATGTTAAGAAAACAAATACTAAATCACATAGGAAATCCTCAGGAATTATAGAATATTCAGAGATATATATTTTTTTCCATTACCTCACATGGCCAAGAATAATAGAAATCAGGAGACTGCAAAACAAAACTGAGTCTAGGTTTTTAATTCGGTGCTGGAATGGCTAAAATTTGGATCATGTTTTGGACTGGCTAAAATTTTGGTCATGTTTTTCTATAGAGATTAGCATTTCCACAGGTTGCTCCTAGTTTGTGATGACAAGGCAAAAATTGGGGCTTTAAAGGTTTGCGTTTACTTGTTTTACACCAAATAATAATTTTTCTGAGTCACTGAACTCAGCATCTTTATTATTTAGTCTGTCCCTACATAAAATTACAGTGATAAATACTGGTTGAGTCAAGCTATTATCTCTAACACCAAATAATTTTCATGACAAGAATACAAATTTTTCTGTGCATTGTGTTTGTTAGCCTTATAGTATATGTTTGTTTGTTTGTTTGTTTGTTTTTTCTATGAAGTGTCTCAGCTTACAAAAAAGTTGAAGGTTCTTGGCTCAAAAGCAGGTGCCTGTTGTTGATGGCTATCTCTGTGTATCCCAAGTTTTCTTGGTTCACTACACTCCAGAAATAATGGTGTGTTTAACTGTCTTCTACATTCTGTCCCTAAAGATTACTTTGTCAAATGCTTCTTCCAATCTAATTTAAATGATTTATAAAATATTGTTGTGCTCACAGCCCTTAAAAGAGAAATATGTGTCACATTATGGTCCATGTATCTTATAAATAGGAAAGGCTCCTGGATGGGCAATGTGGAATTTTCTTAGTTCAGAATCCTTGTACTGCTTTAGGACACACTGTCTTACTCGATCTTGAATATCCATTTTCCTTCTGGGCAGTAAATATATTTTAGACACTTCATCCTGATGTTATTTTCCTGAAGACAAGCTTTCTTAATTTGGACTTTTAACCTTTTCTTTCATCATCAAAAATGTCTTATTACTTTTCTCTGAATACCTTCATCTGTGCAGATGCTGTGCTGATATTGAACTTGATTGGAACTCTTTCAAATCTGTACATCCTGTCTCTTGAACCCTTTCCTCCATTTTATTTGTCAAATCTATTTTGCAACTGAGAGTGAGTGTTTTGGAGAATGTCCAGCCTGCCTCATTTCCTAAGAATCAGGTATTCTTTCCAACTCAAGTTTCTGTATATGAGATACTACCCTAAAATAAAGTTGAAACTTGATCTCTTTATTTAGGTACTCCCAGTTTTAATCTACTGTCAACACTTGTTGGAACTTTTGTTACTAAATTGTTTCTCTTCCATAATGACACTTTGTTCAAGTTGCCTGACAACTGCCTAATCCTGTCTTCCTCATTGACTTACTTTGTAAATGCATCTGATTGCCATTCTTTCAGAATGTTCAAATTATTTGACCTTCCTTTGATTTTGTATACTTAGTAGTTAAATTTTGGTAACTCAAACAAAAATGTAAAGGCAGTATTACAAATTTCTAATCAGAATATAATGAATATGATGATGTAGCATTAATACAATTTCTTGAGCAGATAAGCCTTGCAACCATTTCATATCTTGAAGTCTTAAAGAGCTACTCATCCTTTTATGGAATGCTTGGGGAATTATGTTGGAAGTCTGTAGTTGCACTGCAACTTTTCATGAACATCAAGAGGCTAGCAGAAATGAATAAAGTGTATTATCCTGGCATTGCATCTGTCACTGAAAGCTTTGATTTTTTTTAACTAACTAAAAGCATTATACAATCAGTCATACTAAATGCATCTGAAAGGTCAGCACAGTTCACCACTCTGCATCGTTTTGATGCAGCCTAGTTTTGCATTGGGTTCCTGAATCATTCATTTCCAAATATATAATATGTAAATAATAGGAAACACCAATAGATTATAATCTGAACTTGAATTGCTGGTTTTCAGTATGTAAGAATTGTTTAACAAGTCCATTTTTATTCTATATTGTTAGGATAAGTATCCTTTTTGTGGGGTAGTACACATGCCTACTGGAAGATGGACAGATAATTGATAATGTTCAAATTTTTCATGAGAAGCAAGGCAATCCATATTATTTCTAATAAGCACATGAAGCAGACACAATGGTAAATGGATAACCTTCTTTATAATCACAAAATTTGAGAAATGTCTAACTTATAAATGAAAATGGAACTATTGGAAATGATTGTAAAAAAGATAAGCCAACTAGTCAATGATCTTACATGTAAAAACATAAAAATAAATACTGCATTAGGCACTAAGTGTAAAGTTATATTCAATGAAAGCTAATAAATATGTCATTTGAATGTAGAGGTGGAATTGTAGAGCATACAAGTAGAAGATTAATGGGGTATACATGGAATTTGATTCCTGTACTAAGTGCTGAAAAGTAAAAATCAAAATTATTTCGTATACAACAGATTTTTTTTTCTGTCATGTTTAATAGTTAATATTCTGTAAATGATGGCATTCATTGTGAAATATAATTGGTCATAATCGGTTTGAAGTTAGTAACGTCTGTGTTTCAAACTGCTTCCTAAGCTGCCAATTTTGCTTAATTTTAAATTACAATTGCTATGATACATGTATATATTTAGTAATCTAAGAATAAGAGAATTAGAAATAAGTTGTCTTCAATCATAACCCAAAATGCCAAAATGGAAAATTTTGTGTATCTGATTATAGAAATAGGCTTTGGTTTTGCACATGGTGCCATGAATTATAAGCTATTATTTTCAAAGTGAAGTTCAACCAAAGTATTTCTAGGGCAAGAGATTGTTTGCCTTTTCACATATCCCACTTGGCAGAGCAAGTTTGGCTTCTATGTAAATACTTTAAGACCTGTCTCTTCCTCATATCATCTACTTTTGGTTTATTGTGAGGCCTACTTCATGATTTTGCATATTTTGTGCTTTGGAACTTCCAGGTCTTAATTTGGGAAAAATAACTTTGTACTGTACACATTATGATAATGTCTGATTTACTGTGAGAATTGTACTCCAACATTAAACAAAATCTTGGAAGGGAGCACAATTCCTTGGGACAGAAGTATTTAGCCAGCATCATGATTCCATAGGCACAGAGTAGAGGGGAATTTTTTGGATTGTAGAAATCCTGCCATTTAACGGTTTAAAAAGTTTTAAAAGTGAGCTTTACTCCCTTTTTGATGTGTATTTGGTACACAGAAAAGTTGAGGTTTTCGGTAGTGTTTTATGTTGAGAGAACCTTACAACGAAGATGCCAAAGGTAGAAGTAAGTATTGATTATTGGCTTATCTTCTAAATTATGATCCTCCAATATTGCATCCTTGAGTACCAAAGTCACAAGAAAAATTGCAGTTGTAGCAATAATGAATGTTCTACTTTTTCATTGATCCCTAAGAATGAGGTAAGTATCCCTGAAGTATCACATACTGGCTAACTGTGCCAATGCCAAGAGCTTGACCAAGGTCACATAGCAGGGCAATGGAACCTTGCAGAAAAGCCCCTGGGGTCCCTACCTGTTGTTCCAGGCTGTAAGAGCTGAAGCCCTTGCTTTCACTCTGGGTGATCTTCAGTGCTTTAACAGTGGGTGCGTGCCTCCCTTTGAGTCCCAACACAGCTGTCCATGACAATGCCTGGAGAGGCAGGGCACTTCTTCATCCTCCTCCCAGATGTCCCTTTACTTGGTCAAGAACCAATGAGGAAGCCAAAAGGCATGGCAGCGTAATGTGGAGAAGACCCAACCGTATCTCTTTCAGTGCTTAAGTCTTGCGATTTAACTCTTTTTCCCAGTAACCCTCTTGTACCTCCCTAATCCCTTCCCAATTAGGGTACTTTATTTTGTTCTCTTGCTTTCTCTCTCACGCTCTCTTTTCTGTATCTCTCGGAAATCAGACAGGAGTTCAGAGCACTTTCACTACCTTTTATGAGGTAGATTGTGATGTCATAGATGGGGGCAGGGCTAGTCAACTTTCTACCCACCTCCCAACCTGTGCTGAGGGAGCTCCGATCGGGAGTGGAAGCAGTGATTCCTCCATGGTGAGTAACTTGCTTTCTAATATAATGTCTCCCATTGTAATCATTGATTCTAAAGACAGGGGCTGGGGGATTCAAGGAAGTGAACTTGTATCCACTCAAGCCCTCTTCACTTAGTAATAATCAAGTTTGGGCAAAGGATCTATGTGTTTATTTTTGACATGGATAAGGAATTCCACAGCATGGTTATTCCCCAATTGTGATCAAAACTTGAGAATTGAAAATGGTATTTTCATTCTTTTATTTCTAAGTCTGACTTGGCATTCAGGCTGACAGTCATTGTGTATGTGCAATGATCAGTATTCTATGGACCTTTTGTGAGGTTGTATAAGGAAATGTGGTAGAAAGTCACTCTTCTTAGGACAATTTGGGGGTCAGAGACCATCCTCTATGGATGTTTGCAGAGAGAATCAGTTGGCTTTTGTAGCATTGTGGGGCATAAATGCAAGGTAAGCACCGAATGAAGATTATCAACACTTCGTTATAAAGAAAAGCTTCCTAATTGAATGACTACAGGTTCATGAGTAAAACGGCACTGTTTCTGCATCCATAAAGTGGCAGCCCTGTCAAAGCTACAACCAAAATATACTAACCTGCTTTGGTTACATGTCATAATCGTGACACTGTTTTGTAGGGTCTCATGGCAGTTAAGAAGTATGAACAGCTATTGTTCTTGTGACACTTGAGTTTCTAGTACCAATTAGGTCATTGGTTATATGCTTTAGTATTTTGAGGAGAAAATTTACTAGGGTGTGAATTTTTGTTACTTCCTGGTTATTTATTTTGAAATGTCAAGGTGTAGGCTTTTTTAGAAGAAACAGTACATGGAGGTGGTTAAATCTTCCAGGACTATCGAAACATCTGGGTGGATGTCTCTAAAAGGGTTTGACTGTTGGTATGGACACCCTGTTACTTCTCAAAAGAGGCGAATGAAAGCAACCTGGTATGGGTCATGAACATGATGAAATAAGAGGCTATCCTGTTTTTCAGAGTGTATGTGGTAATGCAATAGCCATGTAGCCATGTTGATGTTCGGTAATTGGGGTTAGTATTAACAGAATGAGTCCTTTTTCATGGAAAGCTTCTCTACCATATGTAGATCCCATGTCAAAATCATGTAGTTTTACAAGGAATGGAATTAATGCTGGTTCTTAAGTTTTCTAACCTGAAGAAGTAAACACTAGGCAACAGTGTCCAGGTCTTGTGTGTTGGTTTACCGCTTAGAAATCTCTGGCCTGCCTTCCATTGACAGTGGTAGATCCTTGAAACCCAGGTAGAATCAAATCTCCAATGCCAGAGAAATGTGATGTCTAAGCATAGCTCAAGTGTTTAATGTCTTTTAGCAACCGCTCAAACAGCTGCCAGGTAAGCAATACTAGTTAGTATTGGACATTTTTTTGAAATACAATCTTTAATCTTTGTGATTAAAAACAGTTGTATTGTGCACTTGTACAAATTCAGAGCATTATGGAATGCCTTGTGTGTGTAGTTGTCTATTTTCATGTGCATGTTTTATTTATGGTACTGTTTTATTCATTATGTATTTATAATTATTTTAATATGTGCAAACCTATGTTGCAGTAAAAATGGAATAGTGAAGAGTGTATTAGATAGTTGCATTTGTTTGGGGTCTGATCACTGTTATACCACTTTCGCTTTCATTGAGTGGCCAGGCAACTGAAAGAATAATTTATTTTCCTGAGTAGAAGAATTGTGGATGATGTGAAGGATATATCTTAATGTGTTCCTGTTCGAACGTTCTGCAAGTTGACATTGGAAAAAATCGTTCATGAGCCATAGCTCTTGAATTCGAATTTTTCAATCAAAAAATATACAGTACTGTCCTACCCAGGGTTTAAAATGTACTCTAAGGTGGTGTTATTTGCATGATTATAGATGTATAGGTAAGTGATTCTGCAGATATAAGGGAAGATAAGCTATTTCAACATCAGTAACTTAAAAATATTGCATCTGAATTGTATGTGAAGAGAGTATCTGATTGTTTTTTTTTTTTTGCTTTTGTAAGTAAAAACGTATTATAAACTAACAAATTATTACTTTAAATCTCCAGGAATTAGAACATCAAGATGCAAAGACTTTATTTCATAGATGTTATGGTCTCACAATATTTCAGGAAGTTACATGATTTTGGGGAAGGATGGATGAGTGGAAAATTGGTGGATGGTGTGCTGAGTGGGTACAGGAAGTGTCAGGGACTGGCTCCTCAGTTTGAGGATCTTGTGAGCATGTGTGGGATGTTAGTCATAGGTCAGGTGCTGTTATGTGATTGAAGAAGTAATAACTCCCTGTGTTTTAGAGGTCCTGGATTGTATTGTGATAGTTTTGTGCATAGCTGGGACTTTTCACTGAGTTTGAGCAAAGTGATAAAGATTTGTGTATGTACAGGAGGGCAGGAAAGAATGCTAAGTCTTCAGGATCACAGAATAGTTTATGGGGCTTAGTAGGTTTTGGTGTCAGATACGCCGCACGTAAGAAGCAAAAATTGTTGCTTATGTTATGTCTTTTTTCCTTAGTATTCATTGCATAAACCATATGCTGATTTCATAAATCTGTTCAGAAAATGTATTTCAAAGGAATGAATTATTATTATTGTACCCTAAAGCGAAATCCTGCATTGCTTTTCTCAAGTATCTAAAAGGGCAGATGGTCAAAGACAAACTGAGAGAAATGAAGGGATGAATATAAAGGGAGACCCTCAGATGCTGTGTAAGGAAACATTATGATTGTGGAGTCACTGTAAGGTTTAGCAATGGTGGATGGTGACAGTCATGAGGATAGGGTAAAGAGAATCATGTAGCAAGGATGGTTTTCCAAATAGAAGTTTCTCTGTGCAGAAAGCAAGAATCAGCCTCTTTGCATATTGGTAGGACTTTTCCTAAGTAATTAGGGAAGAGACTTGAGAAAGAATGATGTGTGCACAGTGAACCGAAATAGACAATGGAGATGTGATTTAGATCACCAAGGGAAATAATAGATGATGTTGAGATAAAAATTATGCTGTAGAATTCATTTCAGGAAATCATCGTGCATATGGAAGCAATGAAATACAGTCTTCAAAGCTCGAAGTGTAAGTTTAGAATTTCTGAAAAAAGGCTCAAGCAAGAACATATTTTGTGGAACAAAATCAATTAGAGGTATAATTCATTCAATATTTATTGAATATATAACGTTTGCTATCCATTGTCATATAAACTATGGATGGATAGATGAAATTGGCATGGAAAATACATAAATCAGCAATTATGATCCCTTTAAAACATATCCACCGTAATTTGTACCTTTCAGGTAGAAAAGGAAAAGCAGAAAATGTAAGGTGGTAATGTATTTGAGCCATCATGGGTAAGGATTCTTCGTGGAGTTGAAGTTTTCTTGCTAGAGATGATCATTCCAAACCAGTGAGCATACTTAACAGGATTCATAGATAATATATGGCAGGCTGAGTGGACCTAAAAATGAGAGAAGGGGTGAAGGTAAAATGAGAAAGGAGGTTTACTCCTGGCAGTAGAGAAGATCGACTGAGCTATTGTGTAATGGAGTTCTCTGCATGTCAAGCTGCACCAGGCCTAAAAGGACACTATTAAAATACAAAATCCTGGGCCACACTGTGTACCCCGTAAAATCAGGATTAGAGGTATTTTTACTGTTTGTAATTACTGTTGCACAGCAAGTGGCTCATTTAAGCCTCACAATTACCGTGTAACAAAACTGACCCATTTTTGTAAAGCTGGAAAAAGTTCCAGAAAAATAAACAGACGTGTAAAATTTGAGAAATAGGGGATTAAAATTACTGTAATAATGAAAAATTTGACTTAAATTTTGTTTTTTATAACCACACTGATAAAATATGTGGTTATTACAAATACACAGAATGATTCATGCAGAGTAGCAGATTCCATTAAGGGAAAGATAAAAGACTTAATTCAAGAAAGTACATTTCATCTTTCCTTGTTGTGGTTTAATATGTCAATGGAAATGGGATGTAAATAATTCAATACCTTCTAATTTGTGTGAAGACAGTGTAAAACCATTTCTTATTGTAGATAGTCAAATAACTAGCAAGAACACTATTTCATTAATGTCTTACTATGTCATATATCTGACCTATATGGTTTTGAAAACTACTCCATACCTTTATATTGGAATGCACAATTGCGCAGATGTACTAAACATCTTTTCTCCATGGACAATAGCTGTTACTGTGAACTGTTTAACTTTGCAATCAGAGTGATAGGAATAGACACAAGGAGTGAGACAGCAGTCAAGGAGCACTGTCACTTTCATGGGACTGAGCCCTGGTCTAGAACAGTGTGGTCCTCTGTATACAGTCACCAAGATGAATTCTAGAGGCAATGTCTGAATTTCTTTATACATGGTTCAAGACTGTTAAAATGCTAAGCTTTTATTTTTCTTTGACATCTGTATAAGGTGAGATGTGACTATTTTTGTGTTTTGGGCAGATAGTGATATCGTTACAGTGTAGAAATGTTGAGTAGTAAAATGGTAGTTTTTTTTTAAATTATTTGAGAGAATTAGTTATAGCATATTGAGTTGAAGAGCCTGAAAAGCATTGTGATATATATAGCCAGGGTCATTCTAAAGAACCTTGGTAGGCAGAATTATTTGCTTGAAAAAGAGTTTGATGTCAAATGTGAAACCGAAAAGAGTAGCATTGTCATGATTTCAAAGTAGAGCTGGAAAAATTTACATATTCTGAAAAAGCAAGTGAGATAATATGTGTTTTTAAAGACTATTAAAGTTATTATTAAGGCATTGTTGCATGTGAAATGGAAGGACAACTGTCATAGTTGTAACAGTGCTAGAGAATATTAGCAGTGTGTGGAATTTGGTTTAATGTATAAGCTAGTGGAAACAGTAGCATCCCAATTACCCATCTATTAAGCATCCTATAACTGATGCATAGAAATAGGGACTCTGGGGTTATATGTGTAGACTTTTGAATTTCAGATATATAGCCATTAGCAATCTATGCATAAATGACTAATACAACTGATTTATGGACATCACTTGAAAAGCACTGAGCTGAATGAAGGAAGGAAATGTCTAAGGGGCATAGTAAGAGCTTTCAAGTGTAGAACTAGAGTTGTGTCTTTGCTCAGAAAACTGTTCATTTGTTTCTCCTATTTTAGACTTACCTGCTATGGATTATCTTGGTGTGGTTACTGGTTTAAGGATGTTCAGCAGTTACAAATAAGTCTGTGCTTCGCACGCTTCTTCCCTGTAATGACAATCAAATGTTAAAAGATATTATGGAATGGATCCTAGGGGGCAAACTATACCTGATCAAAATTTTGAGATCCCTCTTAAAATTTACATAGTTATATGTATGAAAAATTATGGTTCATGTGTAGTTCCTTATACTGAGGGATTTCTTCCCTCCCTCTGTGTTGCTGTTTTCCCTTAGATTGTAACAGTAGTTCAGATCCTGAAAAATAGTGACAAGTGCATCATTATTTAGAGGTGTGTACTATTGGGGTATATCTAAAAATCAGGTTAAAGTCCAGTATTCTAGTGTGAAGAAACATTTTAGTTTCACTGTAAGTCCATCTGTTATTCAGAAGTAGAGATGCATGCTACAGTTGCATTTCATGGTACAAATGCCTCCATTACATAGTTTCTTGATAAATAAAGGTATATCAATGGGTTCCTACATGGTTATTGAATTGTATTTCTAAGGAAGGTTGCTTTATAGTAGAGAATATATGATGTAGTCTGTCAAAAATTATATTTTAAATAAAGCTTTATTGTTGGAAAGGCGGGTGTCTTGTCTTGTCTTGTCTTGTCTTGTCTTGTCTTGTCTTGTCTTGTCTTGTCTTGTCTTGTCTTGTCTTGTCTTGTCTTGTCTTGTCTTGTCTTGTCTTGTCTTGTCTTGTCTTGTCTTGTCTTGTCTTGTCTTGTCTTGTCTTGTCTTGTCTTGTCTTGTCTTGTCTTGTCTTGTCTTGTCTTGTCTTGTCTTGTCTTGTCTTGTCTTGTCTTGTCTTGTCTTGTCTTGTCTTGTCTTGTCTTGTCTTGTCTTGTCTTGTCTTGTCTTGTCTTGTCTTGTCTTGTCTTGTCTTGTCTTGTCTTGTCTTGTCTTGTCTTGTCTTGTCTTGTCTTGTCTTGTCTTGTCTTGTCTTGTCTTGTCTTGTCTTGTCTTGTCTTGTCTTGTCCTGTCCTGTCCTGTCCTGTCCTGTCCTGTCCTGTCCTGTCCTGTCCTGTCCTGTCCTGTCCTGTCCTGTCCTGTCCTGTCCTGTCCTGTCCTGTCCTGTCCTGTCCTGTCCTGTCCTGTCCTGTCCTGTCCTGTCCTGTCCTGTCCTGTCCTGTCCTGTCCTGTCCTGTCCTGTCCTGTCCTGTCCTGTCCTGTCCTGTCCTGTCCTGTCCTGTCCTGTCCTGTCCTGTCCTGTCCTGTCCTGTCCTGTCCTGTCCTGTCCTGTCCTGTCCTGTCCTGTCCTGTCCTGTCCTGTCCTGTCCTGTCCTGTCCTGTCCTGTCCTGTCCTGTCCTGTCCTGTCCTGTCCTGTCCTGTCCTGTCCTGTCCTGTCCTGTCCTGTCCTGTCCTGTCCTGTCCTGTCCTGTCCTGTCCTGTCCTGTCCTGTCCTGTCCTGTCCTGTCCTGTCTGTCCTGTCCTGTCCTGTCCTGTCCTGTCCTGTCCTGTCCTGTCCTGTCCTGTCCTGTTCTGTCCTGTCCTGTTCTGTCCTGTCCTGTCCTGTCCTGTCCTGTCTGTCCTGTTCTGACCTGTCCTGTTCTGACCTGTCCTGTTCTGACCTGTCCTGTTCTGACCTGTCCTGTTCTGTCCTGTCCTGTCCTGTCCTGTCCTGTCCTGTCCTGTCCTGTCCTGTCCTGTCCTGTCCTGTCCTGTCCTGTCCTGTCCTGTCCTGTCCTGTCCTGTCCTGTCCTGTCCTGTCCTGTCCTGTCCTGTCCTGTCCTGTCCTGTCCTGTCCTGATCTTTTCTTCTGCCCTCTCAAATATCTGCAGCACCCCATCAATCTCTGCTCTCAGACTCATAACCATGGACCCAACAGAGAGTACAGATATATGTGAGGCACTTTAGACTTGCTCTGCCAACCTGTGGCCCAGTGCAGCCAAGACAATTACTACACTAGCGATGCCACACCAGTGAGCACAAGCATTGAAGAGAGTATTTTGATGCTTTTACTTTATTTTCCCTGAAGTACACTTCACCCCAGGACAGACTGACTAGAAAGTTCCAAACTACACAAGTCCAGGGAAGTATATATGCCAGTTTCTCAAAAGAACCACCTTAAATGCCCTTTCATTTCATTGAAAACCACTTGCAAATACAGTATATTTTTAAATACACCAACGATAGAGGCTACATACCTGTATGTATCAGGATTATAAAAATAAACAGTTGAAAGATGTTTTCTCCTTTTTGGTCATGGAAAATTCACCTTAGTACTGCTTTCTCATATAACTTATTTGTGAATTATTTTTAAAGATCAATTTTATCTTTATTAGAAAGGCAGAGATACAGAGAGGAAGATCCTCCGTCCGATGATACACTCCCCAGGCGGCTGCAATGGCGGGACCTTTGCCATTGCAAAGCCAGGAGCCTCTTCCACATCTCCCACGCAGGTGCAAGATCCCAAAGCTTTGGGCCGTGCTCGACTGCTTTCCCCGGCCACAGGCAGGCAGATGGATGGGACACAGGGCAGCCGGGATTACAACTGGCACCGAAATGGAATCCCAGACATGCAAGGCGAGCAAATTAACCACGGCACCAGGCCCTCATTTCTGATTTATTGAATATATTATAAGCTCTACCTCAGTGCTTTCAAGAGGAATTCAAAGCACCAACATCCTCCAATAAATTTTCCTAGTTCAGAAAGACCAGATATTTCATAAACTCACTTTCACACCAAAGTGTACCTTGTCTTCAGTTTGCTGCCATATAGACATGACTGATACAAGATATATAAAAATATAACTGAGGTTTTATACATTGGACATTATTTTTAAGGCATCAACAATATGCCTAGCAAACCACATAAGTGCCTCACAAATACTGCTACTACTAATGGAAGAATTGGTCAGCAAACCAAGATACGTGCTTTGTTAAGAGAATGAAAAAATTAGGAACAATTCAGTACTATTTTAGAACAAAGGCTCGTGTTAAAACTGCTCTCCACAGTACCTAAAAAGAAGTCATACCATTTGCATGGCCAGACAAATGAAGTCTATATTCTCTGTTGTATCTATGAATTACACTCTGTTAAAATCTCTTCCCTTTGGGTATGTGGAAGAATGAGCAGTTAACACAACTGAAAAGGACCAGACATTTTTGTTCTAGCTTTCTCTTTGGAAAAGCCTTTACATCTATTTGTGCACATAATAACCTTACACTGATTTATCAAGATTCAATCACTGCTCATATAAGACACATATGGCAGGTAATATTTTCCTAGTTAGGATATGTACAAAGGAGGAAAGTTGATTAAGCAAAGAGTACATATTCAACGATACCTGTTTGACCAATATTAAAGCAATAGCAGATAGGCCTGAGAATGTCTAATGAAGTGCTGTGAATATAGATCACCTATGAGGGTAAAGAAAAATAGGTTCCTTTTGATTGTCTTTAGCTTCAATATGGCACCAAGCACTAGTCTGGAATGCATTCTGAAACCATACCTAGATTTAGTAGAAAAACAGACAGTTACTCCCTCTTGATGTTTGCTGATGAAGTGGCAGCCCTGCTGTCTTTGTTGGTCATGGAAGAAACAAAGTGCATTGAAGACATGGTTTCATAGTGCCTTTTACTTTTTACCTGTCTTGCTTACATTTCCTCACTTGTACAGGCCTTGCCTAAAGCACCTTGCTTAGATTTCTGACTTTACTCATCTTGGAATTTCTACCCTCCCCCCACCCCAATTTAGAATATAGCAGGTAAAAGTGGTAAAGTTGATGTGCTTACCTTGAGATAAGCTACTAGCAACAGATTCAAATACTCAGCTATACACAGATTTAAAATGACAAGGGCACTAATAGCTGGGGATGGTAGATGGTAGGATGGGAAATTAAAGACTGGACTGAAGATGGAACAGTAAGCATTTGTAAACTGCATTGTAATTATATCAACCTAAGCATTTAGGAAACAAAATAGGGGAACACAAGTATATATGTCTTGAGGGAGACAATCAGGAGGCTTGGTCTTCATGGTTTGGTAAAAGGCTCTACTTGTGCAGCTGAAGGCACCTACTGGAAACAACAATTATTACATTACTTAATGTGTTAACATTGTGAAGTAACACAAGTTGCATGTTAGTAGAACATACTTACAAATAATATCCTAACCAAAATAAATAATTCAATTTTTACAAAATGTGTCTGCCTGTAAATGCAGTCACTTCTTGCCTTGCTTCAATTTCTTAATGTGAAAAGGAATAGCTGTAGAATCCTAGTGTGACTGAAGAATGGGTGCTGAATGGAAAGCAAGGAAGGAATTACAGGGCATTATAACTTGCCTGGGTGAACTTTACAGGCCTTTGCAGAAGTCTAAGGTTAGCAAGAATGCCTTATTTTGGGTTCAGCAAGACCTGGTCATTCTGTAACGATGAGAGAAAATGGCTCAAAGCCATATTTAGAGAATTTGTTGACTGTAATTAAACCTTCATGGGAATCCCCAAGGTTTACTCACAGATAATTGAAAAAATGCAAATGAAGACAGTTCATCAGTGGCCTGGCTGACTATGAAGCACTACTACCTACCTAAATGAATTGAAAGGAAGACACAAATATGCCTAGCTCAGAATGTTACTTCAGAGCCAAACACTTTGAGCAAGGCTATGGAGAGTTTGTCCTTACCCTACATGAAATGGCAATGCCTCCTAAGCTCTTTGCCAAAGTAATCTTGCAGCATCACATACAGACTTCCTAACAACTGGCCTTCAGCTCTAGTGCAGCACCAGCTGCCTCTCTGGCATTACTCAAGAAGCCCTGCAGGGAAAAGACAAAAACAGATCTCCTCCCTTTTACATCATGATTAACCCAGTAGTTACAGCAACAACTTATGTACTTTTCAAGATTGTATATAAACAGGAATAGCCCCAGAGCTACACACCACTGCAAGCATCACACGATTTTGCCAATCTCTTGTAAGGACTCGGTGCTGTGAATTACTCTTTTCAACAAGGCAATAATCACTTTCAACTCAGAACTGTACTTCTTCATTCTTATGCCTCTGCTTTAACATGCTTGAAATCATTTTATTTCTGCTAATACTTAAAACTTCTCTTTGCTGATTTCCTTAATTAACAACACATAATGATGCCAGTATAAAGACATACACAATTTCTCTCTAAAAATGAGTGCAGTGACTCTTGCGCACTCAGCTATCATTTAGATTTGCAATGGAAACCACCAATATGAAGTAACAGAAAGGCAAAAGCAGAGAAACACTGCATCATACGCCTGTGCTAGCAACGGCATCAGTTGCTTTTTTTCACAACTCTGTCAAAATCTGACCTCTTGGAGGTGGGAGACAAATATTTTCTTATCCATGTAACTTAGCAGATTCAAAGGGAGCAAAATGCCATGATTAATACTGCCTGCCATCCATACCATCAGGGTGAGTGGCAAATGGCTGCCCTGTGTTCACCAGTGTCACTCTTTCCAGAGGAGAGAATCCCACTTGCTAGCATGATTCATCGTTGGTGTTTGAGCAGCAACAGTGACACACAGCACCGAAACCCAGGCTTGCCTCACAGGAGATGTCTGTCTGTTGCAAGTGTGCAAACATCCCACCATGGGCAGAAACAGCGAGAGATGGGACTGAGCCAAATCTTTGCTCCAGGTCTCCTGGACTTAGTGGTTGTTGTTTACTTGGCGTTTTTCAGTGTTATTGATCAACACTCAGGACATACCAGGCAGACAGCATCACAGTTTCAGAGCAGATCAGCTTTTTCTCAAACTGCCTTTGCTTTTTAAACATGTAGTATTATTCTTGGTGATTTTCTATACTCCCTTTCATTAATTGGAAATCTGACCAGTAGCAAATTCGTTGCATTTTCTTCTCTGTAACCAGTTCGTGATTTTCTGTGGGAAGATAATTGTTTACATGTAAATAAACGGTTAGCCCTCAGTGGAAAGATTTTCTCAATGTTTGCTTTCAATTATTACCAATTCTGCAAGCCTGGAAATGTGGACACTTTCAGAAACAAACATAACTAAATTACATTATTCACCGTTACAGTTCCTACAGACAGCTATCATGGGTTTCACCCCTGCCATTTTAGGGAACCATTGTAGCATTCTTTGTTTTCACCAAGCTAATAAAACCCATGAACTAAAACTGTAGTCCAAATGGACCATAGGCAACAGGGTTTCTTCTCCCAGGTATTTCTAACATTTTTGAACTAATCAAGACAGTTTTTCTGTTTGTATCTTAAAATCCCTTTTTTTTGGAGGGCAAGGGGGGCTTTTTTTTATTCCATCTAGCTTTTCCAGTAGTTGCATGGAATTTTCCTTAAGTATTTTTATATCAAGCAGGATTTTCCCTCTAAAATGTTAACATTCTGCTACATATCACAGTACAAATTTGTTTACATAGGTGCAAAAATATGACGTACTTTATATAGATTTAAGAGCATAAGATAACTTCTGAAAATGCTTGGTTCTTTGGTCCATGAATTGCCATTTCACACATATTTTTTTAAGGTTAATAATTACTAAAAAAAATGGCATGCAACCTAAAAGTTATGTAACTGAATGTCCAGTTACAAAGGGACATCCTAAGACTTACTAGGTCATTCCTAAATTGCAATATTTCCCTCTCAAATATATGTACTTTTAAAAATGCTTTATTTTTCCGCTTGCTAAAGCTAACTGTAACATCTAACTGGTCACCCTCAGGAATTTTGCTATTAGCAGGAAGGCCTGTTATTTACTTAAGTAGTCCCTAGACAGCTATGGCCACTTTATTTCCAGGTAAGCTATTATTTAATGATGCTATGTCTGACATAATTTAAAGGTTATTGATTTGGTATGGAATGTCCTATGAAAATTTGTTAAATTTATTAGGCTCAGAGATTTTCCATTTAATATTTCATTCAGTATTATATTCTTTGTGAAAATACTACCCTAAATATTAAAAAGGTAAAAATCAGACAAATGGATATTATATATCTACAATATGTAGACTACCATTCATGAAACTGCTAAGAAAAATCAATACAAGTATGTGCCTTCTTGTTTAGCTTTCCAGTGTTCATTACTATAGCAATAGTCTTGTTCATGACCTCAGTATTTGTACACTTAAGCTGTATTTCAAATTGGGCCCGGCACGATGGTGCAAGTGGTTAAGTTCCTCGCCTTGCACACCCGGGATCCCATATGGGCGCCGGTTCTATCCCGGCAGCCTCACTTCCCTTCCAGCTCCCTGCCTGTGGCCTGGGAAAGCAGTCGAGGATGGCCCAAAGCTTTGGGACCCTGCACCCGCATGGGAGACCCAGAAGAGGCTCCTGGCTTCAGACCGGCATAGCATTGGCCATTCTGCTCACTTGGGGAGTGAATCATTGGACAGAAGATCTCCTTCTCTGTCTCTCCTCTCTGTGTATCTGCCTTTCCAATAAAAAAAAAAATCTTACAAAGATATATTTCAAATTCAGTATGCCCATGATTAAATTCAACTTCATAGTACCTTAGCATCTTATTTACAAAGCTGAATGAAAAGTGCTAGGATGATACATAAATTCACACAAAAAACCACACATATTCACAGTTGCTACAGCTAGGAATATGAGAGTTACACTCCTATGTAGCATTTCAAAGGAATTGAGTTATCATACTTTACTGTGTCATTTTGTTCGGACATATCCCTGCCTATTTCATGATACATTCCATTTTTTTTCACCAGCTTACAACCTACATTAGTACTAAAACGTTTATCATAGAATGGCATTTTGTGTCTCTTTTGCTGATTATACTGTGAGCTCTTACAGCATAGCATCTATGGTTAGGCATGTATTTTGATGGGTTCAAAATATATATTCAGTAAATGTCAAATACTTGAATGGGTAACTACATAGACGGCAAGATATGCTGTAGGTTAAAGGATAAATGAAAACTCAGAATTTCAAGGTATATGTTATACTTTTCAAAAGAATGCATTTCCTTCCCATGTAAAAACCCACCTGTCTAGCATTAATGAAATTGGTACAAGACTGTTGACACAGAATTCTGCAAATAGTCAGATCATTTCACAAGTTTTAAGAGTCAAATGCAGCACTTTTCCCAGTGTTCCTCAGCTTGGCTATTGCAAGGATTTAAAATTGCAAAAAATACTAATTAGAAAAACAATGCAGGCAGGTCTTCTCCCTGGTCATTTTTTTCCTCACAAACACTGAGAATGATAAAGCAAGAAAGAAAACCGACTTATTAGAAATTGACTGTGAATATGTACAAAAGAATGGGGAAGAGAAGCAAGGGGAAAAGCAAAAACATGCCCTATATAAATGGCTGCAAAATAGCTATGCCACCCTTATTTGCTTTTTGTGGACTGCAATAGAACAAGATGTGAGAAAACATCTGTTGCCACTTTTAAAATAGCACTTTGATATTTTAAAAGAATAGTGACAGATTTAGGAGAAGTCTAATTTCTGATGTTGGAGACAGCAGACACCTAAGAAAGAACAGGAAGAATTCATCTTGTAAACCTTGCTGGGTTTTGAAGTGGAGCATTCATTGGTCATGCATACTTCCGTGAAGCAGCGGACTGAATGTCGTCTCAGCAAAAGCTCTAGAGTTACATGGTCTGAGTTTGAGACTTGGTTCCACCACTTACTTGCAGTGTGTCATTGGGCAAGCTCTGTGTGTTCTGTAAGCCCCACCTTGGCATACACCTATTACCATTACAGGAGTAGCTAAGACATTAAGTATTGAGAAGTAAATCAGGGAGCTAATCCAGAGAATGACACACAGTGTCCTCAGCTAAATTGAAGAAAATTTTGTAAATAGCCTGAAGATGAGCAGGGTTTATCACACTGGGGCAAAGGAAGGGATGCTGACCTGCAAAAGGTGGCTGCTGTCCCACTGCAAAGGCCAGGGATGTAATGCAGACATGCATCAGCAGAGGCTGAGCTGCGATTGGCTTTTGCAGCTATTCGAACACTAACAAGACCAGCCCAGACAAAGGCTTGGAACGCTCTCAGACTGCTCAAGTTCTACCTAGTGGCTGTAGTGGCTGTGTAATAAAGGAGCTTTGAAAAAATAAATACTGGCAATTCTAAAGACACTTCAGCATCAATCAGATTGCAGGCACTGCAGCCATGAGGGTGAATCCAAATGAAGATAACTGCCCGAAGGCCACAAAATACTGGAAAGACTGAGTAGGAACATACTCCAGGTCAGAACGTCTTGGAGGGAGAGGTGCAGCTCAGATAAAAGCTGACAGAGATGGAGGTTTGGTGTGGCACTAGGATGTAGTTAGGTTTAAAGCATGAACTTTCAGCCTGGACAGTATCAACAAAAAATGGGCTCTTTTTGAATGTGAGGTAGTTCTTAGCAAGTAAGACCTTAGAGATGAAATGATGGCTTTAGGCGGGAGCAAAACTGTGTCACAGTTGAAATGATGGCTTTGGAGAGCAACAATGACAATCTTAAATCTACTTCCTTAGTACTACTGTGTTTTTAAGCTTTAGTTTCTTCTCCTATAAAGTTAGTAGGGTATTAATCGTAATTCCCACTCCCAGACTTTTTTTTTACACTTGTCCAGGTATCTAGCAAGTATTTAATTAATGTTGGTTGCATTATAACTTCATTTACACATAAGTCATAGATAAGACACTATAACTAGGTTAACTAAATACAGTTGCTTAAAAAAAAAAAGAGCACTTATTTAAAAATCAAGAGAGAAAGAGGAAGAGACAGAGCTGTTTCAACTGCTAACTCACTCCTCTGATGGCCAAATGGCTAGTGCTGGGTCAGGAACTTCATCCCTGCCATTGGGCCGGCAGGCTCTCACATATCCTAGCAGTCTTCTAATGCTTATCCCAGCCCATTTGCAGGGAGTTGCAAGTGGAGCCATGTGGCTATGAAACTGGTGCCTGTGTGGGATGCCACCATTGCTGACGGAGGCATTTCCAAGCTGCCACAACACTGGCCCCCCATGATATTTCCTAAAATCATTATAAATATCTTTGCCATGTAACCCTACTGTTTCACGTCCTTAGGAAGTACATTTTAGCAAAAACTGCCGAGTTATAAAACTCAATCTGAAAAGAACTCCCATGGGGTTCACTGCAATAGCAGAGTGGCTACATCCTCACCTTGCATTCACTGGCATCTCATATGGGTTCCAGTTCATGTCCCAGCTGCTCCACGTCTTGTCCAGCTCCTTGCTTGGGGTCTGGGAAAGCAATCCAAGATGACCCAAAGCCTTGGTACCCCGCACCTGTGTGGGAGACCCAGAAGAAGCTTCTGACTTTGGATTGCCTCAGCCACAGTCATTGCAAGAGAATTTTTTGTTTTGTTTTGTTTACTGCAGGATTGGTATCCTATTGTAGCTCAAAAGGAGACCTGAAGTAAAAATCTCCTGACACTGTAATCCTCTTTAGACTACTTCAGTTTGCTAAAAGACTCATTCTTTTGGAACCATTTAATTAGTACACATAACAGTGTATTTCCAAAGAATGATTACAACTCTTCACAATATGTTATCTTACCTGTGCTGAATGATAGTATACAAAGAAAGAACCTATTCTATGAACATTGCTCATTCTTGAAGCTGGACTCATAGGGAATTATCAATTCCCCAACGTGCCAGAGTATATAACTAAAATATGTGCCTACTAAAGAAATTGTGATCTGCTCACTCATTATGTTAACATTGTGCTGTGTCTATCTGTGTATTTGTGTTTCTATCTGAGGGGGGTGGAAGGTAGAGTCTCATGGAAAAGATGAAAAGTGACATCGAGTCAGTTGACTGAGGGCATTAAAATTTGT
This sequence comes from Ochotona curzoniae, assembly GCF_017591425.1. Classification (NCBI taxonomy): domain Eukaryota; kingdom Metazoa; phylum Chordata; class Mammalia; order Lagomorpha; family Ochotonidae; genus Ochotona; species Ochotona curzoniae. The sequence continues at coordinate 58,115,633 of NW_024466599.1, read as the reverse complement.
GTACAATACATGAAGTCAATCTTTGGATGAAGTAAGCCTTTGCATGGTGTTTGTATTTCATTAATCCTTTGGTTCTCACATTTCACGTGCATCAGAATTACATGGATGACTAGTTAAAACAAGGGTGGCAAGTTATTCAATTCAGTCATTTTTGGACTGCTAGAGAACTTGCAGTTCTAACAGTTCCCAAGCGATAATGATTCTGCTATCTCAGACTCTACTTGAGAATGCATGGATTATAGTTAATCCATGTTAGTTGCTTCTGTTAACATGAATAATCTAGAATTTGCTTTATCTCTAGCCCCATTTAGAAACTTAGGCTGTATAAACTTTACAAGCTAAGCAGCTATTTTGGAACATGAGCATCTTATGTAACAGAAATGTCCAAGTTAAAGCAGTTTCTCTCTATATTTTGCAAATTTACAAAGCAATCAGTTATGTCCTGACACTAATCCACAAATATCTTGCAATATCTATATTACCAGCTCAGTTTGATACTGATATTCAACCTTTAAGTAGTGAAGCCTTAATGTATAATGTTGTAAAAGATTTTTGCATGCAATGCATCTTCCTTTGTTTGTACCAGTGCCCGGAACCTTATAAGAGTCCTTGGTAAAGACAGAATCTAGCCCATTTGTCACAATTGTGTAACCCAGAATGAACATTCGAGAAGGAGCAACACAAATACATGAGCTATATCTTTTGATGACTGCAGTCACGACATAGGGACACACATTTGCTTTAAATATGAAGCTAGAGTGAATGTCAGGCATGTCACAGGGAAACCACAAGATTTTCAATTTCTTGGCTTAAATGCTTCGCTAATACTCTGGCCCTTGGAACACTGCATGCCTTCGTCTCATTTATTTAATGTTGCAATTACCCACAAATGGCAGGTTATGCACCTATACTTGGGAACATCCTTGATTCCTTTATTTAATTGCAATGAATACCACAAAAATTATGAAAAATGGAACTATGCTCAAGCATCCCCAAGGCTGGGGTACAACTGGCAGTCCCGGGGTTAATTTTCACCTTTCACTATTTCATATACAAAATTCTGGCTGAAAAAGTTTCAGAGAGGTGGTTAGGGTTTCTCAGCAACTATACTCTAGGCAGTGAAGTCAGAAGGTAAAATCAGGTAACTGAAAGTCTTAGGACATAGTAAAAACCACCACAGCATCTGATCATCACAAGCAAAAAGTGTTAACAAGTTTGTGACCCCAGATCCACTGTTTGGCCTCTGAACCTGCTTTCAACTTGTGATTTGTCACAAACCTTTCTTTTTTTTATTAAAGCGATTCAAACACAACTGATATGGAACAGTGGTTTAATCTTTGAGACTTAGACTGTTTAACTTGTTTAAACCACTGGGTTTCTGCATACAACAGTTTTCTGATAGTACAATGACAGTGATAACAATGCTTAATGAATTGAGATGTAAGGATTAAATGAGTAAATACTTCAGAGCATTTGAAATGGATAATCTCACATAGTAAGAACTCATTCATTAACACTCACGGAACACAAGTACAATATTTGATATTCATATTGATATAATATCAATGCCAATAATGATATTCATGATGTGGGGATAATTAAATAGATAGTTGACTTTCATTATTGCAAGGAAAAGCCAGAGGAACCATGGGTAGTGTCTATATTTAACTGTGCGGAGTCAGTGAGGAGACATAGTTTGATAGAAATATATTAAAATTATTTCAAAATTATTTTGGGTCTACCCATGAGAAAAGTACAAAAAACATAACTTCATAACTTTGTTTCTGCCGTAGGCTTTTCAGAAATTTAGATATTGGGACTAATTAGAAAATACTGAAATAATTACTTTAGCAAACTTACTATTTTGTAATTTTCATGAGAAAAGGGTTTTTTCTTTGGTGGTATTGAGCTTTTAGGAATTTAGGGGTCAGAGCTTTGCTCATTTTTTCCCTGTGGGGTTAAGGACAGAAGACAAGCCGATTTGTAGCTCAACATGCCTTAACTTGCGGTCATTTGCTCCTTTTTGGTAATTCTGTTTAGTTGCCCAAGCACAAGATTGTTACAACTGTGAAACTGTACCAACATCTTGGACAGTTGCGGCCTCAATTAATCCAGGTGTATTTCATTTTTCTCCAACTCCAGCTGGACAGTGCTACATCACTAATCCAGGCAGCTAAAAACCTGATGAATGCTGTTGTTCTCACGGTGAAAGCCTCCTATGTGGCCTCAACCAAGTACCAGAAGGTATATGGGACAGCAGCGGTCAACTCACCTGTTGTCTCTTGGAAGATGAAGGCTCCAGAGAAGAAGCCACTTGTCAAGAGAGAAAAACCAGAGGAATTCCAGACACGAGTGAGAAGAGGTTCTCAGAAGAAACATATTTCACCTGTACAGGCTTTAAGTGAATTCAAAGCAATGGATTCCTTCTAGGATAGGGTTTCAGAGAGCTTTTTCCCTTTTGTTTTTAACTCCATTTTTGTATGCATACCTGCCGACTCATGTGCCTCTGGCATGGGGGAAATTAAGGGAGCAGCGTCTGTTTGCATGTGAGATGAGATGGGATCAATACCGCAGATCCATCTGTAGCCCTGGGAGGAGACACAGGATTCCCGTCCTGCGGGAGCACAGAGCTGTCTTTTTGCAACATTCTCATAAATTTGGGCGAAGAGTTCGCATCACAATGTTTATGGGAGTGGGAGGGAGGGGGAAAACAAACTAAACTACAAAAGCAAACTCTAATGCATGCACGAATCATTAGGTTGGCAGGTATATACATAAGTGAAAAATCTGGAAGTGTAATGGTAGAATATAAAACTTGTATTGCTTCTGTTTCAGTGCAAAACTGTACTAGCCAATATGCTTAAGTGTGTGGCCCAGATTGAACAATTTATCCTTGAAGTCATACCCATAATATTATGTGGATTTTTATCTGAGAGGAAACTAAACTAGTCCAGACTAAAGTGCTGCTCTTAATCTACACTCTGTTCTTTTCCAGTAATGCCATTTACTAGTGCTCATGTTATATTTTTCCCCTTTATTGATAAACAATAAACGTTTGTTGGAGATAATTAAAACTATTCTGGGGGCACTGAAAGCACAATATGGTGACTAATCTTGTATTTTTTTTTTATTTTAATTATGATTTTGCTAGAAATAGAAGGCCCAAGGATGACTGTTAGCTGAATGCAAACTGACAATGTATGAAGGTTTAAAGGCAAAGGCATAGGTGTAGCTGGGAGTGCTGGTATCTAATATACCATTGTAGCCACTAACTCAAAATAAACATTTAATCTTGACATCTGAAAAAATGTTTTCATTCTTTCATGCATACTTAATATTGCAGCATCTTAAAAATTGATACAAATGCTTCTTATTTGGATGCATTTTAGGAATTAGAGGTAAAAATTGGTGCTATCTGATTCTGTTATCTTTAGAAAGAAATTCACTTTGCAGGTTTTTCCATTTGTTTTCATTTACTTTCTCACCCTAAGATGGTAACTTTTATTACCTTTTTCTGGGCCATGTTGCAGCCTTGGGCTACACTTAATGCGTCCTCAGAAATGTTATCCAAAAAAAGATTTTATACAGAAGCACATTAATTTCAAAATATTTAATTCACTTTAATTTTCTCCTATGCTATTAAAAAAAAAAACAGGACCTCTGAACCATAACTAAAGAAGAGTAACTATTGTAGTATCTTAAGGATGAAAGACAAAAAAAATGAAGACAAATTTTCTCATTAATAGTGCATACTCTTCCTACTAGAATCACAATTCAGGTTAAAGTGTTACTGCCCATCTCTAGAAGACTTAGAAAATATACACATATTTCATGTCCACATGACAAGATGTTGGAAGACAAGAGCAGCTAGGATTATGTCAGTTTAAGTGCAAGGTAAGAGTATCAGAATGATTGAATTGAAACCACTTAAAAATGCCATCTAGAGTGAGAATGTTCTGTGTATGGAGAAGTTACTATAAACCCTGTGTGATTTTCCACAAGAGTCAGAAGATTATGGATGACTGGCCTGCCTTTCAGTTTCTAACCACATTCAGAGAAGCACCAGGGAATTCATTCATTCATTCTCATATTTGTGCTTTCTGTGAGCTAATTCCTCAGTTACACACCACTCAAATCAACTTATGGGCAGCTTTGGCACAAAAGTACAGTATAGTACTAGCATACTTTTGCCTGCTTGTTTAGAAACAAATACTGTATTCTCAGCAGCATATTATCAGCTTTCAGAAATCCATTTCTCTCCCCAACAGTACAACAGCATTCTTTTGAGAAGATTTTTTTTCTTAAGGACACTCATTGCACTCTTTCTTTCCCTAATAGTCTTATTCATAACTTGGGAAATTCCTTCACCTCTCTTTTCCACAGCATTTAAGAAAGAAGAAAATAAAAGGTTAAAACAGAAATTAAAGCACCATCCATCTATACAGATCTTGTAGAAAGTGAACACACTGCTATTCATAAGTCCCCAAAGGAAACAATTAGTACAATTAACTTTCTGGCTTCATACATTATTCTGCTATTTAATGAGTCAAAGGGAGCAAGTAATCGTCACATAACTCAAGAAACTTTTAAAATGCAAAAGCTTCATGGCATAGCATGAAAAAGAGCCAGTCGGCATCACAGAGGCATGCAGACAATGCCCTTGACTTTACATACACAGTGTTAGTAGACTGTTTTCACATGCAATGAAAACAGGAGCAATGTGTATGTCTTTTCTATGAATCTGTTTATTTTGCCCAGTTCCTTGATTTCAGTGCCCACAGAGTAAACCTCGTGAGCATCCTTTCAATCACTACTGTCATCAAGAACATTAACTATTCAGAAATGCAATTAAATATAAACTTTTATGCAAACACTTGACTAATTTTAAGAAATGGTGGGTTGTCTGTCCACAAGAAATAAATGGTCTAGTCGGGAACACATTACAAATACTAGACATGCATGCCATGGAAGTACACTCAAAGTGGCAAATGAAGAAGGCAGACAGATAGTTGTTGAGGGAGCCTGCACTTGCAGACATCAGTACTCACTGGAACATAAAGTATTTGGTAAAATTAACTAGAAGCAGTAAGCCTTAGAATGAAAAAAAAAACCCTTCTGGGTTACTGAAATACACAAATGAATAAATTTGGAAAGAGGAAATGGGTAGTAATCCAAAGAAAAGAACATCATACTCTCAGGTTGGATAATAAGTACAGTCACAGTGAACCTGGAATTCACTACGGGAACTTGTGGGAAATCGTGGTATGCATGTACCATGAGGCGACATACAGATTGTCATACAGGATCATTCTGCCATACACAAAATGCAGAAATTTTACGTGAGCAAGCATTCAACAGAGCCTTCATCAGAGGAAACCCTGCAACATGTGGGTAAGTGGATGCTGGAAGAACTGACGTTACATTTAAGAGAATTGCCTTCCCACAGATCTTAGCTTAGAATTGATGTTTGTTAGAGTTCTATCAAATCTACGGAAAATCTGAGATTTTGTGGATAACTAGAGGATACATAAACCAATGAATATCCTTGGGAAAGTAAGTGAATTAGATCAAGACTACATAAAAAGCAAAATATTGAGTTATGGTTGTACAGTACCTTTAAGAAGGCATGGAGCAAGTAACTCCAAGAAATTGAATTACTTGGGGGTATTTCAGAAGTCAGCAGCATTTTTCTAAGCATTAAGAAGTATCTAAGTAGGGTTAGGCTATGTAGGGAAAATCAGTAATTTCCCATCTAGGAAGAATTTAAGAAGTCCTAGGCACTTTAATTTTGTAGGAAAATTCTATAACCTGGTAGTCTTGTCTAATCTGCAGCAAAATAGATTGTGCAGGGGTCATTTGGAGAACCTTGCATTCTGGAAATCATTTATATGCAGTGGCCCTTCCAAATACCTGCTACATCTACCAAGTGTATATCAGAATCTGTAAGAGAAATACGTTTTAAAATATTGTTTGATGTTATTTCCCTTTACATATGCAAAGGGACAAAAGATTAGCTCTGTAATAGTAATGAGAAACTTCTTCCACACTATGCATTAAGTAATAGGACCAACTATCAGTACACATATGACCTGATAGATGTACACAGAACATTATACCCAGAAACAGCAAATGGCATGTTTTTCCATATTCTCCATTGAATATTCTCTAGGATTGATGAGTTTCTGGATGCACAATAAACCTTAGTAAGTTTTAAAATGTTGAAATTACACAAAATAACTTGTTTTCCCAACAGATGCAGCTAAACAGTAATAACAAAAGGAAGATGGGTAAATACACAACTACATGGAAGTTAATACAATTGTAAACAGGAAAGAAATTCAGAGGAAATCACTACAAGATTATAAAGTATATCATACAAAAACTTGTGGAGTACATACATAATATTGTTTTTACACATATTTATAGCCATAATAGGTACATTAAGAAGAAAGCCTCAAATCAACAACCAAAATTCACACCTTGGGTCCATAGCCACAAAACAAGATATTAAATCCAAACCTAGTAGAGAGCATGATATATTATAATTAATGTATGAACTGAAATATGCTAAAGGATGCTCAGAAAGCTGATAAGACATTCTTTCTGGATGTAGCTTCCAGATCATTTCTAGAAGGGATGCTATTTGAATTGGTACTGTCTAAACTGAGTAAAGAAAATATTTGCTAACATGGGTGGACATTATCCAATCTATTGAGGGGGCCCCTACAGACCAAAAAGGTGAAAGAAGAGTTTACTGAGCTTCAATTTCTCTTGGATATCAGTGCCCCTTGCACTCTGCACTTCACCGTCAACCTGGGATGACCCACATTTGCCCCTATCTTCACCTCATAATAATCAACTCTTTGGCCTCATGCTTAGATTTTGCACTAGCTGTACTGCAAGTCCAAAATTCCAATGGTAGATCATGTGATTTAGCTGCCATTAAGATATAAATCAAATCTCATTTATCTGTCTACCTCCAGCTTGCTCTCATATGTCCATGTTTTTCATAGCGAACCCTAACTTTACAGGTCTAAGTACCATACATTAGACTAGAAATATACAGAATAGAAAAATGGTGAAAATCAACATAATTGAGCTGCTTCTGTGAAAATATCTACAAAATTTACAGACTTTTAGTTAGACTAAAAAAAAATACAGAACTCAACCTAAGTTCTCAATGAAAATAGGGACTATTCTTTCAACTATACAGAAATAAAAATTCATAAGTACTATGAACAATTTCATTAGGTGAAATGGAATCATTCTAACCACCACAAAGCTAACAATCACAGATCATGAAGAAATAGGAAATATCTAGAATAAGTAGACTGAGCCAGTAATTAAAAGTTTTCCTGCCCTTCCCCCACCCTGAAAAAAGAAAAGGTGGCCCAGGTCGTAAGATTTCAGTGGTGAATTCTACAGATCATGTGGTGAAATAGTAACACAAAATTGGCTGAAAATTTTCTAATACAGAAGTGACACCGAATGTTAATTTGCCAAGTGATTAGGGATCCTGCCTCCAACATTAAGCCTTTTATGTGGTTAATGGAGCACTGCATTATTTGGATTGTGCGTCTGCCTTAAGCCCAGTTCATCCGCATCTCTTGGATACTGCCTTTCACGGGATACCCTATCTTGCCGGCCTGTTCGAGCTACAAAGCTGCTACCAACCTCTCAATCTTCAACCAGAAATCAGAGCTCAAATAAACTTGTTAACTTTTTAATTTACCAAGTCTGTAGTACTGTATTATTAGCAACAAAAAAGTTTTATATGCCATACCTAGTGGGATTTATTATGGAAATATCAAGATGATCCTTCAGTTCAAGGCCAATGGATACAGTACTAACAGATTGGGCGGAAAATCATCTCTTTTAATGAAGAAGAAAATCTGACAATATTCAGCACCATTTCACATTGAGGAACATTGAGGTCGCCAGGAGAATCAACTTATCTCGGATTTAAAAAGAAATTGATATAGATGACAGGCCCACAATTGACATATTTTATGATTAAAAATCAGCTTTTCAGTAAGATCAGTCATAAGACAAATGTTCCAATTCCCATCACTTCTGTTCAAGCTGGTACTAGTTGTCCTTGCCAAAGAAATTAGAAAATGAAGAAAGTGCATCCTAATTGGAAAGGAAAGAGTAAAATTAATTGCATTTACAGATGACATAATTTATTATGTGTAAAATCTTAGAGATTCTATGCTCCAATGGTTAGAACTAACACACTCAGTAAACTTACAGGGCATAGGTTAATCAACAAAGCTCACTGCTTTTCTAGAGACAATGAAACAACAATCAATCCCATTTATATGAGAAAGAAAAATTGAGCAGGAGTTAAACAAGGAACTATAAGACACGTTAAAACGTACTGAGGGCCCAAGCTGTAGCTAAAAGCCCTCGTATTGCATACATTGGGATCTTATATGGGCACCAGTTCTAATTCCAGCTGCCCAGCTTCCCACCCAGCTACCTGCTTGTGGCCTGGAAAAGCAGTCAAGGATGGGCCAAATACTTGGGATCCTGCACCTGCGCAGGAGACCTGGCACAAAGTCCTGCCTTTCGATAGACTGCTGAACAGCTCAGCTCTGGTCGTTCTGGCTGCTTGAGGAGTGAATCAGTAGATGGAAGATCTTCTTTTCTGTCTCTCCTCCTCTCTGTATATCTGACTTTCCAATAAAAATGAATCTTCAAAAAATGACAGACACCCTATGCACACTAAATGGAATATTTAACATTCTTAAGATGGAAGTGAGCCACATATCCAAAGAAATCCCTTTTAAGGGTCTAGATGTTTTTGGCAAAAATGTAAAAATCTATTGTAAAATGAATGTGAAACATTGTGAAATGCCAAACAATAATCTAGACGAAAAAGTCCATCGTCTCATCATTCTTGATTTCAACACTTATCACAAAACATCAGTAATTAAACCACCATAGTACTCCTGCAAAGATATACACTCAGAGCACTGAAATAGACCAGACAGGTAAGAAGCAAATTCTTACAGTCAAATTTCAAAAAGGTGCTAAGTATTCACAGCAAACATGTCCATTTTCAATACAGGGCATGTAAAACCTGCACATGCACATGACAAAGAGGTTGCAAGTTCACTAAACACCATGTCTAAAAATTAACTCAAAACTGTTCAGACAGCTAAAGGTAAGACCTAAACTAAAGCTCCCTATCACTAAGCATGCTTAAATCCTCATTAGATTGGATTAAACCATGATTTATTGACTATAACATCTAAAGCCTAGATAAGAAAAGCATGCTGTATCAAAGTTCTAAAAATCCTCAAACATGTAAGGAATTGATACACAGAATATATATGGTTCAGTCAGAGAAGTACATAGAATGCACCAACACACACAAACACACAGGGATGCACTACTGCTGCTTCAGAGTTTGCAGAAAATACATACTATAAAACATTATGCATACAATATAGATTCTTACTTGAAAGGCAAAGAGAGGGCGCTATCTTTCCATTAACTTTTTCAAAACTCCTGCATGTTTCTGTGTATTTATTTTTGAGATTATGAACAAACACTAGCTAAAATGTCAATCTTTTGCTAGTCAGCGTATGACATACTGGGGTTAAAGCCATTGCTTATGACAAGAGCATCTGATATTGGATATCCAGTTGGAGTCTCAGCTGTTTGACTTCCTATCCAACTAATACATCTGGGAAGTCTATGAAAGATGGGCCAAGAATTTGGGCCCCTTTTGCTCATATGCAAAATCAGAATGAAGTTCATGGCTCCTGGCTTCAATCCAGCCAATATGTAGCTGTGGTAGCCATTAACACAGTGAAGTGGTGCTGCAATTTTTTTTCTCTGTTTCTCTGCGTTTCAAATAAAAAGTGAATAATTAATTTAAAAATTCTCATCTTTGGTTTGGATTGATACATATAAAATTCAACTGGTAATATGCATGCTAGAAGATTCAATCTTTGTGAACTTGGTTACTATTCTTCCCTTCAGTAACAAGATTATTTCTATTTGTGAGAGCATGCACTTCACAGATGTACTGGCCTGAATATTATCTCATAAATTTGGGTAGAGTTTAAGAAATGAAGGTCATTACAGAGTAATTACTTAAAAGCCTTTAATGAGAAATAATACTTTGGGAGGATTTTCAGACCTAAATTGAGTTCAAGAGCTTAGACTCTTGTGACAGAGTTCAGAAACAAAGGAAACTCTGAAAAATACCGACTCCTACGACAGTCACACTCCTTCATCAGGCAAGTACAAAGAGGTGAGAGGAAGCCATGGAGATGGGGATTTGTTAGCACCAGGATGGCCATCTTCTCTAACTTCCTTTGTATTCAATTACTTTACCATTTGTTGCCTATAATCAACCAGGAATTACAACAAACAAAGTAGGAAATCTGGAATACATACATACATTTTTCGACACATAGAATTTACAGAAATTGAGGCAGAAAGATGACAGACATTGAATCAGTAATAAGAATCCTGTCAACGAAGAAAACTGGAGACAAACGGCTTCATGGTTCAATTCTACCTAACTTTTAAAGAATTGGACAAAGTTCTCCTTATATGGTTAGAAATAAATTAGTAGAATCCTTATCAACTCTCTTTCTAATGGAAGCATTACATTGATTCCAAGGCCAGAAAAAAAAATTACAGCATAAAAAGGAAACTGTAGACAAGTATCACTGATGAATGTAGATGCAAAACTGCTCCAAGAAATACTGGCTACTCAAATGCAGTAACACAACCGAAAGATCATGGACGCAAATCAAATGATTCAATGTACACAAAACAAATTCAATGTCACATTAACAAATTGAATAATGAACTATCTGATTCTCTCATATGCAAAAAAAAGCATTTGATTCAATAAAATATTCTTGTATAATACAAACAGATGTAAATTGGGTATAGAAGGAGAATACTTCCAAGAATTTGTTTAGATTGATAGATGGATAGAGACATACATGATAATCAACTGGTAATCAACAACCAGTATCATATTGAGTAAAGAGTCTGAAGCATTTTCAGACTAAGATTTAAGATTCCTAACCAGACAAGAATGCCCACTCTTATAATTACTATTCAAAATAGTTTTGCAAGTTTTACCCAAAGCCATTTGACAATGAACAACAACCAAAAAAAGAATACAAATGGGAAAGGAGTTAGTCCCATTATCTTTGAAAATGACATGATATTATATACAGGAGAATAAAAAATATTACCCTTAAGAGACTATTAGAACTTAAGTTTGCCAAAGGTACACGAAATAGGATAAACATGCAGAAATCAGCAGCATTTGTGTGTGTTAGCGATGTCATGACTGCGAAAGAACCTAAGAGATCAGTCCTTGTCTCACTAATTACAAAAAAACTAAATACCTTGGAAAATATTTAACTAATATAAGATCTCTACAATGAAAATTGCAAAGCATTAAGAAAAAGAGAATGACACACAAAGATAATAGAAAGTTATTTCATGTTCACAAATTGGAAGAATTATTATCACTACGTTCATTCTATTCTAACAATTTACAGACGTGTTGTGATCACTATCAGAGTATCAAGGATTCTTCTCAGATCTGGAAAGAATTATCCTAAAATGCCATATAGAATCACAATGAACACCCAGATAGCTAATGCAATCCTCAACAATAAAACAATAAAGCATCGCAATACCACAATTTAACACATACTACAAGGCAGTTATATTCAAAATAGTCTAATATTTAAACAAAAATAAATATGTAGACCTATGTAGCAGAATAGAAACTCCAGACATTAATTCATTCATCTACAATTAACTAATATTTTAAAAACAAAATAAAATTGCTCCCTGGAGATAGGATATCTTCTTAAACAGCAATGAGATAGTTGACCCTTTGCCAGCAGACATATGAAGCAAAATTTTTTATATCTTATAAGAAAATAAAGTGATAATGGATCAGAGATATAAACCTAGCATGTGAAATCATCTAACTACTACAGGACTACATAGGAGAAACATTGCAAGACCTTGCCATAGCTAAGGACTTCTTGGAAAAGACCCTAGAACCGGACCCTGTATGGTAGCCTAGTAGCTAATGTCCTCGTCTTGCGCACATAGGGATCCCATGTGGGCACCGATTCATGCCCTTGCAACCATGCTTCCCATCCACCTCCCTGCTTATTGCCTGGAAAAGTAGTAGGGAATGGCCCAAAAGCCTTAGGACCCTGCACATACCTTGGATACCAGAAAGAGTCTACTGGCTCCTGGCTTGGCATTATCTCAGCTACGGTTGTAGTGGCCGCTTGGTGAGTGAATCATTGGATCGAAGATCGTCCCCTCTCTCTCTCTTCATTTCTGTATGTCTGGCTTTCTGATAAATCTTAAGAGAAAAACAAACATAGAAAAGTGTGAATACATCAAGACAAGAAAGGTTCAGCACTACAAAGAAAAAATTAAAAGTGAAGAGACAGCAGAGAGCAACAAAATATTTGCAAACTATGCTTTTAATGAAAGATTAATAATCACTATGAATGAAGAATTCAAGAAAATCAAAATATTCAAGACATGGGCAAAGGATATGAACAGGCATTTTTCAAAGAACGTAATCCAAATGTCCAACAAATACATGAAAAAAATTGCTCGGGAACTAGCCATCAATGAATGCAAATAAACATTATCATGAGATCTCACTTCATCTTGTTTAAAATGGTTATCATCCAAGAATCCAATAATAACAAATGCTGATGAAGATGTGGTGATAAAGATGCTGGTGAGATTGTGAATTGGTACAAATCATTAAGATACACACTATGAACATCCTAAAGAAATCAGAAGAAATATAGCCTAAGACTCAGCCAGCTCACTCCTGGAAATTTATCCAAACACGACAAAAGCAGCAGTATGAAAGAGCTGTTTGTTGCCCCATATTATTTTGCAGCTCAATCATGGAAGTTAACAAATGAAATCAAACCATATGTTCATCAACTGATGGCTTGATGAAAAAAAATGCAAGAGAAAACAGCTGAAGAAGGGCCAGATATGGGTCCCTGTACACATGTGCCAGATCTGGCTTTGGATGGTGTTCAATCTGAAGGTAACAGTCTCTCTCCCAGTCACACAGTTACTCATACTTCAACACCTAAATGCCAACTGGCATCTGATCACTCACCCACAGAGAATGAATGAAGGTTTTCATTTGAGGAGTTAGACTGACAGAAATTACTCAGAGGATACAAGGGGCAATAGTGTAAACTCCAAGCCACAGGAGTAAACAGCTTGGAAGAGGCACTTAGACTTGACTGTGTGGAACAGCCTGAGGCAAGCCACCACTTCAAGAATAGAAGAAATCACCACAGGTCACAGATGATGCTGTGGTACATCAAGCAACCAGAGTTAATGCAAACCTTTCCGAGTGCAGGGTCTCACACCCACACTGGCTCTGGGTCTAACGAGCACTAGAGTGAGGGAAAGGTCCTCTTTTCTCCCATTGTACAGGGTGCCCTAGTCTGTGGTGAGAAGTCACCATTTTTGAAATCATTCATTCTTGCAGTTGTGGCAGCTGAGGCTGAACACCTGATTTTATGCTGATGCATGTCAGAAAAAGGTTCTATGAAAAGAATTAATCCATGGTCCACCCTGGCTTTGAGCTCTGGGCACGCAGCCTTAATAAAGGCAACATGTACATGCCCAACCACCACCATCTAACAAGTCTCAAAGTGAAGGTCTGTGTGGGCCACCAAGTTGGAGCATCCAGAGGTAGCTGGAGCAGGAAACAGTGCCAGCCTTCACCTGGAACGGACTCTTGTGGATGTGACAGCATCCTGTGATAGCAGTAGTATTCTACACAATGATTGAGGGAATTCAGCGACTGTGTGATGACATGTGGTATGCAGCTGGGTCTCTAGGCATGCAGAGCGCTTCACAGATCTCGTGTGTGGTTCATGTTTTGGCATGTGTGGGACATTCTAGGCTCTCACCCCATTCTCAAGCACAGATGACATGATGTTGCCTTTACTTGGTACACATATCCAGATTAAGGCAAGGATCTCTCACTCTACCATGCCACCAAGTTTTTTGTCTTTGAATTGCATCTATCAGATAACTAAGAATGATGCAAGTAGAGATGACCAAAAATGAGCAGAAACACATGAAAACAATTACAAGGGAGATGACAGGACTCCAAGGGAACACAATACCTCAATATTATCTGAAGAAGTAGCAATTGATGAAATGCTAACAATTAATTTTAAATGATCATACAATTACTGAAAAATGGGAAGCAGATGCAGGAATTAAAGTCTGTACAAGAAATAAATGAGAAATTTTCCTATGATACCAAATTTTGAAGAGAAGTGAAATATCAGAAATGAGTAATTCAATATGCCAAGTAACAACACAGTGGAGGAGATGTCATGTTATGCTGCAAGTCCTCTTCCTGCAGAGCTGGCATCCCATGTGGGCTCCTGGCTGCTCGGATTATGATCCAACTCCCTATTTACAGACTTGGAACACAGCGGAGGATGGCTCGAATCCTTGAACCTCCCACTCAGCTGGGAGACCTGGAGGAAGCTCCTGGCACCTTGTTCTAGTTTGACACAGCTGTGGCTTCTGTGGCCATTTCTGGAGGGGACCAGAAGATGGAAGACCCCTCTACCCTCTTTCACTCTTCTCACTGTAAACCCTCCTTTCAAACTAAAGTAAATGGACTTTCAAAACACACACGTACACACAGTGGAAATATCTAATACCTAGGACATTGTGAGGAGAAACCACAACTCTGAGCTAGAAGATAATTCTTGAGAAAAATATGTCCAGAAAAGAAACAAGAAAAAGAATTAAAAACAGAAAGTATCCAAAACTTATGTGATTATCATCAAGTGACCACACCTATGTGTCATGGCCATTCCTGAAATTGTGCAAAGACACTGCATTAGAATATCTATTCAGTGAAACAACTGAAAATTTCTATAATACTAAAGAAGAAAGCAGTATGCTAACACAGGAAGCAGAGACAACTCTGAATAGCATGACCAGAAATGTTCCTCATTGCGATACATTATACTGAAATTTTCCACATTTAAACATGAAGAAGAGATTCTAAAACATACAGGTGAAAATGACTTGGTCATCTTTAGAAGATATCCAATCTATTGCTTATCAGAAAACCTAAAGGCTAGGAAAGAATGGAGAGAGATAGTCCAGACCCCAAAGAATGACTCTGTCAACCCAGAATTTTATACCCAACAAAGCTTTCTCATTTATACACAAAGGTACAGTCAAGACTTCCTAAACAAAAACAAAGAATGTATTTTCCATCACCTTCACAGCCATATAAAATATGCTTAATGATGTGCTATGCACAGAATTACAAAATGACACAATGAAAGAATATGAAGACAGAATAACTTATTACAGGCAAAAAGGAAAGCCAAAGCAAGCAACAATATTATATATAGAAATATGTCAGAACCAAGTTGTTACTTTTAACCTATCATGCTGAATGTAAATAACACAAACTCACCAATAAAGAGATACAGGCTGGGCCCGGAGTGGTAGTCTAGTGGCTAACGTTCTTGTCTTGCACTTGCCAGGATCCCATATGGTGCTGGTTTTAATCCCAGCGGCCCCACTTCCCATCCAGGTCCCTGCTTGTGTCCTGGGAAAGCAGTCAAGGATGGCACAAAGACTTCGGGCCCCGCACCCATGTGGAAGACCCAGAAAAAGGTCCTGGCTTCTGGCTGCAGATAAGCTCAGTTCAGGCTGTTGTGTCCATTTGAGGGAGTTAATCAGTGGACACAGGATCTTCCTCTCTGTCTCTCTTCTTCCCTGTATATCTAGCTTTCCCATAAAAATAATTAAATCTTAAAGATGCAGGCTGGTTGAATGGATTAAAAAACAAGAACCATCAATTTATGCCTACAATGAAAACAACTTACCACAAAGATACAGAGAATAAAAGTGTAAAAATGGTGAAAGATATTCCACGTCAACAAAAAGGAAAAAATAAGTATAGCAATTCTAATATCAGACAAATAGAGTAACACACAAACTACTTAAAAATAAAGGAGAATATGATGTAATGATGAAAGGATCAATTCAACAGTAACTGAAAACCGTGAATGTAAACACACCCAATGTCAGGGCACCTGGCTGTTTAATACAATTGTGAACAAATCACAAGGGAGATAGAGAATCCAATGAAGTAATAAAGTAATAATGGAGTATTTCAACACCCACTTTCATCAATATATAGACTGACAAGACAGAAACTCAAAGAAACAACATACCTAATCTGTAATATGGAACAGAAGAACCAGATTGATGTCTGCAAAGCATATTATCCCAGACAGACTACACATTCGTTTCATCAATTCATGGATGAACTGAATACTTTACAATAGACCACATGTTAAGCCATAAAACAAGCCTCCGCAAATTGAAAGAAATTAAAATCAAACCATGTATCTTTTCATGTCACCAGAGAATGAAGCTGCAACTCAGCAATTCGGGAAACTATAAAAACAATGGAAACTGAATAATATGTTGCTGAATTAATTGTGGGTTTTAGAAGAAATCAAAAGGGAACTGAGAAAATTCTGAAAATTAATGATGATGACAGCAAAATGTATCAAAACATATGTGCTCCAGCTAAGCCATGCTAAGAGGCAAGTTCATAAGAAGTTCCTCGATATAGGAAATACCTATATCAAGGCATCAAAAATGCAAATTAATCATGTATAACATCCTAAAGAACCTAGTAGCAGCAACAGCCAAGGCCACAGTTACCAGAAATAACTAAAATGAGAGAATAAACAGAATTGAAACTAAAAAGCAACACACAAGATTACTGAATGCAACAGCTTATTTTTTTTTGGGGGGGGGGGGTTGTAGAAATGAACAAGATCAAGACACTACTGGCTCAATAAACCAAACAAGAATGGATAATATCCAAATCAGATGACACCGAGCGTGTTCAGGGTTATAGGACTGTAGACTTTAATATCCAAATTACTGAGATGAAAAGGGAAACAGAATCACCAGCTTCACAAATATAAAAGGAAACATTAGAAATTACAAAAAGCTACATGGAAAAATTAGTAAATCAAGAAGAAATGCATACAATTTTAAACATACACTGTCAATTATATTGAGTCACATGGAAATAGAAGACCTAGATAGACCAATAACAAAGAGATTGCATCATGAGTAAGAACCCTCCCTACAAGGACAATCCCTGGACCAGAAGGTTTCACTGCTGAATTCTACAATACTTCTCATATACAGCTAACACCTGTTCCCAAACTATTCAAAACAATTCAAAGTGAGGACATCCTTCCCAACTTCTTCTATAAGGCCAGCATTATCATAATTTCAAAGCCAAAAACAAATACAACACAGAAAGATAACTATACACCAATATTCTTGATCAATATAAATGCAACCAACATCAGGCAAAATACTATTTTATTGAATTCAACAACATATCAGAAAGACCATTGCTCTAAACCAGTGGGATTTATTCCAGATATGCAGAAATGGTTCAATATATACAGATCAACAAACATAACATGCTACACTAACAAGGGGAAAAGTATCATATGACTACAATAGACAGAAAAATCATTTAATAAAACACAACATTATTTCATGATTTAAAAAATCAAACAGGCCCAGACCATAGCCTAGATCTAAAGTCCTTGCCTTGCACACACTAGGATCCCATATGGTGCTGGTTTTAATCCTGGCATACCACTTTCCATCCAGCTCCCTCCTTGAGGCATGGGAAATTAGTCGAGAATGACTCAAAGCCTTAGGACCCTGCACCCACATGGGAGACCTAGAAGAGGCTCTGGGCTTCTGACTTTGGGTTTGCTCAGCTCTGGCCATTGCAGCCAGTTGTGGAATGAATAAACAGATATAAGATCTTCCTCTCTGTCTCTCCTCCTGTCTGTACATATCTGAATTTGCAATAAAAAAAATAAATTTAAAAAGATAAATATCTATTAAAAAACAAGCATTTGGGTATAGAAGGAACATTTCTTGACACAATGCAATATTAAAAAACCTGTAATCCACAGAATGACAAATGGAGGCAAGCTGGGGGCAGTTCCACTAAGATATGGAACCAGGCAAGAATATCCACTGTGACCACTGCTATTCAACATAGTCCTGGATGTTCCAACATGAGCCATTAGACACGGGGAACAAAGCTCACAGTAACACAAACTGCAAAGCAGGAAGTCAAGTTATCTATGAGGGAGCTTGGTAAAGTTACAGGATAAAAAAATCAATGCAGAAAAATTAGTAGCATTTATACAGACAAGCAATTCCATGGCTGAAAAAGAACTTAAGATCAATTCCATTCATGATAGCTACAAAAATCTTTTTTTAAATACCTAGGAAAAGGGCCCGGCGCGGTGGCACAAGTGGTTAAGGTCCTCACCTTGCACGCCTGGGATCCCATATGGGCGCCGGTTCTAATCCCAGCAGCCCCGCTTCCCTTCCAGCTCCCTGCTTGTGGCCTGGGAAAGCAGTTGAGGACGGCCCAAAGCTTTGGGACCCTGCACCCGCGTGGGAGACCCTGAAGAGGCTCCTGGCTTTGGATCGGCATAGCATCGGCTGTTGCAGTCACTTGGGGAGTGAATCATCGGACAGAAGATCTTCCTCTCTGTCTCTGCTCCTTGCTGTATATCTGCCTTTCTAATGAAAAAAATAATAAAAATAAATCTTTTAAAAAAATAAATACCTAGGAAAAAATTTAATGAGGTGTGTGATCTGCATGTTGAAAATCGCCAAGTATCAGTGAAAGAAACAGAAGATACTAAAACATGGGTAAGTCTGCTATAATTAAAAATTGATGGACTATCATCAAAATGCTCATAGTTCTAAAAGCAATGTATCGAGTCAAAACAAAATACATAGGTAATTCTCATATCTAGAAAAAAAGATGGTTCATATGTGCTTTGTATGGAAACACAAGACAGCTTTGTAACACAATCTCAAACAAAAACAAAACTGGAGTCATCACCATACCAGATTTAAATAGATACCAGAATAAAATAGAAATCCTGGAAATTAACATTAGCAGCCACAGACAACTGGTTTTTGACAAGGTAATCAGAATCAATACTGTCTCTTGAGCAGATGGTGCTGGCAGTAATGTCCCTGACACCAACTACAAAAATCATCTCTAAATGAACTAAGGGTCTAGATCTGGTGCCATCAAATTACTGGAGAAGACTATCAGAAATATTCCGCAAGCTCTAAGCATAGAAAAGGTATTTTGGGAAAGACCCTAGAAGCTCAGATGGGCTAACACAAACAAATGGGATCATATCTAATTAAGAAACTTCTGCATCAACACAGAAAATAATCCACCAAGTTATGAAGCACCCAAAAGAATGAGTGAAAATGTTGCAAACTGTGCAACTGATAGAATATTAACACCCAATATCATTACAGAGCTCAAGAAATTCAACAAGGGAGTCTGGTTAAGAATGGGCCAAAAGTGGCCCGGCGCAATAGCCTAGCAGCTAAAGTCCTTCACTTGCACACGCCGAGATCCCACATAAGCGCCAATTCTAATGCCAAAGGCCCTGCTTCCCATCCAGCTCCCTGCTCATGGCCTGGGAAAGCAGTCAAGGATGGCCCAAAGCCTTGGGACCTTGTACCTGCATGGGAGACCTGGAAGAGCTACTGGCTCCAGGCTTTGTATTGGTGCACCACCAGCTGTTGTGGCCACTTGGAGAGTGAATCATCAGATGGAAGATCTTCCTCTCTCTCCTCCTCTCTGTATATCCAATAAAAATAAATAAATCTTTAAAAACAATGTACCAAAAGGACCTGAACAGGCATTTTTTCAAAGAACCAAAATCAAGTGGCAACCAGACATTTAAAAAGCGCTCACAAGTACTAGCCATTAGGGAAACGTGAACTAGTGCCACCATCTATCTGAAAATAGATGTACCGTATCACAGTCATCCCACTCCTGGGAATTTATCCAAACAAAATGAAATCAATAGGTAAGAAAGTTATCTGTACTGATATAGTTGTAACTTCAATTCACAACAACTAAGAAATGAAGTCAATACAGATTCCCATCACTGGATGGTTGGATAAAGAAAATGCCCAATGTGCATACTATGGAATACTACTCAGCCACAAAAAATGAAATCTTGTGTTTTACAAGTCAATAGATGCAACTGGAAATCATTATGCTTTATGAAATAAGCCAATCCCCAAAAGAAAAATACCATGTTTTCCCTAATCTGTGATAACTATTATGTGGAGAAGAAAAATGTAATCTATAGGTATAGGAGTGACACTCTGGGATTTCATTAGAAAAATATATGAAATTCAAAAATCACCATCTAATCATTGTAGCAAAATTTTCAAACAATAAGCTGAAAGTGAGGAGTTAATACCCTTCCTGCAATGTTCAATGTAAACATATGTTAAAAGAAAGAATGTCAAGTGAGTCATATACCTCCACAGGACACTACCAGGTCAGCAGAAGCAAGTTCTGTGGCCCTGCAAGCTGCCTTTACAGAATAAACAAAACAATATTTAGGATGTGTTCATCTTCTGGACACTGCTCTCTCAGGTCAAGACTTGCACAGTAACAATGAGTCTTCTTGATTTTTGGCACTGTGACTTTGAAAAGCAGGAAGTGGGAATTCCGAGTAGTATATAAACCCATGGACTGTTTCAAAATCATGTCATTTGTCAACGGAACATCTATAAGCACTTCTGAATTTATATTTAGTGGAAGCCACATCAATTTTTATGTTCTGGTATTCCGAGTATATATTTTTAGGACTAATTAGCTTTCTATTTTATCCCTTGTAACATTCTATTTCAAATACAATAGGGGAAAAAGGGGGCTAAAGAAAAAGTATTTGTATATTTTAACAAATCTTAAGATGCTCTTGTACCTATAGCTATGGTCAAAAAATTAATGGTTACCCCCAGGGGTCTACTATATGCCTTTTTCCTCACAGCAAGGTATGCATTTTGTACTTGCAAGCTATCTATAACAAGTATCAAGCATTTCACACTAGACAGTATAGGCATGGTAACTGTGTAATAGCATATCAAAATTCCTTTGCTTCCTGAATTAGATACAAATAAAGATATAATATGATTTTAATAATGGAAATGGGTTATTTTAGAAATTGCATTCCAAGAGGTAATTAGCTTATAAAGGCAATCTAAAATGTTTATGGAACATAGAATTAAGGGATAAGTTTATTTTGGGATAAAATCTTTTGAAATTTATGCGTAGTTCTTCTTAATATATGTTTACGCTGAACTTTTTAACGAACTCATATGCAAGAGTTTCAGACTTTTTATATCATGATAATCTTTCAATCCATAATACATGATTTTTTTAAAGACCTCAAATTTATTCAATTTCTCTTTTAACAAATTTAGTTAAATACCCTTAATTGTATTCAGACATTTATTTTCATTTGAATTTTATTAATGCCTGAACATTTTGTATATTCCAAGTAAATATAATTCAGCATTAAGAGCATTTTAACAAAAGTATTGAAAAAATGTAGGACGCAACACTACTCAGACATAAAAAGAATGAAATCCTGTCACTTGCAACAAAATGGATGTGACTGTAGAAAATTTTGACTACTGAAATAAGCCACATCCCAAAGACAAATATCTCATTACCTGTAATCTGGTAACTATAACACAGAGAATACACCAACTGATTATAGTTGACATCTTATGGTTCGATTATAGTTTATGGCTCTAGGCTTGTCTTTTTGCTTATGTAACACTGCACTTAGTGTGAAGTAAATAGAAAATGTTTTCACAAAAAATGAAGAGGAGAAAAGAGTAAGGAACATATCACTATGTTACAAGAATTATATTCCGGTGATACCTGAAATGTTTTCTATTAATAGAAATATTTACAAATATTTGGATATGGTTAAACAACTGTCTATTTAAAAACCATTTTTGACTTATTGCTTTAACAACATACCCCTACCATTCCAACTCAAGCTTCCCTGCTGCTTTGCTTCTGATCTGATTGCTATAAACTCCTTTTCACTACAGTGTTAACCATTAATGTGAGTTTACACTGACTTAGGTGTTGTGCTTCATATTTAACACACATACAATCTTATTGGGAACATACAATATTGCCACATGTTTTGTAAAGTTTTTAATAAATAACTATCGTGGGAATGGGGTAGACAGAAAGGGGTTTGACAATGACTCATTTGCTGTAATGATATTCCCAAGAGTCAGACTGTACTGGCAAAGAGAATAATTTACAAATCTATTTGAGGTTCTTTGGGGAAAACAATTTTTAGCAGGCTAAGATGCTGCTTGGAAGCCTGGATTCCTTAGCAGAAAGTGATTCAAGCCTCAGCTGCTCTGCATGTGATCCAGCATCTTCGGACTATGGCAGATGATGGCTCCAGTACTTGGTCCCTGCCATTTATACAGGACACATGCATGGTCTGCTGAGTTCCTGAACCTGGCCTGACTGAGCCCAGGCTTCTGTGGGCATTTGGGGACTACACTAGTAACTAGTCTTTCTCTATCCACTTATTTTTTCAAAAAGCAATTATTTTTTAAAATCTGAGTGGTCAGATAATATATTACAGGGAAATGTGAGTTTCCATTCTGAGTTAATACTAGCTTGTATTGGATTTGAAAACACCTATTGCTATAAACCAAACAAGTATCAATTGTATATTGAGTAGATGCAAAGCAAAGTCTGTTATCTCCACAAATTAGTAAGCAATGTAAACTACTACTGGAAAAAAAAATGCATCTGAGTTCTGCCCTTACTCCAGAAACCATGTTGGCTAGGAAAAAAGTGGAAGGCTTAGCGACACTAGTCCTGGGTGATGTGAAGTGAAAACAAAGAAAACAATTCGTGACTGCACATTGGAGTGAGTGGGAAACAGATTGCCCATTGTTGTATTAACACAAGAATAAACACGGCAATGAGAGGCAGCAGGGTTACCTCCTTTTTTTATCCCTTTAGCTTGAATCAATTATTCATGTAACACAAAAATACATCATTTCTCAATTTACTAACAGCACCTAGAAACTTTTGTTCTTACTGAAATATTTATTTAGGGTTTCATGTGTTTCAGCTACCATTTTCAGACACAGACACAGCAATCAAGTTATTCTGTAATTGCCTCAAAAAGCAATGTAAGTATGTTAATACCTGAAATGCAATAAAATCATGCAAAAGCAATTTACAGGAGCTCAGGCAGGCGTTAGCAACCTTTTTCTTGTAAAGGGCCAGGTAATGAGTATTTTTAGTACCAGTGATGATCTGCAAAGACAGCCAGATTGCAACTGCTCAGCTCTGCTGTTTTTAGGCCAGAACAGAGATTAAAGCACAGCTGTGTTCCCACAAAACGTTATTGATAAAAACAGTAGGCATGGGACAAGGCTTGGCTGACAGTTAAGATGCTATTTGTGGGCTGGTGTTGTGGTACACTGGGTTAGGCTATTGCCTGCAATGCCAGGATTCCATAGGGAAACTTCAATTTCTGGCTGCTCTGCTTCTAACCTGGATCCCTACTAACACACCCAGGGAAAAAGCTCCTTGCCACCCACATGGGAGACTGGGATGAAGCACTTGACTCCTGATTTTTGACCTGCCCAAACCTTACCATTATAGCCATTTGGGAGATGAACCAGTGGAAGGAAGATTTCTCCCCCAGCCCTCTTCCCTGACCCCAATTTCTTTCTCTGTTCCTAATTTCTGTCTTTCAAATGAAAGAAAAATAAATAATTTTTAACAAGATGCTGCCCAGCATGTTCTATCAGAATGCCTGAGTTTATGCTTGCTCTATTGCACATTCTACACTCCTGCCAATGTACTCTCTGGGAGAAAGCACAAGTGTTCTGCCAGTTCAGGCTGCAGTAGGTCTCTGGGGAGTGGACAATCAGATTCAAAATCAAATTCCTCTCCTCTCCCTCCTCCTCTCCCTTCACCATTCAAATACAATGAAAGAATGAAAAAGATAACAATAGGCAAGCCAAATTTTGTACTTAAGAGGGCAAGCTGCAATTTGCCAACTTCAGCTTATTCCATCTTGTCTCCTGATATTTAACATTTCACAAACAGTGATTTTATGTTCTCAGTTTGAGAGATTTTCCTCTACCAATGTCCCTTGAAGAACATTAACTTTCCCATAGATGGAAAATAACGTACGGTGTGATTTCTAAACTTAGTACTGCAAATTCATTTGGCAAATGCATGGTGAGAGCCTGATTTGTGCCAAGCATTACTTCCAGTGCTGACGAAAACGAGATCAAACGTTGCTGACTGGTTCTGAAGAAGAATTTTGTCTTGTGATAGGCAGGTTAGGACTTCATGATGTTCTCATGGAAGATTTGATCAGGATCAAGAGGGTGACTCAATTCTAGAGAAGTTTTGTGGGGGTAAAGTCACTACCTGCTGTGCCACCATCCAATATGGATGCCAGTTCAAGTCCTAGCTGCTGCACTTCTGATTCAGCTTCCTGCTAATGTGCCTGGAAAAGCAGCGGAAGACCACCCAAACACTTGAATTCCTGCACCTACATGGGAGACCTGTCAGAAGCTCCCAGCTTTGTATCGGTGCAGTTCTGGCCTCTGGGGTCATTGGGAAGTACACCAACAGATTAAAGATCTTTCCCCGTCTCCCTCTCTCCCCTATGCACCACCCACCTTTGCGGGACAAGCTGCTGGTGAAATCATTTGCATGTGGTAGTAGGGGGGGCTGTTATTGATGCATACCAGGAAGATCCACATTTCTGGGGTTTCAAATAATTCAAGCACAGCTCTGGAGCTGAGACTTGTTCCCTTCACTTGTGGAGCACTTATTGCATGATAGCCTGGAATAATGGCTGCTCTTCACAGATCCCTCAAGATGCCTTCATTGACTGTTACTTTACTGGGACAGCAGTTGCCCTATAAAACTTCACCCTTGAGCTGAGGATGAGCGCCAGGTTGTCTGGAATCTTATTTTCCTGTAACATTACCTGTCCTTGGATTAGATCCTGCACCTCTTTGGATTGCATTATCCCGCAATCCAAAATGACTGCTTTTGAATGCTCACAGGGCACACTGAAAAGAAATACACAGAATGGGAGAAGATGCAGAACAGGTTTGAACACTTGGAAAAACGTCTATTATCTACTTACTGTATATGAATTTGTTCGAATTTTAATGATGAAGCAATACAATCATGGAATACAAGTCTATTTTAATTCCAAGTGACACCATGATAAATTAGCTAAACTAGAAAATTATTAAAGGTGATTATTACTCAGGTCCTTGCGCTATTTAGAGTGATTGTACTGTGTTGTATCTGACAAGCAACGACCTTGGGTGTCAGCCTGTCTGGGAATTCTATCATCATTACTGAGGAAGCCCATATCAATATCACTAGCTCCTATAATTATCCTAGCAGGCATGGGAAAACCACCTTGATATTTTCCCTATTTTAGTTCATAAAATTGCTTTTAAAATGAGTATTTGAAAGGGAAAAAGAGAAGAGAAAGAGAGACGGAAGTAGAGATCAAGAGATCTTCCACCGTTTGATTTACTCTTCAAATCCCCACAGTATCTTGGATAATTCAAGACAAAACAAGATGACGGGAGCTCTATCTTGCTCTTACATTTTCGTTTCACACAACCTAAGCCATCACATTCTGCATCCCGAAGTACATGTCAGCAGAAAACTGGACCAGTGGCACAGTTGTGACTTGAACCTATGCAATTCAACTGAAGATAGGGGAATCTCACCTGCTGCGCTGAATGATAACTCCACTGCTGAGCTTTCCATGGATGCTGGTATGTTTCCCTCATGAGCACACTTCTGAATTTCTTAGCAAAATAAATACTCCCATGGCCTGACACACTGGAGAAGGGGCAAGAGACTGAAATCTGCTTCAGGTAAATTAATTCTAAAATTTCTCTTTTGAGACTTTCCTCCAGGGAAGTTCTGCTGTGTAAAGTTCAGGGACTCTCAGTCACTAATACAGCAACACAAGTCACAATGGCTAACTCATGGAACCAACCCAGATGCCCAGCAGCAGAGGAATGGAGAAAGAAACTGTCATGCATTTACACCATAGAACACTACTCAGCTCCCCTACACCCCTCCCCCCAAAACACCAACAAATCAAAAAAACCTAGAGTGAGATTTTGCCATGTACAATACAAATGTTGAAGGCAAATTAATACACTAGAAATTAATGGATGTATGTAATCTGCATCTTTACTCCAGTTTAATGGGATTCCCATTGATATTTATACCTTTAAGTTACTATATTATCGTATGTTTTTATTTCTTTTTTGTTTTATGATATAGTTTTATTGGCACTGGGATCTCCCTTCTACCTTCCCAAGTTCCCTCCCCTTCCCTCTATTCTCCTCTCCAGTGTTACAATGGGTGTCTGTGAATTTTCACGAGTCCATCATGCCACCTCTGGGGTGTCTCCCATCAATGTAGGAGATGGTCAGTCATTTTGTTTTGAGTCCAGCCTTGTAGTACATACATGGGGACTTATTTCTCTTTGTTTCTACCTATGAAAATATTAATTTCCACTACATTTCCATGATGTATTCTTAAGACCACAGTACACCACCAGGAGAAGAAAAAAAAAAGGATAGTGAACCTTTATCCACATGAGGTTAAGGAATATATAACAAAGCTATGAATGTGACATTTGGGTGGTGAAAAATAGCATCCAGCATCTTTGCATAGGAATAAATGTCAGCATGTGTATCAAGGCACTGATGAAGGTACAGTAAGGACTAGGTCCTCATTACTTATGGGCAATAGCAATAACAGTGATAAAAGGGACATTAACAGCCTCCAGTGATTATAAACAGTCTCTTATGAATGACTGATTAATGAATTATATCACAAGATCTTATTACGGAAGGTACAAGTAACTAGCAAGGGAAATAAAATTCACAAGCAAAATCCTTAGATTTGACATCATCTTATCTCACATTAGAATAAACATGGTATCTGAGCTTCTGGGATTGGTTCCGTTAGCATAATGGTCTCTAGTTTGGTCCATTTGACCACAAACAATTGTATACTATTCTTTCTACCTTTTCCTAATATTACCATAAAATGATACATTTAGACATTAGAAAGTTAAGCTTAGAAAGGTCAACTGTGGTAATGTAATAACTCAGGGACAAATAATGGGAGGGAAAGCTGAGGAAGGGCTAGTGGGAGACGGAAGGCTAACCTCCTAGGCTCTAAACCTCTATCATGGAAAGATGTAACTGATCAAAAGCAGCTGAGAATATACTACCTTAACTAAATTAATAATCTAAATTGACTTAATTATCTTAATTCTGCTGTCAGAACATTGCTACTATTACTTATTAATATTAATGTTGCTAATTACTATTATACTTTATTGGCACTGTTATTAGCTATCTTATTTCTAGAAAGCTTTGCTTACAATGTACTTTATTTGATATGAATATAAATATAAATATCTTTTTCTAACATCCATCTGCATTGGTGTCATTTAACAGCATATTTCTGATAAACAATACTGTTAAAGTATATTTAATTATTCAATCTGAACATTCTTTGCCTCTTGTAACATTAAGCTCATTTTAAAAAACTGTATTAACATAATGAAAACAGATTTCATACGTTATCTTTGATGTCATGTTTCTTGAATTGACTATGGATTCATCATTTTTTAGTTCCACTATTTCACAATTTGTCAAAAATAAACTCATTCTCTTTAAAAATTACTCTTTATTGTCAAAAATGAATGAGAGTCAGAGAACTTCAAGCTCCAAGTACAAAAACGTCAAAATCTGACCCAGGAAAAGATGATTTCTACACTTGCAGAATTACAGGATCTTGCTAAGTTACTTGGAGGCAAATGATTAGTGCAACTGTGGAAATTAATTCTAGAAACCATAGCTCACAAAAAGAATAAAAATGATGTTGAACTAGATCTCTCAATTTGGTAACAGTACATGCTTAGTAATGATTGTGAGCTCAATATGCATTCTCAGAAAACTCCTGGCCTAGTCCTCCTCCCATCAGATGACACTTTGTCTTTAAAACATTTTTAATGTTTCAAAGTACTTGAAGCAAAGATTCAACAGACAAAAGGAATAGCACCTATCAAAATCAAAGCCAAACATGGAGAACGTTGTAATAAAACAAAAGAGGACTAAATCAAGTGAACAACCCATTGCTAAAATGATAGAACTAAATTACTATCTATCGATATTAACCCTGAATGGCTTAATCTCATCCATCAAGCATCATAGTCTCAATCAACCAACTATTTGTTGCCAATAGGAGACACACAAAATGAACAAAGATATGTGAAAAATGAAAGTGAACGGATTAAAAAGATATTCCAGGCCATGGAAAGGAAAAATGAGCTGGTGAGGGTATTCTTGTATCAGGAAACACAGACTTTGACATGAAAAATATTAAAAGATGACAAAGGACACCACATAATGATCAAAGGATCCATTCAGCAAGAAGAGATCACCTTACTCGTTTCTTAAGATATTTTCATTTTTATTTCTAATTTTAGTTTTTCTCTCTTGCTTTCCTTTGCTAGTCTGGCTAAAAGTTTCTTTTGCTCATTTTCCTAAAAAGATGGATCTTTCTTGCTGCAATCTAGTTTTTTCTTAAGTTTCAATTCCATTTATTTTTGCTGTGATTTTTATTATTTCTTGCTTCCTGTTCATTTTAAGTAAGTTCTTAAGATGTATTAGATCATTTCAGATATTTCAATATTTTGTAAGCATCTGCTGTTACAAATGCTCCTTTCAATACTGTTTTTGTTATATTTCAGGGGTTGGGGATTTTTGATTTATTGTCATCTCTTCAAAAGATTTTGTTATTAATTTCTTCATTAACATTTAAATCATACAAGACCATCGTTTTCCTCAATAAGGTTTTTGATTTCCTTTCTCACCTCTTTAGCAACACATTGGTCATTTGGTAGCATGGTTTTTAACTGTTAATTTTTTAGTTTTCTCTCTGCTGTTGATTTTGTCTTATGGTTTTTCATTTACACAAATGTATAGTAACTGTGGTAGAGATGATCAAATCCAGACGTGAAGATACAATTCAGCATGCATCTCTATGTCCAAATCAAACATGGACTCACAATGAAACTCTTAAATGTATCTTGACAATAGAATGCTAGACTCTCTGCCATTGTCCATACCTACAATGTCAGGATATACCTAAATAGCAGAATGGTGGACTTATGACTGTTAATGGAGGACTACACTATTCTAATGATATAGGAGAAATTAGTGAGAGGGTGAAAGAGTGGATGTGGGGATGAAGAAGAAGAAAACCCAGAGCCTATGCAACTGTGTAATAAAATAGCAAAATTAATTAATATTTAATAAAACCGATTGAGCTTTCCATTTTCCAGCATTACAGTTTCAAAAAAAGCCAAATAAAGTCATTTGCTTAGTAATGATGTGCTTTAGTTCTTTCCAGGATCAACATGCCTTAGCAGGTCATGGTAGGTCCTATGACAGCAGGTCACAGGATGAGACTTGGTAGAAGCCAAGAGCTGAAGCCTTCTTAACTCCACTGGTGCTTCCCACTGGCCAAACCCAGGAAGAAGTTGAGAGAAATTTGTTAGGGAAATCTAATTTTCACTATTCTATGCCAAGCGATTCAGAGCAGAGGTAGGTACAGGGCCAGGGCAACAGTCTTTAAACAATTAGAAATGAAAACTTTAGCATATGATTTAACATATCGGACATTATCATAAGATGCATATTATGGTGTGGAGGCTCTGGATATATATATATATATTTACATAATGAAGAACATCATTTTGGAGTCAGCACTGCGAGCAACATGCATGTCAGATCAGAATGGTGGTTTAAGACCAAGAAACTTTGCTTCTCTTCCAGTTCCTTGCTAAAGTATTTGGGAAGGCAGTGGAAGATAACCTAAGTACCTGGGCCACTACTGCCTATGTGGGAGACCAAGATGGAGTTTCTAGCTCTTGACTTTGACCTGATCCAGCCTAAAATATTACAAACATTTGGGGAGTGATGCAAAGAACACAATGCCTCTTTCCATTTCTATAATTCTGCAATTTAAATACACAAAAAATAATAAATTTTTTAATGCAGGAAGAAATTGTGGTGTAGCCAGTTAGATATCACATATGGGTACCTGTTTCTGTCCAACTGCTTCACTTCCACTCTAGCATCCTACCTGGGTAAGTGGTAGAAGCTGGCCCAGATACTTGGGTCTCTGTCACCTATACAGAGACCAAGATAAACCTCCTAGCTTCAGTCTGGCCCAGTCTTAGTTTTGCAGCTATTTGGAGAGTTAAATAGTGGGTGAAAACACTTCCTTTCCCTAAAATTCTGCCTTTCACACAAATATTGTTTTAATAAGAAAAGCATATTAGTTCTCTGAAACAAAGTCAAATTTCAACTACCTTATACATCTTGTTTGGGAAGTTCTAACCAGATGTTTCTCTTTTTCAGGACTTTTTTTTTGGAAAGCCAGATTTACAGAAGAAGGAGCTACACACAGAAAGAACTTCCTGCTGTTGGTTCACTTCCCAGCAATGGCTGGAGCTGAGCCCATCCAGAGCCAGGAGCCAGCAGCTTCTTCTGGGTCTCTCATGTGGGTGTAGGATCCTAACGCTTTTGGCTGCCCCCTACTGCTTTCCCAGGCCACAAGCAGGGAGCTGGAAGGGAAGTGGAATATCTGGGATATGAACTGGTGCCCATATGGGATCCTGTTGCATGCAAGGTGAGGATTTACCCACTAGGCTACCACACTGTACCCTAAGATATTTCTCTTTAATGTGACTCGTAGATTCATATCTATAAAATTAGGTCTGCCACTTTACTGATTGACATGAATCTACACGTTTGCAACAGCCATGGCATGAAGTAGTCCCCTGTTGATGTTCATGTTGGTATCAGTGGTAGTGGACATTAATAAAGATGAAAGCACTGGTAATTCTGATAACATTAAAAACTGTTATGATTTTTCCTATAGTGAGTTAATTCATGATTTTGGTCATATTTTCAGAGTGTGATCAGAGTTTCCAAATTTCAATAGTCATTGCTGAGAAGAATGAGGAACTGCTGTCAGTTCTGAGGTACACGATTTAAAGCTGCTTTGGGATAATCAACATTATCATAGCATTTTGGAGTGCTAATAGGTAGCGGTTAAATAGTCACACCAAGGAGTTGGCAATCATTCACTAATAATTCTTTGCTAGGCATGGAACACACATGTAAAGTTTAAGAAACTTTTGAGTCAAGATATTCCATGGTCTGAAGAAGTTTTAATTGGGATGCAATTGTCCCAGTGATGACGGTATTTCTGAAGTATAAATAATACAACTTAGTCCAAGGGTCTGGAAGATAAAGAGGCCTGCATATTAAGAATTCTTTAACAGAGAAAGGAAACTCTTTGCAAAATTGGGTTAATGTTAGTTTTTCTTTCCCTTTCTCTTCCCCTGCTTTTCTGGAAAAAAAAAAAAAAAGGCAGGAGGCACTGCTATTGTAGCCAACACTAGCAAATGAATATTTTACTTTTTAATGAGAAAGAAAACATCTTATCCATTTAATTCAAGTTTTATAAAGCATTGAAGTTCATCTTTCTACTCTTTGTTCTAGTCCCCTTTGGCAGTTTTTTTTTTGAATTTTCAATATGCTAATAAAATTTGGTCTCATTTTGGAAAATTTTCTCTCCATATATAATTGCTGGTATAAGTGTCGAGCAAGGTTGCAATCAATTCTAAAAGACACCAAAAAATGGTAATTCTACAGCTGCTTGGAACGAACAGAATCACTTCCTTTCTGAGAAGACAAAGTACAGACTACAGGGTCATGTACTCCGGATGTAAACTTTCTCGAGAACTGTAAAGATCCTACCTCTGAAAATCTCAAGTGTTAGAAACCCAAAACACCCTTAATGATGCATAATCTGTGTTTATTTGTACTCAGTTGCAATGACTCCAGTATCTTTCACTGGATTTTTATTTAATTTTACTCATAAAGCATCTTTTGAATTTATATTTTTCCAGAGAACCCACTACTAGTTCTGAGAACCTGCTAACTTGCCAGTTAACATCCTATTAGATACTTGTGACAATGCAAGACTATGAACTTGTCTGTTGCTTGTAAGTCCATCTCTGCCCTCTACATTATGAATAGTTATCTGCTCAACTTTTTAAAAGTGAGTTTAAATAAATATTCTCACACTGAACTGTGAATATTGTACATATTGTACAGAAGCAAAACAATTTGGTGGTCGTTCTGCTGATGAGTGGCAATGAACTGAAAGTTGGAAATGATATGGTTACCTATTAAACTAAAGTGTTCAAGGAAAACAATAAAATTGTGGTTTCTAAAATCTACCCTATCTTCTGATATAAATCCTACTGTAATGGACTATTTCAAGCTACCACATGATGTCACCGAATGGAGAATAGACAAGAATCACAAAACTAGATCTTTCGAATTACTATGGGTTGGTTTTGGTATAGTATTGATATTGGTCAGAAAGGGGCAGAACTACTCAACCCTACATATGATAATTAAGGAATAGACTGGAAATCACAATAATGAAAAATGCGAAAGTAGTAAATATCATAGTAAACAATGAGAATATTTATGGAAAAATAGTAGGACCAAGTTGTGACCTTCCAATAATAACCTTAAACACACGGCCTAAACTCTTCAGTCAAAATCTATATACTGGCTAAATGGATTAAAAAGCAAGTCATCTATTTTCTGCCTACAGAAAACACACTAGCTAACAAAGATATATCAAGATTGAATGTGAAAGGATGGAAAAATATATTCCTTGTCAATGGAAGAGAAAAACAAGCAGGTATAGCCATTTTAGTATTATATAAAATGGACCTTAACACAAAAACTACTAAAAGAAATGAAGGACGGCATCACATAATGACTGAGGGATCAAATCATCAAGAAGTGATTGTAGTAAATACATATACAACCAATGCCAGGGTAGCTGGTTATCTAGAATAATAGCTAATGGATCTAAAGAAAGACAGAATCCAATATGGTAAGAAGGGAGGACTTGAACATATCACTTTTATGAATGTACAGACGGACTAGACCAAATAAAAACTAAAAACTGTATCAATGAATCTAATTACATCCACAGAACATTTCACACCACTGTTATAGAAGACACATTTTCTTCATCAATTCATAGAGTTTATTCAAGGGTAGATAACATTCTGCGCAGTTAGAGCAAGCCTCAGCAAATACAAAAAAAAAAAATGAAGTCAAATCATGTATCACTTCAAGCAACCAGAGAGTGAAGATGGATGCCAACAACCCCAGAGACTCATAAAAAATACATAAATACACGAGGATTGAACAACATGTAACTGGATGAAATGTGGATAATAGAGTAAATGACTGGAAATTTTTAAAATGTATGGAACACAGCAAGAGTAGTGTTAAAAAGTTCAGAGTAATGCCCTATCAAGAAATTAGGAAGTCATCAAGTAAGTGATCAATGAATTTAAAGAACATAAAGCCAAAATATCAAACCCAAAGTTAGTAGAAATTAAAACTAGAAGAAGAATAAAGGAAAGTAGAACAGAAAAAAAAGCATAAGATCATTGGCTAAGGAGCTGTATTTCTGAAAAACAGAAAAACGATATACTACCAACCCAAACAACCAATAAAAAAAAAATGATGGAGGTAACTCAAAATCTGAGATTGAAAAAAAGGAAATAGACTCCACAAATACAAATAATCATTATTAATTACTAAAAACAGCTGTATGTCAACAAAATGAAAAATCCATAGGAAATTGATTTCTAGATGCACAGACAATATGCCTAAATTGAGTCACAAAGTAATAGAAAATCTAAATAGAACAATAAGTAACAGAGAATGAATCAGTAATAAAGACATTCCCCAAAAAGAAAAACTCAGGTCCTGATAGCACACTGTTGAATTCTACCAAAACACTCAACAAATAATTCCAGAGAATCAAGATGGAGGACTAGGGTAAGGATACATTTAAATAGATGGAGAATCTTTAGTCAGGGTGAAGCAGAGAGGACATATTCCAGGAAATAGGACAGGCCAATGGCAGCAGGACACCTGGAGGCTGATGGACACGGGAAAGCAGTGGAGACAACAGTGTGTTGCTGCAGTGACCAGATGCCCTTACGGCAGTCAGCGAGCTGTGATACGAGCACCACTGGTGGCCAGAGATTCACCAGCAACCAGGTGGGAAAGGGAATTCACCAGGAGCTCAGGAAGTGAACCCAGGCAGAAAACTTCCCACTCTGCTGATTTGTTTGCTTTGACCAGGAGCAGAGACAGACCCGCAGGCCCCAAATAGGCAGTGCAGGAAAAGGGTGGATTTCACAGACCTGATTCCCACGACAGCTGCATCGGGAGCCATTCTGCATAGGGAGACAAAGGCCATGGGGTGGCACTGTGAATGCTCCATGCTCGGAGCATGACACTGAAGTAGTATCCCTCAGATTCTACCCAAAAGGGGTCTGGGTAAGCTAATGGCCAAGAGATCCAGGACACCACCAGTGGTACATCAGGCACTATTGGTACAGTGAGGCAAAGGTTGTGAGACTGGTGGAAATACGAAAAGTTGTGCATGTGCAGAGCTGGGAGCAAACTCACTTCCAGCTCAGTGTATTCCACTACACCCATGGGGAAAATACCGACTTTGACATCCTACAGGTCAAAATAGGTTCCAGGAAAATCAGTACCACAAGTTGTTTAGGATACCTGTATCTCCCTAATTCTGGGAACTGCTCTAACAGGGAATGGGAGAAAGTTTGTATGAACAATGGTGCAGTCACAGCATGGCATCACAACTGGTAGAGAGTTGTGAGCAAGGAGCTGGGCTACAGAGACCTAGGTGGAAGCCTAAAACAAGAGTCCAGACCTGAAACTCACTGGAGGGAATGGCACAAGTGACTGTGAACAAAGAACCGGGTCCTAAATGCAGTAAGTAAAATCAAACTATAGACCTGTGGGTGACACAGCTTAGAAACCTGCCCTAACAAGAAGAATCTGCTAACCAGAAGCACAATGTGAGAGCAAGAGAGGACAGAGGCCCAAATTTATATTACCGAAGACTCTCCTGCAAAGGAACAAAAGCCTTTGCTGTCCTTCAGGGTTAACTGAGGAATACACAAGGAAATGGGGGATGAACAACTTTTAAAAAAACTCATTATAAAGCTTATTAACGAGAAGCACATGCAGGAATTTAAGGAATATGTCTCACAGGAAATAGCAACACTGAAACAAAATTAAGTGTAGTTATTAGAAATGAGGGACACAATGGAGCCAATTAAAAATTCAGTGAAAAGCCTCAACAATAATAGATTGAATGTGGTAGAAGAAAAAATCTCAGAAGTGGAAGTTATTTCTTGCTACAATGGTGAAAGAATCAAAAAGTTGAAAGAGGAACTGGGTGAAACTTAGAAAAGTATGAAGAATTAAGGGACACAATTAAAAGGCCAAATATTAGAGTTATGGGACTTACAGAAGGCACACAAAGAGGAGCTGGTTTACAAAATGTATCTAATGAACTAATGAAGGAAAACATCCCTAATCTGGATAAAGAATTGGAAAACATCCAGGAAGGGCACAGAACTCCAAACAGCATTGACCAATAGAGATCTTCTCACTGACACAGGATAAGATCCTGAAATGTGCACATCAATTGACATAGAGGAATGGCAATCAAACTAACAGCTGACCTTTCAGAGGAAACTTTACTGGACATAAGGGAATGGAACATATTCCAGATTTTAAAAGGAAAAAAATTGTAGGCTCAGAATAATGTACCCAGCCAAGGTTTCCATTATCTTTGAAAATAATAAAATTCTTCCAAAGTAAAAAATTTCCAAGAATACATTTCCAGACCAGTCCTCAAAAAGATACTCTCAACAGAAATACATACTCTCTGAGAAAAGGAATAGTACCCACCAAAACCAAAGGAAAATGTAAAGAACATCCCAGTAAAATAGCAACTGATGACTAAATCAAACAACAAATATCCTATTGCTAAAATGACAGGACCAAATTGCCATTTTCATATTAACCTTGAATGTAAATGGTTTAAACTCAATCATATGTCAGATTAGTGGACTGGATCAAAAACTCAAAACCATTTATCTACTGTCTAAGGAAACACATTTTGCCAACCAACAGCAGAAATTACATCTAATGGATTTTGATGTTTTTATTTTTATTTCATTTCTTCAGAAAAAATTTTTTTTGCCTATTAAACTCTTCACTGACTCAGGTAATAGAGTAGCATCATTTTCTTTAAGAAGGTTCTTGATTTTCATTTCTTCAGTAACACACTAGTCATTGAGCAGCGTGTTATCTAACTTCATGGCATTGTAAATTTCTATTTTTCTTCCTGTTGTTAAGGGATGTATAGTAACTGTGTAATGGAGACTATCACATCCAGATGTGAGAATACAATGTAGTATACATCTCTACTTCCAGACAATGATGGACTTCCAATGTAACTGTTAAATATATCTTGGCAATAGGATGCTAGAGTCTCTGCCATTGTTCATGCTCGTAATGATGGACTTATGTTTATGAAAAACTACACTTTTGTAATATAGGGAAAAGCAGTGGGGAGGAGCTTAGGGACGGGATAAGGGAGATGCCAGAGCCTATGAAACTATATCATAAAATAGTTTTAAAATGGAAAAAGAAAATAAAAGGTAATTCCATCTCTTCTAAAACTATTCAAACTAATCAAAGGGGAGAAAATCTTCCAACACCTTTTAAAATTCCAAAAACAGAAAAAGGTACAACAAAGAGAACTGTATACCAACATTCCTGATGCATGTAGACACAAAAATTCAACAAATTCTAGTTAATCCAAACCTACAACACATTAGAAAGGTTATTCAGCCAAATGAAGTTGGTAATATCCCTCATAGGTTGGGATTGCTCACCAAATGCACATCAAAAATATGATATAAAATTACTGAAGAATAAAATGCATACAATTATCTCAGCAGATGCAGACAAAACTTTTGACAAAATACAACATCCTTTCATGATTAAAAAAAAAAACAACCTAAGCTAATTGGTTATGGAATGAACGTTTCCCAGCACAATCAAAGCAATCTATGAAAAGCCCATAGACAGTATCCTATGAATGTGGACAAATTGGAAACTTTTTCACTGAGATCTGGATTCAGATAAGGAAGATTGCTTTCACCATTAATATGCATCTAATCAGAGTGATTAGACAAGAACAAAAAATGAAAGAGGTAAAATTTAGAAATGGGAAAATTAAGTTACCCATGTCTGCAGCTGAAATGATTTTGTCTAATGGCAAACCAAAATACTCTAAGAATTACTATAACTCATAAGACAATTTGGTAACTTTGCAGGGTATAAAGTCAATATGCAAAAATCAATTATCTTTGTATACCAAACAATTCAACACCTGACAAAGAACTTGTAAGATCAGCTCCATTCATAAAAACTGAAAAAATTAAAAGCGTGAAATAGATTTAACCAAGTATATGAGGGATCTCTATAACAAAAAAATTTTTTTAAAAAAATAGGAGATAATAAAGGCACCCCAAAATGAAAAAATAAAAGTCTCCTGTTTATGGCTTGTTAGAATTAATATCAAAAGGCCTGTACTATCAAAACCAATTTATGGTCATTGTGAGCTACATAACTAGCACCTTCTCAGATCTAGCAAAAAGTCAAACGGAACCAGAAGAGACCCTGAATGGTTGAAGCAATCTTGAACAATTAAATCAAAATTAGAGATATCACAACACCAGACTTCATGGCATACTTCGGGTTAGTTGTAATTAAAACAGCCTGGTGTTACTGGCATAAAAATAGATATGATGATCAATGGGACAGAATAGAAATTTTAGTAATAAACCCATACATCTATAGTCAACTAGTTTCTTTGTCACAAAACTGAAATTTATCTAAAAAAAAGTCTGTTCAAAAAATGGTGCTGAGAAAATTGAATCTAGGTATGCACAAGTGTGAAAGAAGATACCCTCATTATACCTTATTCAAAAATCAACTCAAGGGCCCAGCACGATAGCTTAGTGGTAACAGTCCTTGTCTTGAATGCACCCGGGATCCCAGATGGTCGCAGGTACTATTCCCAATAGCTCCACTTCCCATCCAGCTCCCTGCTTGTGGCCTGGGAAAGCAGTCAAGGACAGCCCAAAAATTTTGGTACCCTGCACTTGCATGGGAGACACAGAAGAAGCTTCTTGCTCCTGGCTTTGGATCGGCACAACACTGGCTATTGTGCTCACTTGGGGAGTGAATCATCGGATGGATGATCTTCCTTTGTCTCTCCTTTCTGTGTATCTGCCTTTCCAATAAAAATAAATAAATCTTTTTTAAAAATCAACTCACAATGGACCAAGTATCTGAATCTACAAACTAGTACCATAAAATTACTGGAAAAAAAAAAACACTGAAGAAACTGCCAGGCACAGGCTTAGGGAAAGGCCTCTTGGAAAAGACCCTAGAAACACCAACAGTTAAAGAAAAAAATAAATAAATGGTATTATATTCTACTAAGAAGTTTCTGAAATGCAAAGGAAATGCTCAGCAAAATGAAGATGCAGTTAAACGATTGGAAGAAAATATTTGCAAACTATGAAACTGATAAAAGATTGATATTCAAACAGTTAAACAGTAACAAAAGGTACACTCCAGTTAGGAAACGGGCTAAGGTCACAAACAAGCATTTTTCCAAGGATGAAATACAAATGACCAGCAGACACATGAAAATAGTCTCAGGATCACTAGCTATCAGGGAAATTCAAACGAAACTGTAAAGAATTCAGCACCTCATTCCAGCTAGAATGGCTATTGTCTGAAAATCCAGAAAGCAAAAATAGCTAGTTACACAGGAAACAATCAGCTTGGACTCACACATACCTTACTAGGCAGGACACAAAAATGAATCACTCCTCACTAAGGTATTGAAGATATTTCTGCATACCCCTCCTAAAACTATTTTGTGACTCAGTTGTTAACATATGCCTTGTTAGAGTTATAAGCCGGTTTGGACTCTCCTAAAATTCACCAAATTCAGTAAAAATCAGGCTTCAATACTATAAACTGCTAAATAATGAAAATAGACATGAGACAGCTGAATAGGACCCTATAACCATTCTAAGGTGTATAGCAGCCAGTTGTGTATAAACTAAAATTCAAAAGTCAATGAAGTAGTCACAGGATGTGGTTACAAATGTGCATTTTCGAATATATTGATCACTCAATACCATGTCAATTAACCCCATAATGTTGTAAATTGTTGTTGATGTTGTGTTGTGGCCTTTCACTGGACGGGAGGATATTCTGCCAGCTCTACTTTTAGACTAGGGATGGTCTCCCCAAGAAACTGTTGCATTTATCTGGACAATAAGATGCTGGACTTCATGCATGGTACATGCTTGCAATGAAGGAATCATGACTGGATATGAACTGTACTACTGCAACAAGGTGGAGGAATCCAACATGGGGGGAGTGCATTGGGAAGGGTTGGGGGAAACCCAGAGACTATGAAACTATGTCATAAAATGAAATTAAAAAAATATAACTGGTTAAGGTATGGGGCAAAGGTACCCTAATCCACTGTTGATGGGAATGTACACTAGTACAATCATTATATAATAAAATAAGGAATTTCCTCAGATACTTGAAAATAGAGCTAGTGTATAATCCAGCCATCCCACTCCTGGCGATTTACTCAAAGTGAAATCTACATATGAAAGAGTTATTTTTACTCCTTTGTTTACAATAGCTAAGTAGAAGCAACCCAGATATCAATGGATGTCTCGAAAATATGGTACACTCTATAGTATACCTCTATATCCTATAGAAAATACCTATATAGAATACCTAAGGGATAGAGAATGCCTATACTCTAGAATGCTGTATTGAATATCTCTCAGTCATAAGAATGAAATCCAGTTGTTTGCAATATAATGGATACAACTGGAAGCCATCATTGTTAGCATAAAGCCTGTTTCAAAGAATCCAATGTCATGTTTTCTCTGAATTGTGGCAGTTAATATAGGATACAACTGGAATGCTCACTTTAGGATAGGATTGACTTTTTAAAAAAATATTTATTTTTATTATTTTTTTTATTGCAAAGGCAAATATACAGAGAGGAGAGACAGAGAGGAAGATCTTCCGTCCAATGATTCACTCCCCAAGTGAGCACAACGGGCGATGCTATGCCGATCCAGAGCCAGGAGCCTCTTCTGGGTCTCCCACGCGGGTGCAGGGTCTCAAAGCTTTGGGCCGTCCTGCTTTCCTGGACCACAGGCAGGGAGCTGGAAGGGAAGCGGGGCTGCCAGGATAGAACCAATGCCCATATGGGATCCCGGGCGTGCAAGGCGAGGACCTTAACCACTGCGCCACCGTGCAAGGCCCCAATATAGGATTGACTTTTAACCTGTTTCT
This sequence comes from Ochotona curzoniae, assembly GCF_017591425.1. NCBI lineage: Eukaryota > Metazoa > Chordata > Mammalia > Lagomorpha > Ochotonidae > Ochotona > Ochotona curzoniae. The sequence goes on along the minus strand of NW_024466599.1, from coordinate 58,075,133 downwards.
ATAGTACAGTGACAATGTGCTCTGGTGGTCTTCTTAATTTTTAAGTTTAATCTGACTAGTGGAAAATGCTGCAGGTAATATAAAGTGGATTAAATTTATGACCTTGAAAATACTGTATAAGAGTATACTGTATAAGAGAGGGCAGGGAGGCAGGAATATGGACTGGAAGCAGGGTAGTGAGGAAAGTGTGACTGTCTTCATGGAATTATACCTATGGAATGTATGGCATCTGCTAATTTTTATATTCATAAAAATTTTAAAAAGATATCTTCCAAATTCCCTACTAATGTCTTCTGTTGGGCCCATTGTGATGACTCAGTGGTTAAATTCTCACTTTGCACACACTGAGATCCCTTATGGGTGCCTGTTTTTGTCCCAGCTGTTCCAGTTCTCACCCAGCTCCCTGCTTATGGCCTAGAAAAGCAGTAGAGGATGGCCCAAAGCCTTGGGATCCTGCAACTGCTGACATAGTGACAGGATAAAAAATTTTCTTACGTGTTTTCCTAAATGTGCAGCCAATATGTTGTTACTTATGATTCATGTTATTTTCTGCATAGCAATTTTATATTGTAATTTAATATTGCTAATATCTATTTCTGCTTCTCTAAACTTCCATATCTAAAAAAGCAGAGAGCAGGGAATTTGCCAACTGAACCTTTGCGTCAGCCCCACTCTCATTCCTTTCGAAGAATCTTTTTCTCTCTCCCTCAACTTAGTTTTGGCAGTAACTCTCAATATATTCATCTTCAACCTTCTCATCTTCAAATGAATTTATCAGCCCATCTCATAACATTGATAATTATGTAAATGGATGTCTGTATTCCCTCTCCATTTCCACCTACGATAACAATTCTTAAAGTTTATTCCACATTTACTGTAAGTAATTTTACTGCATGTATTTTCAAATTATACAATCAATTTTAAACTCCTGAACTTTATGAAAAGGACTCCAGGTTATCTGTAGGTTATCTGTATTTCCTACAAATTGATTTTTTTATGATACTTGAGTCACATGTAGATAAAATTTATTCACTTCCATGCAGCCATGTGTGTCAATTGATTTATAACCACTATATTCAAAATTAGAGAAATGATAATGAAGGCATTTCTGGAAAAGCATAATAGGTGACTTTTTTCTTCAAGTAAATACATTCAGGCAAATTTGATCCAGCAACTAAAATTTTGTAGGTATCTGCCAACAATGTGTTCTAACAAAAAATTAGGAGGGGTTTGTTATTTTTATACTTGGATAAACTATTTATAATTCTTGAAATATTACTTACTAATATATAACTATAAGTAATCTAGGGTAAATGTTTCTGGTTGCAGTGTGATTCAGTAGCAAAAATGGAACAGTTAGGGAAGGAACCAAGACCTTGGTCCTATGAATGGAAATCATTTCTCCTTCAAATACTTGGCTTAGAGAAATTACATAGCTGTCATTTTAAGTCCCCAGTATATCTCTGCTTTAGTTTAACTTAATTAGTGAAAGATTTCTCTTTCATTTTAATTTCAGGATCTTTATAATCCCTACAAAATGGCATGAAGTGGGAATGTTATATGCCCTTCAGATGAATGATCCACAGTTGTCAGAATCAGTGAGCTACTCGGCAAGACACTGGAGTTACGGTATCTTGTCTGTGATTCACATTTCCATCACTAGAAACCATAACAGAGATGGTTCACTCTCCATTTCTTCTACTGTCCTTCTGAGAAAGAAAAATAAGCTAAAGATTAACATCAGATTCTAACAGAAAACTAAACTGATTGGCATGTTTCTTGCTTAGTGCCTGGAAATATGAGGATCTCTTTTTGGTATAATCTACCAAACACTGTAAAATGCCATTTCTTATTCTACGTATTGGCATAATGTACACAATTTGTTCACAGTGAAGGTGACTTGCACTACTGTACAGTTTAACCAATGAGGAAACATGAACATTTACATCAAAGAACCAGGGGATTTACTACCAAATGTACCATAGCACAGACCACTGAGCTGTGTGAGGGATAAATCTGTTACTGGAATGGACAGCTTCTGTTCAGCCCCTCTTCTTTTGTCTGCTTCCTCTTTTAAGTTATTAATCAGCTATAAGGAAAGTTTTTTTTTTTGTTACAAATCTAGGAGCATACATTCCAATTAGTTTCCATCTAGACCTAAAAATAATAATTAAAAAAAAATCTGCTTGCGAAGCATCAGAGCAGTGCTCACACTCTCCAAAGTGGTCCCACTGTATTCTCTCTCCCTGGGATAACACAGCAATTCAGCATATGATAGAGAAGGCAAGTACCATTCTGCTGTCCATTTAATCTCTAGTGCCCCGTGCAAGAATTAATGGTCTGCACTGGGGTTGAGTATTCAGGAACAGAGATCAAGTGAAACTCCTAGCCAAGTACCCTATTACACTGTTGGTAGGGATGTATACTGGTGCAAACACAATAGAAGAGAGTAGAGTTTTAATCTAAAAAATAGATTCAGCGTATTCCCCACACATCCCAATCCTGGGAATTTACTCTCCCAAAAATGGTATCAACATATTAGTGTTCTATATCCCCAGGAATCTGCAGCATAACTTATAAAAGCTAAGATACGAGGTTAACTCAGATGTTAACCAACCAGCTAATAACTGGGTAAAGAAAATGTGATACACACATACACACAAGGAAATATCACTTCATCTTAAAATCCTGTCTTTTGCAACAAAAGGTATCCAACCAGAAACCTTTTTTCTTAGTGAATGAAATCAGTTCCTAAGAGACAATTAGCATATTCATGGTGACTTAATAGACTACAAACATAATCTATATGATCAAAACCGAAAAATTTGAGATTATTATTTACAACCCTTGTCTATACTCTAACAATGCTTTGTTCTACTTATTATATCTTTATTTACCTAGTGGAGGGTTAAACCCTTGGTTATACAATAAACTTCAAATATGTCTTTTTAATAATTAAAAACACTGGAAAGATATGGGGAGTGGGAGGGGTTTGTGGGGATGAGAATAGTGAAGTATCATTAGGCTCCTTAATCTGTATGTGCAAAATACTTGAAGTATTTTTACTATAAATTGTTTTAATAGTAAAGAATTTCTTGGACAAAACACTTCTAGAATCTGTAGCTCCACTGCAGCAATGGACTTAAGATTATTATCAGAGAACATTGAGGTTGCATCTACAGGGAAATTTTGACATAACATTTCTCTATCCACTCTTTGTTGTTACAAGGAAGATTGTCAGTAGGAAACAAGTCTTTGTGAGTCAATGAGTATTGTTTATAGAGTGCTCAGATTTTTAGTCTAACAAAGTTTTAACACTGTTATGAATGCTAACAAAGTGCTTGATGCAATCAGTGCAATCCTTATCAAAATCAAAAGACATAGATTAACAGAATGGATCAATAAGCAGGACCCAATCATCTGTTGCCTACAAGAGACACATCTAACCAAAAAGATGCTAAGAAACTGAGAGTGAAGGGATAGAAAAAGGCATATCATGCCAATCGACAAAAAAAAAAAAAAAAAAAAAAAAGACTGGTTTAGCTGTTCTAATTTTAGATGCAGAAGAATGGAACAAGGCCCTTACATCTCACCAAGTACAGAAATCCACTCAAAATGGTTTAAGACTTAAATGTTAAATCCAAAATTTTGAACCTGTTAGAAGAAAGCATGGGTAAGACACTTAAGGACACTGGAACGAGCATGGATTTTATCAGACTCAGAATGAACAATAACAAAAATAGACTAATAGGATTCGCCTTATATTTGTTCAGCAAAGAAAAAATATCAACAAGACATAATGCTTAGAATAGAAAGAGGCTTTTGCAAAGCAGACATTTAACAAGGGATTGATACCCATTTTACACAAAACAAAAAGGTCATCTCCTGTAATTTAAAAATAGTCATAATTACCAGTGTTTTATGAAAGATGGGGTATGAGGAAAATTTAGTTGACAGTTACTAAATAGCCACGTGTGAAAGCCTAGAGGCTTTATCCTTCCTTACATTCTCTGGGATCCTACATGGATACCGGTTTACTCCCAGCTGTTTCACTTTCCATCCAGCTCCCTGCCTGAAGCCTAGGAAATCAGTTGAAGACAGCCCAAGGCCTTGGGCCTTTGCACCATGCCGGAGATCCAGGGGTAGCTCCTGGCTCCTGGCTTTGGATCAACTTGGTTCTGTCCGTTTTGGTCACTTGGAGGATGAACCAATGGATAGAAGATCTTTCTTTCTGCCTCTCTTCTCTCCATATCTGCATTCCAATAAAAAAACTTTTAAAAAGAATAAGTTCAATAATTGTATTGATACAAATAATGTTAATAAACTGTGAATCAATCTAGTTTTAAAAATCAGAAAGGATTTTGGATGTGCTTACTATAAAGAAATATTAAATGCTATAACATGAATATATTTAGCCTGATTGAATGTTACAGAAATTATACATGAAACTTCATACAGCTGCAAGTATTCAGAATTGTCTTCTATTAAAATTTTAATAAAAACAATTTTAGAAACAAGCTACTGTTAAAAGGTGTGATAGGACTGCAAACATTACAGAATGTCAAATATGAACCTCAGAAGTAAAGAAGCATCTGCGTAGGGTGTATGTGTGCTGAAACAACCTTCTATTTCCTCATAATGCTCCTTGTAATGCTATCTTAAGCAACAATAAAGGCAGCTGTAAAAAGTTTTTAAAAAGTTAATAATGCAAAAATATTTACCTCCATCTATTGTATACAACAGGGGCAACCAACTCTAAGAAATCAAAATGTGCAAGCTGCAGAATGATGAAACACAGTAAGTAAACACACCGGAAATTTAGACAGCCAGAAAAATACATATAAAATATATATATAGAACCATGGTAAACTATTAAAGCTCTAGTGCCAAGAATAAGCAGTAAGCATACTATTTGAATGAAGTCTGAGAAAAAATATATCAAAACTGTTGTTTCAGTGATAAAACAATGGATAATACTTGAAAATATGATTAAATGCTATGCATTCCTTTTATAATACAAATAATGTACATATGAAAAAGGCATAATATTCAGAAATTCTCAATAATATTGAAGTGAATATAAAAACATATTAAAAGATTATTCGTGATGATCAAGTGAGATGCATCCCAGTAAAACTACAGTTCAACAAACACAAATCAATAAACATGATACACAGCATCAACAGAATGAACTGTAAAAATCCCATTATCATTTTAATAGATTCAGAAAAAGCATTTGAGAAAATTCAATTTACTTTCATAATAAAACCTCTAAATGAATTAAATATAGAAGGAACATACCTCAGCATAACAGCTGATATCCTGCGGAATGGGAAAAAGCTGAAGACTTCCCCTTCAAGATCTGGAAGAAGGTAAGAAAGTCCACTTTCACCATTTTTATTCAACATAATTATAGAAGTCATAGCCAGAGAAATTAGGCAGTAAGTGGTAGCCAAATTAGAAAAGAGGAAGTATAATTGGCACTGTGTATCTATCAAATCAATTTATCTGCAAAAGCAACCAAGAAAGCCATTCCATTTTATCAATAGCTATAAAAATGAAATAAACCAAATATCTAAGAATCAGTCTAATCAAAAGGTAAAAATCTCTCCAATGAAATCTGTAAAAATACTAATGAAATAAATCGAAGAGGACACATGAAAGGAGAAAAGAAAACCAATGTATGTGGATTGAAAGAATAAATATCATTAAATTGCATTCCATAGGAAGTGATTTGTAACACTACTAAAATTTAGATGGACTCACAAAATCCAAAACAGTCAAAGCTGTTATGACCAAAAGCAAGGGTAGGAGACATTACACCACCCAACTTGAAAATATATTACAAGTGCTCGCTTCGGCAGCACATATACTAAAATTGGAACGATACAGAGAAGATTAGCATGGCCCCTGCGGAAGGATGACACGAAAATATATTACAAAGTTATGGTAACTAAAATCACATATTATTGGTGTACAAAAACAGATCCACAGGCCAATGGCACAGAATGGAGCACTTATTGCAGGAGCAAAGTCAGGGATTTAAAGCCACTGATCTTGCACAAATATGCTAGGAATATACATTTGGAAGTTACCATGTCAAAAATGGAGCCAGAAAACTGGTAAAGTCATACAGAAGAGCAAGCCTAGTGTACCTCTCTGAAAATGTACAACAATAAACTTAAAATAGATAAAAGATGTGACTATTAGACTTAGAACTTTGAAACTAGCACAAGCGTATATAAATAATATGCCTCACAGGCTGGGCAAGCAGGCTCAACTTCCATTTTGCAGCACCAGCAGCCCATGTGGGCACTGGTTTGTGTCCCAATTGTTTCATTTCCAATCCAGCTTCTGCTTATGACCTATGAAATCAGCAGGAGGCAGCCTGGGTCCTTGGGACCTTGTATTCACATAGGAGACCTGAATGAAGTTCATGGCTTTCAGCCTTGGATCAGCTGAGCTCTGGCTTTTGGGGCTGTTTACGGAGTGAGCCAGTGGATGGAAGACCTGTCTCGCAACTTTACCTTTGAAACCAAAATACTTAAATCTTAAAAAAAAAAAAAATTTAAAACAAGAATGTGCCTGAGAACATTTGAGTAATGAAGAATTTCTTATTGAACTCCTAAAATAAGGAGAACACATTCACAAATAGAGAAATGGGATTTGAACAAATTAAGGGGCTTATGTACAAGCAAGAAATAAAACAATAAGGAGAAAAGAAACTTGATTAGTCAGAAGCTGGAGTGGAAATGGAGCAGCCAACAAATGAATCAGTGCCCATATGGAATACCAGTACCACACATCAAGTTTTATCTACTATATCACAATGCTGGTACCAGGATTACTATTTCACTAAGGTTAAAAAGTTAGAGAAGGGAAGTGAAAAATGAGTGAAGACGAGAGACATGCTGATTTTGACTATGGTTGGGGTGGGGTATAGCAACAGAATAGCAGTAGAAATTCTACAGAAAGAAGAGACACACTGCTGAGCAGAGTGTGCAATACAAGCATGCAACAGTGGGCAGGGCCACCACTTACTACTCCTGCAGCCTCTGGCTATAGGAGATGCCATCTTCCAAAAGCTACAGGAATGCATCCTGCAACCTGGTCACTGAAGGTACTGTCTGGGGGAGAATCTTCCCGAACACAATGACTTTGGGTCAAGCCTCTGTTGGTAGCAGGAGGAAGATGAATGTCTATACAATCACGTAAGGGAGAACACATTTCATTCTTTGCATCCCCAAAAGGCTCACTGCTCATCTAAATGCGAGTCGAAGCTGTGAACAACTAGAAGATTCTATCACAGAAATAAATCTGATTTCTCTGTGTATGGTTGAGGCACATAGGACTGAGGGGCAAGAGCCTACATTACGAGTATGAAAATTCCTTGACTACACTGTGGAGTGCAGGCTGTGGCTGGATCTCTGGGCAGCTAGTCTGGCTTCAGAGGCTGATGCATAGAGTGTCATTACAGATTTTTTTTTCCTCAAACTCAGAACTACACAGATTTTTTTTTTTTTGTAATTTATGTGCCTGGGTGGTGGGCAGGGGGTACTGTAGCCACTGTGGGCTAACACTGGGCCAGCTGTGATTATGCTAGTGTATATAATCATAATTTCCCCTCTGTTAATAGAAGATACCTAACATATACAACTTGAGTAGCACTCTGGACTGTTTGCATATCTCAAGTAGATACTGGCCACAGCCCTCTGGCCCCATCTGCATACACCTCTGGATACGCATTGAAGCAACAGACACACCAACTAAGACACAGAGTCATAATGTTAAGGTAAAAACTCATGATGACAGAATCAAGTGTTTCCACAAATGCCTACAGCTAAATGAAGAAATACAGGGAACACAAAAAGGAAGACTGTACGATGCCCTGAAAGACACATAAACATACTTTAAAGACAGATTGATGAAATTCCTGAAATGGCATTTAAAAGACTGATTATAGAATTGCTGAAATATAGAGAAACAAAATATGAGCTAAAGAAATCCACATAAAATATGGATGGGAAATTTTGCCAAGAGATGAAAAATTTTGCCAAGAGATACAGATGTTGAAAAGAAAACAAATGGAAACATTAGAAATGAAGAATTTGGTATGTCAAATAGGAAATAGAGTGGAAAACCTTAACAACAGACTAGATGAGGCAGAAAAAAAGAATATCTAACCCAGAAGAAAAAGCCTTGGGACTAGACTAAAAAAAAAAAATAGGAAAAATAAAATTTAAAATCTGGAACTAACATTCAAGATCTAAGTGATACCATCAAATAACATGTCTTAGATGTTCTTGAGCTTGTGTAAAGAGACAACGGGTTGGAAAGCCTGTTTAGTGAAATAGTAAAAACAAAACAAAAAAACCCCACCTTAATTTGGAAAAAGGAAAGGACATCCAAGCACAGGACACACATGGAACTCATAATAGCCATGAGGAAAAGATCTTCACCACAACATTCTATTATCAAACCTCAAGCAAACAAAGAAATTCTGTATACAAAACAAACACCAAACTGTATTCAGAGGCTGTCCAATTAGACCAGCAGCTTGGTTCCCATCACAAACCCTACAACCTTGGAAAGGAAGTAGAAACCTAGCCCAAATACTAAATAAGTAAGTAAATTTAAAAATAGATGAAACTCTCCCAACCTGCCAGCCAAGGTTATATAGCAAAATTCTCATTTATAAATGAAGGTAAAATATAGAACTTCCAAAACGGACAGAAATTAAAAGTACTTGTCACTGCTCTTTCACCCTTACAAATATTGCTAATGATTTCTTATACATATAATGATTTCTTATATAACAGAACAGCAGCTGTCATTACACAGAACATGGAAGCAGATCTCCTAGCCAACGTACAGAGGAAACCCAAAGCAAACCATGGAAATATTTATGGAAATAAGGGAGGATCAAGTAATTCTAAATATTATCCTTGAATACATGTAGCATAAACTGTGTGAACTGACTAAAAATAAAACAAAACCCACCTATTTACTGCCTGCAAGAAATAGTTCTCAACATTAAACATACACACAGACTGAAGGTGAAAGGATGAATAAAGATACTCCATTGCAACAGAAAGTAAAGTGAGGAGTAATCATTATAAAATAGATAAAATAGACTTTAAAGTAAATGTTGTTAAAAGAGGCAAAGAACAACATTATGTAATAATTAATGGATCAAGTCAAAAGGAAGCTGTGACTAGAGTAATCTTATATACTCACAATGCCAGGCAGGGCACCTGGCTATTTAAAACAAATGCTACTGGATCTAAAGGAAGGCATCAACTGACAATAATACAGAGCTTCAACAATCTTTCATCAATATACAGATCTACTAGACAGAAAACCAGCAAACTGCTAATCTATCCTATCGATAAAATGGACCTAAGTTATATTTACAGAAAATTTCATCTGACAGATGCAGAATATATGTCCTTTCCATTAGTACCTTGCCAACAAACTGGAAAATCTAGAAGAAATGGATATATTTCTGCACACATACAATGCACCTAAAATGAGTCATAAAGACAGAGGAAAAACTAATTATACAAATAGCCAAGACAAAGATTGAATTAGTGTTAAACACTCTCCCAACAAGGGTCTGGTGTGGTAGCCTTGCAGCTAAAGTCGTCACCTTGCACACACTGGGATCCAATATAGACGCCAGGTTTAATCCCAACAGCTCCACTTCCCATTCAGCTCCCTGCTTGTGGCCTGGGAAAGCAGTTGAAGACGGCCCAAAGCCTTGGGACCCTGCACCTGCATGGGAGACCTGGAAAAGGCTCCTGGCTTTGGATTGGCTAGTTCCAGCTGGTGAGGATGCTTGTGAAATAAATCAACAGAAGATCTTTCTCTGTCTCTCCTCCTTCTGATAGTATTTGTATGTATAAACAATATGTATACACATATATACATGTATCTGAGTGTTATAATGAGAAAAAAAGCCTTTTCCAACGAAGAAATTCCAGGACTGAATGACTTTGCTGAATTCTACAATACTTTATGCACAACTAACTCAAATTCTTCTCGAACTATACAAAACAATTGAAACAGATGACATCCTCCCATATATGTTCATGGGTTGTAAGAATTAACATCAACAAATTCCTCATATTATTTGAAACAATCACATTCAATATAATCTCAAAGAAAACATTAGTGAGATTCTTCTCAGATCTAGAGAAGACAATGCTAAAACTGCAAGAAATAACCACTAATCCTGCTCTCTACATTCATGATGTTATAGGTTTACATGGATCTCGCTGCACTAGATGTTGGCAGACCTCCTGAGGCTGTAGGAAAGAACTGACTTCCTGATGCTTCCCAGGCAGCTTCGACTCCCTACATTCCTTGACTTGTTGCTGCTTCCTCGTCTTCAAAGCTATGGACTAACATCTTCAAATCTCTAAAGATCCTGCCCCACTGGTTCACCTTTTAGAGCCCTGATGGGTAGACTAGGCTTGCCTACGTGGTAAATTTTTTTCTCCCTCAATCTGAGGATCCTTAGCTTTATTGCATATGCAAAGTCTCCTCTCTTATGTTCATCAACATATTCATAAATTTCAGACATTAGGATATGAACATCTTTTAAAGAGCATTACTATGCTTAACACAGTTCCAAATCCATTTTATTAGTTGCTGTGCAACACCACCTCTTGGGGATGATATTCATAGAATAAGCAATGCATATTTCAGTAGATTTAAACTCAGCAAAATCAAGAGGTGCAATAAAAACATTCTAAAATCAAGCAGTTCAATACAAAACTCCTGACCTACAAAATTTATTCTATCAACTCATCAATGTATTATGTAATAAAAAATTATAGAATCTGATAAGGGTGAAGTCCAATTTCTGCCATTTTGCTTCTATTATTACCAATATGTTACAGATGAAGAGCCTGAGGAAGTTTAAGTAGCTTATCTGAAAATGAGTCATTTTCACTAAACCACATTGTATCTCAAGTCATACAAGTTTTTCTGAAAAAATGCACCTGGAATTATGCGTTGTACATTTGGGAAGGAATACTTCATAATACTTTTCAGTATTCAAGGAAGTCAAATTTTGGAAATCAATCATGCCTGGAAGAATATCAAGATATATAGCTGCAGCGTTTATGTTAATCCAAATATTAACTAAACTAATGTACATTGATGCCATATTATTAGCTTGTATTTTAATATACTTTCTAACATAAATGAAAAACTTGAGAAAACAACTAAACTACTGGCCTTAATCTCGCTTTATTCTTTAAGAAGATTATGAAAAGTAGAGGGAAGAGAGACTGGCTGAGCAATTCAGGACCCAATGAATGAGGTGATGTTGAATTCCTTGTGTTTCCTTTGTACCTCTATCTCCAACTGAAATGAAGCTGCTAACAAGTCAGAAATGCCAGTAGGCAAAGATGTGCGACAAAGAAAGCTTTTTCCAGGGAAGGGAAATCGAGGCAACCTGTGCGCCAGGGAAGCTTAGGAGTGTGACCTCAAATATACCAAGGGCAACCTAGACTTCATACTTGAGGGACTACAATGAAGTACTCCAAACCCACACGGGAGTTGGCAGAAAAGATCAAGGGGTTGCAAAAGGATTGTTCTAAGGAAAGCAATTCTGATTCTACATGATTCAATTTTAGCTGCAAGGATTTGATTACTTTTTAGTTCACATTAACATTAGAGAAACCACAGACACTCTGTATTCCAAACATCAGTTTCACATTTGAAATAAAATGCCCCAAAAGCCTAGAATATTCAAGATCACTAATTAATGCCAGCATTAACTAAGACAAGGTCTACATAAAGTGAAGTATTAAAATACAAATTCTTTATAGCATCTATACAGGGCATAATAAGATGGTTATCAAACGGCTTTGTCTGAGACCCAGAAGACATTGAGAAAGCCCTATTTATGGATCTTGCTAAATGTTATTAACCATTTTCTCCTCTCTGTTCCCCTTTCCCTTTTCAATGCCACACTTTATTATATATTAATATCAATGCATATCTAGTTCATATATTAATGCTTATCTAAATGCTAATAGGAAGTGGAGAACAGCTGATGATCTGGATTCTATGAGGAATTAAACCTTTTAACCTTCACAAAAACATCCCATAGATATGCCACCTTTGCATATGAGTAAATGAAAAATAATTGTGTACTTAACACTGGTTATCAACTAGTATTTAGTCTAACTTTTACAACCCGTTAGATTATCAGAAAGCAAGTTAACTTCCAAGTTCTGAGCAGTGTCTTGAATTGACCTATGATAAATACAAGAATCATCCTACAATCCTATCGAGACTCAGAGAGCCCGCTAGGCTATCACTGGCCTATAAAAATGGAAAGAAGTAGGGTAACTGCTCTGTTCAGTTGAGACCTTCACAGCTAAACCTAAGGGAACTTCCTAATTGATATATGTTCAAATTAGATCAGAATTGTGAAAGGGATAATACCTGAATATGCTGAAATAATTCTTGTTATTTCCCAGCTTTTATGCACTGACCGGGACCCTTGCCACTGCCTGGAGTTTTGTAATTCCCTCATGAACAAAATTGGCCTAAATAATTATCTAATGCTTAGAGCAATGTACATAAAAAATTTTGGACTTCTACATGTTCTGTAAATGGAGGATGTGCAATGAACAGAAGGAAAAATGCATGCAGTCATTATCAGCGAGGGGGAAAACAAGTATAATCAGAACTTGGTCTCACAGTTTAACAAAACAGTATGGCTATTAAAGCTTCTGGAACTCTTTAACCTACTTTAACAACACTACACACTGAGGCCCACTCAGATGCTTTTCTTGGTCCCATGTTTTGTAGATTTTGCTTTCAGAGAATTGTGAACAAGTATTCAATTGTCAATTAAGGTATCACCCAATTAAGGTAAATGAGACTTCAGTAGTATTTGCATATAATTTAGACATTTTTAAAGATTTAAAGATTTAAATGAGGCATCTCCACTATGCATACTGAGTTTTATTTCTTTGAATGAAAACCAGGATTTGCTTGGTGGGATCTGAGTCTTTTCAGGAATAGCTCAACAGCAGGCATTCACAAGAGGATGCTCACAGGCCTGGCACAGTGGCCTAGTGGCTAAAGTCCTCGCCTTGAACACACCAGGATCCCATATGGAAGCCAGTTCTAATTCTGACAGCCCTGCTTCCTATCCAGTTCCCTGCTTGTGGCCTGGGAAAGCCGTCAAGGATGGCCCAAAGCCTCAAGACCCTGCACTTGCATGGGAGAACTGGAAGAAGCTCCTGGCTCCTGGCTCTAGATCAGTGCAGCACAAGCCACTGCGGCTGCTTGGAGAGTGAATCATCAGAAGGAAGATTTTCCTCTTTGCCTCTCCTTTTCTCTGTATGTTGGCCTTTCCAATAATAAATAAATAAATAAATAAATAAAAAAGAAGATACTCAGTACTCAGGCACTTCTGCCCTTAAATTGTCATGACTGGCATGATGTAAACTTTAACCTAGTATAAATGGAAATACTTCTGGAAATATGCTGCCTCAGAAACAATGCACCTATTTCAATTCTTGATTTTTTTTAAAGATAAGCCATCTTAGAGGAACAAGAAAAATGCTATTCATTTGCTGTTGGTTTGAGTGCTGTATTTAATATGCCACCAACATTTATTGTGAAAGAAAAAGAGGATATTATTCGAAATTTTTAGAGAGAGAATGAAAGAATAATGAAGGGAAGTTTTCTAATTCAAGTATTTTTTTTTAATCACAGAATTGACTGTATTCGGGGAAAAGCCACCAAGCTAATATAATGACATCTCAATGCATGTGGAATACTTTTCACCTAATTAATGGTACAATAAATGATTTCTGTATTCAGACATGGGAACAAGATGACTGAAAGACATTTGTAAATACTTTCTATATACAAATTCATTGGATAATCCATTGAATTTTAGAAGACAGCATCCTTAATTTGTATATAAAATTCATCAAGGTTTTATGATTTGCTGTAGTTTGAAGGCTCCCACAGCTTGCTATAAGACTCAAAAAAACTACCAACAGTTTTTTTCCCCAACCAGGCAGCCCCGTCAATTATCCCAAAGTGCTAGATGCTGAGCACAATATGAGGTAAAATACAGTCAGCCTTGAAAGTCATGGCGTTTTCATTTTGATGATATTTCTAAAATGCTTCAAATAACTATAATACACTAAGAAATAACCATAGGCTTAAACCAGATGATGTTAGCTGAACAATTGCAAAATACATGGCATTTCCCATTGTAAGGGAATTTATCCTTAACCCCCTCCTCCCAAATGAGAAAAGCAAAAAACCCACAGAATGTATATAATTATAATACATTACTTTCTTCAACCCCTCAATTTTTGTTGATAAACCTGTGACACAGACAATTATTGCCAAAGTTAGGAAAGAAAACCCGGAATAAAGAAAAGATAGAAGTGGTATGAATTGCTCCACAGATTTGAGACTACCCATTAAACTCAGCATTCACATTTCCTTTATAATTTACCATTCAAACTCCCATGTGTGGAATTTATGTTTCTTTACTTTTTTGTTGATTGTCTCAGAATACTAGGCAACTTTTCAGTGTAAAGGCGTTCTGCAACATTGAGCCCAGGTTAGGTCTGATCTTCCGTGCTTTGGTGTATCAATGCTGATGACTGGTATTGACAATATGATCCATCATGTTGGCCTTCAAATCTAGGAGTGTTATTACCTTCTTGGGCTTCTGCAGAATCCACGGTAGTTTTCAAGGAGAATTCCCCATCTTCTAATGCAAAGTCAGGTTTTCTTGCATTACCAGGATGACAGGTCCTAATAGGTAACAACTTACATTCATATACCTAGACCTAACCTCAAAAATGAGATGAGGATTCATGTCTCTGGCATACTCTCTCCTATCTAGAAAAATCTCCTTGCTTTCCTTGTAACAATATATCCCAGGGATGCAATATCTTATCTTTAAATTATCACAAATTTTTGATCAACAACTGCATATTCTGGGAGTTTGTCAAAATAAAATCTCCCTTTTCAGTAGGGTTCCTTTCAATAAATCCAGAAAGCTTTTTAACTTTGACTGTAGGATAAAAATCTGACCTCTCTGTGATAAGGAATGGATAGGAGAAAAAACTATTTAAATGGCATTTCATCCTTTTTCTGTACTCCTTCTGCCAGGGTCTCTGCCCATGCAGCATTTTGGAAATCATATAATGGTAATAACTGATTTTCAATTATTATTTTCTATAAAATTTCTACTTCATAAGAAACAAGATAAAAAATCAGAAATATCAGTACTGAAAATGATACACTACTGGTACAAAGTAGAATCTACTCAGCCAGGATTTCCATGCAAATGCCTGAGGTTGAAACTGTGCCCCTCCTAGCTCACTTTTGAGTGTACTGATCATGTACTGTCAGGCATGGAGTCAAATTCAGCTTATCACCCTTGATGAGTTTGCAGTAACATGATGGGAAGATGTCAGCCTCACACAGAAATCACTTCACCTATGTTATGCAAATGGGTATGCTCGATGCCAATATCAGTTCCTATTTACTGTATATTCCTAAACTGCATACTGGAAAAGTTAAGAAAAAAGAAGTTTTAGTATGTCTTTTGTATGACTGTATGTAGTCTAAACTGCACCGAGTAAGTGGCTGATCCAAGACTTGGGAAGAGGAAGTTGAGAATGTCAAAGTACAGAAGCAAACATGGAGACGACACTTTTGAGGTAATTGTGTGCCACAGATGTCACCATGCAGCAGATGTGGGTGTTTGTTAAGAGACCTACTTTTGCTAAAAGCCTTTTCTTTTCATTGTCACTCTGAACAACTATAAATTCTGTAAGATTCTGTAATAAACCCTTTCTTTGCCTATTATACCTGCAGGATATTATGGCATCTAAAGTGAAGAACCCTGAAAAGTATGATAACTAGAATCAGAATGGTTGCAGACAAGAGACATCAAAAAAGCAAAACCTGAGTTGTTTATCTGACCTAGTTGGATGAAAGGTGAGATGGTACAGCAATGGAAAATTGGGACGCAGATAGCCTGTAATATCTATTGGTTAAAGAGTTATCCAATTACTGCTTTTATCATTGGAAAGATGAGCATAATAATGGCATAAGCCATGCAGGCCATGGTGAAGAGTATGAACAATACAATGAGAAAATAATGGGATCTTGCCGCCAACTGAGTTGGAAAGCATGAAGCAAATATGTATATTAAGTAAATTTTACTATGAATTATATATCATAGTCAAGTTTTAAAATTTTGATTTGAAGTTCTGATCAAGGAATTACAATTTCTATGATTGTCCTTCAAAGAATCTTGTACAGTTTTCTCAGCATTGATGTAATCTTTATTCTACAGAACCAAAACCCAGGTATGCTCAAGTGCTTTATATGAAATGATACAGGTTTTCCTTAACTTTTATTCACTCTCCCAAATACATTAAACTATCTCTATTAATGAGAATACCTAGTACAAGTAAATGCTATGGAAAGGGTTGTATTGTTGATGGAATGTCAAGAATCTGTATGTTCAGTGCAGAACCTATGCTTTCGCCACATATTTTCAATTTGTGCTGGACTGTACCCTGGAATGCCAAACTACAGCTAGTGAAGGCTGACTGTGTAATTAACTGATGTTGCAGGGAGATGAAATCAAACAGGCCAAGTTGACAGCCATGCTGGGCCTTAAATAAAAATATAAAGGAACTGGTTGGAGGTAAGTTAAACTAAATGAAATCATTCTATGTGATTTAGTTGACTGACAACCCAGCATCTTCAAGCTTTATTGAATATCTCTCTGCAGCACTAGCACCAAATTCACCTTTCTGGGCTGATGAAGCTTCTGTCTCATATGAATGTCTTCTGACCATTAATTTTCACAAGAGAATCTTACTCTCCCCACAGAGCACACAACCATCTATATTAATACATAGGTATCCCAGTTAGACCCACAGAGGAAGAATATCTTACACAGGAAACAATGTTCAATAACTTATATTAACAAATACCTGGGATTAGGTTTGTTAAAAACAGACATGAGAATGGCTTATGTGAACTGAAGTTGAAACCCCAGAAGTGCCTTATTTTTGTTAAAAAGGAAATACCCACGCTTATTCAGACTAAAAATGATGGTATCAACTTATCAAATGACAGTTAACACATCTATATTTAACAATGTGCATAAGTAGTGAAAATACCATATAGTGAGTATATTATGTATTAATAAGTATATACCTGTGTATATTCTACTAGGTTCACCTCTGGTTAAAATACAGCTTACACAATGGCATCACAGGGCACCATATGTGCTATCAAAACAGCTATCATGAACTGATGTGTCACAAATTTGAGTATACTTAGCAAATATACCATTATCAAGAATAAATAAGTTGGGACTGATACCGTGGCCTAGCAGCTAAAGTCCTTGCCTTGAATGTGCTAGGATCCCATCTGTGTGCTGGTTCTAATCCTGGCAGCTTCACTTCCCATCCAGCTCCCTGCCTGTGGCCTGGGAAAGCAGTCGAGGATGGCCCAAAGCTTTGGGACCTTGCATCCATGTGGGAAACCTGAAGGAAGAAGTTCCTGGATCTTGGCTTTAGATCGGCATAGCATTGGCCGTTGCACTCACTTGGGGAATCAGTGGACGGAAGATCTTCCTCTCTGTCTCTCCTCCTCTCTGTATATCTGATTTCCAAAAGAAAAATAAATCTTTAAAAAAAGGAATAAATAAGTTAAGGAGGATTGGGTCTGAACTTATTCAAAAGGTCCCAAGAACTTGCATAATCAGGACTAATAGTTCTACCATATCCACTCCCATGGCTATATTGTTATTTTCTCTAACCAAAATTTATCTTCATAATGAGTTCCTCTTATCAATTGACTTAAAGGAAAAATGCTTTAGGGATGATCCAGTCTAATGTATTGTCAAGGAGATTTTGTTGAGGATTCATGGATGGATATCCTAAAGTTTTCCATAATGCCAGGTGATTGTGCCATGAGTGAATGGTTCCAGTTTGATTGTGGCTCTCACTAATCATCTCTGCTACTTGATTCAGCCTTCTCCCCTGCCACTCCACATTTGCACAATGGCCACATGAGTAAATGTGGTTATGTGCCATGGAAGAATATTAACTTCAGGCTCAAAAACAAGACTGACTAGGCAATTGCCATTTCTGAGTTCTATATACCAGTAATAGAAACTGAGATTATATTACAGTACGTTGAGTCTCAAACCCCATGGCACTAACTGGTCATTCATGAAACTTTAGTTTCATGAGATTCCTCCTCTTCCTACAGAAAGGATTTTTTCTTCTAGTTAGAATAAATCACTTATGTTTTAAAAAATATGGATCTGCCTTACCCTAGCTATTGCCCCACCCCCAGTAGGTTTGTACAATTCCTATTGATTGTCATTGGCATGCTCTACAAAACTGATCCTGACCAAAGAATAACTATGAACTACCAGAAATATCAGTGTGTGATCTCGCAGGGACCAGGAGGGAAACAGAAGGTATTTGAGTTAAAGACAAATGAGATCAAGGAGAATGCATAAAGTAGTGGAAATAATGTGAGGCTTCAAGAATTGTACTGTTTTTATAACTCAAATTTGCTAAAACTGCATAACCTCAGTGGGTTACTTCCTCAATAGAATATATAACCTATATGTAATTCATTATTGCAGTAGCGATACTAATCAAGGATATTTATGTAAACGCAGGGATATATGTAAACGATTAACAACATAAGTCTCTGACACTGGAGAAAAGGACCCTCTGGTCACAGGTCACTGAGGTAGGCAAATGATTATGTTTGACTTCTCATCAACACAGACCATGAAAAGGGTACATGAAGTGTCCTGCTGTTAACCTTCAGGCTTGCTTCATATTTCTTTGCAAATTCTTCTATTATTCTATTGAATAAATCTGAGCCTATAAGCACCTGTTAGTACTTCATCCCTCTGCCTAATTCTCAGAGTGGTTTGCGTTTTGTACACTTGAGTCATGATGGTAAGTAACTACAAAATTATCTAAATTCTTGAGTCTACTTACTAGGCTCTCTTTGTTTTACCTGTTTCTATAAACCTGGGGTGCTTTCACATCTTCCCTCGGACATGGCCCTGGCTATAGATGTAGGAGTTCCTTTATTTTGATTCTCTCTCTTCTCTCAATTTTCCTCAACTCATGGATTCTTTATCTAGTTTTAGGGACAGAATTAAGCCACTCCCATTTATTTAATTCTTTCACAACCCATGCTAATAGCTAAAACCTTAGTCCTTCAGAAATCAGATTCTCCAAAATAAAAATTATCCAGACACCTCACTGAAATGTTTTTCTTTTTGAGTTTCAAATAGCATCTTGAAATTTTCAGAGTGAAGTTAATTTTCTTTGTGTCTTCTTTGTTTTGTGTTCTCTATTTGCTGACATATTTAGTTGGCATACTCTAGCAAAATGAATGAGGAAAAGGCCAAAGATTAAAAAAATGGGGAGCGAATAATATATGCCCACACATAGACAGAGACATTTATAAAATTTCTATTATGCCTAACTATGTAGAAAGAGAGATGTCAAAATATGGACACATAAATAGAAATAAGCATTCATATATACCAAGTAAGGATTTGCTGTGTGGGTAACTAGAAATAGACTTTTCAAGAGGATTAAATTTAAATGTCTTTAGCAGCTTCTATAGATGAAAATACAAGTTACTTTGAAATATACCTATTGCTTTGTTTTGCAGCAGCCACCAGAATGACGATATCATTCAAATATAACACCAATATCTTATTCATTGTTCACAGTGAAGACTCCACATGGTTCACTGATGCCAAATATGAATCTTTGAGACTGGTAGGTTAACTAATCTTTTTATAAATATAAAGGATTTTTCAATGATGAAAGCTGAAGGCACAGGTGCGAGAAGGGCTTTTGATTCTCTACGTGGGTGTTAGAGAACAGCGTTTTCATCTCTCCTATGGAGGCCATTTGACAGCAAAGCAGAGGCCTCAATATGAAGGTGAAGTTCTGTGTGCTCCATTATTAACTCTCAAGAAAACTTGCAGTTAATCCTGTTACACAGGTAATACTTTGTATCATCTGAATCATAAGAACAAGTACAGCATGCAGGAAACTCAGGGAAAATAGCAGGTTAGGATAGACTCAGCTGTTGAAGATGAGAAAAAGTTGGCTGTATAGATTCAGCATGTAAATGTCCCTTTGGGACATGTTAGAAATAAAAGGAAAATATTTTGTGGAATCTCGGGTCTCCTCCCCCCAAATCATCAGATTGCTCAAGTCTTTTCTGAGCTTATTGCTCAGAGTCTGGGGTTAAGAGCGTTCCTGTAATCCAAAAAAGAAAGTCTGCCTCTTGCACATACTATCATCTACTGGTCTGGCCTGCAGCAATATGACTTGAAAGCAGTGAGAGTTAAAGTTGCATGACTGGTTTTTACCCTACATCATGGAAATCTTTTATTTGTGAGTGAAGGGTGCTGTTTGTTGTATTATAAACACTTAGTGCCACTTTATTTACATATTTTCTTTGTTCGAGAGGAGGACGAACAGAAAAACAACTCCCATGAACTAATTCACTCCCTAAATACGTGCCACAGCTAGAACTCAGGCAGAACTAGCCCAGTGCTGAAGGCAGGAGTCAGAAGGCAGAAACTAGGTTTGGTTGGTTCATATGGACGGCAGGAATTCAACTGCCTGAGACTACCACACAGGGTACATATATTAGAATACTGAGTTCAGCAGCAAAGCCAGGTCTCCAACTCAGGCATGCTCACATAGGATATGGGTGTCTGAAGTACTGGCTTACCTATTAGGTTACTCTGCTACACCTAGGAATGATGTGTGAAGTAAGTTGCGGGAAAGTCATGAGAAAAACAGGCACAAAATGTGGGAAGACAAGGGTGGTGGTAAAAGTATGAATGCCTTCAAAAGAATTAGATTAAAAACTTATGCAGAGTATGAAATACTATGTACATATCCTTTTCTCCTTTTAATTTTCAAAAAATATGATCAGTTTAGCTCAATGGTTAAAATATTGCTTAGGGGGATCATAGAATATCCCATATCACAGTCCTTCAATTGAATATTGGCTCCATTTCCATTCCAAGTTCCTAGTAATGCATATCCTGCAATGGTATTGAATGATGGACTAAGCACTTGGAATTCTATCACCCTATGGGAGACCTGGGTGCATTTCCTGGCCCCAACCTGAGACCTAGCTTTACCTGGCTGTTGCTGGCATTTTGAGAATGAACCAGCCAGTGGAAAAGCTTCTCTCATCCTTTGTTCTTCATGTCTCTTTCAAATAAAAAAAAATAATAATAAATTTAATTGAATAAAAAGAGCCCAGGGCCAGATAATAACCATTGTCAAGTTCTGTGACAGGCCTTCCAACTTACAGCTATTGAAGGAGATATCCATGATCTTTCATGGTGTGATCCTGCATTGTGATGCTATCAATGTGAATAGATCAACACTGCCCTCCCATGATCTTCTTTGCCATTATACACTTGGGAGGCACAGACTTGTTTCATATGTTTGCACTGGGTAGTAAGAATATTTGAAATAAAAATCAGTTGACAATGTAGAGTACAATGATTAAGTAGCACATGTGGGAAATAAGCCAAAAATATATTCCAAAATTCAGAAATACAGAGTATCTGAAGTATTCCTTACTCACACACAAGAATACACATGCTACCATGCTGCTACATATAGTCATATGCACATCCATACTCTCAAATATGTGACTATTTTTTATAAAGCAGATTCAACTGTGTGCAAAGACATTAAGGGAAGTTAGAAAGAAAAAAGTAACCCTTCCTTTGTGGAATTTATTTTTAAAAATCTGAGAAGGCGGTTGACTTATTATAATGAAAATTAATTTTTTATGTAATTCCACATATGTACGGTACCTATTGAATTGACTTTTAGTTACTCGTCCTTTGGAGAGGGCACATAGAAAGATATCAACTCCTAAGATGAAGAATTTTTATGCTTTAAAAACTAACCATCACAGAAGAAAACTGACTAACTTCCTCTGCTAAAGTGTTAACGATCACCTTTAAGCCTTGGGCAGAATTGGCCCTGCTTTTAGGGAAGTGACAAGAGCTTGGGGACAAGGAAGACAGATATTTGATGGACTGTACACTGTAGGTAAAAGGATGCTGGCGTGTGAAAATAAGAATTAGCAAAACAATATTTTGAAAAATATACTTAGCACTAATATAGATTCAGATGCAAGTATAGACACAGATACACCTAAAATGGAAGGAGGAAAATCAGTGAGTCTGAGAAGGAAACCTGAGGAAGGATATGTGTTTTCTAAAAGTAGGGTGATGGCTGCCCAGGGCACTGGAGACTAGGGGCGGGTCTGCCCCGCCCCACAGGAGGAGGGACCACAGGAGCCAGTTATGTCACCTACCTGGCGGGATTCCAGTTGACCAATGGCACACCCGAATGCACATTCCTTGCATAGTTGGGACACAGAGAGCCCCTTTACCCTCCCACGTGTCTAGATGGGTATAAAACTCCCAGACACGTATCTGAGAAGCCCTTTTCGCTTCCCTCTTCCTTCCCCTCTGCGCGAAGGGGACCCAGGAGCGGATTTTCCAATAAAGCTTCCATCTCAACTCTGAACAACTTGCTGATATTATTCCACCAGCGGGCGGGCGGGCGGTGGCCATCATCTAACATAGGGCAAAGTTTCATTTAGGAAATTCTGAGCATCTCAAGCGAATGTTCAAACAGTGAAAATGGCATTAGAGACTTTGACAGATAGGAAAGTAACCAGAGAGGTGAGACCTAGAATGATCACATACCGTAAGTGGGCTAAGCACAGTCCAATAATCCTTCATAATCTTCTGTCTGAACAATATGGAAGAAAACTATACACAAATCCATTGTAAGAGACTGCTGATTTACATTCAAAGTACAAACAATTAGGGGGGAGTAGTTAGAGGGTCTGAAGGGAGGGTAGAGGGCAGATATTTTTTTCTAACATATACAATTAGTTTAGGGGGAAAAAAAAGATTGAAGACCCAAGCAAGCATTAGGATTTCCCTATCTTGTTGTCAGTGATGGAGCTGTTATTCCTTCTCTGGCTTTTCCTGGAAGAGTGGAACGGCGTGAGAAAAGAGCTACTTTAAAATGTCTTTGTCTTCTTGGGCCTTCTTTACCATAGTGGTTAAAGTCCTCGCCTTGAACTCACAGGGATCCCACATGGGAGCCGATTCTAATCCTGGCTGCCCGCCTCCCATCCAGCTCCCTGCTTGTGGCCTGGAAAAGCAGTCGAGGACGGCCCAAAGCCATGGGACCCTCCACCTGTGTGGGAGACCTGGAAGAGGCTCCTGGTTTAGGATTGGCTAAGCTCCAGCCTTTGGGACCGCTTGGGGAGTGAACCATCGGACAGAAGACCTTCCTCTCAGTCTCTTCTCTCTGTATCTGCCTTTCCAATAAAAACAAGTAAATCTTAAAAAAAAAAGTCTTAGTCTTCTTTTGGCACTACTGTTACTAGAGTTAACTGCCACCTATCTTCTGATCAAACAGAATTTCCATGACTACCTCTTCCTGGAGTTTGTAGTAGCGCCCAAAGTTTGGAGGGAGCCATGTAGATATAGTACGACTGTATTAAAAGGAAACAAATTTCAGGAAGGAAACAAATTTTCAGAGAAGGTAGTCATTTGGGGCCCATAGTCCATTTTTGTTTTAATATTTTTTCTCTTTTTCAATCTTTAAGAAATTTAAGGGCTGGTGTAGCTCAATTGGTACAGCAAGAGTCTCTTTAAGAATCACTGATTCTCCTTGGAATGGCAGATTTGCACAAAGTAAGAGACAGAGTGAAAGATTTTCCAGCCACTGGTTCACTCCACAAATGACCACAACAGCTGGAGCTGAGCTAAGTTGAAGTTAGGAGCCAGGAGTTTCTTGAAAATCTCTTATGTGAGTATAGGGTCCCAAGGCTTTGGGTCATCCTCTACTGCTTTCCCAGGTCACAAGCAGAGAGCTGGATTGGAAAAGGAGCATCCTGGACATAAACTGGTGCCCATGTGGGATGCTGGTGTTTGAAGGTGGAGGAATAGCCCATTGAGCCATCATGCAGGGGCCAGAACATGAGACTCTTTAAAGACTTGTTAATGTATTTCAGGAAAAAAGATAGTGATACAGGGAGTGAGAGAGAGAGCTTTCATTCCTTGATTCACTCCTGAAGTGGCTGTGATGGCCAGGCTGAATCCAATAGCTTCAATCCGCATATTTCACACAAGTGTAAAGCTCAGAACCATCTTCTATTGCTATCTCAGATGCATTAGCAGGGAACCCAAACAGAAATGAAGCTACTAGAATTTAAGCTATTGCCCAAATTCAAGGCCAGAATGCAGGCAGAAGCTTAACTCTTGGTGACATGTGGTAGCTGCACTGGTGCTCCTCCACTTCATAATTTCCTTGTAATTACGAACCCTTGAGGCATACCCTCCTCACTGTCCCTCCTTCTCCAGACTCAGCTTAAGTTCTCCTGTAACTGACTATCTGTTAACATTTTTGCTTTCTCGTGTCTTCCGAACTATCAGAGATCTAATTCTGTTACACTCTTCTCACCCTCTATACCAGCTGTCTTATACCAAAACTAGGATTATGTTATCTGCAATCATAACTAACAAAGTTGAAAACTGGTGAATAAAAGCTTTGTAATTATTCTATGCTTGTCCTCCCCCATCTGCACTGTACCTAAGAATTCATATGCTACCTTAAAATGCTTGTGTTAAGTCAGACGATCGTCTCTCTAGAAACAAATTTGGGCAGCTTGAAATTTTGGTAAAGGAGATATTTTAGTGCAAAAAGGACATTTAAGAACCTAACGAGTCCTGCTGATTTTGATGGTATGTTTCATGTTCGCTTTGCTTAGCCAACGTATCTTAAATATGCTATTCTTATCCCTAATGAACCTTAATCTTCGTCTCTGGCTTAGGCGCAGGGTGCCATTTGTTACTGGTGGATCTTCAAGATCCAAATGCCACTTTAGTGCAAACTGAGTGCACCCTTTGTGGGACTGCATCTCCCTTTAACTTCATCCATAATACTTTTTAAAAAAACTATCAGGAAAGAAAGCTACCAGCAGCAGAAGTCACCCTTGGCACAGATCAAGTAGAACAAGGGAATGACCCTGGCAGCTCTAGTATTTCTTCTGTATGCAACAGGAGACTTATAGACACTGAGAAAACCCTAGTATGAGAGTCAGGGGGAGGAGGAAGCCTGAATTCAGAAAGTAGCACTACGCCCCCTCAACCATGGCCATCTTTCCTATGTGTCACACTCCATTCGTTCTTGGCCAACACAGCAAAAAAACTTCACTCATTTCTTAGGTAAGATTTTATTTATAGTTGATTAAATAGAAAAAATATTTTCTGCACCTGTGCTGTGTTTGTTAAATACCACTTCCAGCAGCAGCAGCAGCGGCAGCATCCCATGTGGGCACTGGTTCATGCTCTGGATGCTGCACTTCAATCTAGCTCATTGATAACGGTCTGGTAAGGCAGCAGAGGATGGGCCAAGTGTCTGTCATCACACCCACATGGGAGACCTGAAAGAATCTTCTGGCTCATGATTGTGGTCTGGCCCTTCCTTGGCCATTTGGCATGTCAATTAGGAAGTGAGATATCTATCTCTTTCTCTCCCTTCTTCCCCCTCTTTTATCTCTATCATTCAAATAAAGGAAAAACAGCATTATCTATTTGTGTTAAATTAGACAGTGGTTCAGAGGACGAAAATTCCAGGTAGCGGTGCCATCAGACCCAGTTCTGGGCACAAAGAAATCCACAATGAATGCTTCTCAGGAAAAAAATCCAGAAGCAAAATAAAACAAACAGAGTGATTCCTAAAGGCATACTCTAATAATAACCCTCATTTATTAAACATTTATGTAGACTTTTCATATACACTCAATCTTCAGATTAAACGAGTTCAATGATCTTCGTTTTACAAGTAAGAACTTAAGGATGAATCATCCTTATGTTTATGAGGACTCCACAAATATGGTCACTAGGTTTTGAACTGAGGTCTATTAATATCCAAGTCTTTATTTCCTCTCAACCAGAATCTATAATCACAGGCTCATCCCAAGACTATCCAGCTGTAGCAGAAGTTGAGCCAGGCCCCTGCACCAACAGAAAGAGTAATGTCTGTGCCAGACATCACAACAGGGGTGTGCATAGGTCTTATTTAATCATCTCAGCAACTCAGTTAGAAACTTACTGTTATTACCACCTCATATAGATCAGAGGTTCAAAGAGTCTCCAAGTTAATTCCACTACAGGGAATAGAACTAATGACCAACATTTAGGAAGGCTTACAATGCACTAGGTCTGATGCTAACTTCTTCAAGCTCCTAAACCATGCATGACAAAGCAAAAACCCAGGCCAGCTCTGCAAAATTAAACATTCATCTAAAGCCTATGTGAAAAGTCAGGTACTGTATTTATGAGAGTTAAGTAATATGGCAATTATCAGTTTAACAAGATGCTTACCAGAAGGGAGGTCTCATAGGACATACATATTTGACTGAAGGACAAACTGAGACCCTGTTTTCCCAAGATGAAGAAAATTCTAGTAAAATGGTGGTTGTGTTTTCTGATCTAAATACTGGCTGATTAGAATGAACTATAACTATTCAATTGCTTATTTACAGGTCAATCCCTAGTGAGTGGAAATGACATGGTTCTAAAAAACCTACTTGATCTTGAGATGATTCTTTGGTGGACGTGCTTCTCTGAAGTGAACAGCATGACTTTTCTTCACTGTAATCTCATACTATCAGTATATTCCTAATGATAACCTATTATAGCTTTTGTCAGGTCCTTGAATTTTTTTTATTAAGAGTACAATGGCACAAAAGACCCCTGGAAAACTTGGCAGAAATAAATACACACACATGAATGGAACACATGAACGAGCAATTTGGGGAAGCTTACATTTTACAGTGTCCCTATTAGAAATGCATAATGTCTGTTAGCTCACAACCCTTTCTGATGAGTCCATAATAGAAAAGCCAGATTGTCAAACAACTTTCACTGTAGAAGCCTTTGGTTTTTGCCATTGGAAGTAACTGTTCTGGTTAAAGCCCTATTGAAAGTTAGTCTGAGTGGGAATAGTAGAAAGTAGACAAAGCAAAAGGTTCTTCCTTTTATATGGAGCATCTTCTTAGACTGGTTAGGACACTGGCCTTTGCTGCTGCAAAGCACATGTGATAGAGGACTTCATTGATGATTCAGGAGAAACGCAGACTCCTGTGCCAATGTGCCCCCGAGGACCAAGCAGTAGAAAACTGATCACTTTTGGGAGCATGGCAAAAACAAACAATTCCCCCCAGCAGGCCTCCAGAGAGAACTTGTTTTCTGGTTTATGAAAGTTACAACCAAAAGGGAGGAAAGAGTCAGGAAGGTAGGATGAGGTTTTCACACAAGAGATACTTTTCTTAAAAGATCCTGTAAAATTTTAAAACAAGAATAAATTCCCCCATTGCTTCCTTTCAGTGGCTTCCTCCTTTGAAACAAACTCCATCCCAGCTGCTTTCTTCCTCCCACTCTTCTCGATACAGATCTTTTGATAAAAATTCCCTCCTCAGTTTGTTCATCTGCTTCATACTTTGTTGCAGATAGAACAAAATGCTGGGGTTCAGATCGGCTGTAACATCTTCCTGCAAGTGCCAGGAATTCTTCCCTCTGCCGTCAGCGGTAACACTGGCATCCAGAAGTCCAAACCCTCTGCTCTTTTGGAATGCTGTAGCTACTACCCTCTCAAGCATCTAGCAGCTCTTCCTACAGCGTTGGTTTTCGCTGAAAAATTAAAGCTACACCTGGTCAAAAATCTACACCTGCTTATCCTAGTTTTTACATAATTCCTCAGTAATATGTCAACAAGCTGATTCTAAGCATTGGATATTTTCTTGTGCATCTTGTTTGCTTAACTTTTTGTAAGCCTTTTTTTTCCCTATTCACACATTGAATGTCTACTTTAGGATTATTTACATTTCATTATCCTCCTGCTTTTTTTCTGTAGAGATAATGCGATGAGGTTCTATTATATTATTACATAGTTTGTCAATTTCAACACACAAGAGCAATTTTAGGGAGATGACTATTAGTATTACCTACTTTTCCTTGAGTGAAGAAAATTGGATTTTACCTTAATAATCAACTTTCTTACACTTTTTTGCACGATCATGTTTAGATTTACTCTACATATTGCATTACTTTTCACCTGTTTCCTTCTTAAACCTTAGCTCTTTTTTCCACATTGAAGGAAAGAAAATGAACCTACTCATTGGTTCTCTTCCCAAATCCTGTAACAGGCTAGACTGGGCTGAAACCAGGACCTTGAACTCGACCTGCTCTCCCAAAGGGGTGCCAGGGACCCAAATACGTGAACCATCACCTGCTGCCTTCCCAGGTACACATTTAGCAGGAAGCTGAGACAGAGTGTGATCCAACCACTCTGATGAAATACAAGTATCCCAAGAGGTATTTTTACTGATAAGGCAAATTCTCACCTGAGACAGCACTTAAAGATGTCCTGGGACCTCTTCAAAGAAACGCAAGCAGACAGGATACTTTTCTGTTAACTAGCTTTTGCAAAAATGAGGATATTTGTCTTATGACTCCAAAGAATGGAATTTTTTGCATGAACCTATTACCTGGGTAAGAAAATCTGACTAACAAGATGCTTGCATTCTTATGGGACCTGAATTGCAAAGCTACTTCATAGCCACAAAATTGAGATAATCAACGTCTTCTTCATGGTTTATGACAAAAAATTATTTTATCCTATTTATATAAACAAGCTTCATGTATTTCATGATACAGATTTAGGGGTGTAGTGATACTTCCCACTGTACTCTCCGTTCTGCCTGCATTCCCCATCCACCACCTCCTTTCTTCAAAAAAAAAAAAAAAGGCATATATTTAGCTCAAACTCAAACCACAAGCTTAAGGGCTAATTAAGTAAAGAATTCAACTAGCAAGTAGAAAAATATTCTTAATGCATTACATTCGAGGTAACATGTTAGGGAGTATTAGAAAATGCTTGGTAGATTTTTTTTGAGCATTTTGACAGTTCCACCACAACATGCCTATGTGTGGATGCCTAGGTTTGTTTTACTTGGAGCTCATTTTCCTTTCCAAACTTTAAAGTTTTTTTTCATACATTTTGAAAAATTCTCAGTCATTAACATCTCCTTATTTTCTATGTACCTTTAATGCTGTATTTTCTTTTTTGCCTTTTTAACTTATTCTGCACATATTCTGCACACACCCTTTAACCTTCAGTTTCTAAAATCTTTAGTGGTGCTAATGTATTATTTAATTTACTAAGCTTCACAATTTCAAGTTTTTAGCTTAGGGAACATCAGATGTCTTTTTCTGCATCTTATCTCTTTATTGTTTTATTTCAGATCATTTCAAATTATCAAAGCAAAAGTGGTAAGTTAATTATATATGGAGTTCCCAAAGTCCCTCATTTGATTATTCCCCTCATCATTTTGTATGTTCATATATAAATTTATATTTCCAATAATTGCACTGCCATTTATTTTTTCAAATGTATTTTTCACCACTGTTTTTCTTCACCTGTTCATCATGATTTGCTTCCTCGATTTTTTAAAGATTTGTTTGAGAGTGAGAGTTACAGAAATGAAGACAGTAAGTTAAGATCTTGCATCTGCTGGTTCACTTCCCAGATGGTCACAATAGTCAGTGGTTGGCAAGGCTAACACAATGAGTCAGCAGCTTTTTCTAGGTTTCCCATATAACAAAGCAGGGGTCCAAGCATTTGGATTATCTGTTTTCTGGGTGTCCACATGGGATGCTGTGAGATAGCTATGTGCTACACCAAAATGCTGATCCTTCTTTTAAGTGTTAATTTGTGCTTCATACTGATGTTAAGTAGTGCTAATTGTGGAAAATCTTAAGTGCTTTGGGTTAAATGTTACCTGACTGATTTGTCTTTGTGCTTAGGTTTCTTTTGTTGTCAATATTCAGTGTGGTATTTCCAGTATCAAGCAATATCTGGAGTGGGATCAAGATCAATTTTGTATCTTCTCCTTCTAATCCTGGCAGCCCTGCTTCCCATCCAGCTCCCAGCTTGTGGGTTGGCAAAGCAGTCAAGGACAGCCCAAAGTATTGGGACCCTACAGCTGCATGGGAGACCCAGAGGCTTCAGATCCTGGCTTCAGATTGGCTCAGCTCCAGCTGTTGCAGCCACTTGGTGAGTCAATCATAGGATGGAAGTTCTTCCTGTCTCTCCTCCTCTCTGTATATCTGAAATTTCCAATAAAAATTAATTTAAAAATATTTTAGGATCCTGATTCTGTATTTTCAATAGGTCCTTATTCAGAAATCGCATGATTGTTCTTAAATCCTATCTGTTCTCCTTTTATTGAGAGTTAACCTAATAAGACTCCTCAAAAATCTCACCAAGCACTGACCCTACTTGCTAGATATGAAAAGAGGGGTAACAGGTACATGTAACTGACATTTCTATAATTGATTCTCTATACTGATGAAGTGGTGGGACAGTTTCGGAAAGGTACATCTATTGTTCTGTTTTCATATTCTTTATATTTTGAGAGTATCTTTGTGTTATTCTTCTCCCATTGAAGTCATGTTGTATTTCAAAGTTCACCAGTAAGATATATGCCTTATAGCTGTGGGCTCTTTCTTGAAACACTTACTGGCAAAAGAAGTTTTTACTGAATGTCATGTTAAATCTCCAAAGCAAAATTATGGCTTAATATGTATTTTACTTGCATCAATGTATAATAAGCCTTTTTCTACAAAGGGATGTATGTATATTTGTATATGTGTGTTTAAAAGGCAGAATAGATAGAGAATCAGAGACAATCACTGGTTCATCTGTAAAATGACCGAAACAGCCAGGCTAGGCCAGGCTTAAATCAGGAGCAAGGAACTCCACGTCTCCCTTGTGGGAAGCATGGACACTAGAGCTAATGGCATGGTTTGCCGATTTCCCACGCACATTATCGGGGAGCTGGACTCAAAGTAGGATAATCAGGACTCCAACTGGTACCATAATATGAAAAACTTAAAAGCTGCGACTTATCTGGCTGTGCCACAACACTGGCCCCAAGAAGTGAATTATTAATTTATTATATATATTTTTGGAAACAAAAGTTTGCTGACAAGGATGGGAAGGGTAGAAATGTTTATTTCTTGCTAATTAAGAGATAGGCCTGTAATGTTTAGTTTAACTCGTTTGTGGGATAATTGAGCTTAGATATTCAACCTGTAGCTTAATCTGCAATTCCTAAGGCATATATGAATTAGAATCAGACTGGTTCTTAATTAGGAGGCATGTTAATCTCCTATTGCTACTGTAACAACTTACTGCACATTTAGTCAGTTGAAACTATGGGAGTCACTACCCTACTGTTCTGAAGATCAAGAGTTTGAAATCAATTTCAAGCTAAGGCGAAGTCTGAGTTGCTTCTTCATGTTGTATAGTGAAATTCATTTTTCTGAACTGCTTCATCTTCAGCATGTCTCCAGGGGTGGGTGGTCTACTTGTCATCAATGTAGCCATACAGTATCTACTTTACGATTCTATCTTTACAACTCTTCTCTCCCTAACCCCCTGCCTTCCCTGAGTCCCTTGTGATCATCGTGAGACACTTAAAAAAAAATCCAGGATAATCTTCCTAATCTAAATTCTTATTTCTGAAAAGCCTCTTTTCTGTATAAGGTTGCAAAACAGGCTTGGGAAATTATGAAATGCACGTGTTTATGCAGGGAACACATTATTTAGCCAATGATAAGAAGAATCTGAAACTGAAATCTACACAATTAACTACAGAGATTTTGATGAATAACAGGACGAATATAACTTTGAGGACATGTTTATTTAGTGAGCAAAATAAGGAGTGTTTAATGGATAACAAGAAGAATCACAGAGAGTTGGATGGACCTGTGAGTAAGGGAAAATCCAATGCTAATAGAGTAGAGATTTTCTAGAAAGAAATGTTGGCTGAAGTGTTGAGTTCTTTGAAGGGGTTAAGAAAGAATGGGGGGTAACATTGTTCAACACGTTTGGTCATTACAAGATTCCTCAAATTGCTGAAAGAATTTATATGTTCAAATCTCTGCTACAGGAACTAAAAATTCATAAGTAACATATTTTCAGTTTCTTTGAAATTTAATTCTAAGGGTTGGCACTGTGATGTACCGGGTCAAGCTGTTACCTGTAATGCTGGTATCCCTATGGGTGCCATCTCCTGTTCCTGCTACTCCACGTCCCATCTAGCTCCTGCTAATGTGTCTGAGGAAACAATGCAAGATGGTCCCAAGTGCTCGGACCCCTGCACCTCCATGGGAGACCTGGACAAAGTTTCTGCTTCCAGCTTTGGATTGGTCCAGCTCTAGCTACTGCAGGCATTTGAGGGGTTTACCAGCACACGGAAGCTTTTTGTCTCTCCTTTCTCTTATGCCTTTCAAGTAAGATTTTTTTAAAAAATAAAGTGAATTTCAACAATCTCCCAATTTCAGTAATTTCCTTGAAAAAATTTGAAATTATGAAAGCATTAAGGCGAAGTTCTCAACACTGGTAACTCTCTCAAAGGGACATGTTATTTGTAGACTTCGGTAAAATAGGCACTCATAAATTCTGGCCTCATCACATACTAACTTTGTATTCTGGCACATAGAAGTTCCTAATTTTCTATTCAGGCTTTTCCTATAAATTAGAGTAATGCTTAATTTACATATTAATTGTTAGTATTCAAATGAGAACAACATAAAATGGCTGGAACACAGTAAATCTTTAACAAATGATACTATGTATTACTACTACCACTATGCAGAAGCTATCTAAGCAATAAGTAAAACATAATTGGCAATTGCTATAAATATAAGGTTTCTCTTGATTTCAAAGTAGAGGTATAGTTAGCTAAAATATACACACGTTCCATCCGATAGTTTGAAATATCCTTACTGATTGGAAGACAAAGTTTTTGGAAAATAAAACCAGAAGTTTTTGTACAAATAAAAATTGAAAGCCATGCATATAACAGGTCTTTAAAAAGTTAATTAACATTAGCATTATGAAAAACTTTGGATTTCAAAAGGTTTATATCATGACAAATGTGTTTTTATTCCACACTTTCTGGAAATAGAACATCCATCCAGGTAATGTTTTCATTTTGTCTTATTACCAATCACATCTCCTCTCAGAATTTGATCAATAATGCTTCTGAACTGCTGAACCTAATACACACCTATAGTCCAACACTTCCCCCAGTTGATTCTAATTATTTAACCTGGGAATTATTCTGTGCAGCTTCCTCACAGCTTTCTCCAGTGATTTTCTGCTATAGTAGAAGAATTTCTCAGTGGGTCAGGCTGTACCGTGTTTCTGAATCTTGTTTTTACCAATAAGAAACTTTGGCCTCCCATCAAGATCCCAAGTGACTTCCATAAATCAGCTCAAACTATTCTTGCCCAAAGATAGCTTTTATCTTTTTAAAGCACCTGAACACACGTATTGAAATATTTTCATTTTCTTTTTCAGTTTTCTTCTTCAGTATAACATTGCTCCACAAACCTGGCAGAGTAGTAGCTACATGGTTGGGAATACAAGAGCAGTCCTTTCCCTGACACTTGTTGTCCAAGAATGACTAAAACAGTAGCTTTGCTCATTAATGAAGAGGGTTGATACGAGGCCAGTAAGAGGTAAGAACTGCTGCTGCTCAACTTCAGGAGTAGGTGGCTTAGTAACCGAAAGGGTTAATTTATCAGGTGGCTAAGCAGATTGGTTTGTGTACACAGATGCGCTTTTCAAAGGCAGAAATAGAACTGTCGTTTCACTTTGTTTTCTCCAAGACTCCAGGGGCATTGGGGAAAGCAGGTGAAACTAATTTAAGATTCTATTTAAGTCTTTTAGGTATTTTTATTTCCCTACATTGAAATACCTCCCTCAATAAAAATATTTCAGGGCCAAGAACAGATGATAGCCAGGTGAGGCTGGAAGTCCCGAGATTCCAGTTGTACACTAGCACTGGACTCAGAGTTCTGGAAAGGGAGAAAAGACGGGCTGCAGAATCGGTTTTTTACTTTTTGGTTTTTCTGTCACTTCTGGATCACAAAGCTTCCTACAAATGAATTCTCAGAAAGTGTTCTGGTTTTTATATATTTGTTTTGGTTTACGTTAGAATTAATGGGAACTAACATCTGGGCAAAAGCCTATTGTCGAAGAGGTTGAGTTCAGAATATGCAAAGACACTGAAACATTTGAGTGAAAACCAGATTTGTAAGATACATTATCTTTGCCTTTATTCATGAACTGCTTTCATGAGATGTTATGCTCACCCGGGAAGCAATCTACGCATAGCTATCCCCTCAAATATTTCATGGAAAATATAAGAATTCCACCTTTTTCTACCAAAATCAACTTAACATGTTTCATTGTCAACAAACCCACTGAAATACTATCACATAAAGGAAGAAAAAATGCTGACTGGACTCTCTTACCTAAACTTTCACAGAAAGGGAAGTGAAAGGGACAGAGCTGTCAGAAACAAGTGAAGCACAGGAGTACATCTAGAACAGTGGGTGACCAGAATATCAGTTGTAATAGAAAAACAGACTGCTTAGGACCACAGAAAGTGATGCTGGAGTGAAAGAATCTGAAAATAAATGATTGTATGAAATGTGTTTCTGTGGTGGAAACAGGCCGAGAATGGCCCAAGATGAGGAGGGAATGAGATGCAGGCAGTGGAGAAACAGTTATCTGGAGACTTACTAGTTGGAGAAACAAGACAGGTGATATACTACTCTTAGTAAAATCCATCCTAACAGAGTCAGCATCAATGTTTTCCCTTTAAACCATTCCTACAGGCTGTATCTAATAATGTGACCGAGTCACAGAAAACCTGAATTTTAGACAAACATTTTACTGACAACCAGATTGCTCATCTGAAAATGACACCAACTATTGCTTTCAAAAGGCATGCTGTGAATACCAAGAAAGGTAAAACAATTTTATTAAATGCAAAGTCTGTACGTACAGGGTAGACATTTTGCTAGTATTTAAGGCTCAGATTAGGACACATCTCATATCAGAAGGGCTAAGTTCACTTCTTGGGTCCGACTGCTGATTCTATCCTCTTGTCTGTGCAGATTCCAGAAGGCAATGGGGAGGAGTTAAGTAGATGAAGTTTCTTACATATATGATAGGAGACCAGGATCAGGTTCCTGGCTCCCAGCCTTGCCCCTGTACTCTGCTAGTAAATGGACTTGGAAAGTAATAAGCAGAAAGGAACTATCTTTGGCATGAGAAAATTAAGAAAAATCCCTATAAGTAACATGCTATGACTATCATTATCATCAATTTTAAACAGCCTTATACAAAAGATTCCAAAATATTCATATTTCAAAATTTTGCTAGTAAGTACTTAAATTTAATTTCAAATTATTACTCTTAAGTTAGCATTATTTAAGATATTCAGTTATTTATTTGGAAGGCAGAGAAACACACGATAGGGAAAGCAATCTATGTGCTGGTTTATACCCTGGTTGTCCTCAACACAAAGGATGAAATGGGCTGAAGCTCAGAATCCAGAGCCATCATTATCTGCCTTCTATTAACAGGAAGTGGAATTCAAGTGCAGCAGATAGGATTTAAACCTAGGACACTGATACAGAATGCTGGCACCCCAAGCAGCAGTTTACCTCTGTGTGACAGGACAGAGACCCATGATCACTTACTAAGTACTCACAGTGTAAACCAGGCACGGGAAGTTTGTTTCATTTGTTTTGTAGGTCATGAAATGATCTGAGGTATTAACTAGCACTTAGCATTTGGAGAAAAGTTATTCAGGATTCAAATAAAGTTATAGTCCATATTTCTCAATGAACTCTATAAACAGTTATTTCTCACCATTTTCTGGCATCAATACAAGAAACCTAATAAAATAGTCATTTGATTTTGTCGGACATGTGAACTACCATAACTATGTGTAATTATGTATGGAGTTTCAGAACTGAAATCCAAGAGATTAAGTTTCCAGGAGTTTTCTAGATAAAAAAGCTACAGAGAAAATCCTGTTTTTGCAGAACAAAAATATTAAGTAAAAATTAATGCAAATCTTATTGTCAACTGATTGTGGTACCTCAATCTGAACTGTTTGTCATTGATACATTTGTGTTCAGCTGAGACTTCCCAGAATGAGTGTGCCAAAGGCTGACATGTTATTCTGCTAATGGGGTCTTAGTCCCAAACCCAACACTGAGAAGTGCAACTGGTAGACAACCATACAAGTCTTTGAAAAACTATATGAATACAACTTATCCCTAGAGTCACTATTATACAATTAGAATTTTATCTGCTGGAGACAAAGACAAAGAAAAATCACAGAAGAATAAAAGAAAAACCAATTTGCTCAAATGTAAAACATCTTATTCCTTTTAAACAGAAGAGATAGTATCATTTAATGGTGAATATCTGGGTTTGATTCTTAGGTATTACAATTTACCAGCTATGTAATTTGGGGCAAGTGTAACAAAGGACTTTGATTAGATGTATGTTTGCTGGAACATTTATTTGATATTCAGAGTGAAAAACAGAGAAAGAAAAAAAGGAGTGATGGGGTGACGGGACAGAGCAAGAGGCGCAGAAAAGAAGAAAGGGGGGAAGAGAAGGGAAAAGGGCAGGGAGAGAGGTATTCATTTTCCTTCTGCTGATTTCCCAAATGGCTGTAAGTCAGGGCAAGGCTACAAGTATTTGGGTGGTCCACTTTCTCAGGCACATTAGCAGTAAATTAAATAAGCAGATCAACCAAATTTGTAGAGTATTTCAGTGTGTTGTTGGTGTTTCAAGTAACAGCAGCACGAGCTATTGTGCTTATGATTAAAGGTGTAAAAGTTGCAATAGCTAACACAGAGAAAGTCATACATGTATCATCTATTGTCAATGTTTTAAGAATGACTCTGGGGTCTGGTGTGATGGCTCAATTGGCTGATCCTGCACCTTCAAGTGCCGGATACCACATGGACAGCTGCTTGTGTACTGTCTACTCCACTTCTAACCTAGCTCCCTGCTTGTGGCCTGGAAAAGCAGTGAATGGCCAAAGTTCTTTGGATCCTGCACCCATGTGGGAGACAAAGAAGCTCCTGGCTTCAGGCTTTCAATCTGGCCTGCTGCAGCCAATACAGCCACTTGGGGAGTGAACCAATGCAAAGAAGATCTTTCTATCTCTTCTCTCTAAACTTGGCTTTCCAATGAAAATAAATTAATCTAAAAAAAGAATGACTTTGGTGGCATTATTTTAATTTCCATGAATAGCCCAAATATCATTTTCCAAAAAAAATCAGATTTTTATAAAATCAAGTTTATACAGTACCGAAGTAAGGTTCTTTCAAATAAACACAAATTCAATCAAAGAATAGTAGAGCTCTGAGTAGAAGAGTTTTTTCTGCTGCAATATACTCCATCATTGAATCATTCATTCACAACTTATTCAGCTTTCCTGTACATGAGATATGTCAACCATCAATTCTCTACATGCCATTTTCCAAATAAGAACTAGACTGGATTAAAAACAAAACAAAACCCATCTATCTGTGGCCTACTAAAGACATATCTCACCAACAAAGATCAGCAGAAACTATCAGGTTTTGATGTCTTTTTTTAAGTTTTATCTCTTTATAACACTTCCTCCTGATTAAATTCTTCACTAACTCATAGCTCATACAGTAGCATCAATTTCTTCAAGAAGGTTCTTGGTTTTCTTTTTCATTTCTTCAGTGACACAGTTATTCAGTAACATGTTATTTAACTTCATGGCATTTTAAATTCCGTTTTTCCCATGTTGATTCTGTTTTATGCCTTTTCATTTAAGGGGATGTACAGTAACTGTAATGCACACTATCATATCCAGTAACATGTTATTTAACTTCATGGTGTTATAAATTTCTATTTCTATTTCTATTTCTCTTCCTGATGCCGATTTTGTATTGTGACTTTTCATTTAAGGTGATGTATAATAACTGTGTAATGGGGACTTTCATATCCAGAAGTGTTGATATTATGTAATAAGCATCTCTACTTCCAGATCAAAGATGGCCTCCCAATGAAACTGTTAACTATATTGTGACCATAGGATGCTGGGTTATTTGCCCTTGTCCATGCCTGCAATGATGGGCATATGACTGTTTATGAAGAACTGTACTATAGTAATAATACAGGGAACTAACTGGGAGGAGAGGGGGCAAGGGAAATCCCAGGGCCTGTGGAACTGTATCATAAAATGACAATAACGTAAAAAAAAAAAAAAAAAAGAGCTAAAGTCTAGTGGTCTTTTACATCTGTATATATTAATTCACAACTAAAGTATGGCAAAAGAAACAATGTGGCCATTTTCTCCAACTTCTAAGGAAATTGCTCACTTCTATGTATTCTCTTGGAAGTCAGCTTCCACCAAAAATAATTTGTATTCTGAGAGACCCAGTGTCTTGTGAGGGATTTCAAGCCCAACATGTGGCAAGGCAATATGAGGAAGAGTTGCTCATTGCATCTGTTGCAGTTTTAACCATCCCAGCCATGGGAATGAGTAAGAAATCATAGGCTTCTATCCTTGTCAGGAGAATATTACAACCCAACTAAGTCCTGCTCCAATGGGCTATTTTAAGAAATACTTGTTTTAAGTCACTTAAGGTTAGGGGCAATTTAACAGCAGTGAGTAACTAAAACAATGCTTTTAATCGAGCAGCAGGACATAATATTCCCTAGCTATAAAAGACATAATTAAGAAGTGAGAGGATACAAAACCTACGGAAAATAGAAATGCTGAATATTGTCATATCTAATTCCTAGGAAGGCTGGTTCAGACATTCAAATTTGTCAGTATATATAGATTCATAATCTATATAATCTAGAATGTCAGTTTTCTAGGACATTTTTCCAAGTGAGCTAAATAACACTGTCACTACACTTGCCTTCTCTTTTATAAGCTACAGATAGCCAATCCATGGACACATTTTACAAAGGGCATAGATGTAAAGAGAAAAGGGCACAAAAGCACCTAATTGGATCAAGAGGATTCCTCATTACAGGGTAGGAGTTAAGTCACTGTGTTTATCAACAGCACCCCTTATTAGGCTAGCAGTTCAAGTCCCAGCTCCTCTGCTTCTATTCAAGCTTCCTGCTAATGTGCCTGGGTAATAAGTGGAACGCGCCTCCAGTACTTGCACATTTGCCACTAGGTGGCAGCCCTGACTAGAGTTTCAGGGATCCTGAATTTGGTCCTGGTCACATCTTCTCAGCAGTTAAAGAAATTTGTGATGTGAACCACTGGTTGAGAGTTAACTCTTGGTATCCCACACTGTCTCTTCCTGCTACTCCCCTTCGCTGTCATTCTGCACCTTAAATTAAAAAGAAAAAAACTTTAAAATTAATTTTGATAGGGCCCGGCACAATGACCTAGTGGCTAGATCTTCACCTTGCATGTGATGGGATCTTTTGTGTGCTCCTTTCATGTCCCAGCTCCACTTCCCATCCAGCTCCCTGCTTGTGGCCTGGGAAAGCAGTAGAGCAGGATGGCCCAAAGCCTTGGGATCCTGTACCTGTGTGGAGGCTTCTGGTTCCTGGCTTTGGATCAGTTCAGTTCCAGACATTGCGTCCACTTGGGAAATAATCAAGCAGACAGAAGAACTTTCTGTTTCTGCTTCTCTCTGATAAAAATAAGTATATCTTTTGAAAAATTTTTTTGAATCTTGTAGGGAGAACACATTAGTTAGCTTCTCTGAAAGCCATCCCTTTTCAAAAACAGTTTTGGACAGGCATCAACACCACAGAGCCATTTGGTCTCCTTCTAAGTTTTGTGTTGTCCACTCCTGATTTCTTATTATCTTGTTCCAGGTAAATTTACAATAGTGGATTTTAATTTGGTTCATTTCTCCCATCCATTATGATTGGATTAGGTGGACTACCCCAAACATGTTGTTCTTGACCTGTGTTTTCTGGCTAGTCCCCACAGTAACAGTGCTAAACTGATAAGACAGCATCTGTATTCTAATTTTGTTATTTACTACGCTATTTTGGTCTTAACTATATTTTGATTACCAGTTTGAATAGCTCCTATATTTTAAAGCAATGAAACATCCCTCTCCTTTCTCCTCCCTTTTTTTGTGGTAACATTTTCGGTTTATTTAAAATCAGACTTCATGTCCATTAAATACCGTCTTCAACATGTAAAAAGAAAAACCACCGAGGAATATGGACAAAAGCTAGACATAAAAATTTGAAAGATGTCACTAATTCAGGGCTTTGGAAAGTATTTTTTTTTACTCCTTTGAAATGCAGCGTTAGAAAGGAGGAGACAATCTTCCAACCACTGATCATACCTCACGTGGCCACAGAGGGCTGGTCTGAAACCAAGAGCCAGGAGCATCCTCAGGGTTTCCTCTTGTACCATCCTGTGCTGCTATCCCAGGCACGTTAGTAGGGAACTCGATCACAGCGGAGCTCTTGGGAAGCTGGACTCATACACTGAGGCTTAACCTTGTAGGCCACAAAACTGGCTCTAGGATTGTGCATGTGTGTGTTTTGTATTGGCTACTACAACTTACAGAAAACATATGACATTTGTCTTTTTAGATCTGGCTAATTTCTTTAAGGATAATGATTTCCAGTTGCATCCCTTTTGCTGCGTAAGTCAGGATTTCATTTTTTTTGTCACTAAGCAATATTCCATTGTGTGTAGGTATATTTTCTTTATTCAGTCATCAGTTGAATACTTGGGCTGATTTCCTATATTGGCTATAGTGAACTGAGCTCTTATGCTAGAATTCAGCAGTGAAGTCACCCATTCCTGAGCTTCTCTTTATTGGGAGGGTCTTTGCTACTGATTTAGTATCAATTTTGGCTATTCAGATTTTCTGTCTCAATTTCAGAAAATTATATATAGAAATCTATCCATTTCTTCTAGATTTTCCAATTGGTTTGTACACAGCCTTTTGTAGTAATTTCTGCTGATTTTTTATTTCAGTGTATCCATTGTAACATTTCCTTTTTCATCTGATTTTATTAGCTTGGATCATCTCCCTTGTTAACTGGATCAAAGTTTTATCAAATAAAAAAATGCAGATTTTTCATGTCAGTAATCTGTGGTATTTGTTTTACTAGAGAGACATTTATGCCAATTTGGAGGTCTCCATTAGCCATTTTCTATTAGCCTAAATTAAGATCTTTCATCCTGGACCAAGAACTTCTCTGATAATCTAAGTCCATGCTACTTCACTGTTTTCCCTTGTTTGAATTCCCCTTTCCTCAAGCACAGCTTTCATCAAAGAATGAACTTTTACAACTCTGTCCTCATGATTTTCCATTTCATCGTTAACATCTGGGTCACTAGGTAGATACCTGATTCTCTCCCAAATATATTTCTGTCAAGTAGATTTTTAAACAGATTTTCATCCATATCTTAAGGCAACACGGATGGCAAATGTAGAGTTTCGCCATACAAACTCTTGCATTGGCTTTCCTTTATTATTTAATCGATTTTTTTTTAACATGAGGGTTCTAGCTGTATCACACAATCATTTTTCCTGTTCTGTATCTATTAGCACACAAAATAATCCAGGTCTTGTAGTTGTGGCTTTTGTATACTATGCTTCAAATATATTCTTTTCAAATTCACTGCCTAGTGAATTCACTTGCCTAGTTGGGGCTCATACATTCCCCTCCTAGAACTACTGAAACCGAACTTTAACTCTTCTCTCTGCTCTTTAAACTCCAGCTGTTTCTTTGTAATTTGTCAGTCTGCTCTTAGCCTCATTTAAATGCTTTACTCTTTCAAATTCTGCTCTGTCTTGAGTTAGCAAAGTGTCTCTTGATTCAGACTTATTTCTGCTTAACTTGCCAGCCACTCCCCAAACATCTAATATCATCCGAATGTACACACTATTTTCATTTCAAAGTGGAATGTGGTTCTGTTTACCAACGTAACATGCTTTCACTACTCCATGTTTATGTCCTGCTTTTGACCCCTCTGTCTTTACCATCGTACTTTAAAACAAAAATGTACACCTTTGAGGTCCATGGAAAACGCAAATCCTTTCATAAAATCTCCAGTTCTTTTGCATTTTTAAAGCCATAACAAATTCCCCAATTCCTCCTAACATTACTTGCAACTCCAATTGTTTATTATGCTGTATCAGAAAATTTATGGCAAATAGGAAAATAAATTTAAAATTTTTGAAATCCATGTATAAAAGGGATCTTCAAAAATTTCAGAAGTATGTTTAAAAAACAAGTATGTATTTCAAAATGGCACCAAAACAAGCGTATGTTTTTATTTCTACAAAATTTCTAAAGTCCTCTTCATTTACCAGAGCTATATTACGTTTTCCACTTAAATGCCAGTTTCCTTGATGAGAGTATTTGTGCTTTACTCCATTGCATAGTCTGAACATCTTACACAGTGCCTAGCACATTGTGAAAGTTTCATCCTATTTGCTAACTTGAAAGAGACAGGGGTTTAGTGGTTACCTGAAGATCAAATCCATGGCCTTAGTCTCATTATCATTGAAGCCTGACCACAAGAGAAGTATGAAGAGAGACAAACACTCTGTTATATTTAAGCCTTAATTAAAGTACATTTAATTCTCAAGATAAGTTCCAGCTTAGTGACCCTGAAGACGAATAGAGAATGTCCTCAATTCATTAACTGAACAGGAATAAATTCAAGTTCCTCTATGAATTTCCATGTTAAAACAGTCAATATTGGCCTACACTGACAGATAAGTGCCTAGAAAATGACAGGAATTCTTAATTTTTGAGGCTGAACGCATTTGGTGAACCAGCCATGCTGTTACTTCTTATGTTCTTTGACTTAAAAAAAAAAAACCTATTTCATTGTACTTAACGTGAAACACAAAATCACTTTTTCAAAAATAGATGTCTCTTCATTTATTGTATACATAATTTTCATTGTTTACAGTAATTTATAATGTACTTGCTGCTTTTTGTTCATAAGTTACCAAAACCAATATAATGTCACAAAATTTTAATCCCTTTATAAATGGGATATGCTCCAACTCCACTCATAATTATCTAAAAAAGAACTGACACTTTTTTTTCTTTTGAAGTCAAGTGGTATAGTCTATGCTGCAACTGCTGAACTCTATTAAGAAGCCATAGATAATCTATAAATGGACAAACAGGGCTGTGTTGCAGGCTGGATCTGGCTCACAGGCTGCAGTTTGTTAATCTGTACAAGTGTTACTCCTGGGCCAAAGGCCTTTCTGTCCAAGAACTGTATCTCACTTGAATTCCCCACCAGCTTTTAAAAATGTTTGAATATTATTTCATCCTCAGAGGTTTAAAGTTCCTCAATATCAAAGACAGAAACAGGTTGTGAAGGATTGGGGACCAAAATTTGTCAAAAAAATGAGATGCTTCTTCTAATAAAGTGACAGCAGGAGAATTTGAAAACTGAGCAAGGGGATCCTGCTTGAAATGAAATCTCCCTTTAAATCTTTCTTTGGAACCAATGAGCAAGTCAAACCCAGCTACTTTTTATCACATTGAGCCTTTCCTATGCACAAAATCACCACCAACAAAATTTAAAAACGAGTCCTAGTTCAATGTACCCTCAACCACGGGCACAAAGAAAAACTAGAGATCTTCAGGCAAGAGGCAGAAAGTCAAATCAGTATTCAAGACGTCTAACTTCCTTTTCACATTTTTGTAAACTTGCTGCTTTAAGTTGGCATCACTATTTGGGGCACAGAAAAAGTGGGAAAAGCAAAGAAAGTGTAGGCAGACTACTGGTACTAATCTAAAACAGGGAGACAGTATATAAGTCCCTAAAGTCA
Organism: Ochotona curzoniae; assembly: GCF_017591425.1. Classification (NCBI taxonomy): domain Eukaryota; kingdom Metazoa; phylum Chordata; class Mammalia; order Lagomorpha; family Ochotonidae; genus Ochotona; species Ochotona curzoniae. The sequence continues at coordinate 58,031,245 of NW_024466599.1, read as the reverse complement.
GATTTCAGGCTTGTCTTAACTCCTGGACGATTCTCACTCTTTCTTGCCCACTAGTTAAAACTGAAAGACTCAGATGCCTGGAAAAATGGTGGAAGCATGAAATTGAAGGGAAAGGGGCCCTAAAGCATCATGTAAAAGGCCATGTGATGTTGGTTTCTTAATTTTAAAAAAATCGCATCTATTACAAGTCATTAGCAGCCAGCATTACTTGAATTCACATAATAATTAACAACATTATCCATTGTACTCTAAGATTTTCTTGTTCCCTGCTCTGAAACTCTTCATGAGTCACCTAGTCCCAAAGGAGAGGGATTTTCAAACACAAAATTTGTAAAAATGTAACAATCACTTCAATTTCATGTGGTTTTATCAATAAATTCGAAAAGTTTTCATTGCTCAAAAGATAAAGAGGCTGAAAAAGTTAAGTAGGATTTTTTTTTAATCACTCAATGACTGAAAGGCCAACATTAAAAAAAAAGTAACAATTTCATCTTCTGTAGAAGCTCACAGTTTTTGCAAGTCACAATGTCCTGAGAACCTCAAAAGCATCCCTTCTGTCACTGTAACTCCCACAATCTCTTTCTCCACCTACAAAGAATACTAAGCTATTGTGGAACCACTGATGCCATACAGTCTCAGTAGGATATTTAAGGATGGAAGAGTAACAAGGGCTAAGGAAAAATGTTTTCTTCAACATTATCAAAAATTTACCTTTGGATATAATCTGAGAATTCCACTTATGTTGTTTTCTCTATTTCAGTAGGTGTGTTGCAATTCTGCCCGCATATTGGAGCCAATGGGAAAACTGCAAAACTTCTACACCCATACCAGAAATTAGGACAAAATGCCAACGATTTCACATTAGCTTGTAAATGTTCACCTAGCATGTGAAACTCCCATAAATCAGCTCCATGTGGTGAAATGACACTTGACATTGCAATTCACACCATCTTTCTCTTGTTGGAGAGGCTAAAATAACATCTCTCTCTCTTAGAGCACCTCTGTGCCATACCTATCTTCTTTCTTGTGAGTCCACTGTTGCTCTTGTCTAGAAGTTACAAATGTCTTGTGAAGACTAAGGAGGAAATTGCTGCTATGTTCATTGCAGTGGACATAATCTTGCAGTATATTGACCTTCATTCAGGTGTTCACCAACCACTGTTTCTCTGCTATGCATGCTGATGCACAGTAGTGAAACAAACAACATTCTTTGCTGTGTTAATGCCTGTAACACTAATAAAATACACAATCATTCTTCTGCTTAGTAGTTTATGCATATGAAAAAAAAAATCAAGTGACCTATAGAGGAACCACAATCAAACTCACAAGCAACCTCTCAGAAGAAACACTACAGGCCAGAAGCGAATAGAGTAACATATTCGAGAGTCTGAAAGGGAAAAAATTTCAGTGGATAATAATGCTTCATGCAAAGCTCTCTTGTCTTTGAAAATGACAGGAAAGAAAAGCTCCCAAGAATTTGCCTCTTCTAAACCTACCATACAAATGATACTAAAAGATGCTTTTGTGAAAGATAAAATAGAAACTACCAAAACCAAAGATAAATGTGTAGAACATCTCACTAAAAGGCTAACAGAAGACTCAAAGAACAATCCATTGCTAAAATGACAGAACTGAACTGCCACCTATCCATATTAACATTGAATGTAAATGGCTTCAACTCAATCAAATGCCATAGAGTAGAGGACTGGATCAAAAAACAAAATGTTTTTCTTTTCTTTTTTAGTGTATCAGGTTAGCCCTTTGCCTGGAGCACTGGCTTTCTTTCTTTCTTTCTTTTTAATTGATTACATTTCATTATGTGACACAGTTTTATAGGCACTGGGATCCCCCCCTCCCCTCCTCAACCCTGCCCTCCCGTGGTGGATTCCTCCACCTTGTTGCATTACCACAGTTCAAATTCAGTTTAGATTCTTTCATTGCAAGCTTCTACGAAGCATAAAGTCCAGTATCTTCCTATTTGTTCTTAACAGGAGACAGATCTCACCAACAAATATTAGGAAACAAAGTGAAAGGATGGAAAAAGATATTCCAAGCAAATGGTAAGGGAAAATGTGCAGGAGTAGCCATTCTTATATCAGCTGATTGAAAACTTTATGTGGAAAACATTGAAAGAGATGAATGACATCACATCATGATCAAAGGATCCATTCAGCAAGAAGAGATCACCATAATAAATACATATGTTCTGAATACAAAGGCATCTAGCTACATAAAACAAACATTAATGGATTTAAAGGAAAAATACATTCCAATATAATTATATTATGGGACCTTAATACTCCATTAACATCAATAGACAGATTGACAAGACTGAAACTCAAAGAAACATAACTCAGCTAACATTAGAGCAAGTGGACTTAGCTGATACCTACCAAACCTTTCATCCTACAGAGAACACAATTTTGTTTTATCATCCTTCTCTAGAACTATGCATGTTATAGGCCACAAAACAAGTCTCAGCAAATTCTTAAAACACAAAATTATACCATGCATCTTATTAAACCATCATGCAATGAAGCTAGAGACCAAGAAATCAAAACACCCAGGAAGACTTGCAAACAGATAGAGACTGAATAATATAAGCAATGGATTAGAGGGGAAATCCAAGGGGAAATTTAAAAATTGCTTACAACAAATGAAGGCTTCAATACAACGTATGAAAACTTATGGGACACAATCAAGGAGGCAGTGTTAAGAGGAAAGTTCATTTCAATCAATGCTTATGTTAAGAAACTAGAGAAGCACCAAATAAAAGACAACCTTACAGTAGAAAAAAAAAAAACAGTAACACCAAAGCAGTCCTGAGAGTTACAGAAAAAAAAGAAACAACCAAAATAAGGGAGAAAATAAGCCAAAAGAAAAAGAACTAAACATAAGATCAATGTATCAAAGAGCCAGCTGTTTGAGAAAAACAAAACAGACTCCCCAGTAGCCCAACTAATCAAAAAAGGAGGGAGAAGATCTGCATCAATAGCATCAGAGATGATAAATGAAAAGTAACAGATACCTTGGACATACAGAGAATTATTAGGAACTATTGCAGGCAACTAAACGCGAACAAATCAGAAGACCTAGGAGAGATGGATGGATTTTTGGACACATACAATCCACCAAAACTGAATCAAGAAGCAATCAATGATCTAAATAGATCTAAAACATGCACTGAGATTGAATCAGTAATTAAACCCCTTCCAACCAAGAATTCCAGGACCAGATGACTTCACTGTTGAATTCTACCAAATGTTTCAAGAGGAATATGCCCCAAATGCCCACAAGCTTTTCAAAACAATAGAGAGGCAATCCTTCCAAATGCTTTGTATGAAGCCAATATCACCTTAATACCAAAGCCAGATAGAGAAACAGAAGAACTACAGACCAATATCCTAGATGAACATAGATGCAAAGATCTTTAATAAAATACTAACCAAGAGGATACATCAGGCAGATTTTTCACCCGGAGCAGGTAGGACTCATCCCAAGCATGTATGGGTGGTTCAAAATTCGTAAATCAATAAATGTAATACATCACATCAACAAATTGAAAAAAAAAATCATGATCAATGATGCACAGAAGACATTTGATAAAATCCAAGACCACTTCATGCTGAAAACCCTAAGCAAGATAGGCATAGAACAAACATTCCACAACACAATTTACAAAAAACCCAGCGCCAGCATCATACTAAATGGGGAAAGATTGGAAACCTTTCCACAAACATCTGGAACTAGATTAGATGTCCACTGTTACCACTACTCTTCAATATAGTATGGGAAGTCCTTGCCAGAGTTATTAAGCAATAAAAAGGATTAAAGGAATCCAAATTGGAAGTGAGAAATTGAAATGATCTCTATTCGCAAATGACATGGTTCTTTATGTAGGAGAATCAAAAGACTCATTTAAGAAACTACTGGAATTCTTAACAGGCTGTAGCAGGGTAACAGAATACAAATATAATGAACAAAAATCGATGGCTTGGGCCTGGCGCAATGGCATAGTGGCTAAAGTCCTCATCTTAAATGCCCCAGGATCCCATACGGGTGCCGGTTCTAATCCCAGTGGCTCCACTTCCCATCCAGCTCCCTTCTTGTGCCCTGGGAAAGCAGTAGAGGATGTCCCAAAGCCTTGGGACCCTGCACCCACATGGGAAACCTTGAGAAGGTTGCTGGATCCTGGCTTCGGATCAGCACAGCTCTGGCCATTGCAGTCACTTGGGGAATGAATCATCAGATGGAAGATTTTCGGCTCTGTCTCTCTTCCTCTCTGTATATCTGACTTTGCAATAAAAAATAAATCTTTAAAAAAATTGCTTTTTCTGTGCTAGTGATTGTGTGATTATGTACTAAAATACACAAGGAAATCCAATGCTGACAAAGTGTAAGTACAGTCCTCTTTAAAATAGCAGAGAGGAATCTTAAATACCTAAATTAAGCTAACCTAGTATGTGGAAGACCTCTATGATGAAAACTATAAAACATTAAAAAAGGAAATAGAAGACATTGAAAATGGAGACACTTACCAAATTCCTGGATTGGCAGGATCAACATCAAAATGACCATATTATCAAAAGTAATATATAGATTCAACACAATCCCAATCAAAATTTCAACATTTTTCTCAGAAATAGAAAAGATATAAAAGTTCATCTGGACACACAAAAGACCATGAATAACCAAAGCTATCCTGAAGGATAAAAACCAAGCTGGAGGAATCACAGTTCTAGACCTCAAGACATACTACAGAGCAGTGGTCATCAAAACTGGTACTGTTACAGAAACAGAGAAAATCAATGGAACAGAATAGGAACACCAGAAGGGAGCCCACATACGTATAGCCAACCAATGCTTGACCAAAAAAAAAAAAAAAAACCTGAAAACAATCCAGTGAAAAAGCCTGGTCTATTCAACAAATGCTACTCGGGCAACTGGATAGCAGCTTACAGAATTAAGAAGCCAGACCTGCACCTTTCACATTATACAAAATCAGCTCTAACTGGCTCAAGGACCGAAATCTACACCCAGAAATTAAACTATTCAAAGAAAGCATAGGAAGCACTCTCCAAGAAATAGGAACAGGGAAAGACTTCTTAGAAAAGACCCCAAAGCACAGACAAAGACAAAATAAATAGCACTGTATCAAACTAAAAACCTTCTGTACAGCAAATGAAACAAAGTGAAGAAGCAACAAAATGAATGGTGCAAAGCTTTTGCACACTACACAAGTGATAGGGTATTAATATTCAGGGTTTACAAAGAACTTCAGAAACCCAGGGACAGTGGGGGGAAAAAAAACAACACCCTGTGAAAAAATGGACAAAGGAAATGGACATTTTTCAAAAGAATAGATTCAAATGGCTAACAGATATATGAAAAGATGCTCAGGCTCCCTAGCCATCAGAGAAATACAAACAAAAACCACGTTGATGTACCACCTAACTCCAGTGAGACTGGCCTACATTCAGGACTCTACCAACACCCCCTGCTGGTATGGATGTGGGGAGAAAGGCACCCTCCTTCACTGCTGGTGGGAGTGTAGGCTAGTACAACCACTGTGGAAATCAATATGCAGCAGAGTGCTTGGAGAATTGCAATTAAACCTGCCATATGACCCAGCTATCCCACTCCTAGGAATATACCTAAAAGAAATGATAACTGCATAAGAAGGGGATCTATAATTCTCTATTTATAGCAGCACAATCTCAATAACAAAGACATAGAACCTGTCCAAAGAGGAGTGGTTAAAACAACTGTGGCACATCTACTCCATGGAACATTACTCAGCCATTAAAAATAATGAAATCATACCATTTGCGACTATATGGTCCCAAATGGAGACCATTACGCTCAATGAAATAAGTCAATCCTAAATGGACAAATACCATATATTCTCTCTAACATAAGGAAACTATCATGCAAATTTTAAGTTCAATATCCCTTTCCATACTATTTTATGTTGCATCCCATGTGTTTTGACATTTTTCATTTTCATATCTTCCAAATGGTTTTTCTCTTGTCAAATTCATCACTGGTTCGTGCATTGCACTATGGGACCATTTTACCCAAGACACTTGTGTTTTCTTTTCATCATCCATGCATTAGTTGTTCAGTGGTGCATTTTTTTGACTCCACATGCTGTAATTTCGTTGTTGTCAACTTCATACCTGTTATTGACCTTATTTTGTGGCTTCTCATTTAAGTGGATGTACAGTGATGGAGTAAGAGACTACCACATTCAGATGTGAAGATAGATTGCTATATGCAACCCTACTTTCAAACCAAAGATGGACTTCGAGTAAAATTGGACATGTCTAGACAGGGAAAAGCAGGACTGTCTGATATTGTACCAGCATTGCCAGCACACTTAGATAACAGACTGATGAAATTTAACTCCTTATGAAGGGCTATACTGTCTTAACAACATGGGAAAAAGCAGTCAGTGGGTGGGAATCTGAAGGGGGAAGAAATCCCAGACTCTATGGAATTGTACCACAAAATTCAAAATAAAAATTCAAAGGATTAAATTCAAATGGCCAACAGACAAGAAAAACTGCTCAGATTCACTATCCATCAAGGAAATATAAGTAATGACTACAATGAGTTTTCATCTCACCCAATTAATAATGACTTTCATATAGAGATCAGAAAAAAAGGTGCTGGTTAATGTATCTAATGTTGGTTGCAATGTAAGCCAGTGAAACCCTTAAGGAAGCATATGGAGATTCTTCAAATATCTGAAAATTGATGACCATATGACTCAGCCATCCTACTCCTGGAAATTTTTATCCTAATGATGTTAAGTCAACATATTACAGAATTGTCTGTACTCCCCATATGTATATGATCTCCAATCATAACAATTAAGATACAGAATTAACCTAGTTGCTTATCATCTGATGACTGGGTAAAGATAGATTTACATAATATGGAGTACTATTCACCCATAAAAATGATTTAATTTTGTCTTTTACAACTGAAAGCCATTATGCTTAGTGAAATAAGCCAGTTCCAAAAGTCAAACATGGTATGTTTTCCTTGATGTTTGGTAACTAATACAAAGAGTACAAAAAATATGATCTATGAGCGAGATCAGCATCCTGGGTTTTAAATATCATTCTGAGTTTTTACAAATACCCCTGATGAGTCTTAGGGACTTTTTTTTCTCTACTTGCTATTAGTTGGTATTTTTACTGAATGAAGTGTAAAGCCTGCAGTTGTAAAAGTGAAATAAAATGATCACTGTAAAAATTAGGAAAAAATTAAGGAATGAAGAGGGAGGGTGGGAAATGTAGGCAAGAAGGAGTGGTGGGTGGGAAGCATTGCCATGATCCTAAATCCATATTGCAGAATAAATGAGATTTGCTCAGTTTATATAAATAAAAAGAAAAAAGCATATTAAGGTGATGGAAGCCAGTGCACTGGTGACTCTTCAAAATATAAAATGTGTGCAGCATCCACCCAAGTATACAACAGAAAAGGCCTCCAGGTCATAATTTTTGGTAGATATTTTAACTCCAAGAAAAAATCCCAGTGAGAATCTTTGAAACACTATTCAGTGTTAATGAAATCTAATGATATCTTAGCACAATGTACTTTTTAATAATTCTGAGATTTTCAAGTTCTCTAAAAAATTATGTATATATTCTGCTTTCTTGGCAGTCTGAAAGTTATTTTTCTTTAACATTCTGACAATCTCCAAAATTATCTGTTTAAATATTAGCATGCTAATACAGAGAAAATAGATGCGAAATTTCAAAAATGAAGATACTATGGAAGCTCAGTAGTTATGTCATTCTGGTAAGAAGCTATATAAATTAAACAGAGCATTCACTTCATAAACTAAATAAATCTAGTTCTAGATCCTATTAAGCGGTATTTTCTGATATGTTAGCTACATTAGATTTCCCGTGACATATTCAAGAATTAGCAGTTAAGAATATAAAGTTTAAATCCACACTGCCTGGATTCACATCTTGGCTCAGCTATTTGCCATGTGACCTTGGGCATATTAAGTTCTCTAAGCTTCTGCTTATTCATTTGTAAAAAGACAATTAAAATGGAAGCCACCTTATAGGATTGCTATGAGGATTAAATTTTTAAAATTCATGTAGGAACTTAACATAGAACTTTGCATATACTAAGCTTTCCACAAATGATCACTATTACGGCTAATATTAATGAAGTCAAGGCCACATTTTATCATTTTAATTTATAAAGACTTATGGTTCCTAAGGATTTTGGCTGCCTGTCTCTGCTTCAGTACAATGACCCTTTGCCTGGCCTCTGTGCCTCATGTTCAGAGCCACCTGATTCTACACTCCTAGTGACCCCAGGCCTGAATTGTGACTACTTGTTCTTTAGCCTTGCTATATTAATTCTTGGATTGTGCCATAGTCTCAGAAGCAAGTACCCCTTCAGAATTCCAGTTATCTAGTCGAACAGAAGAGCTTGACAGATTTGAACATTTCAGAGGACCTGGACCCAGTTTCTAAATCTAGTCCTTGGGTATCCCAAGACTAGCTTGAAAACATTCCTTCTGTATTGATCTTTGACTCCTTCTTGCAACACAGCCTACTCCTTGCCTTCAAGGCCAACAAGGCGTAATTTTCCTCACAGTAGTTGTATGCATTTTGGTCATTGTCGGAACTTTCCCACTTTACCACTGCAGCACAAATACAGCCACAATAATCTATGAATGGGCATGCCTATATTCGAATAAAACTATATTTCAGAACCAAGAAGTATTCAGGGCTTTTCCAGGTCCCTGTTGAGAATTCCTCATGATATCATCTTTGTGAGACTCCCTCTATTTCAGAGTCTCTCACTCTGCCAGAAATGAGACACAGGCCATGGAAAGGACATTTCCTCTTCATAGCCTTTATTTTCATTTTAAAATCAATTATGGAAATGACACATACTATCTGGCTTGACCTTGCTTTTCTTTTGTGCTCCCATTAGAAACTTATAATTTTGCTCCCAGGATTAGAATCTGTTAACAACCAGGGCTGTCACTGGTGGTTAAGGTCAACCCACAGGGAGTATGCCACACACATACAATAGTTACAAATTTGCTTTCCCACAACATGGTAGTAAGCTGGTGGCAAATCAGACTTCTCATAATTGTAAAAAAAAAAAAAAAAGTAATCCCCGAAGTGTGCTGCTAGTATTTCATGAAGAGAGAAGCAGGTTTCAATGGAGAAAAATGGAATGGCTGACCTCAAGTCTCCAGCGTTGATGACAGAGCCCAGAGTCGCCCCTTGTCTAATCCAAGACCTATCCTGACAGTCATGTTTGGTCCCAACAGACACTAGCCTCAGGGACTGTTGACCTGTTGCTTTGTTTCTTTTTTCTGCAATGAGGGTAATCCAAAAAATTCACCGAAAACCTGGAATAAAAAGGTGTTCTAGAAATCTTTGCACGATCTGTTTTCACAGTGCACATTTTTCTAAGAACACTGAAAATATTCCTCTAAATCCACGAATTGAAAAAAATGCTTTGCTACAAAATAAATGTATCCTTTAATACTGTTAATGAAATTTTTGAAACACCCCTTTTAACTACTACCACTCATGTGACTTTTAAATGCCTTTTAAAGAACATGCTGCTAGGTCTCTCCCAATTAGACCAAAAACCAGATCTTGCATCTCTCCCTTTTCTCCTCATTTTTTTCCCCCGATCTTCTAACCTAGTTGTCTTCATCTCATGCAACTTGTCCGGGCCTTTCTTTTCTGGTTTCTGTCTTCATACTCTCCCTCGTAAAAATCACCAGTTACAACTAAGTTGGTAAATTCACAAACATTTGAGCTTCTCAGGTCACTCAATTCTGAGCCATATCTGATATGGTTAACATTTTCTCGAAACACTTCAAGTTTTTTTGACAAATTTCTTCCCCAGTGTTTTTCTCACTCTGTTTCCATGTGCCTACTTGTAGTATCATCTTCAGTGCTACTTTTTCGCATTTGGCTATTTGTGTGTCATGTGGCAATTACTTGATGTTAACCACTACTACACAAATCTTGGGATATAACAAAATATTGAAATCTGTAAATTAGATGTGTTGAAAATATACTATGCTATGATCCTCACATGCTTGCTCTTTGCTGCATCACAGTTCATACAGACAGTAGTCTCATAAAAATCTAAGATTGTCATTTTTCCCACTGCAGCAAATACTGACATAATGGAGCCCCTGGAAATGTGCACAATCATTTCATCTTTCATTGTCTTTTTCCCACCTAAGGCTTCAGTTCCATTCTATTCAACTGCTTGTTGCAACCACTTCATTTACACAGCTTCCCGACACACACGTCTCAACTCTAACAACTGTTAAAGAAACAAGATTTTCATGATAGGAAATGTTACTAATGGCTTAAATGAAAAAGTCAAACAGTTCTACTGTAAAACTTCTCATGAAAATAATTAAAATTGGAATCCCAAAATATGGGCAGTGGGAGTATAATGCACAGAGCAGGCTGGCCAAGTTTAGGTAGCACAGTAAACTGGAAACATGTCATGCAATAATGCTTTAATTAGTTTAAATCAACCTTGAGATAGAAGGAGGTAAGCTACCAACCACTCTATAATTTTTTACTTTAATATTCTTATGTCCCAAGAGCTATTTATTAAATCTTAACACTGAAAATTTTACTATTTAGTCAGGGATAGGATTTGACCCTAATTTGAGCTAGTAATTAGCTGGTAAGTTCTTTTCCTTGGGTTCGTGCTTGTTTGCCTACAAATCATCCCATGGATAGAGAATTATTAACTGAAAAGGATAAACAACTAGAAATCCTCAATGAAGTCCCATTACAATACTCCAACCCAATAGTGGCATTTAAAACAGATGGCAAATGCCAGTTCTTAGGCATGTCTGTAAGAATTTTGTGTTTCCCATTAGGGAAATAATGAAGCTTTTATCTAATTTGCAAGTTTAAATTGCAAATCCAACTCTTGGGAGAAAACTGGGTAAATCTCAAGTGACTATTTCTTAAGTCTCACATGAGTAAATACATTGGTTGGTTGTGTTGGTATTATTCAAGACTCAGATGCATTTTGTATCATTTGTGGAAGAATGACAATTATTTTCAGAATAATTAACTCCTCAGTTTAGTGACAATTATGTCCCATTATAATTAAAATCATACCCTGCTATTTGGATGAACTCAATAGAATAATGATTTCTTAAGGGAAGATTTAATCGGATCATTATTTTTTTCTCCAGCATTAAAAATATCTGTAAATTATTTCAATTCATTATGCTATTGCTTAATTTTGAATTTGTTTGCTGTGATGGTTAGTTTTAGAAATTGACTTGACTGGATATGGAATACCCAAAGAAAGCATTGTTTTAAGGTATGTTCCTGAGAAATGTTTCCAGAGGATATTAGTGAATTCATTTTCATTGTGTGCATCCCCCTCCAAGTGATTGGGAGTCTGATTAAAATAAAGAAGAACAGTAAATGTGTGCCTGTCTCCTGGAGTTGGGGTGCACTCTTCTTCCCCTGCACGTGGACTTCACAATGTCAGCATATGCAGTGCTTGGTTTCCAGGGCTTGTACCAGTAAGCTCCCTGGCTCACAATCCTTTTCTTCAGTATGAAGCACTCTTACCTTCAAATTAGTATACAGCCCTGCAGACTGGCTTAGCCGTGCTAGCAGCATCTCCAGGTGTAAAAATTTTTCAATGGCCAGCTGTGAGACTTCTCACTCCCTCATTAGTAGATAATTTCTTGTATTCTGATGGGTATATTCTACTGGTTCTTTATTTGGATCTAATACACATAACTGCCCAATGGGAAGAAATGACAGACAGTAGATCGTAGTATGAATCTACCTTTGAGCCATCTGTGCATGATGATTGTCATGGAAACATACTGCTGCTTGGCAGCATGCAGAACCAATGACTGCATGTAGTGGGGGTTGGAGGTGGGACGTGGCTATACATATTATGTGAATACCTAGCATCAGATGGATGAGAGTCAGTGTTGAGCAGAATAGTATTATATTGTAGTATTCTACAATATTCTAGAGTATTGTACTATTCTCGAATAGTAGTAATCTAATGGTTGATTGAAAGAAGAATTCTGGTAAGGAAGTAAGGGACTATGCAGGAGCAGCAAGAGCCATCTTGGGAATAAAGCTGTATGAAGAACTTGAAGATATTGGGGTCCTAGCCAAATGGATGGAATTACCAAAGTATTCCTGCTTACGGGAAGAAATGTAATATAGGACATAAAACCAAAGGTTTTATAGGTTAGACCAAAAGAAGGCTGAGGCTTTGGAAGAGCTCAGCTATTTTGAACAGAATGATAATCATTCAGTTGCTTATCAGGCACTAGAATGAGAGCAGGAAGATCAACTCTATTTAAGCAGACGGTATACTGATAATTATTTCCATTACATGCCATGCCTTACTTTATCACATATGCTGGAGGCAGAAGGAATAAAGCCATTATTCATACTCATTCAGGTAGAGATCTTAAAAGGAAAGCCTGAACCTGAAACTTCAAGACATCAGAATGTGGACCAATCAACCGTACACACACACACACTTTCCTTGAATGATAGAAAAAAAGGAGGGCAAAGAGCAGGTTGAGTGTGAATCACTGGGGACTAAGACATAGTTGGTCCACCAGATGGTCAGAGCCAATTGTCTGAAAGCTCTATTAAGATAGGTGTCAAGTACTTATGTTTGCCACATAGTAATGATTGAAAAATGTTCGATGAATTGAAATGAATGCATTGATTGGTTAATAAAAGGGCTACAGGTGATTTGTCATTTGCAGAATACCTGACTATTTTCAGGACATAGTAGCAAAGTCAAGGTTTATGATCTATACTGGGAGGTTCCTTCCTATCTCCCAATTGGTTTTAACCACTTTTGTTCCATTACAATGAATATATGACTCCAGAAATATTCTGAATTTTGAGAAAATTTTTGGAAAAACAATAACATAATAGAATGTACAAAATCTTTTATTAGAGGGTACTTGAGAGTTGGGATGAAATGACAATCATCCTAACTGCTTGTTACTTTACAATAAATTGGAAATACCTGGGACAAGGAATGGACTTTTTTGAAGAGATACAGGGGCTTTGGATTTAATTTATAATTTGTACATGCTTTGTGCAGGTGGTCTCATTTCTTAAAAGGGGACTTAGTAGTGATGAGGCCTAGGAAAGAGTCCTGATTTTTTTTTTTTAATTCTAGACAAGTATAAAGCCTTCTGATGACTCAGTACTATGATTGCATGAGTAAAAGCATAAAGATCTCTTGCTCTTTCAGAATGTCAAGCATTATAATGTGTACACAAGAAACAATTGTTGGGAAAAAGTGGCATTCACTAGATAGCGTCACATCCCATTGATACAGGATTTGGTAAGGATACAGTAGCAAGTCCTCTGGTTCTTTAGAATAAGGTTTGCCAATGTCCCACATTCCAGATCAACCATAGCATCAAATCATGTGTACCAGTGCAAATCTTTCAAGTCATTCAACCTATTCTTTTGCTGAGAACTCATCTCCCTCAATATCTCACTGTACCTGCCCTACATTTACAGCTCTGCATCGGATTACTGCATCTGTGTTAGGATTATTCTCTCAGTGACTTCCTGACCCAATTCTTACTTTGGCCTTTAGGTTCTTATATTATTGCTGGTACTCTTCTCCAGTCGTTGGGATGAATTTCTCAAGATTACTGTGAGATTATATCCTTTCCAATGCATGCCTTGCAGACTGACATCACATCTAATTTTGAGTGATGAAGTGTGGTCCTGCATCTTTGTATTCCTAGCCTCCAGCATAGCAGCTGAAACTCAGTACACATCTATTGATTGAACAAACAAGTACATCTCTCATATTTGAGCTCTGCAAGTTACAAAAAGTTGTCTTTGTAAACTGAAAGCTAGGATATGATTTGAAAGGTTACATATCTACTTCGTATTATTACTACAGAATTGGCGATATGTTGTCTGCCCTAGGTTATTTCCTCCATGGATGGGAAAAACAGATGTATCAATAGAAAGCCACAGTTAAGAAATTAATACCTAGGATGCCACTGGAAGATGTCCCCGTGCAATTTTTAAATACGCCTAAGAAGACATAATATTTAATTTGAGCTTCAAGTATTAAGCAGTCAATAGCAGCTCAAGGGGAGAGTGGAGTGGTCTCTTTGGGAGGATTGAATAGGGAAAGAAACTGCTTTAATACCAGAAGATTGTTACAAGAAAAGATACATGATGTGGGTCAGTTACTTGCATGATCCTGAACTAAAGTTTTCCCCAGAGAAAGACCTTACTGAGATGGCAGAGATAGAAGCGAAGCAGTCGCAGAGTGTTTTTGTATTCTGACACGCATCTTCAGTCTGTGGGTAGGGGAGATGTTAGTTTTCAGTTTAGAAAACTCAAAAATGTGCAAAGGATGCAATTGAGGTGGACAAACCTCAAGGAAGGAAACTGGTAAAAAAAAAAAGTTATAGTTGGGGAGGGAACTACTGTGCAGTGATTCAAGCCACTACTTAGGACATCATTGTCCACATAAAACCATCAATTTCATGATCTGGCTACTACTCCAAGTCCTTTTGCCAGCTAGTTACCCTGGAGCAAGTGAGAATCCAAGTACTTGGGTTCCTGCTCCTCACATAGCATACCTGGACGAAGTTAATAGCATCCGGAATCTGACTAACCTAGCCTTGGCTGCTGTAGGTACCTGGAGAATGAATCAGTAGATAAAATAGCCCTTTCTGACATGCTTCCTTCAAATGAATATATATATACATATATGTATATGTATACATATACACACGTATATACTTAATCTACTGCACATTGTACAATTTTTCGAATTATGCAAATCTATGTATACATATGAGTATATCTGGTATGCATGGACTGTAATATGAAGCTTGAAGAAAAAGGACAATATCAAACTACAATCATGTATATATATTTTTTCAAATATATATAACACAGAAATGTGAGAATACAAACAATGCAAAAATAGATGTGAAAGTAAGAGTCTAAACTTAGTGTTTAAGTGGAAAAGGGTCTGAAAGTTACCTGAAGTAAAATATATTTTCCAGGTTATTAATTAGGCTGAACAGTTAGAGGGTTATAGCTCTAATTGAAAAAGAGAATGCAAGGGTGGAAAGTGAAGAGTTCTGCTGTCAGGTGTTTGCAGAACATCCTCTGAACATGTCTACCCTGCACAGACTGAGAATATGAAGTGTGAGGGAAAAGGAATGACAGTACCAAATTGGATGCCACTGATATACAGGCAGTTAAAACTGAGAAATTCTGAGCTCACTCTGGGACAATGTCTGAGTGTAGAAGTCAATACTGAATTAGAGCAAATAACTACATTCTATAAATTTAACAAATATGATAATTGCCTTGGGAAACAATAGGTTTTTCTTGTACACATTTCCCAGCTACTCTCAATTCTATAGCTCACTAACCTCTGGTATCTACTTTTCAATAAACATTCACTTTTATTTTACTACACATCATGCTTCATTTTTAGAGATAATTGCTGAGTCACATGTGGCTGTAGTGAAATAATACAGAGATTCCTCATGTTCTTTACCAATTTTTCCTTACAGGTAAAATCCTTCAAGTTATACTGTAACTAGGATATTGTCCATGTTATAGTCCAGCCACAGAACTCAGGCAACTGAGAACTGATCTACCATGTGACCCAGTTACCCTTCTCCTTTGAAATACATCCAAACTGAATGGCATCTGCATAAGACAAAGTAATCTGCAATTCTGTATTTATAGTAGCACAATCCATAATGTTAGAGGCACAGAAACAACCCCGATGCCTGTCAACAGATGACTGGATACAGGGACTGTGGTAAATCTAGTCTATGGAAATGAAACAGAAAACATCCTACCATTTGTGACAAAATGCTTCCAACTCAAAACTATTATGTTTAGTCAATATGCAAGCCAATCCCCAAAGGACAAATATCATATGTTCTGATATAAGCAACCTTCATGTCATCAAGTATATACATATATTCTAATAGACAAACTGCTAAACGAAGAAAAGCATACCCAGAAGCAAAGATACAATGCAGTATGCCTCTCTACTTCCAAGTAAGATTCCCAATGGAACAGTTAAATAGTGACAGCTTGATCTTAGATGTTCTACATTTGCCCATATGTACAATGCCATAACACTTCAAAAACAGAAGTTAAACTTATCGATGTTAGTAAAGGACTATATTACTGTGAAAACATGGGGGGAAATGCTGTAAGGGGGGAAACTATGGAAGAAAGGTTGCAAAGTGGGGAGGGAGAAATTCCTAGATCTACAAAATTGCATCATGGAAAATGATTAAGTTTTTTTAGAAAATTCACTTTGAGGACGGCATATACTAGCAGGCATAATGAGAATCTTTCTCATGCTTTGAAAATGACAAAATTATATAGCATATAAAAATGAAATATTGTACAAATATATACATGTGTATAAAACAATTCCTTTATCAAATATTACTGTTAATTTTTAAAATGAATTTGCTTCCCTTTTTAATTCCATATAGGCACTAATTGTTTCCATTACTATAATTTTCATTCTACCTACATTACACATAAATGGAATAAAAAGCATGTAACTCTTTGAGATTGACTTATTTCATACAACACACTTTCTGGAGATTCAAGCAGGATGCTATATGTAGCGCAAGTTTCATGTAACGTCCTCACTTTTCTTGAGTGATTTGAGTTGTTTAATTCTTGATTTTCTTTATTGGCTTCATGTTTACAAGTGCTTTATTAGCTAGCACGTTTTAACCTCTGAGAATCTGAAATTGAGAAATTTTAAGAAGCATCAGTGTTTTTGTGTTGGGCATGGTTGGCACATTTGCTCAACAGGCTAATTTTCTGCCTGGAGCATTGGCATCCCTCATGGGCACAGTTCTAGTCTTGGCTTTTCTAATCCAGATCCCAGATTATGGTCTGGGAAAGCAGGGGCAGAAGGGTTGGCCCAAGTCCCTGGGACCCTACAACCATATTGGAGACCCAGAAGAAGCTCCGGGGCACCTGGCTTCAATCTGCTAGCTCTGGTGATTGCAACCATTTGGATAGATTAAACTAGTGGATGGAAGGTTTCTGTCTCTCTGTAAATCTCCAATAAAAATATTTTATAAAAATATTTTTTCAAAATAAGTAAATTCAACTTCTCACCATTTTGTTAGTTTTTTTTAATAACGAATGAGGGTTGAATTCTGTTAGATTTTCTCAGTTTCTGTAATTGTCATTTTCCCATAATTTGTTGACATAGTAATTCTAACATTGATTTTTGCATATTTAACAAGTCTACTCTGAAGCACGCAGCATTTTCAATGGAGTGCTGAACACAATGCTAATATTCTAAAGATTCCAGCCTACATGATTATGCGTGATATTGTTAATGTTTTGGTACTACTCCTGTGTGGTACCAAGATGATTCTAGATTGATAATGTGACTGGAGATTCATAATGTGACTGAGGAAGTATTCTTTCCTGCATATTCTAAAAAGAAGTGGTTTGAAAAATAAATTAATCTTTAAAAATAAACAGATTGTAGCTTAAGACTTGAAAGTTCAGAAAGTGGTTATGAAAAAAAAATGACTTTTAAAAGCTTTTGAACTAAAAAACTCATTTATATTGTGCAGAAAATTAGATTCTCTGCAATACAAACAAGATCCTATTCATTTTCACCAATTTACATTTCATATTGTAGTAATTAGGTTTCAATACTTTTCTGACAAAGTTCACATTTGTCATTTCCCCACAATCATTTCCTTATACAAAATTTTCTTGGTCAAAATGATTTCATAAATAAATCTCTGCTTTTTATTTTTTAACATTCGGGATTTAAAAATTATCTCAATTTCCTTATGGAATTGGGACTTTTTAGCCACCATCTGTAATACAATCCCTGTTTTGTTGGACAAAAAGAAATTAAACTGGGCAATTTTTTTTACATATTTTTTATTGCATTGCATTTTATAACAACGTTTCATAGGCTCTGATGTTCCCCCTTTCCCTTCTGTTGCCCTCCCCCCAGGGTGGATTGCTCCACCTTATAGCAGTATTACAGTTCAAATCTAGTCTTGTTTCTTTCAATGCAAGCATGTGCCTTGCATAATGTTAAACTGGGTAATTTTCAATGTAACCATTACTTGAAGTAAAAAAAAAAACAAATATAGGTAATCAAGTATATATAGTTCATAGATGAACTGTATAATGGAGACTAGCATACCCTAAAGTAAAGATACGATGCAGTATGCACTTCTACCCCTGAATAAAAGGAGGACTCCCAATAAAGCTGTTAAATACTGGCAACATTTAACTTCATCTACAATGGCATGAAATACTTCAATAGCAGAAAGTTAAAATTTTCACTGTTACCAAAGGACTAGTATGAAAATATGGGAAAATGGAGGGAGGGAAAACTGAGTTTGGAGAGGGGGAGGGTGGCATCCCTAATGCTACAAAAATGCATCATGCAACATAATACAAAAAGTATTCTCAGATCTAGAAAAAGTGCTGATAAAATTTGTATGGAAACATGAAAGATCCCCAATAGCTAAACAATCTTAAGCAAAAACCAAAGCTGCAGACATCATAATACCAAACTTCTAGTACAGTTTAGTTGTAATTTACAAATAGATGTATAGATGAACAAAATTTTTAATTTCATTTTTTCAACTTTTGGAAGTAAAAACAAAAATCACTTCTAAGAATTTTTGCATGTCTTCAGTGACTGCATGTTGTCCAGGAAATTTAATAGGTGGCAAGAAAATAGTTTTGAACTCCATCCTCTTAGTAGTTGTAAGGTTGTATAAATTGAGTATGTAGGGCACTTCCCATTCCCCAGGAAGACGTTTATTTCATCTACAGTGTCAAGTACACTTGTTTTAAACTCTTGTATTCAATATTACTTGTCATCTGCAGTGGTGGGAATGAAAGCCCTTTAGCAGTGGATTAAAGAATGAATATGAAGGGATTAAAGCTTTATGAGACATTTGAACATACTTATCAGAATAAGTAACATTTCACCTAGTCAACAATGGTTGCCATGTCTGGAATTTTGAAAAGTTAAAGAAGTAATTAGTTTCTGAGATGTGAGGCTTCATTGGTCACACCAACTAACAAAATATGTCTGGAAAATTGGAGATAACCTGAAGTACAGCAAGTATGAACAGCTAAATAGGTAGATTTGAAATTATCCTTATTACCTTTTTAAAAACTAGGTTGTTACATTGGTGTTTAGTGAGTTTACAAAATGTATCTCTTAACTTTTTTGTAGATTGTGTCTAGTTTTAACTTTTGGGCTACCTATATAAATTCCATTCCAATCATCTCAGTATCTGTGGAAAGTTATATTGCATTTCATGATTAGATGAAATAAATTAAACTGGAAGCTTCCAATTTACCATCTATTTCTTGCAAAGGGTACTACACTGAGTATTCCTCACAAAGGATACTACACTGAGTAAAAGCTTAGCACCTAGTTATAAACCAAATCCTTAATGTATAACATGGAATGATAAATTTCAAGACTATCCTTCTTTCCCTCCCATCATCCCTTATAACAATGAAACTGGTTAGACGGAAAACTAGTGCAACCTGTTCAGATTAAAGTGATGTTTTGAAGCATTTTAACAAGAATTGGCATACAGCAAATTCCTCCTTCATTGTCACGTAAGAAGTTGAACCTAGTTGTTCACACGACTTTTGTTTGGGTGAATATTATATTCAAAATGGGGTCCAATGTGCAGTGATCTGGCTGAAGGTTACATGAGATATTACTAGAGGACCGGCTGCTTTATAAGACTCTGCTCTGAATCAATGTTAAATGAAAATCACTTTCAAAGTACTAGAAAATCATCATGTAGCCTAGTAAATGCTTATTAGTCTTCTCAGTCACAATGCTTTCTACAATCCTCAATCTGACCACTCTCACAGCTGATTAAATCTTACAAAAAAAGGTGACCAAAAATGAAATACCATTATCTGAGTTGGATCTTAATAAGCAAACATCTGTCTTTTATTTAGTTTATTATTTTTATAGGTTTATTTTTTACTGGAAAGTCATTTAGAGAGATAGATATAAAGATCTTCCAACCACTGGTTCACTCCCCAAGCAGCTGCTACTGCTGGAGCTGAACTGATCTGAAGCCAGGCCAGGTCTCCCACAGTGTCCCAAGCCTTTGGGCCATCCTCGACTATTTTCCCAGGCCACAGACAGGGAGCTGGATGGGAAGAGGAACAGCGGGGACATGAACGGGCACCCATATGGAATCCCATACATGCAAGCAAGGATTTAAGCACTAGGCTACTGTGCCAGACCTCATCTGTCTTCTTTTTAACATTCCTTTTTCACCCAGCTTATATTTACTTTTGAAATACCAATATGGAGTATGCCACAAGCATGAAGCATGCTGATCTGAACAACGATCCTAAAACATAGCTGAACTTACACGAGTACACAACCTTAGCATATGCTGGAATGATTACCTAATAAAATGCTTGGCACAATAGCTCTTATTTAGTATGCTTTGCCACAAGTTCTGCATATAGTGCCTTTGAATAAATGATGACTTGATGATGTATTGTTTTTCTAGCCCTTTGTTTATGCCTCGTGTTACTGGTCAAGCAGATCAATAAGCACAGAACACATTAACTACTGTACCAGGAACATGAATCATCTAACTATATGTGCACCATCACTAAAGCTTCAGACTCCACCTACTCCTTTCTCACTCATGTAGTCCCATTATATCCACCCAAGGGGAAAAAAACTCACCAGGCATGCAAAATTTCTACTCACATTGTGTTTTTCTACAAACAAATACTGGGTGCCCTTGAAAAAATATGCTAAATATTGACATCATATAAAACCACAGAATCTTGGAAAGATCTTTAAAATTTCTACTATAAAAACTATTATACTATAAAACTCCCCCACCTACTTAAAATAAATGAAGTGGTGCGTGCTTGGCATTGCAACTAAAGTGCTACTCGGGCTGCCCACACACCCATACGGGGTGCCTGATTTAAATCCAGCTTATTTGCTTCTGATCCAGCTTCCTGTAACTTGCACCCTGGGAAGGTATCAGATGAGGACTCTAGCAGTATTATCCCTGCCACCCATACGGAAGATCACAAGGAGAGCTGGGCTTTTTGGCTGTGGGCCAAGTGCACCCTTACTGACATGGGCATTTGGTGAGCAAGCCAATGACTGTGCATCTCTGAACCTACCTTTCTATCCTTTCACTCTCAGCTTCTCCCTCTCTCCTTAAAAATTAAAGTGAACAATAAACAGATGAAGTGAGTGGAAACTGGATACAGATGAAGCAGACATAAGATAACCTGGAACTCAGGACTTTGATTTCCTAGTGGAAGGACACAAAAAAGGGGCACTGGCTTGACACATGCAATCCCTGCTGAACTTGGCCCACAAAGGGATGACTTAATCATGACACAGTGATTGTGCTGTGCCAAGGAGACAGATTGGATTTGGAAGTGTGATGTGACCAGGCTTTGCAGCACAGGGCACTGAGGATCATCTCAGTGTGGAGTTCAGTAGAGAATTCCTAGTGAGTCTTTTCTGAATAATATACCAGAAATATCAGAATTTGTCACCAGCAGTCCTGGATTACATTAATGTTAAAGGAGTCTCTGTTAAATTATCTCCTAGCTACTAAAAACAGATCATCAATATAAGAAAAGAAACACTAAAAGTTGTGCAAGGTTTGAGGAAAGAGGTTGTTACTTAGAAAAAAAAAGTCTATCACCATTTGAAGAAAATATCTTGAGTTTACGGCATGCAGAGTAAACAAGAATATGCCAATAATGTGACAAACAAAAATATACCAACAAGAGGACAAAGTACAGTGCAAATTTAGTTAACTATGCCAAGTGACCTACTGGAGGCTGACAATACAAAGTTAAAGATTTATTTTGCAGACTCAAAGTACGAAACTTTAAGGAGAATTGCAACTAAGCTTATAAGAAGGAACAAAAGTATGAAAATGTTCATTTTTTCTAATATCAGAGAGATGATGAAAGGGATTAAAACAGATGAAAAATAGACAAGTACAGAATACAAATTAATACAGGCTTGCATCAAGGCATTGTATCATATGTGACTAGACTGCATCAGCAAGCAAAATCTTTAACAATTGATCTAAACCTCTACCTTTACAGGTTCTGCAAATATGTTTATGGTATTGCCAAACATTTATGCTAATAAAGTCAACCATTTCTTAGTATGATTAAATTTCCTGATATCATTAAGGTTGTACATTTAGAAAAAAATGCTTTAAACTCAGAATCCTACCATATGATCTGAAGAATTTAAGTGTATTGTCAAACATTGTTAAACACATTACTAGTGAATTCTATGACACAGTTAAGAATGAAATATTACCAATCATACAATCCTATCAATCCAACAGAGAAAGCAACACCTTCTAATTTGGCTTTGGAGGCCAGCATTACATTGATATTGAAATCTATGAAATACATTGAAGAACACTTGAAACCAACATCCCTTTTCAACATACACACAAACGTTTTTAAGAAAATAACTAGTCAAGCTCTAAAGTGGAAAAACAAATATATCACAAATCAGCTTTTACCTCCAGGCATATAAGGCTCAATTATCACATGGAAAATCAACTAATGTAACTTACTACCAAAAGGCAGAAATACGCAAGCAACTATTTAATTTGCATTCAATAAAAACTATTACTTCTTTGAGGCAAATCTTTCTGAACAACAGGAATATAAGAGACAGTTGGTTGTATGCCTGGTAAGTAGAATTTATAAGACCCCAAACTGTCATAATTAGTTATAGAAATCTCAATGTTTTTCTCCAGAAATCAGAAGAAACACACATTTTAACTTGATCATTTCCATTAGAATTATACTTTATACCCTTGTTGGTGTTAAGATCAGGAGATTTCAATTCTACATTTCTTAATAATTAAAGTGCTCTATTCACAGGTGGATGTGATTACATATGTTAGAAAATAAAGCAGTCTCCCAAGAAAAACATGTACTCATCTTCCCTCCCAAATCTGCCCCATCAAGAATATCATTGAGAAAACAAAACAAGTCTGGCAGAGACTGTTTACAGTAGTTCTTAATGGAAGAGGATTGCATTTTGAGTGTATCGGGTACTCTGACACTGTTATGTTGAAAAATGCAGTCACACTGACATTATAGACAAAGCTTTACCACCTGGTAAAATATCTGAACAGAGATACAACAAAAGAACATTTAGGAATAGACAGTGTGCATAGAAAAAGCTATGCACAATCATCAGAAAAAAAAAGTTAGCAATATTTTTATTTCTCAAAGTTCCGCTAGATCAACTATACTAGGTGATACTAAGGATAAAAGAGTGACTAGGAGGCTACACGTTGCTGATAGGCGTCAGCTGGAGGCTTACGCATCGCACCATTCGTAAAGCTAGCTATACTCCGAGAAATAAGCATTTATGCATGTGGAATGATTAAGTCTCTTATCATTCAAAAAAGACAGAAGTGGGGAACAATCCAAATATTTAACAGGCAAAGAAATTGTGATAAAATCATACAAAAAATACTACTCAGCAATATAACAAAATCATCTGCTGGTAAGTGGTACATGAACCAATTTCAAAATAAATATTTGAGCAATCAAAGACAAACTTAGTGTTTGTAATTACAGAGAGTGTAATTTCACAGAAATTTTACTGGGCTAGCTTTGCGCCTCAGCAGAAACATCTATGGCCTATAAAGTCTAGCATTCTATAGGAGTATGGATTCATATCCTGGTGGTTTCATTTCTCATCCTGCGCCCTGCTAAAGGCTTGGGGAAAGCAGCGGTAGAGGGCTCAGCTGTTTAAGTTCCCAGTCTCACCTGTTCAGAAAATCTGGAAGCATCTCTGGGCTCCTGGCTTTGGCCTAACCAGAGCTAGTAGCTGTGGCCATTTTGGGTGTGAAGCAGATGAAAAGATTTCACCCCTGTTTATGTGTCTCTTCCCCTTGGGCATTTAAATTTGAACAGAGAAAAGATAAAAGAAAAAGGGGAAAAAAGAATTTCTATTAAAAGTAGAGTGAACCAAAGTAGAATAGTAGTAACTGAGTGACTGCCACAGGCAAAAACCATTGGAATTTTTAGCCTATAAAAAAGGCTGAGAGCGGGCCCGGCGCAGTGGCACAAGTGGTTAAGGTCCTCGCCTTGCACGCCCGGGATCCCATATGGGCGCAGGTTCTATCCCAGCAGCCCCGCTTCCCTTCCAGCTCCCTGCCTGTGGCCTGGGAAAGCAGCAGAGGACGGCCCAAAGCCTTGGGACCCTGCACCCGCATGGGAGACCAGAAAGAGGCTCCTGGCTTCGGATTGGCATAGTATTGGCCATTGCGCTCACTTGGAGAGTGAATCATCGGATGGAAGATCTTCCTCTCTGTCTCTCCTCTCTGTATATCCGCCTTTCCAATAAAAAAATAATAAAAATAAATCTTAAAAAAAAATAAAAATAAAAAAAAAGGCCGAGAACCTTTTTATTATGTACCACTTTCCAGCAGTTGCACCTCTAACAAGTTAGTGCAAATTTGCAAGCGTTAAGCAACACTTGTTAACTCACATTTTCACGCGTCAGGGTCACAGGCGGTGTGGCTCTCTAGCGTCTGCTTCCTGCTTCACAGGGCCGAGACCCTCCAGTTGGCCGCACCAAGCTGCTCCCTGAAGACTCCCAGGCCGAATCCACGCTAAGATGTTGCAGGTTTATGAGAGTTCAGTTCTACACGACCACTTTATGTACAAAGTTCCGTTTCCTTACTGACTGCGAGCCGGTCATTTTCAGCTTCTGGAAATGCTCCCCGTAATAAGGTCCCCTCGATTTCAGTGCAGAATTCTTCCGAATTTTCAGCAAGTCCTCCGCTTTCTGGCAGCCTGGTCTTCGGACCTTCGCTTCTGGCTTCCTTTATTGCATTTAAAAGGCGTGGTGTGATCACATCGGGTTCACCTGACAGCCCAGCAGCCGCTCCTTCAGGCCATTAGTATTGTTAATGACATCTGGGAAGCCTGACACAGTTGTTTCTGGTTTAGTGCTGAACTGAATAGCCAAGAGTGAATTTCTGTAGGGAAGTTGACAGACACTTCAGATTTCTGCTCCCCCAATTCTTGATGGGGTAGATGTATATGGGTGTTCGTAACTGTTCCTCAAACTATTTTCATAAACTGATTAGCTTTTATTATATAAAATAAGACAAATTTCATAAAGGCAACTCTGAATAAATTACTCTTCATAATGTGGACCATCTAGTCAGGTAAAGATCCGAATAGTGAAGAAGTCTGTCCATGTAAGTGGGAGTGTATTCTTCAGAAGACTTCATTTGGACTCACCTGGTAGCGCTGACATCTCTAAATCTCTACATTTCCAGCCTTAAAGCAGGAACTCAATCTACCGTATTGGGTCTTGAGCCTGCTCTTTCATAGTTCAGATTTGGTTTTCCAGTTTCATGAGCCAATTCCAGACTTTTGTCTTTGTCTTGTTTTCATTATTTGCATTTTATGTGCACTATTTATAACTCCATTTGCTCACTTTTCTGGAGCCCCCAATAAAAGTAATGGTGTAAATTTGAACACATGTTAATTCAATTAAGACATTATTTCCTTAGTTGCACCAGTTGTGTTTTAAATGCATGATACTCATAGATGAATAGTCACTCCTATGAGTGCCACAGCAAATGTTAGCAAACTTTTTCTATGAAGAGTCAGATGGTAAACAAATCTTATTTACAAAATTGGGCAGCCAGTCAGATTTGTGTCTTCAACTGACTTGCTAGCCTATGCCCTGAAGGAATTGAGGCAGTTTCCTATCTGTGATTTTATAATTTGAAGATAGGTTCTGGTGGAGACAGTTTTCCCCCATGGTTAAGACACTGTGAGAGATGCCTGCACACTATAATAGAAGAACTGGCTTTGAATTTTAGCTCTGCCCCTGATTCCAGTATCCTGTTAATGCATAAATTGGAGTATTTAAAATGCTATCACAGTTATGAAATCTGAATTGAACCATTAATTTTATTGTGAGCCTGCATGTTGGAATTCCAGGCCTGGGGAATTTTTTTCCAGATAAATTTAATGAAGAAGTGGTCTGATAGGGGCAAATACTCTTTAAAAGTGGGATAATATTATTAAGAAAACTTTTTTTAAAATTTCAGTCTATTTACTTCTTACTAGAAGAGCAGCACCAAAAATATTTGTGCAATATTACTTCCCCTATCTTATTGCTTTAGTTATAGCAACAAAAGAATATGACCAACACAGGGCCTCTTGGATTTATGAGTACCTCTAACTGGAAGTGCTAGAGACAAACAGACAAAAAGATACAGGGAGTTTTTAAAATTGATTTATCATCTAAGTATTTACTGCCACCTGCTCTGGCTAGAAGCTGGTTAGGATTTTAGTTGTACTTCCAGTAGTGATATTGGAGGGCACACGTGTGTATTTTGGTTGTTTTTTGATGCCATCAGCTTCTATTTAGTAATGGGAAAAATCCGTCCTAATATTATAGGTTCAACTTAACTTTGCAAACTTGCCAAGAATTGAACCCTCTGACAATTGGAGGAGAAAAAGATGCCAGCCAAGAAAAGTGCAAATCCTTCTCATCTCCAGAGACGCTGTGAACTCTGAACAATGTGCACTGGGAATTTGCTCTGGGATGCCTTCCAGACATTGACCTTGACAGAATCAAGCAGTGTCTAGACAGAGCTGTCATCATGATTATTTTGTCTGAATGGATGGTTAGATCAAGTAATTAACTAATTAATTAGACATTCAATCAATATGTAAGTGATATAATTAATGAATATGATACTTAAAACGCAAGACGGAGCTGCCACTAAGGGGGTAATGGATGTTCATCAAATATAGTTGCTACCTTCTAAGAGCTTCCTCCTGGGGCCCGATTTCCTATTCCCACACACCCCGTCTTCCTTTCTCTCTCCTTCTTCCTGTCTTTTGTGCTTTGTAGATTCTGAGATAAAATTAAGGAATACTCCTTGTCTTTTGTTATTATGTGGAGTCCATCTTTAGGATGAGCTATTTTAGTCTTGAACTCTTAATTTTGATTCTAGAAGTTTTTCCTCTAGATACTAAGCACTTTTATCCTTTTTCATTTTCATGCCCTTGGTAATGCAAATATTTTGACCTTTCTTTCTTTCAGTTCTTATTTCAGAAGAGTATGTAAAACATCTGGCAACTCTTCTGGATTTTTCCCTCTGATCTTACTGCTGATTATCTACTAAGTGTCTGTTCAAATGTTTAATACAATCTGTGATACATACAAGTCTCTACCCTCGTGAAATGATGAGTTCTAGCTGATAATTAGGAACTGCTGAGCCACTG
This sequence comes from Ochotona curzoniae, assembly GCF_017591425.1. Classification (NCBI taxonomy): domain Eukaryota; kingdom Metazoa; phylum Chordata; class Mammalia; order Lagomorpha; family Ochotonidae; genus Ochotona; species Ochotona curzoniae. The sequence goes on along the minus strand of NW_024466599.1, from coordinate 58,003,835 downwards.
TTTACTGATGTAGTTAGATTTTCTTTTGATTCAGTCTTAAACTTTAGACATCTGACTGTCTTTTACTCTGTGCTGGTTTTAAGAACATGAACAAGCTGAAAGACAATGTTAAAAGTCTCCAGTCCCACAGTGGGGATAATACAAATAAACTCACTCTCCAATCTTTCCTCATTTGTTAAATACTTCCTTCCATTTATGTCTGGTGTTCCCTTAGCTCAATTCTGGATTCACCTACGGATGAGATGACAGTGTCTGCTGAACAGTTATTGATTGAAGGCGAGTGTCCCTTGAGGGTCTTGCCCTGGCATGTTGTGAGATGGTTGGACACCATGGTTTCCAAAAATGACTGGGAATCAAAAGTTTCCAGGGTAACTGTCAACACATAAGAAAACAGATAGAGGGCTCAACATCCCATTCCTCATATTGTTATGATGAAATACATCTATAGACCATGACAGCATCTAGCCTAATGATCAGGTTTGAGGACTTGACCCTAAGCACTTACTTGACTGATATTCTTGCTTCTTTTGGTTTTCCCTAGGAGCACATCCTCCCACTCTGCCCCCTCCAAAAACCACCTAGCACTCCAGTGGAGAGAATCCTACCTACGGTTCTTGAGCATAGCAGCACACAGTGCACAGCATGCACTTCTGCACTTTCTAGTGTCATGTGGTAGCACTGACTGAGCCATTCACAGCAGCACCTGGCTGCGATTCAGCTCCTGTTTAATGACCTTACACTTCTCACCATAGAAGGCCCACAGGCACACAAAGAGACACTCTTTAATTTTCTGAACTGAAGTTGGAAACTACCAAAAGGTATGACCTTTCACATTAGGCAAAAATGTATTACATGCTTACCCCTTTGATTCATCACAACATTTTAAAAGAGTAAGATATTTAAATCAGTCTATAGTGAAAATACTGAGATTTGGATTAAGAAAACAAATTACATTATAAAACCATCTTTGACATAGACTATAAAAGATCATGTCAGTTAAAAAACAAAACAAAACAAAGTATTCTAACTCCAGCATCGATGAACATGGCCAGACACAAGTCAAATTCTGAAGAGATGACCCAGAAAACTGTAAATCCTGGGAGCACCTAATTTTCCTTAATGTGAACATTCTTAAATTGTCATGTAACCCTAGTATAACAAAAACACAAAGTATTAATGCTGCTGCCCACATTCAACTCAATGTTGATTACAAGTTCTCCCTTGTCTTCAGTTTGCAGAAGTGAAGGGAGGGTGAGCGGGGGGAAGGATTTCAATGTAGAGTGACAAATTTCAAGTACAAAAGTGGAACCACTTCTGAGTGTAAGCATTATCCCCTCTTACTGTTGCTACTCTAAGATATACCAATGGTCTTTGCCTGCTTCATCAGATCTTAATTACTTTCTGTAGCCTTTGAAATTTTCCTGCCATCCTATCTACTAGAATTTTTTAAAATTCCTGTTTAAAGATATTAAAAATTTTTAAATACGTAAACATTATGCATATTAATAAAACACTACATGATTTTCTTTCTTTTTAAGATTTATTTTTATTTTTATTGCAAAGTCAGATATACAGAGAGGAGGAGAGACAGAGAGGAAGATCTTCGATCCGATGACTGACTCCCTAAGCGGCTGCAATGGCTGGAGCTGCACCAATCCGAAGCCTGGAGCCCAGAGCCTTTTCCAGGTCTCCCACGTGGAAGCAGGGTCCCAAGGCTTTGGGCCGTCCTCGACTGCTTTCCCAGGTCACAAGCAGGGAGCTGGATGGGAAGTGGAGCACCACAATTAGAACCATTGCCCATATGGGATCCTGGCACGTGCAAGGCGAGGACTTTAGCCACTAGGCTACCGTGCCAGGCCCTATTCGATTTTCAACCCATGTATACATTGCACAACTGGGGTAAGTATATTTATATTTATATTTCAAGTTGTTAACTTTTTATTATACAAATATCTAAAATCTTATATTCTGTATTCCTTAAATTTGAGAAATATACCAAGTACTTTTTCTTTACTCTGCTGAGCAATAAACTCTAAAACAAGTTAATATTCAGCTATAACCAAACATCAATCAACATTTCCATATTCCATCTTCCTTACTGTTCCTCCTCAATCTATGATCATCACTATCATATTTTTAACTTCTGTGAGAGCACCTGATTTTTAGACTTTGCACAAACACAGATCCGTAGATCAAAGAAAGAGAATAGAAATCCTGGGAACAACCCATATATCCACAGCCCCCTGAATTTTTGACAAATATATCAAGAATATAGATTGGAAAAAGGAATGTCTTTTTAATAAATGATGCTGGGAAAATTGGATATCCACATGTAGAAGAAAGAAACTAGATCTCTATCTCCCACCAAGTAGAAAAATCAAATGAGATGGCAATAAAGAAAATAAAATAATAAAGATGGCACAGCAAAGAAAATAATTACATGAAGAGGAAATCTACAAAATGAAGAAAACACCTGCAAATTCTACATCTGATGAAGGATAAATATTCAGCTATTATAAACTAATTTGTTTTAAAAAAACCCAACTTTAAAGATGAATGGTAGACATAATTAGACATTTATTAAAGGAAGACATACAAATGACCAAAACGCACATGAAGAAATTCTCAGCTTCATTAGTCATCAGAGAAGTAGAAATTAAAATCACAATGAGATTTTACCCCACTCTAGTCAGATTGAATGTTATCAAAAGACAAAAGAGGGCCTGGCATGATAGGCTAGCGGCTAAAGACCTCACATTCTGTATGCAACAGAATCCCATATAGACACTGGTTCTAATCCTGGCATCCCCTGATCCCGCCCAGCTCTCTGAATGTGGCCTTGGAAAGCATTCAAGGATTACCCAAAGCCTTGGGTCCCTGTACCTGCATGGGAGACCCGGAAGAAGCTCCTGGCTCCTGACTTCAGATTTGTTTAGCTCTGGCCGTTGTAGCCACTTGGGGAGTGAATCAGTGGAGTGAATCAGAGATCTTCCTTTCTGTCCTCCTCTCTGTATATCTGCCTTTCCAATAAAAATAAATGAATCTTTTTAAAACAAGAAAAAAAGATGTTATGTCATTTTGAAGGGACTCCTAACAGTTTGTTGATGGAAATAAATCAGTGTAGCCATTTTGACAGTGTGCAGTTTTCTCAAAAAAACTAAAAATAGAGCTATTATATGATTCTGCAACCCCACTTCTGAGTTTAAAGCTAAGAGAATGAAGCCCATTTGCCAGAATGTATTGCATTGTTGTTTCTTCCCAACACACACTCTTCTTTACTGTCATATCAATTCTCTTGCTCCCACAATATAACTCTTTTTTCCTATCCATTAGTACCATCCTTCCTTTATGGAAATACTAGCACTTCATGGTTCAACTGATAGTTGCTGGACTCTGTTCTTCAAGAATCCCACTATGCTCATCCTCTGTCCTTTCCATAAGGTCTTTGCCTAAGATGCTTCCCATGTACTATGAGCTGAATCTTTGAGCATCCCCAACCCAGAATCCTATAATGAATCCCAACTCCAAATGGAATGGTGTATGGAGATGGGGATTTTGGCATGTTATTTAGTATTCATGAGGCTGCGAAGGTGGGGTTATCATATTGGGATTAGTGAGTGTCTTTCTGAAAAGAGTGTGCTCCTGGTTTTTTCTTTCCAGCATGATGATATACAAGAATATAGTTATCTACAAACAAGGAATTGGACTCTCACCAGCCACAGGATTGGTGGCACCTAAATTTCGAACATCCCAGCTTTTAGGACTGGGAAATAACTTTCTATTGCTGAATCCAGCCAGTCTGCAATCACTTTTTATAGCAACAAGAACTAAGGCTTCATGTACATTTCGTTCACTTTAGGGAAGGGAACAGTCTTTTCTGTTCCAAGGTTTCCTGAGACCTTTGCTTCACATAAATACAATATTAAACAAAACCCATCTCAGTTATTAACAAGGAAAGCAATCAAAAGAAATTCAAAGAGGGAAGGTCGAGCAGCTACAGTAGAGACCTTGTAACTTCCTCCTGGAACTCATTTACCAACTGTGTTTATTGTTCTGGGTCTTAAATGAAGACAAGTGTTAAAAGGAAATTCCTTTGAGGAATCTGACTTCAAACACAGAATGTGTTTTTACTTACCAAAGGAATATGTGAAAATACATTTCCAAACTACTTACCAGTCCTTATTCATTTACAGTGTAAGAAACTCGCTTATCTATTTCTGGGATTGAGTTTTGCTTTTTCTTTGGTATTGATTCCATGGAAGACTTTTGAGGCTTTATGTAAAAGGAACATTTCAATTATCTTCAAGCCTTTAAAGCTTACAAGATAAGAGTGAGCATTTTTCGTGGTTGTGGTATACATAAAGGGAATTTCTCGAGTTGTTTAGGAGGTGAGATTGGCCTGATTTGAAGGAAGTTACTGCTATGCTTTGTAATCTCTCCAAGGAGTTGATCCAAAGAACCATCTGGAAATATCTCAGACGCAACTCAAAGTTTGGGTCAACTCTGTGGGGAGAGCAGACAGAAAGAGAACGATCCATTGAACGGAATGAATTTTTGAACTAGGAATTCAAGCAGAGAGGGATGTGAAAGAGGGAGCAAGACAGAAGAAGAATGGTTCCTTAAAACAGGTGCAGAGAGCCTGCAGCAAGGCTGAAGATGCTGTTTCCACTAGGGGTGCTGGGTGACTGCTGATTCCTTCACAGTATGTTTTTGCTTGTGGAAGGAGAGTTACTACTTCTGATGTCTCAGATATTTCCAATAAAATTGCAAACAGTTGTGCTTCCCACAGCTCAAGGAAGGCTGGACAGAGGGCAAGATAGAAGAATGGGTTTTAAAAAAGTGATGAAACAAATGAATAGCCAGGAGCTCTAAGATGAAGGGGCAGCCTAAATATAACCAAATGGGAGACTGCTGTGGAAAGTTAATGTTAGAACGAGCACCTGGCAGGGCTAATGAAGCAGCGTAGCAAATCAAGCTTTAGCTGAGACACTGGCATCCAATACCAGTACTGGTTGGATAACTAATTGCTTCACTTTCAATCCAGCTACCACCTGAAAGTAGCAGAAAATGCTCTATTCTTTTGGCTCCTGCACCCACATCAGAGACTCTGAAAGCTTTGAACTCTTGACTTTGACCTGGCTGTTGTGGCAACTTAGGGGAGTGGACTAGGGGATGCAAGGTTTCTCTCTGTGTGTCTTCCTCTTTTTGTAACTGCCTTTCAAATGAATCAGAGGAAGAGAGAGGAGAGAAAGTCATGGTTTGCAACCACTGTGTTTCTGCTCTTTGTCAGATGACTGGGTTGAGAATTGTCAGTCAGACGGTGACATCCTGTTCCTCTAAGGACTCTGTTTCCAAAACTACCTGGACAGGAAAGGACCAAAATATCATAGACCAAAAAAAGATCGTAGAACAAAAAACAAACAAGCAATCAAACCTGGAGCCTTTAAGAAATCTATTGTTGTCTTTCTTAAACCTGAATTTGATTCAGGCTAATATAGTTCCAAATCTTTGTATCCCTGAGCCATGAAATTTTCTGAAATTCCTTCCTGGCTCTGGAAGCATCTTAATTTGCAGCACTTACATGTCTCCTAGTTTTAGGGAAGGGGCAAACTAAGAATAGAGATGTTCAAGATTTATTTCAGTTTCACTGCTAAACAGAAATGAAGGCAGGTCTCCTCACTCCTGAACCACAGTTACATCTGTCTATATCAAGTCATTCAGAATGTTAGTGCCAGAGCAGCACATGGCTAGTCTGTTGCTCTAGTCACTTAACACCCCCTCCCATCTTCAACCTCCTCCCCTCACTCATGCCTCTTCTCTACTTTTCCAAGGTCAGACAATGAAGCCATCTCAGAAGGATTTTGGAATTTTTGCTGCAAATTTAGATGGATTACTCCAAAAGTCAATTACTGGTTCACCTCTATTGAAAAGAGTATAGGCAATGTCAGCTGCTCCAATGTGTTTCTTCTGCCCCTTCCATGTACTAAATTCCGTATCCTGACCTTTTCTATTCTGCAGGTTCAATTCCCCCCTGCTCTTTAAACTCCAGGGTTTCACCCTGAAATGGGTTAGAGAATACACCTGTCTTTCCTCCCAATATCATCACCTTGAAACTGTCAGCCTAATATGATTTTCACTTGCAATCAGTTGAAATAAGAGGATTGTTTCAATTGCTATTGAATAAGAGTCAATTAAATGGAGCAGCAGAGAAGACAGGAGGCATTGTATGAGAATTTTACTTGTTTAGAGGCATAAATTTAGGACTACTGCAGTTGTGCTGTAACTCTGAAAACTAATTTATGATTTTTTATATACTTGGAAAACTACAGTAGATTATATTTTCTCTTTACTAGGAGGTTTAGTTTGTGCTCTATAGAAAAATGACAGAACAATAAAAGAGGTCCTTGCTTTATGACCCCAGAATATTTTAGACAAGACTCAGTACTGAGCCTTAATTGATTTTGGGCTGGTGGAGAACAACAGCCAAGCAGAGAGAGGAAATGTTATGTGGTGTTACAGCCTTCAACCAACTTAGTCACATACTGAGCATCAGAAGACAGAAAAGACTTATGCTTTTCTGTGCTAGAAAAATCAACAAATTTGTCATCCAATCAGTGTCAGTTATGTGCCCTTCTTTGGGTGATGACGTTGGGATATTTGATAAAAATACCAAGAAAACAGAAAAGCTTGGTTTAGTTTTACATGTAATCTTTTGTAGATGATTGTTTTAGTTACAGCTTGTGTAAAGAATTATGCAGCTGTTTAGAAAGGATGCTACATGGTTCAACCAGATTATGGTTATAACAAGAGGAATATCAGTGGGGGTTAGAGAAAATCAAGGAAAATTTCTCATGAAGTAGGGCTGGGAAGGCCTGAGGTAAAAGAAAGCAAGCAAGAAGGTAGGGGCTCAGAAAAGGAGCCTGGTGTGATATCAGTGAAGCTCGAAGGGTGAAAGAGGCACAGAGGGGGCCCGACATGGTGCCTAGCAGCTAAAATCCTCACCTTCAATGTGCCAGGATTCCATATGGGTGCTGATTCTGATCCCAGCAGCTCCATTTCCCATCCAGTTCCCTGCTTGTGGCCTGGGAAAGCAGTCAAAGATGGCCCAAAGCCTTGGAACCCTGCATCCGCATGGGAGACCTGGAGGAAAGTTCCTGGCTCCTGGTTTTGGATTGGTGCAGTACTGGCCGTTGTGGCTGCTTGCGGAGTGAATCATTGATGGAAGCTCTTCCTCTCTGTCTCTTCACCTCTCTGTATATCTGACTGTGCAATAAATGTAAATAAATCTTTAAAAAAAAAGAAAAGAAGAAAAGAAAAAGAAAGAAAGAAAGAAAGAAAGAAAGAAAGAAAGAAAGAAAGAAAGAAAGAAAGAAAGAAAGAAAGAAAGAAAGAAAGAAAGAGGCACGGAGGAAACCCCCAATCTAAAGAGAAGATTATGCATATGGTGTTGGTGACAGAATCACAGACACTAGTCATTTAAGGATAGAAATGCTGCTGCAGACATTCTAAAGGACAGTAGGGGATAAAGCTCATGAGCGGGCTGAAGTAAAGTCAGGAGAGTGGAATGACTTCAAAGCATTGGTGACTTCTTAGTCCCCAATCTGTCCCTTTGATCTACTTGATGACATTTGAGATCAAGACCAGCAGGAGAACAATGAAGAAAGGAACCACAAAGGGAAGCCTCATCCTGGAAGAAAAAAGACAAGGCTCTGGAGTTCAAACAGAGCTGCATTTACATCGCCACTGCCATCTTCTGGGAATGGACAACCTGACTTTCAATGAAGATAACACAATTTCCATGAGGTTAGAGAATGAGAGCTCACCTAAGCAGAACCTCTGGCAGAATGCCTGGTACCACCAGGCACTCAAACATTCTAGAAATTATTAATTTCAGGAAAACAATGGAAGCATCACAAAGAAAGTTTTCTTTGACACATTTGACAACTTTAGTGCTGATGAAAGTGAATGGAGGCTTAGCCGAGAGATTATTGTAAGTTTGTTCTTCAGTCAATGATTTCCAAGCAGTGTGAAATCATGCAAGGCCTTCTTCCTTCGTGCCCTGGAACGCATCAGTTCTTTTTAATTCTACCCAGATTTCATTGCTTCATTTTCTTTTCTGCTTTTCCTCAATTTTCCCTAGTGGAAGCCTCTACTCTGCCTTTCCAACACAGATTTTGTGTGAATCAGGCCCAAGTGTTAACGCCCTGGTGAGCAGGATATAGAGGTCTGTTAAGTCACCGAAATCTGTCCTCCTCACCAGGGATTTATAAATATGTTTTACAAATCAGCCCGAACTATCACCTGAATGTTTTCTAACTACTGGGAATTGAGGGAAACTCTTCTTTCTGCTGAGTTTGCTGTGACGACAGGTGAGAGATAGAGATGGCTACCTATTGAGAAGAGGCCATTGGACTAAATGAAAGGATGAGAGAAAAAAAAAAGTTCTGATGGGAATATAGCACTGCTCTACATGGTTTCAACATTAGCTTTGTTTAATTATTCCAAATATTTCAATGAACTTATTGTTTTCATTGTAAAGAAACTGTGTCATTATTGAAGGTTCAATAACAATAATAATACAAGTTGCACAGCAAGTAGGTTCTAATAATAGGATGCAATTCCTGTGGTCTGGCTTCAGATTCCCTACCAGAACCAATATGATGTACTGTCTTTTTATAGCAGTATTCTCAGACTCTGGGTCCCCTGTGCACTTCTGTTATGTGAGCTAACGCCAGTCCTTCTAAGCTTAAACCAGTTTGAGCTGGGCTGTGCCTCTTTGACCCTGGAGAGTGCAGAGTAATTCTGCTGCACACACAGTGTTTTCTCAGCCTTTCCCAAGATCCCAGCCTTAGCCAAGATGCATCGTTTTTTTTTCCAAACTTTTCCACATGCTGATGTTTGCTTGGTTTTAGATCTTTTATCCTTTCCTTATCTACAAAAATTTCCTCCGCTTTCCATAGTAATAATCCCTCTAAGCCTACAACCCAGTTAATTGATTACTTCCTATAATTGCATTGATATCTTTAATCCAATGCTCAATTATATTACTGCAGAAGAAATCTAAAGTATTGTTTGACAAATTTAACAAAATTATATTGCAGGAATTTTGCCTAGCTGTGAAAACACTGGTTAAAATGTTCATCATCCATAATGGATTACCTGAGTTTGATACCCACCTGTAGCTACTCACTCCAGCTTCCCGCTAATGCAAATCCTGCGAAGTAGCAGTGAGGGCTCACAGACTTGGGTCCTTGTCATCCATGTGGGAAAAATGGATTGGTATTCAGGCTTCCAGTTGCAGCTCTTGGTCAGTCTTGGCCGTCATGATCATCTAATGAATCAGCTAGTGAATGGAACCTCCTCTGTTTGATCTTCAAAATAAATGAACTAAAAATTAGAAGAAAATTTTGTGATTAATACTCTGATTCAATAAATGTAAAAGTATGCGAATTCCTATGATATAATTTAGAATTTAAAAATAAATTATAGACTGTCATTCTTAGGACTCACCCTTCTTTAATTCTTTTGTTCAGCAAGTGGTTGGATGCAAATATCCCCACCTCCAAATGCCCTGTGCCTCTTATTACCTTTGTAGTAGTGGTTTAAGCAATATTTAGTAATTTTTTACAACTTCTTCTAATCCATTTTAAAGGATGTGATCCTTCCCTTTCTTTGACAAACCACCTTCTCCAACACTGTTCTTAATACAAGGAAGGTGGACTCTACTGTGTGTGTGCATAGGAATCTGTAACAAAAGCAGCATCACCTCAATTGTATTTAATTGTGTTGTCTATTTTAATGGGCTACATTACTCTCTGCAAATCTGTTCATTTACTAATACATTTAGTTGTGTTCCAAATTATATGCAGTCATTTGCATGCTAGTTTGTAGTACAAATATGAGGAAAATAAATGGCTAACACAAAAGCAGCTCTTTCAATTGTGTTTGGAAAGGGTAACAATTTCAAACTTAAATCTGCAGAACTGACCAGATTTCTTGAGACTGTTCAAGTCTGTTTAGCAAATACCATAGACTCCTTTTGGGGATTGTTGTGCTTCACATGGATTCAAGAGAATAATTCAGCACATAGATACTAGAATTTGCTTTCTCAATGTTGCCCACCCCCCAAATTGACACAGCAAGATAACAGATCCCAAACATCCAGCCAGACTGAGGCTTCACTCCCTGTGCTCATATTACCTAACTTTATCACACAGATTGGCACATGCAAAAAATTTAACCTCGAACTATCTGAGACCGAAAAAGAAAGAATTCTAGGCTGAAGCAGGCAAGCATATTCAACACCACTCACATTTGTAACAGACTTCGGACTACATCTTGCAATATTCACACCCCACCTCCAGAAAGGAACAATTGTGATTTCGATGTTTGGGGAGGATTATTTTGAATTATCTCAATGCTAAAATAGAATTTCTGCACAAAACAAGACAAAATGTTTCTTAAACAGTTGTCCACCATCACAAAGATTATGACAAAATTTTTGTATCTGAACAACAATGGTACAAATCTCATTGTAGCTGACATGAATGAGTCTTCTATTCATTTGTGCCAAGAAGGATATGGGAATCTATTCTTCAATAGTTAGGCAAAGGCAGCTTCTTGGGACCAAGAGCTATTTGTGGGTGGGGAAGGTGGGATGTATAATGTTAAGAACAGAGCCTGTGAGGCTGGTGCAGTGGCTTAACAAGCTAATCCTCAGCCTACAATACCAACGTCCCATATGGGCAATGGTTTGAATCCCAGTTGCTCTACTTCCAATCAAGCTCCTTGCCTAATGGCTTGGGAAAGCAGAAGAGGATACCCAAATGCTTCAGCTCCTGCTTCTACATGGGAGGCCTGGAAGAAGCTCCCGATTCCTGGCTTCTACTCTGGCTATTGTGGCCATTTGGGTAGTAACATCGTAGATGGAAGATCTCTCTCTCTTTCTCTCCCTCTCTCTCTGTAAATATACCTTTCAAATAAAAATAAATAAATCTTAAAAAATAAAGAAGAAGGAGAAGGAAAAAAGGCCACTTACTTTCCCTCAACTTGCTTTGGGCATGGACAAGTAATTTCTCCACTGTTTTTCCTAAAACTGAATATTCCCCTTCATAAATTTTATAAACAGCCCTGCTAAAATTGTCTTGGATACATATCACAGGGATGGGGGAAAGACTCGTGTGTCTTGAATGTTTCAATTCTATCTTAGGATACAACTCTTAAAGATATATATAATTCTTTTAAATCCCAATTATTTTTGTTCAATTGGACAATCGAATTCATGCGCTTGGGAGTCATGTAATCAGATTTTCTAATGTCTTGGCTCCATCACATAGGAAAAGTAATTTTTGTTCCTTTCAGTTCACTGCATGAATAAATGCCAACTTACCATCTGAGGCATCACTGGTCACTGCCATTTTGCAGTTTTTGCCTCCAGGCTTCATTCCAGTTTCCTCTTCAGTTACCTCATCCCATTTCCCAGTTGTGTGGCCAAGTGAGGCTGCCAAAACTGAATGCCAATCTCCAGGCAATCATTGCAGGATAAAAGAAGGATACACATGTCTGCTGTTTCACTTCATAATATGGAAAACACACACACTCCACTCCTCTGGACCCACATATCCTATTGCTTAGATCCTTTGCCCTTATGTTAATTTATCATACATTCAAATTGTCAGTCATTAATAACAGGTAATCTATTCTCCAGGGAAAGAAGAGTTTTACCTGTCCACACTAGGGAATTTGGTGATTATTAATAAATGCATTGTTTTTCACCGAGAACACCTTCCCAATGTCTTGGCCTTGTTTCTTCCCTAAACATTTTGAAAGTACTCTATATTCAACTCTGCAAAAGAAAATTTAGTTTCAAAAAATGAGCTTGTGATTCCCAGATTTTACCTTTAGAAGTTTCCTAGAGGTTTGAGAACTAGAATATGTCATATTCCATCATAAAATTTCAACTACATATATATGTTCATATATATATGAATATATGTAAGTTTATATATATATACACATATATATATGTACATATATATGACTCAGTAAGAAGAAAGGGAGAGAAAAGGGTGAAAAATTATGTAGGGACCTATTTGATGGCATGTAAATACCACTGAGTTCAAAATAGTTCTAATGCAGAAAGGAAGGTAACAATTGGGAGCAATATCTGTGAACTTCTAGTTGGCATTGAAGGCATAGGAACTAGATTTATCTAAGATAAAGTAACTTTGAGGGGAAGGCATTTGACCTAGTGATTAAGACCCAGCATACTGTGTTGGAATGTGAAGCTTTTACTTAACTCTGTTTTTATTCCAGTTTTCTGTTTATATGGCTCTGGGTGTTGGCTCAGGAATTGAGTTCCTACCATCCATATGGGAAATCTTGATTGAGCTTCTAATTCTTTTTTTTTTTAAGATTTATTTTTATTATTTTTTTTTTATTGGAAAGGCGATATACAGAGAGGAGAGACAGAGAGGAATATCCTCCATCCGATGATTCACTCCCCAAGTGAGCACAACAGCCGATGCTATGCAGATCCGAAGCCAGGAGCCTCTTCCGGGTCTCCCACGCGGGTGCAGGGTCCCAAAGCTCTGGGCCGTCCTCGACTGCCTTCCTGGGCCACAGACAGGGAGCTGGATGGGAAGCGGGGCTGCCGGGATTAGAACCGGTGCCCATATGGGATCCCGTGCAAGGCGAGGAACTTAACCACTTGCGCCACCGCACCAGGCCCAAGCTTCTAATTCTTGACTTTGACTCTGGTTAAGAGCCATCACAGGCATCTGGGGAATGATTGATACATGGGAGTTATGTATAGTATGTTTTCACTATCCTATTAACCAGTAATAGTACAACTCATTTATATCTATAATCTGTTTTTTGTCTAGAAATTTTCTTTTTGCTGTTGGATAATTTTCATTGCACAAGGGATAGAGAAAGACAATTTTTATGTTTAATTTCTCACTGAAATGCAAAAGTTGCTTAATAGAAGGTACTTTGAAAATTAAATGCCTATAAATTGCATTTTAGCATAGTTTAAATCATGTAAGTATATATATATTTGAGAGAGGGAAAGAGAGACAAAGGCAGACATTCCCTGTCTATTATATTCATTTCCCAAAATCCACAATGACTAAGTCTGGGCTAGTCCAAAGATGCAAACAAGGAACTCAACCCAACCCAGTTTCATTACAGTAGAATGGGGAACTACTTGAGGCATCAGTTCCTGGGTGTCAAGGTCTACATCAGAAGGAAACTGAAGTTAGGAGCCTGGGTCAAGCATTAAACCTGGACTATTCAACATGAAATTAATACCTTAACCATCAGATAAATGTCTGCCACTTAAATACGTATTTTTGAAGTCCTGAGTACATGCGTATCTATTTCCAAAAAAAAAAAAATTTTTGCCACATTAGGCCCTGTCATAACTATTTTCAGCTACCTTGTCTTCTGGCTCATTAATCTTCTCTCTTTAGTTCTGTCTAATCACTTATTAAGCTTATCCATAGAGTTCTTGAGTTACTGTGGTTTTTAGTTCTAGAATCACTTTAATTCTATTCTATTTTGTGGATAGTTTTTTTTTTTTACTTTCTTAATTTATATAAAGGAAACAGCTTTTATGTATTTCATGTATGCAGCTTAAGAGTGGGTGACACTTCCAACCCTAACCTCCTTCACTCCCACCTTCCTTTTCTTGTTTTTCTTCTAATTTTCACAATGACATATTATCAATTTTCTTCATAATTAAAAGCTTAACTCTCTATTAAATAAAGAATTTAGCAAGTAGTAAGTTGAAAAAGTACTGTTCTTCAAGACAAGGTCTTTAAACAATAATCAAACTCAAAATGTCAATTGAGCTCAAATAGATTACATTTTTGTGCTCCACATTAGAATAAATAAGGGTAAACATGAAATTTGTCATTTTTGAACTGGCTTATTTCACTAAGCACAGTGAATTATGCTTACTTCTTTCTTTTAAAAGATTTACTTATTTAATTGAAAGTTATAGGTAAAAGAGAAAGAAAGAGAAAAGACAGAGGGGTGACATAGATATCTCCCACTTCCTGGTTGACTCCCAAGGTGAATGCAGTGGCCAGGGTTGGCCCAGGCCAAAGCCAGGACCCAGGAGCTTCCTCCTGGTCTCTGCTGTGAGTGCAGGGGCCTAAAGTGGTGTCATCTTCTATTGCTTTTCCCATGGCATTAGTAGGGAGGTGGGTCAGAAATGCAGAAGCTGGGAACCATATAAATTACATGCTACTTTTCAACACTGCCTGCATGATTAGTTCTTACATGAGTAACTTCCTCAATGTCTTCTCTTTCTCCTGGGTCTTTAATCTCTCAGTCATACCTGCCTTGGAGGCCCTATATTTTCGAAATTTGCAAAGTATTTTTCTTATTAACAGCCAATAAAGCAAGGATCTATAGTCTCTTTTGCAAAGCATGACTCTCTCTTTCACATTTTGGCTTTTTGGTTTAATTCTTTGAACCTGTGACCCATGTGTGACCCAAACATGTGGGTCTCTGCTAAGTATTTTGGGCATGTGAATTTGCAAAAACTCTTCTGTCTTTTCTATATCCTGCACACTGCTTTCTGCCTGGGCTCTCGCCTAATCTCAAGAACGAGCAAGGGCAAGGAGGAAAGACAGCAACACTCAGGAAGTCTGGCTTATTTGAGTATATTTCCTTCTCTCCAGATTCTAATCTCTCAAATCTTGGCTGATTCAGAAAGTCACCGAGGACTTGGAAAAGATATATTCCTAAGTTAAATCTGCTTTTCCAGTCCATTTTTGCCTGGATAACTGGCTTGTTGCAAGTTTTTTTTCATCATAGCTAGGACAGAAATCCCTTCACACCGTTTGGAAATGCAATTTTCAAATGGAGTTAAGAAAAAAAGGTAACATTTCCCTAGTGACCAATTATTTTCACTAAGGCTATGTCTTTCAATTGCAAGCTAAAGTACCTTGGCCTGTTTAGCATATCCTTATACACTTTCTGAAGAATTTTTTTTCATATCTTAAAACAGGAATTTCTCTTGTACCATATCTCCTGAGCAAGAAATGACATTTCCGTCTCCCCTATTTCCCACTTTTTATGTGTGTTTCATTGTACACCAGTGATTTTAAAAATTATATATGTATATATATCCAATTGTGTTTTGCAAACTGTGGAATGTATTATATGCAAAAGGCTTTAGACTCATCATAGAGTCTATTACATAAATTTTCTTATATGTAACCCATTCATTTGTTAGAATTTCTCAGGACTTTAGTATATAATTGGCTGACACTTCTATAGACTCTGTACCCATGGATTCAAACAAGACTAGATTGAAAATATCTGGAAAAAAATTGTATCTATACTGACCCTGTACAATGCTTTGCCTTTCTTTATTTTTGAAAAAAATGCAATATGATAACTTTCTCATTTTTGTTGGATCAGGTATTATGAGCCATTAAGAAATTATTTAGAGTATGTGGAAGATATGTGTAAGTTACATATAAATACTAAACCATACTACATTAGAGACTTCAGAACCTGCACAAGGTTGTGGAATCAATTTCTCCCAGCTACCAGGCTGTGACTCTTTACTGTTAATTAATTAATTTTGTGTATACAGTGTATATATAATGTTTCTCAACATTCATGACTAGATAACAACTTTTCATAAAAAATTTTGAAGTTAAGTATATTAGGGAAAAGATTTAGGAAACATCAGAAACATTCCCCCTTAAACACCATCTGCTGCAGTTTATGGAATAGCTTACTCTGAACATAGGAAGAGTGAAGAGATAAAATATTTCCTGAATTTTTAATCTGTTACCTTAGCAGGTAAAACTTGGGAGGCAGGAATATTTACATATCAGTAAGTGAGTTTTTGTAATTCATTATTGTTTTAATTTTGAATAACATTTATAAATATGCATTGATGCTGCTTTCTAAGCGGTAATTACTCAAGAAATGTTAATTTTCTTTAGTACATAAGTTCCTCTGAACTACGCACAATCCCTATGAAAGAAATGATATAAGAATCTTAAATATAAGAAAACTGGCTAAAAGAAATAACTTTTCAGAACAGTAAAAATAATAAATGGCAGTCTTTGGATTTGACCTAAAATAAATATTCATACATGGATAATATAAACTACATAATACCTGATTAAAAAGTGCTATAAAAGGTCAAAGAAAAAATTGGCAAGAGAATAAGAAAACAATCATTGACTATGTCAACATTTTTCTTTTTTTGTATTTATTTTATTTTCATTACATAGTCAGATATACAGAGAGGAAGATCTTCCATCCGATGATTCACTCCCTAAGGGGCCGCAATTGCCAATGCAGCATCGAATCCGAAGCCAGGATCCAGGAACTTCCTCCAGGTCTCCCACATGGGAGCAGGGTCCCAAGGCTTTGGGCCATCCTTGACTGCTTTCCCAGGTCACAAGCAGGGAGCTGGATGGGAAGTGGGGCTGCCAGGATAAGAACCGGCTCCCTTATGGGATCCCTGTGAGTTCAAGGCGAGGACTTTAGGCACTAGGCCACGGCACTGGGCCCCAACATTTGTCTTTTAATAAAACTTTTGTCTCTTTTACCAGCTATCTTTAGTAACTATGATGTGGAACATTCCAGGAAAGAAGAACATTCAATTTAAGGACAATAATGCATCAAAATATATTCTAGCTAATGCTTTAGTTAAACCTGTCTTGTGTACAAGACAGTGTTACTGGTATTTACACATACAAGTAAACTAATTTAATTATGATCATAGTAGTAAAAGTTTTCAAGGTATTATTACTAGTTATAGGATATAGATAGAACGTCAGCTTTTTCCTGGCATATTTTTAAAGCCCTCTTAGATGAATGACATGAAAATTAATTGCTTTTGCTAAAATGATGCTGAGGCATAGAGAGTTAAGCAAATGTCCAACTATCACCGAATTAATGATTCTAATCTATATTGTATGAAACAAAGCTAGTATTTTTAATCACAATGCTACACTTGAGCTAAACCTTGGGAGTTGTGAAAATGGAAACAAAAAAAAACTGTGAAGCACTACTTAAATTCTCTGCCTTTTTATGTTTTCTCATTTAAAGTCTCATAAAAGATTGATGACCAGCACCTAAGCAATTATACTGCTTTGTGTTATTGTTATGGTTAAATAATAAATGTTATGGGATCCAAATAAAATTAATCATAATAGTAAAAACACGTCTCCAGAGCAGATTTTGCAATCTTTTACTCTGGCAACATTGCAACTAAACTCCCTGAAGATAATAAATGTAATTAATTTCTAACATCGGTAAACACTGGATTCATTTGAAAGTGGTAAGTTTGGGAAAGGAGAAATAACTTTATAACCATAGAAATGTAACATGGAGTGTTTTGCTTTTGTATTAGAGATAATCAAGCCACTGCTCCCTCAGCCTCCTACCCTCCCACCTCCAACAAGGTTAAGGAAGACGGTAATACATACATTTTGACTGAGTATTTAGTCCCTAAGAAGTTCCTGGGTTATTGCTTATTTGTGTCTAGCGAACACACATATTAAGAATCAGCATAAATGCATAAATGCCCAAATAAAGACAAGATTTTTTTAAATTAATACTCTGAATTTTGTATCAGGTTTTGTTCTTATCCTGTTACTTGCTACCCTCCCTTGTGAGAGGACTATAGCTCTCTTCCGGTTGCCATGTGGCTTTTCCTACCAGCCGAGTGATGTTAAGTATGGCTATTTGATTTATTTCTATCAATGAAATGTGAGTAGATGTGATTCTTCAATATTGAAACAGGAGTGTCAATGATTCTGAACAATTCCATCTTGACAGAATACTAACAGCTACTGCTTCCATCGTAAAGATACAGGGAAAACTGACCTGGATCTGACATTCAACATGAATAAGAAATAAATTGTATTTTTCCAAGCCATAGACTTTACAATATTGTCATGGTTGCAAAACCTAGAAGAAGCTGACCCATATGAAGCAACTCTAAACACAAATCTGTACAAATTATTTTTTTGTGAACCAGGTGTGGTGGACCGGTGGCTAAACCCTTGCCTTGCAACCACTGGGATCCCAAATGAGCACTATTCCGCATCCTGGCTGCTCCACTTCCCATCCAACTCCCTGCTCATGGCCTGGGAAAACAGTGAAGGATGGCCCAAATGCTTGGGACCTTGCACCAGCTTGGGAGACACGAAAGAAACTCCTGGGTTCAGATTGGCTCAGTTGAGGCTATTGTATCCACTTTGGGAGTGAGCCAGTGGACAGAAGATCTTTCTGTAGCTCCTTCTCTCTGTAAATCTGCCTTCTAAAGAAAAATAAATGAGTCTTAAAAAATGTTATATTTGTAGGGTGTTGTTTTCATTTCTCAATTCAAAACATCAGATACTATTCAGTCAAAGGGCAAAAAATGCATTCAAAATTAATCTTGGATTTTTCTGAGGTTTTCTTACATGAATTATGAGGCATATAACTTATCATAAGCTTAGTAATGATTTCCAAGAATAGGAACTCACAATTTTGAATATCACTGTCAACATTAGTATAGTATTGGTGACATTAAAAAGTGAAAGAGAGACCCGATGCAGCAGCCTAGTGGCTAAAAGTCCTCAGCTTGAACACACAGGGATCCCATATGGGCGCCGGTTCTTATTCCAGCAACCCCACTTCCTATCCAGCTCCCTGCTTCTGGTCTGGGAAAGCAGTCGAGGACGGCCTAAAGCCTTGGAACCCTGCACCCGTGTGGGAGACCTGGAGGAAGTTCATGGCTCCTGGCTTCAAATCAGCGCTGGCTGTTGCGATCACTTAGGCAATCATCAGACAGAAGATGTTCCTCTCTGTCTCTTCCTCTCTGTATATCTGACTTTGTAATAAATAAATAAATAAATCTTTAAAAAGTCACAGGATATACTCCCAACATTAATTAGACACAGAGCAATAATTATATAGTACTAAGCAGCTGCCTCTCAGTGAGATTTTTTTTCTCCAGAAAAAAACGAGATATCTTAAAAATGCCATTTTTCAAGCATTTTAGAAAGCAACAGATACACAATCTTCCGGAGTTGTTAGGTATCTCAAAAATTAAACCTAATAGTGATAATTAAATAATATTCAAGTTTCCTGTAATATTGCATTATCTTTCACAAAAACCAAGAGTGAAGATATTTCCAGGGAGATAGCTAATCCACCCTCTGCCTGTGACAATGGCATCCTGCCCGGGTGAAGGCTCAACACCTAGGGACTCCAAGTCGGATGGAGCTCCCTAATCTTGTGCCTGGGAAAGCAGCAGGGAATGGCTCAAATGCCCGTGCACCCATGGGTGAAATCAGAAGAAGCTACTGCCTCCCTGGCTTCAGATCAGCTCAGCTCTGGCTCCTGAAGCCATGGTTTGAGGGGGACAAGGTGGTATAGCAATGGATGGAAGATTTTCACTCTTGCACTCTCAATCCCGCTGTTCCCCTTTATCTCTGTAACTTTGCCTTTCAAATAAAGAAATTAAAGCTTTAAAAATTTCTAGATTAGGCCCAGCGTGATAGCCCAGTGGCTAAAATCCTCACCTTGAATGCGCTGGGATCCATATGGGCGCTGGTTCTAATCTCAGTGGCCCTGCTTCCTATCCAGCTCCCTGCTTGTGACCTGGGAAAACACCCAATGACAGCCCAAAGCCTTGGGACCTGACATCCATGTGGGAGACTCCTGGCTTCGGTCTGGCTCAGCTCTAGCCATTGTGGCTGCTTGGGGAGTGAACCACTGGACAGAGGCTCTTCCTCTGTCTCTCCTCCTCTCTGTATATCTTCCTTTCCAAAATAAATAATTAAATATTTTTAAAATTTTCTATATTAATATATTTTTCATGTTACATGTTATTTTAAATATATAGAACTATTAATGAATGAACATTGCAAGCTGATACTGTAAGATTTCCTTTTATGTTTATAAGTTTATATACTCCAGATGGTAAAAGGTGGTATAAAAACTTTCTCTAGGGTTACTTACTTATAAAAAATTTTTTTGGAATAAGTTGATATGATGGCCATATTATATCTAACAGGGCTTGAAATATGGATCATGCAGCATGCGGTCTCTGACCAGAGTAATCGTGTGCTCCACCCTGCCGCAACTGGGCATTTCTTTGGATAAGAGGTCAAGACTCATTTCTTTATTCAAGATTCATTTTATTTTTATTTGAAAGCTAGAGTTAAGAGAGAAAAAGACATAGGTACACACACATGCTCAAAGAGAGAGAAAGGTGGGGTGGGTTATACCTGCTGTGGCTGGAGCCATATGGCCATAATGGCTGGAGCAGAGTTGATACAAAGCTGGAAGCCAGTAGTTTCTTCCTTGTCTGTCACATGGGAGCAGGGTCCCAAGGACCCAGGCCATCCTCTGCTGCTTTCCCAGGCCACAAGCAGGGAGCTGGGTTGAAAGTAGAGCCAGGAACTGAAACTGTATCCGTATAGAATGGCAGCACTGAAGGAGGATGCTTAGTCTACTATTCATGGTACTGGCCTCAACAATCTTATTTCTTGCATACATTCCATGTTTCTCAGATCAGACCATTTCCATCCATTAATGAAGTTAAAGATTTTATCAAATTATAGCATAGATTACATCAGTTTTGAACATTGCTTTCTTTTTTCCCCTTCAGTGATAAGAAATTGAGTGGGGTGTGTGTGTGTGTGTGTGTCTGTAGAGCAGGTGTCAGAAATAAGTTTCTTTATTAATAAATCATCAATGCAGGCTGATGAAGACACTATGACCTGATTTTGTTCTATAGGACTAGGAATGCCTCCATCTAACCCTGTGATGCCTTGGTGGAGCTATTATTATCTAGGCTGGGTGATTTTGAACTAGGGGAACTAGGGCAAATGTACCTTTAGTGGAAGATGATGGATCACAGAAGGGATAGAATTTCCTGGAAAGAGGGTAGATATTTATGTGATAAATCAACTTGGAGGACACAGCAAAAAAAGAAAAATTAAAAATGGGTTGAATTCACTTCATTTAACTTTTGAGTTGTTTACTTGGGGACAATGGCAGATTAAAAATGATCATCCATTTTGATATTTTTTACCCTGAAGTATAGGATGTTTGGTTTCTCTTAATTCTGATGAGGTTTTTGACTGCTTTGATTCATAGAATATGCAAGACTATGATTATATCAACTTCTAGACTTAGGAACTATGAGAGTGACAGCTTCCATTTGTCTCTTGGGATCACTGAAGCAAGGAAGTAGGTAACCATGTAAAGAAATGGAATACCTTGAGATTTTCAAGCAAGATAATGAGGACACTTAAGTTAGATATATGTGGAGATGCTGGACTAGACTTTGACTCCTGCAGTATTTCTAACCCAGAAGTCAATTATGTGATTACAGTGCATTGCAGGTAACATCAGTCTTATCACAACTTATTATAAGACAGACCTGAAGCAAAAGTCCTCAGACACTGAAAAGATAAAAACTGTAAATCCACTGAACAGCACAATCAACATAATGCTCAGCCCGTAAATTTGAGAATCATACGTGATGCTTCATTCTTATTGACGAATGCATTTCTGCGGATTAGAAAAATAATAGAATGCATATGTGCATATAGACATTTACATACATCTGGGCATAAACATAGGCATATATGTTGAATAAACAAAAAATTTTATCTCAAGAATATAGGCTCATAAATTTGGAAACATTTTTTGTTACTTAAAAGAAACAGACTACTAGAATGTATCCTACAAATGCTTTTTTGTGTTTATTCTTAAGGGCATTTTGAAGCCTGAATTCCACCATTAACACATGCTCCTATGACCCAGGTTCTTAGTTAAATGTAGTAGCAAGGTCTGTCATTTCAGTTTGTTCTCTGTGATCACAGATTGTAGCCTTGAGCTTAAATGATTTTCCCAGTAATACAAATAAAACCAGATTTGCTGAAAGATAATAGTGGGTTTTGAGGAGGTTTGTTATGCAAAAACAGAAAAAGCAAACAAGGTTTGTGTATTTACTTTGGATTATAGAAGAAGTCACAATTATCATAACAGAATAAGTATATTTACTCTTTTCCTTTGGTTTATCATGAAACATTTGTATCTGAACAAATAGAATTTGGTAGTGCTGTCAGGAAAAGTGTGGTTTCTGAAGTGTATGGTTCCTAAGTCACTAGGTAGAGATGCTAAGTGGAAGAATAGCTGACCGTAGTAGCTCTGGGGAAGCAAGTGACTCAGAAACACTCCACGAAATATCTCATTTCTCACACCCTAGTCAATGTTCTTTCCAAATATGTTAGAAAAAATAACTTGAAGAAAAGAAAAATCGACCTGGATAAAATTGTGTTGCCCATATTTACATCCAAATAGAAGCGAGTTCCAAACTACTTCTCTGATATTAAAGATACACATGCAGATTCTTCTTCCTTGAGTTCCATTGAAAAGTGATTTGACTTCAAGGTCAAAGTCAGTGACTAGGAAGCTTAAATATTAGTTGGAGGCATTATTAACAGTACATAATCAAAATCCTAAAACTTTTGCTGTCATATATTATACGAGCATATGTAATTCCTAACTTTGTCATAAATTCTAAGCAAACAAGCATTTGTAGGATACATCCTACTATGAGTAGTTATCCAATTTTGTACAACTATTTTGAAAGATTTTTGCATTTGTGACATGATATCTCTAATCTCTTGAGGTGTAAATCAAAGTTCAATGTATTCTATTTATGCATGTGTATTCAAATATACACATCATGTTCAGGTACTGAATATTAAAGATGTTAATGTAAAACAAAATAAAACTTTAAAAAATAAGATTTACATGTGAATAGTGAGAATGAGGAAGAGATTATACAAGTTTTACCCACGATTTTGCACCATGTGATTTGTTTGTGTTACTGACAAAACTATAGACCACTACAAGATAGTCTCTTTGCGGAATGAGAAGATAGGTTCAGTTTAAGTATGTCGAATTAAATATGTCTGTTATGTATCTGGGAAGAAATGTCATATAGATAGTGAGAAGATTCATAGGTCAGATATCAGTTCAGTTATCAGTCAATGAATGATAATTGGGGTCATGACAAAGACAAGATATACAGCAGAACATGGTGGATGTGTAAAAGCCTTAGAATGATTGAATAGAAGTAGAAAAGTGGCCAATTAGATTAAAAAATATTCGGTTATAGTGGTGGGGAAAAAATCACCAGCAGTGAGTGTCAGCGAGGAGAATTTTTCTCTAAGGATGACATTACTGATTACATCAAATGCTGTTAAGTCAAATGAAAGAATAAAAAAGTGTCTCAAATTTCAGCACAAGGAGGTCACTGAAAAGCAAACAAATTTGGTAAAAAAAAATTACTGTACAGATTTCAGGAATAGCTTTATGAGTTTACAAAATATGAACTATCAACTCTGTAGCAAGTATAAGAAAGGAAATTGGGGGAGGTATATGAGGAACATTGGTTTGAGAAACTCTCCTAATATTTTGTGTCACTTGCAATAATAAAATTTAACTCTTCTTGTCTCATAAGTCTAACTTCTTGGCTTTATATTTCTATGTAAGAAACTAGACAAATAGTACATTGTGGGCACAGAAATATAGTAAGTTCAAAAACTATGTTTTTTGGTTACCCTGACAAAAATTGGAGCCTTGGTTCACCTTCATGGGCATTTCCTGTAAATACCCACACGTGGGTTTTGTTGAACAGAACAGCATCTCATGCAATCAGCCTCAAGACGTGCTTTAGTTCTTCAGCACTTGGTAACTTCCATGGGAGATGACTCTTCCCTCAGATGTTCACAAGGAGAGCCCAGAAGTTTCATGTTACCTCCTTTCTCTTTCTCCTGTCATGTCTATTTAGCTTCAGCTCTGAGATAGTCTGCCAGATAAAAGGATGGCGTTTTAACTTTGATGGCCTGAAAAACCTTTCTGTAGCAACAGGTAGAAGATCTCACTTCCTTTTCAGCTCTTTGCAAGGTCCCTTTAGGAACTGAGGAAGTATAATAATATGCTCCAAAAGGCTTAGTTTACATCAGCTTATAATTCTTCTCTACAGTACTGTGGAATCAGCAAATGTTAATAAATCCGGCACTAGTTTTGATTGTATTATGTGAAACCTGAAAGTTGGAAGTCACACTAGAAATATTATGTATTATCATCTTATGAGGCATATATATCGAGATCAAATGACTGGAAGGGCAAATTGTCTTAATCCATTTGTGATTCTAGTGCAACATTTTTCTTCAAGTTGCTTATTGTTAGTCTCTTGAAGTGTTCGTTTCACGGCATGATCCCAAACACTCAAAATTCTTAGTGAATATTTTAATGTGTTCAATTGTGTTCTTTACAAAATATATCTCCATCCTAACACCTTACACCCAAGCATGCAACCTCATTTAGAAACATGGCCTTTACAGATGTAACTAATTCATGGTTCTTAAGATAAACTCATCCTAGATTCAAGTGGGCAACCCCTTAGAGGGTTTGCCAACCACTTCTTCCGTAATTTGTGCTTCTCAAACTTGGAAAAAGAAATGCCTATCTCTTGATTTAAGCACTAATTTTATGGTAAATTTTTAAAGCAGTAACAAAAACTTAATAACAATATATCTTTAATTTTTAAAACTTACTTGTTTTTATTTGAAAGGCACATTTACAGAGATCTTCTGTTCACTGATTTACTCCCCAAATGGCCACAGTGGCTGGATCAGAGCCAGTCCAAAAACAGAATCCTGGAACTGCTTCCGGATCTTCCTCATGGGAAAAGGGCCCAAGTCATTCAGCCACATCATAAGCTGCGAGCTGGATCAGGAGAGAGTGGAACCAGGACTCAAACTGCCAACCTTATGGGATGCTGGCACCACAGGTAGAAGATTAAACTGCACCAGAACTGTTTCTTAATTGTAAACCTTCTCAATGTCAATTTTGTAATTTTATTGATTAATTAATTTGAAAGAGTGGAAGAGAAAAAGAGAGAACTGATTCAGTCTCCAAATACCTAAAACTGGATCAGACCAAAACTGAGAGCTGATAACACAATGTCACCTCAATGACAGAGACCCAACAACTTAAACCATGGCCTGTTGCCTTTTCAGAGTATATAGTAGCAGGAAATAGACACTGACAGAAGATCTAAAAATCAAACACAAGCACTTTGTTAACAGGTGCAGGTGTCCCAAGCAACAATGTAAGCAATTGGCCAAATGCTGACAAGGACAGTTTCTCCATAAAAAGGAATAAAGAGTCTACACAGTGACAGAGTAAAGCTACCACCTGTGACACTGGGTCTCATAATGGAGCAGGTCTTGACTTCTATTGATCTACAAACATACCTGGAAACACAGCAGGTGACAGCTCATGCTGCTCCTGAAGGAGACCCAGAGGCAGTTCCTGGCACCTGGCTTTCCCTCAGCCCAGGCAAACCCAGTTGCTGTGTCTGGGCCCCTCTACCTATCAAATAAATAAATCACCAAACAACTCTTCTAAAATAAAAGGTTTCTACTATCAATTAATATAAAGTTGGTTGATAATTGATTTCCAAAACTGAATTTATCCACTCAAATTTAGGGTACTCATTCTCTATGCTATACACTATGAAATACTACTCAGCCATAACAAAAGAATGAAATCCTGTCTATTGTCATAAAGTGAATGCAAATGGAAACCTTTATACTTAGTAAAATAAGATAACCCCCAAAAGACAACTATTATGCCGTTTTTGTGATATACGGTAGTTAATATAGAATACAAAAAATGCGCAGGAATAAAATGGATCTGGTTGCTGCTTTTACACCTCGTTGATACTCCTGTGACCTTGTGGTATTTATTATTTCTATTTGTTGTATTTTTGGTTAGTGGTGCCTTAAGCTACAGAATGAACTGAAATTATGTTTGTTTTGCAAAAATTTAAGATAAAAGAAAAGAAAGAGGGAGACTGAGATAGGGGGTGGAGAAAAGGAGAGAGAATGAGAGTATGATTTTCTTAGAATTGTACCTATGAAATACATAATATTTTCTCTCTTTAAAAAATATTTTAAAAATCCTTATTATTCAAGATGTCTTAAATATAATAGGGATTTTTAGGCTTAGAGGTTGCCTCAGCAATCAATATTTTCTTTTAGTGATGAAACATAACCATTCTGGCCTTTGCAAATAACTAAGTAAAATTGTGAGGTTCTGTCATCTCTCTACCTCACCTCTTTTTGTGTATCTTGAGACTCTGGCCCCCCAGGCAGGCATTATCATAAGTTCACTGAACTGAAAATTGCACTTTCTGTTTCATATATTTAATAAATGCTGTGTAATTTAATTTTTCTTAGTGTTATTAATCTCATAAAAAAGCAGGAATGGACTCAATTTATTGATGCTTATATTTTCATGGCATAGTTGCAAAACATACTGTACATTACATGGCTGCCTTTAGAGCTTTTATAATCATGGAGTTTCTCTCACCTACAATATATTATGCTGATTATGTGTCTCCATTCTTGTGAACATCTATTGATGACAAATTTTATTTCTTTGCTGTAATCATCGGATGTAAAATTATTTTATGCTGTTTTTATGGCATGCTTAACAAATTAGCATTTAAATATTTGTTGTAGTTTTATGATGCAAAATTGGACCTTTAATGATTTATTATGCCATAATCCTAAAGAAAGTTTCAACCCTTGTGAGTTGTGTGACAGAATGTTCCCAGGAGCATAAACTTAAATTATAATAGCATTCATCAAGCATGGATAGAGTAGGCAACTTTCAACCAATTTTCATGGATACCAGTATTGACTAAAAGTATCCATGGTAGTGCCATTTAGCAATATAATTCCATAAAATTTCAAGTTGTACATCCATGACCAGAATATGAAGTGTAATATTCAAACTAAAAATACAAACCCATTTTCTGATACTACTGAGTTTAAAAATCTTAAGACAGCTTGTTAATAAAATAAAACAGTTTAAATTCACTGCAGAAGGGAAAAGTAAAGTAAAGCTTTCCTTGGAGATTTAGCAGTGTCTGAGAAAAAAAAAATCAAAATTGGGACATTACAGGCTCATGTTAGATAGATGTCACAAATACAAGGCTGTTGTAAAATATGGTAGCTTTGAGAGTTCGTAGAAGGAGAAATCTCAGAGCCTTGAAGCAAGTGTGATAAATAGAATGCCATTTAATAAGGAAACTGCCCAGATCAGTAGTTCTGTCTTTAATAAACAGTTCTCTGGAAAATTCCTGAAGCAAATATTTAAATTATTTGTGGGTGTACAGTTTTTTTTTTTCTTTCCTGTGCAAAACTTTCCTGGAACAAATAGCCACATTATATTGACATTAACAGGCTAATCTCCTCAACATCATGGTGACACAGTTAGTTTCAGACCTTAATGAAGAGCTATATTAAAAATTCCTTACCATTTATTCAGTCTTCAATTCATAATAAAATCCCTACTTGTTCATGAACTATTTTGTTGTTTCACAAAGTAATGTGTTTCTTTTAAAAAAACAATTGAAGGGCCCGGCGCCGTGGCCTAGTAGCTAAAGTCCTTGCCTTGAATGCACCCAGGATCCCATATGGATGCCAGTTCTAATCCCGGCAGCTCCACTTCCCATCCAGCTCCCTGCTTGTGGCCTGGGAAAGCAGTCAAGGACGGCCCAAAGCTTGGGACCCTGCACCCGCGTGGGAGACACGGAAGACCGGCCTTTGCAGCCACTTGGGGAGTGAATCATCATCATCTTCCTCCCTCTCTCTCCTCCTCTCTGTATATCTGACTTTGTAATAAAAAATAACTAAATCTTTTTTAAAAAGCAATTGAAATTAATACATATGCATTAATGAATAAAATTGATATGTAGATTTCCATACTATTATTTTGGCAAATTTTGATATACTGGTTGCAGAATATGAATTAACTTCTTTTAAAAAGCATTCTAGTAGATTTTAACTAACTTTAATATATCTGATCTTTATTATTTCTAAAAATTTATTCTTTATTTGAAAGGCAGATTTGAGTGACAGAGAGAGAGAGAGATCTACCATCTGTTTGTTCACTCCTCAAATACCTGCAGAAGCCAGGGCATGGCCAGCATCCAGGAACTCCATCCAGAACCCCCATATGCATGGTAAGGACCAAGAACCCGGCCATCTTCTGCTGTTTGTCTCAAGCCATTAATAGGGAACTGTTTCAGAAGCTGAGCAGCTGGAGCATCCAGCTGAAAGTAGATGGCAGCTGAAGTCACTGCACTATCAAGTCAGACCCACAATAATCAGTCTTTAAAAGACAGATCAACCTCTATCTATCTATCTATCTATCTATCTATCTATCTATCTATCTATCTTCAATGCACCCTTTAAGTTTCTTCTACAGTCATGATCCATTCAGTCTTCTCACTTCTTATAAGCTATTTTTTTTTACTGTTTCCAGGGGCTTTTTTTTTAAAAAAAAAAAAAAGAAAGGCAGAGTGAAGAAAGAGGGGAAGAGACACAGAGATAGCAATAGCAATTATGAGCATGAGAAAAAAAAAAGATATCTTTCCAAGTGATTAATAACAAGATCTGGGCAGGTTTAAGCCAGAAACCCACATGGGTGGCAGAAGTATAAGAACTTTGACCATCTCCTGCTACTTTCCCAGGCACCACAGCAGAAAGCTAAGTCAAAGAAGCAGAGTAGCTCTGACTCAAATTGGCACCCCTATATGGGATGCTGGCATCACAAGTTGTATCATAACCTGCTGTACCACAACACTGCCCCCGCACGTTTTTGTGTTTGTTTTTAGATGTCCTTTACTCCTTTATTACTATATGTTCATGTTGTCTTTTCCCTCCCCCTTTATACTCTGATCTCAGGCTAAGCACAATTATCATTTCAAACAGAATTTATGGAGGCAGAGTTATCCAGGGTTACCTTTCCTATGTCTACAATCTGCCAACCAGAAGTGCAATGACCAAGAGCAAAAGCTGAGACAGAGGTGCATGAGAAAAAAGCAAAGACTCCCCTCCAAAGGAGCAAAATCCTTGGCCACCCTTAAGGCTAACTGAGGAACACATCAAGGAAATGGGAGATACAGAACTTAAAACCTTGTACTGAAGCTTCTTACAACAACAAGAAACACATGCAGGAGTTCAAGGACTGCATCATACAGGAAATGGCAACACTGAAGCAAAATCAAGCCAAATTATAATAAATGAAGGACACAATGGAGCAAATTAAAACTTCAGTGGAAAGGCTTAATAATAATAGAATGAATGAGGCAGAAAGAAAGAATCTCAGAATTGGAAGAATGGGGAAACAATAAAAATGCTAGAAGTGGAGTTGGACCAGGCTAAAAAAAAAAGTATTTAGAAATTAAGAAACACTATTAAAAGGTTAAATATAAAAGTCATGGGAGTTGCAGAAGGCACAGAAAGAGAAGCTGGGTTTAAAGCTATATTCAATGAAATAATAAATTTAAAATTCCCTAATATGGAAAAGAATTGGGAAACAACATCCACTAGGGGTACAGAATTCCCATTAAACCTGACCAAAAGTGATCTTCTCTATAACAAATGGTAATCAAGTTCTCTTCAGTTGAACATAAGGAAAAGATGTTTAAATGTACACATGAAAACAAATCAATTGACATATATAGGAATATATATTTATATAGTGAGGAAGTGGGTGTTAGGAGGGGGTAAGGGAAATCCCAGAACCCATTGATCTGTATCATAATTTTTTTTAAGATTTATTTATTTTATTACAAAGTCAGATATACAGGGAGGAAGAGAGATAGAGAGGAAGATTTTCCACCTGATGATTCACTCCCCAAGTGAGCGCAATGGCTGGTGCTGTGCCGATCCGAAGCCAGGATCCAGAAACCTCTTCTGGGTCTCCCACGTGGGGTGCAGGGTCCCAAGGCGTTGGGTCATCCTCGACTGCTTTCCCAGGCCACAAGCAGGGAGCTGGATGGGAAGCGGGGCTGCCGGGATTAGAACCGGTGCCCATATGGGATCCCGGGTGTGTTAAAGGCAAGGACTTTAGCCACTAGGCCATGGCGCCGGGCCCTGTATCATAAAATTTTTAAAAATCTCTTGCAGAATATGTATTTGATATCCCCCACCTATGGCAATACAATTTACATATTTCTGATACCTACCTCTTTAAAAAAATAAATAAATACATTTGTTGAACAGCAGAGTAACAGAGAAAAGAGAGGGAGCAACAGAATCTTCCAGAAGTTCTCTTCTCTAATGGATGCAGTGGCCAGGGCTGGCCAGTTCAAGGAGAAGTCAGGAACTCCACATGGGTCTCCCTCAGAGATGGCAGGGTCACAAGGATTTAGGTTTTCTTCTTCTGCTTTCTCAATTGCATTATCAGGGAGCTGGATTGGAATCAGAACAGCTAGTACTTGAACCAGCTTTCCCTTGGGATGCTGTTATTAAAAGCAGACTGTTAATATACTGTGCCGCAGCACTGGTTCCTTAATGCCTACCTCTTAAAACAGTTGTTCATATACAATGAAGTTTCAGATATTAAATATTTGTGACATGCACTACACAGGTACA
This sequence comes from Ochotona curzoniae, assembly GCF_017591425.1. Lineage (NCBI taxonomy): Eukaryota > Metazoa > Chordata > Mammalia > Lagomorpha > Ochotonidae > Ochotona > Ochotona curzoniae. Next base: position 57,973,320 of record NW_024466599.1, on the reverse strand, counting down.
AGTCGTTATTTAACAATAGATTTTTTTAAAAAGACCTTCTCCTGGGTCAAACTTTTGCCTAGTACTAAAGAGTTCAGCAAAATAACAGAGAAAGCTATATATTCTAAATATAAGAACTAAACATATCTAGACAACATATACATGGGTTATCGCAAATGATACTGCCTTACTCCATCATAATCATCCACCTCCAACATTTATAAATAACTTGAAGTTCTAGATGATTGTGTGAAATGAGTATAGATACATGTTGCTTTCATTTTGGTTCCACACCCAAAGCATCCATACACATCAGCTTGTTAGGCACAGTAAAAGAAACTTGGAGAAAAATTGCATGTGTCCCTGGCAGTATGAGGGCTTCGAAAAACAAAGAAATCCATTCTCACTTCTCATGTAGAGAATACTAAATCAAAGTAGGTTGGATCTGTCAGGGATGGCAAGACAAAGATAGAGAGTGTTGGACAAGCATCCTGCCAACCACTTGCCAGGCAAGAAGGCCTGTGTTACCAGTGGAGAAGTGACTGCCATGCAGAGTACAACTGTGCCCACCTGTCACAGTGGCTCATCTGTATGGGTAGAGAGCCTACGGTAGGAGGATGTGGGTGGTGGTACTAATGTATTCAGGACTTGGAGAAGTAAACCGGTGAAGACTTAGCCCAAAACTGCAATGCTTCCCCAGGGAGCTCAACAGCATGGAAGGCAGTTTCAGAATAATTTTCTGAAGATAGAACAAAGCCACCCATGAAAAATGTTTGCTTTGTGAATCATGAATGTCTGCCAAAGCAGAAATTACCAGGTCCCATATGATAGAGACTATTTAATTTAAGCCTACTTCTAGAAGAGACAAGAAAGAGAACATGAAAAAGTAGTGGCAGTTTTAACATATAATTGAAAATTCTTTAATATTTCTCCCACAAAAAGGCAGTATTAAATTTCTATTGCCTTTAAATGGACCAATCTTAAAAGTTCCATATTGTGGTGCAATGGGTTAAATTGCCACCTATGACTCCAGCATCCTGTATAAGCACTTGTTCTTGTTCCAGTTGCCCTCCCTGCTAAAGCACTTGAAATGACAGTGGACAACAGCACAAGTGTTTATACTCCTAGACCAACGTGAAAGACTCAGGTGAAACTTATGTTCCTGGCTAAAAGACCCATCTCCCTCCCTCTGTCTTCCCTGTCTCTTTCTCACTCTGCTTTTTCAAACAAATAAGTATTTTAAAAAGTCTCATGCAAATGTTTGAGATCAGAGAAGAAAGTTCAAATTTATCAAGGTTTCATAAATTGTTTTTTTTAAAAATATGTTTACTTATTTTTATTGCAAAGTCAGATATACAGAGAGGAGGAGAGAAGAACTGTCCGATGATTCATTCCCCAAGTGACCACAATGGCAGGTGCTGAGAACCAAAGTCAGGAGCCAGGAACTTCCTCCACGTCTCCCACATGGGTGCAGCTTCCCAAGGTCTTGGGCCATCTTTGATTTTCCCAGGCCAAAAGCAGGGAGCTGGATGGGAAGTGGAACCACCAGGATCAGAACCGGCACCCATATGGGACCCCGGTGCATTCAAGTCAAGGACATTAGCCTCTAGGCCACTGCACCGGGCCCAGAATCTTTGCTTTTTAATTGTAGTTCTATTTAGCAGCATTTGTATGATTATGGTTATTATCAATCTAGACTTTATCTGATTAAAAATAACAGTAAAGTGAATCACATTAAATTTATTATCATAGAATATTTATTACTATTATTCTTGCTATTTTTTCTATTTCTTGTTTTGTTGTTTTTTCTAAGTATTACACAAATCAAGAGCAATGTTCCTGTAATAAAATATTGTATAGATGGATTTCCATTTTACTTGTGGCTATATTAACCTGCTTATGAACATTTTAGATTTATATGTTTCAACTGATTAACATTAAGGGTGAAATCATCTGATTGTGTGAAAATAATTAAAATACTAGGTAAACACAAATTTTCTTCTAATCCATTATGTCCCAGGTTCTAATTCTAAAAATATTAAAATGAAATTGAAGAAGGTAGCTTAACATAGGTTGGAAATTATAATGTGTACCATACATCATTTACTACTAATAAGACAAAAAATATTAAGCATCAAAAGTGGGCAAATATGGTATCGTTTCATATCTATACATATATATCTATATGTAGATATATAAATAGATAGATATTATACAATATACAAAATAAAATTTTTACCACCTGTTCAACAATAACTTTGGTGGAAGGGAGCACAACACTCCAACCAAAGGGCTGAACTACATTTATGACAATATGCTGTTGGCTATACATGATATGACTTGTTTTGATGATGTCATTCTTATTATTTAATAATAATATGGCTTCTCCTATCAAAATAGGTTTCATCTTGCAGAGTAGTTGCTCTGGAAATATTTCATTTTCATCCTCCTAATAGTGTCTAATTGTATCATTTTAAGCATGCTAAGCAAATTTTCTTTTGACATTCATCAAATTTAAGAAATCTGCCTTGTCTTTGTTCACAAATTTGTGAATTTGTTATGCACTATGCACTTCTGATCTACATTTAAATCTGAATAAGCAGATGGCAATAATTTTGTATCTAATTGAAGTGGAATACCCAGAAACTAATCAACTGTATTTATGTACAACATCATTGAAATTATTGTAAGTTCCCCACGTCTTTGTCTTAGGCACATTGGCTCTACTGCTTAGTTCTTTTTTCCATTGTTGACTCCACTATATTGCAGTTAATTCCAACAATGACCCATTTATTATCTAACCGCTTTACAAGGGAATTTCAATACCTGCATCAAATTGGTAAGTATATGACTCTCTTGCTTATTTTTTTTTAATCAATGTCATCAGTCTCAAAGTACACTTGCTTGGTCAGCTTTCCTTCATGGCAGCTGCAGTTTGGGGCCTAACAGTACAAAGGTGTACAAACAGGTCCTGACAGTGATTAATTAGACTGCTGAAGAAAAGTGTAACTGAAGTCTCTATCACTCTGAATACTTGTAGAACTACTTGCTCTCAAACACATAGGTCTCCACTTACAAACAACACAAATAACAACAAGGTACAGTTTGCCAGGCTAAAGTGCGACACTCTTGCAGGACATATGGCTCCTGTTTTCTATTTATAGGACAGATTTTTGCAAACATTGAAACTTTGAAATTATGTTTCCCAAAGTAAAATGACAGCACAGATCTAGAAAATAGTTTTCTGAATGTATTGTTTCTCCATTAGGTATCAGGTACACATATTCCAATTATCTCAGTTGATACTTTTGTAAAAGTAACTTTTGCTGAAAAGTTGGTACCATTTCTCACAATGAATTTAAAAATATTTTCAAACATTTGAGATACTCTATGAGTTTCTCAAAGGAAGAAAACCCACAATACATTATGTTTATTTCAAAATTACTCTAAGTGTTGCATTTATTGCTCAATTTAAAGTTTATAGGTGCCTAAAATAGAGAACAACAGGACATAATAAGTTCACTGCCTGCTCGTAAGCTTGATTTCTACCTCAATTGTTGTATTTTCCACAATTTTGAGACTGTTTTCAGCAATAATAGTATTCAATTTTTTTGCTATGGCTTTCTTAACTAAGTCATATTTGCTGTTGTCATGTGTTCTCCTATATGTTCCTTATTTTATGCTAACTGGGTTTTATTTCGTTTCTTTAATATCACAAGTAAGTTTATTTCTTTTTAGATTTTTAAAAATTATTTTTATTGTAAAGGCAGATATGCAGAGAGAAGGAACGACAGAGTAAGATTTTCTGTCCAATGGTTCACTCCCCAAGTAGCTGTAATATCCAAAGCTGAGCCATTCTGAAGCCAGCACCAAGGCTCTCGTTCTGGGTCTCCCATGCTGGTGCAGGTCCCAAGGCTTTGGACCATCCTCTATTACCTTCCCAGGCCACAAGCAAGGAGCTGGATAGGATAGGAAGTGGAGCAGCCGGGACATGAACTGGTGCCCATATGGGATCCCAGCATTTGCAAAGCTAGGATTTAGCCACTAAGCCCATTGCACTGAGCCCAAATAAGTTGATTTCAAAAATATACTTGTAATATGTGGGTTAAATTTTTCTCAGACATAAGCAACTTCTATGTCTGTTGCATGCTGTGTCCATAAAATCTTACATTTTTATTGTTTCTTAATAAAATGTTGGTTCAAGTTTTTCCTTTTTGCGTAGTTACTGCAAAACCCTCAAACTTTTATTAAATACATAGCACCAGCATATCTTCAAAGAAATTTCTAAGTAAATCTTATGAGGCATATTTTAAGAGTTGGTAGACACACCCGTAAGCGTCCCCTAAGCTCTTGTGTGTTCCCCTGCCTCCAAGTTTCTATAGAACCTATGAGTTCTATATTACAAAGGAAAGAGGATAAAGAGGGTAAGCACTTCTCCTGATTAGGTGGTCATTTGTCAACAAATTAAATGTCACACATTCACATGTACATACATTATATATTAGTCAATAAGACTTTATTCTTAGTATCTCCATCTTCTTTGGCTTCAGAAAGACTTTGATTAACCTTAAATCAGCCTATCGGAAATTATCTATAAGTCAGTTAATATGGCAGAGAAGTGTGGTTAACTCTAGTCCCTGAGTACAATCTGCCGCCTGCGGTCAGAAAGAATCTCTGGCCCTCAGACAGAAAGGAAGATCCTTTCCTAAGTGAGCCTCCAGATTAGAACACAGGCCATCTAGTTCCTTGATGGCAGCCCTGTAAGACTCTGAGTCAAGGGCACAACCAGGCCATACCTCAATATTTGATGTAGAAGAAATTATAACAATAACTATGTACTTTTTTTAAACTATGTACTGTTTTAAGCTGCTATTCTTGTGATGACTTGTTACACAGCCACAGAGAATCAAGACAAGACTTGATACTTCATTTTATTGCACCCAACATTCAAATCCAATTCATACCATGTGGATAACCAAAAGAATAAGAGGTGAGGACAGATGTACTGAAATAGGGAAATGTAACTGTAATCGGTGGGAAGGAACTTAAGATTTTATTCTCCCTATTTCTGAGGGCAAAGAGAATTGTCTTGTACACATATTCACCTACTCCAAACCAAGTGAAAACAGATGGAAGGAAACTAAGTATAAACATGGTGGGTTTCTGGAAACCTGTCTTGTGTTAAGGGACTTCTTGCAAGAGTGTTTCATGTATCCTCAGAACTTGAAGAGAAACAACAAAGGCATTACTCTTGCCCATTGCCAATAAAGGTGTGGGTTCTGTCTGCAACAAAAAAGGTTTGAAAGACAAGGCTGTGCCACACACTGCTCTCCACCCACTTGGCAATAGGAGAATCTGTTTTCCAAAGTGGTTATGTATTATGTTACTGCCTTGAAGAATACACAGCTGGGCATAGGGCTTGGTCAGAAGGAAGCAGTTTGAACAGAATGATGTGATGGTATAAATGTTAAAGAGGAGGACTGACTAGTACCTCCAAAAGCTTTTCTTCAAAGTCAAGAAACTACACGGCAGAAACAATAGGATGCTTCTACATAAACTACAAATATGTCAGGTAGGATAGTCTCAGGAATTGAATGGCTGCCAAAAAGGATGCTGACAATATCACATCAAGACCATGGTAGTGGGTGTATTTCTATGTTCTTAAGTCAAACCTCCTTTGACCAAACTTGATCATGCAGAAGGAAGAATAACAAGTGAATTTATATGTCATGTTTATTGTCTTGTTCACATATATTCTCTGAGCCCTGAGACTATGTAGGAGAGAATTATTTTAACTTTATGGGAGCAGGATATTTTAAATTAAACTGTGATACAATTAATTTGCTTTAACTTTTACAGTAATCAGAAATAAACAGGATTTGCGTGTCCTGTCAGAAAAGGATAGAGGAAGAAGATGCAAGAGGACAAAATTGAAAGCAGTTCTCAGGGAGAAATATAGAAATAACTGTTTCTGATTTCATCAGATAGAGGCATTCATGCAGCTGCTATTTGTTCATGTCTAAATCAAGCAGGTCCCCCAAGGATTGTACTAGAATTCCTTCCCCAACTCCGTATGTCAGATCCTCTTTGTTTTTGTTCATTGATACACTTCTTGATTCTTTCCTTCGAAAGGTAGACTTGGCAATAATTTATATTTCCTGTCCATTTAGTTATTGACTATTCTGTAGGATAAGAATTCTAGAGATGAGCACTTATGACTAGGTAATTTGGCCTCTACACAATTGTATCAAAAAGATTTTTCCCTCTGGAGTTATGTTAACTTGTCTTATGTTCAAGATATACCGTGTTGGTAATTCAAATTTTGTCTACTAGAATTTAGGGGATGCTATATTCTGGGGATGATGCGCAGTGCCCTTAGACCTTAGAAAATTTTTTCATTAGCGTATATTGACCACATTTATAATCTTTGGCTGGGCTCAGGGAAATTCCTCCATAAACTTCTTATTGATATTGTGGTATATTATGCAGAAATCCCCAGTATTTTTCACTTTGTTGGCAAAAATATGAATCCATTATGACCTTTAAAAGCCATATTTGTCTTGTGCTCTTGCTCCTCTAAATGCAAAAATTTTCTTCATAGTTCACAAATACTCTGTCGAGATGAGGAAAATCTCAGTCATTACTTGCGGGTTACTATCCCTTTATTTAGAAGTAGTGATGACTGGTTGGTTATGAGCATTCCTAGTTGGATTTGTTGTGGTATATTTATAAATAATGTTCCTTTTCATTTTGAAAGCAACTTATTTGGAGGCCATAATTATATGTTTTTAAAATATAAGAAGTATTACATATTATATATGGTGAGATGTATAATGAGATATATGATATATGATGTATGTTTAGCATAGATAAGTGATATTTATTAATAAAATTATATATAAAGTGTAAGATATACGGTATGCTTTATTATATAATCAGATGTGTACATAGTATATGTACAGCTGTGTGTATATATATTTGTGTGTATATATAGAGAGATAGATAGATAGAATTCATCCTGTTGAGCCACAAGCATCACTCCAAACTTTTTATTGATCTAGCACTTGCTCTTGTAACTTCATCAACACTATCTTAAAATGTTCCTGATCCTTTTTAGATAAGCGATTCCATCCAAATGGAGAGACCAAGTCCTTTCACATTATGCTCTAACCTTGCTTTTAGATCTTGTACTTTACCACTCTAGTTTCCACAATGATGTGATACATCTTTACGAATAGGAATTATAAATGAGACCGCAGGGGCCTTCTACTCAGCTCACTCTCATATGCTATATATCCTGTTAGTACTCCTATTTTATAATATGTAGTTCAGTATCCTCTAATTTGATAACTAAAAGTATGCTTTTCCCTTTTAAGTTTTCCAAAAGTTATTTCATGCAATTTATAATACAAGGCTTCAGAATGTTCTATAACATTTTTTTAAATAAGATTGAAATTCTTCGTGTTTAAGATATAAAAAAAAAAAACAAAAACAAAAACATAAAACTTCTGGGCCCATTGCAACTGCTAAATGGCTAAATCCTCTCCTTGCAAGCACTAGGATCCCATATGGGCACCAATTCATGTTCCTGGTGCTCCACTTCTTATCCAGCTCTTGCTTATGGCCTGGGAAAGCAATAGAGCATGGTCCAAAATCTTGGCTCCCTGCAACCATGTGTGACACTGGGAAGAAGCTCCTGGCTTCAGAACAGCTCAGCTCAGCTCTGGCCATTGTGGCCATTAAGGCAATGAACCAGCAGTGGAGGATCTTTCCATAAATCTGATCTGCCTTTCCAATAAAACATAAACTAATCTTTAAAAGGAAAAAAAGATTAAAACCTTCCAGTATAAATGTGATCCATGCATGAACCAACAGGGCATTTCCTTTTGGGGTTTGTGGTACATATTATATTACATGATATAGATATAGATATAGATATAGATATAGATATAGATAATATAAATATAGATATATATGTAAAAATAAATAAATGTACCAGATTCTCTTTTGGGTTTCACATACTACATCATTTATGAAACAGAAGTCACTCACAGAATTTTGGCAAGGCATTGACTCAGTGGTCCTTTAATGTGAGTTAATTTAAGTCAGGAAAGCAAGCGCTGGACTCCAGGTGCCATTGCTTGCTCAGAGGGAAGAAAAGAGAGCATGAGGAACATTAGCTATGTCCAGGCAAGCTCTGTAATATGATAACACTTACATGTAAATGAAGCCAGCAAACACTCCTTGGGTAATAATTTAATCTGTATTTGGATTTTACTCTCTCTCTCGTTCAGTTTTGTCCTCCTCTCCCCAATTGTTTTGGGTAGAAGATGGGTTTTCTTTTTCCTTTATGCTGTCTCCCTCAGTACAGTGCCAATTGGCAAGAGCAGCAGCCACAGAAGTAGCAGCCAGTTTCCATTCTTGGAAAGTTTGGCAAGGGCAGTAGGAGGTGGGGAGTAACATTAAGGTAAAAGTTATATTTGTAAATTTAGGAATTTTAACCAGTGTTCTCTGCCTTGTAAGAGAATCTGTTATACAGGGTGCTTCAGGGTAAGGTATTACTTTGGCAGAGAAATAAGGGCATAGTAGATCTTGGAGTCATATTTTTTCGTTGTTTTGTTGATTTAGCAGAAGCCTTCCAGTGTAAACCAACTGTGAAAAGCCAGTAGGAAAGTGTCCTTGCAAACACTGAATTTCAGAATTCTACAAAATTCTTAATTATTGTCTTTTTTCCACAATAAATGAAGGTATAAAAAATGACGGTTGTTTAGCCTCTGAATTTATCCCCGGGATTTTGGTCTAGTTATCCAGTGAGTATTATTCATTGCCTTTGAGCTTTTGATGGGACTATGAGGCTTTGGAGTCTAGTGGATAACCTGCCTACAAAGCAGACCAACTCAGTTGGAGAGCTAAAATTTGATTTGTGTTTTCACAAGACCCTTTGATACCTTTGAGATTAGAGACTTGGAAACCACTAAACTCTCCTACTTTTCAGATATTGAATAGTATGATTGACCAGAAGTCAGTAATTCAATTGTATCTACCCATACCAGAGTAGAATAAATAACATTTTTGTTTGGGTTTGATCTTGTGTCTTATGGAACTTTTTTCCCCTCCTGAAATCATTTTCTAAGACATTTATACAAGTAATGATGACTTGAAACTTTTTGTTTTAATTTTTATTTCATCCTCTCATCTCTGGGCTACAGTCTAGATGTCTTAGAGTTTTTTCTTCTTTTAGTTGTCACCAAGCTTAAATTGTTTTCTGTCCATCCAGAATATTTCTTTCCTTTAACGTTATAGAGGAAGATGAACTACTCATTGAACTGAGAGGAGGATTAGTTTGGTTTCAGAAATGGTACATGGCTGCAGGGTATAAAATCTACAGAGATTCATATTCCAGAAAACTAGTTAGTCTATCATAGCTGCTGCCATTTTTCAGTCAACACATCTTCAGGCAAAGTGACAAGTGACAACTATCTCCAAATTCTCTGGTCTTGTTATCGGTGAAATTGATTAGTGCTATCTTCCAATTTCTATTGTATTTTTTTTTCTATATTTTTTATGGTAAACAGGTATCAAACAGAGTGGAGTGTTTGGACAATCAAACTAAGCTGAATGAAGTCAATGTGTATCAATAATATAGTATTGATTATTTTTACCCAGGTACCCAGATGCTCTGATTTGCCTGGCAAAATATGAAATTTGTTGTTTTTTTTTTCAACTATATATGCCTTCTATTCATTATCTTCCCAACATTCAAACACCGGAAAACTGATCTTTTTGTTCCCTTAAGTATCAAAAGCTTTATGTAGCCTCTTTCCAAAATCTTTCCTATCAGCTGTTTCATTGAGGGCTGCCTGTGTCCCTTGCCGATCATTTGGAGGAACATAATCAGAGAATGTTCTTCTGAGTGTTTATGGCTTTCATGGATGGACCTACAGGGACAGGAAGAATAGGGGGCCCTTTTGGTGTTAGACAAACTTTCCAAATCAGGCTATGTTTATTATCAAGACTTAGATAAATAATTTGTTTCTTCCTTAGTGTGTACATTTCCTCTAGAATTAAAATTGAAATAGAGCCATTCTCAGTCTAATGAATTAGCGTAAACATCACACCCCAAAGGTTAGTGGTAATTGCAAAACTGATAAACCGTTAAATAATTCAAAACATTCTGAACTAGATTCCGAGATTTCAGGATATATATTTGCTAACGTAGCCATTGAACTTTACAGTGTGCAAAAGGCTTTAAATTACATGATCTCACTTAACATTCATCACGGCTCTGAAACGTGACTTCCATTATCCTCCTTTCTAGATAAAAATGACTCTGCTCGGGAAGGGGCAGTAAATGCGGGGCCCACTGCAGGCCTCCCCAGCCCATTGATTTCACAAATCACCTGGTCCACCTGCTGTGATGGCCCATTGTTAAGCGAATACAACAAATATTTCCAATATGGTATCTAGTCAAGAATTTACTTGACAGTCAGTAAAAAATATTGGGTATTGAAAATTAGCATCCCAGGCTGAAAATAAAAGAAAAAAATGTGAACACTATAACTATATGTAACTATATATAACTAATTATGTAACTTTGGAGACATTGTGTAAATTTATTTTAAGTTCACTCTGGCAGGTCACAAATTGTTGTTTTTTTTTTTAAGATTTATTTATTTATTTTGGAAAGGCAGATATACAGAGAGGAGACACCAAGAGGAAGATTTTCTGCCCGATGATTCACTCCCCAAGTGGCCGCAACAGCTGGAGCTGAGCCAATCCGAAGCCAGGAGACTCCTTCAGGTCTCCCATGTGAGTGCAGGGGCCCAAAGTCTTGGGCCGTCCTCAACTGCATTCCCAGGCCACAAGCAGGAAGCTGGATGGGAAATGGAGCAGCAGGGACATGAAGAGGCACCCATATTGTGCATGCAAGGCAAGGATTTAGCCACTGACTCATTGTGCCAAGCCCGGTTTTTGTTTCCCATTGCCATTAAACAGTAATTCATTATTTGTTACAGTTCTGTTAGGAATTTAAGCAAAGTACGGAAGGAATGTTCTTGTGTCCTAATGAGCAATGGCTTGAGCTACTACCATAGTTGCCTTTAGTTAGCAAATGAGTTGCTCTGCAGAGTCCAGGAAAATTACTCTCCTGTGTTTAATCCCTAAGCACTCCTCAAGTTTGCCTCTGCTTCCATCTCTCTGCCCTTCTCTGTGTAAGGTCTCGTCATTCCATAGCTTTCCTAATCTTTCCAGTTTGCAACTGACTAGGAATGCAAAAAAAGACATCTGACCTCTTAAAATCTAGGCTTGGAACACATTCCAGTGGCAGGACAAATTTCTGGGCCATCTCTGATACAGACAAAGAAAAGCTAGATTATTTTTCTTTTTTTAAAAAAAAAAGTATTAGAAAGGCAGAGTGACAGAGATACGAGACAGAGAGCCACCATTCATTAATTCATCCCCCAAAGCTTTCAACAGCCAGGGTTAGAATGAAGGCAGGAACTCAGAATTCACAGGATCTCCCTAATAGGTGACAGGGATCCAAGTATTTGTGCCATCATCTGCTGCTAGGGCATGCATTAGGATGAAGCTGGAATATGAAATGGAGTCAGGACTTGAGACCAGACACTCAGTATGGGATACAGGCATTGCAAGCAGCTCCTGAAACCCCTGTAGCAAATGCCTGTTCCTCCATTCGTGGGAGGAAGCACGACATCCACAAAGGGCAGGAAAAGATTAATGACACCTTTGGAATCTTTACTACAATGGACCTCAGCAAGAGATTGAAAACTGCATGTTGGTTTAAAACACACACACACACACACACACACACACACACACACATCATTTTTATGTGCCTGCAATAACCAATCAAGAACTATTTTAAGTCATAGGTGTGCATTTGTGAACAAAGCATGTGATTTTCTGCCATGTAGAGGTATAAAGGCTAGATAGATATACACCAAATAAGTATATAGATAAGCATTGAATTACAAATATGAGCAAGAACCATGAAGAAAAGCTGCAGAGTATTATGGCAAAATGAGCCATGTTAGACTCATCAGTCAGGAAAACATCTAAGCCAGTAAAGTTTGTGTTGAGAACTACGGTCTGATTTGGAGGTAATCATGTGAAAACAAAGACAAAACGGCAGGCCTGTGACATGACCCTGAGGGGTCAGCGCAGCTGGGACGTGGGGATCCAGGCAGCCTGGCTCAGGAAAGGCAGGCCGGCACAGCAGTGACTACATTTTATTTGTGTGTAAGGATGGCTCCATGGGCCCCAGGGTCTGTAAATCTGTGGGCTGTACACAGGCATACCAAAGCACAGAGCGTGTTGTAAACTGCTGGGTCTGCCTCCAATCCAGCTCTTTGCTTATCCACTTGGGAAAGGACTGAAGATGGCTCCAGAGCCTGGGACCTGACACATGTGGGAAAGCTGAATGGAGTTCATGTCTCCAGGCTCTGAACTGACCCAGCCCTGACAACTGTGGCCATTTGGGGAGTGAACCAGTTGATGGAATATCAATTAGTCTCTATCTCTTCTCTCTGTCGCTCTGCCATTCAAATAAGAAAAAAAAAAAAAAAAGAAGAAGAAGAAGAAGGTTGTATATTATGGCCTGGCTGCATATGGCTGGTAAAATGCGAACAAGAAAGATTTGATAGTTTACTTCTTTTTGTGAAGCGTATTCTCACAGTCACTGACAGGTGTGTGTGGGCAGGAAGGGGAAGGGAAGAAAAAAATTTCAAAGATAGAGATTCAGTAATTTATTTTTCTAAAACAAGCTCATTTTCTCTTTCCAAACAGCGATAATCCCTAGTGACATTACTCTTATCATTTCTACATCATTAAATAAATCTGTGATCCTACCTGCAAACTCAATCTGTACCAATCCTGCAAACACAGAATCATACAAATTAATATTTTAATTGAGTTGACAAAATCCTCATGAAAATAGCTATCTCTTAAAATTTTAATTATGCATGCACAAAGGATTCATCCCAAATGTGATTTTTTTTTCCCTCAAAAAAGCAAAGCTGAAAAGCAAATGATAAATTCAAAGCCAGACAGAACAGGTTCTATCTACATCAGCGGACATCATTGCAGATCTTGGATATATCTGCTGAGTACAGAAGATCAAAATGAGAAAGATACCTGGCCTCCCTATAGAGGGAAATAATCTTCTGGTAGTAATTCATATGAATTCACAATGTATTTGCCACATGCTTATTTAATGGTTAGCCACATGGTACATATTCACTGAGAACACAAGATAGGTATTTTGCTGTGAAACCTACAGTTTTTCTGAATAGACAGGCCTATTAAAAACAGGCTCGCAAAATGGCAAAAAGAACGTTCCATTTGGAATATATAATCCACAATATATAATCCACTTACACTGACAAAAATGTTCTTGAAATTTAAGAGATCCCCTGAAATGTATAAATGGGGATGATTATATTGATTATATCAATTAATGCCTGAAGAAAAGAGCCTCTAACCAGACACTACCATGTCATGACTTTGTTTTCTTCCCAGCATCTCCTCCTTGGACTTGCCATCTACTGCTATGAGTTTAAAACCTAGAAAAACCAATCTGTGCCTGTTGTCCACGTGGTTCAGTAATCAGGGGAGCTGGGAGAAGCGATTGGGATGAATCTCAACAGTTGTGCTGGGATGGTGAAGGTATAGCCTGTTTCCTACCTTCTATGAACAAGGGTGGATATCATCCAAGAACTGCTGGCATCCAAGGATGACATAAGGAGATACCTGCCTGAAAATGGACTGCATTTCATTATGATAAAGGATTGCCTGATACTATAAGCTGCATTTCTCTTACGCTATTATTATTTTTCTTTTTAGCTGACACATAAAGATGCTTCAGAGTACTGTATCTTCATATATGTATACACAATATATAAAAATCAGGGTAGGGATAGTCATCCCCTCAAATATTTGCCATATCTTTGTGGTAAAAATACTTAAAGTCCTTTCATTTAGGTTTTTAGTTTTTAGAAAAATATATTGCACATTGCCATTTGCTACAGCCAATGTACTTGCTGTATAACACCAAAATTTCTTATGCTTATATAATATAATTCAGTACTTTTTTTGCCACTATTTCTGTTGAATATGTCAGGGTTACAGATTCTTTTTTCCTTTTGAAATTTATTTATTTATTCATTTATTTATTTGTTTGAATGGTGGAGTGATGAAGGGAGGGAAATCTTTCACCTGCTGGTTAATTCCCCCATTGCATGTAACAACAGCTAGGGTAGGGCAAGGCAGAAACCAAAATCCATGTATTCCATTCAGGTTTCTCACATGGATAAATCAGATCCAAGTCCTTAGGACTTCACATCATCCACTTTCTTTCTAGACAGATTCACAACCAGCTGAATTGTAAGTGGAGGCGCTGGGTCTCAAACCTTAACCCTGATGGATGAAGGCATCCCTGACATTTAACCTACTGCCTCCCAGTGGCCGTCTCGTGTAATTACAGTTGATCAACACTCATCCTTCTCTATGATGCTTTCCTCAGTCTTTGGACTCAGGAAACATCTTATTCTCAACTTGTATAAAATCAACATTTTTAGGTCTAATCACGTAGCTGTTGCCTTTTTCTATGTATTATTATTATTAAAAATGCTTTCATTTTTACAGAATTCTTTTATTTGTTTTAAAGTAAAAGAGAAAGGGGGAGAGGCAAAGACACACAAATGTCTATTTGCTTGTTCATTTCTCAAGTGACAGCAGGGGCCAGCAATAAGCCAAGCCAAACCTAAGGCTCTGGAAATTTACGTTTGTCTCCTACAAAGGTGATAATGTCTCAAATGAATACACCATCTCCTGCTGCTCTCCCTAGAACACTGGCAGGGAGCTGGATCAGAAGAGGAGCAGCTGGCACGTGATCTGGAGCCCAAATGCGATTCCAGCACAAGTAGTGCAAATTTTATCCATTATACCACAACTCTGGCTCTGCATTCTGTTTTATTTTACTCATTTTAGTCCATGGTAACCTAATAATCAGAAGGCTTACACTTACTATTCTGTCTTTGTGTGTCCATCTTGAACAATTTATGTTCAATCTACTCTTGCTTTCAATTATTAAAAAAGGTGAAATAACCGTATTTTTCTCATATTATGTGACTTAAGATGTTAACTTCCGGGCCCGGCTGAGTAGCCTGCGTGGTCCTCGCCTTGGACGACCGGAATCCCATATGGGCGCAGGTTCTAATCCAGGCAGCTCCACTTCCCATCCAGCTTCCTGCTTCTGGCCTGGGAAAGCAGTCGAGGGTGGTCCAAAGCTTTGGGACCCTGTACCCGTGTGGGAGACCAGGAATGAAGTTCCTGGCTCCTGGCTTCGGATCGGCATAGAACTGGCCGTTGCTCTCACTTGGGGAGTGAATCATCAACGGAAGATCTTCCTCCCTCTCTCTCCTCCTCTCTGTATATCTGACTTTGTAATAAAAATAAATAAATCTTTAAAAAAAAGATGTTAATTTCCTACAGCAGACATTCTAAACACTAGATATGCCAATTCCTCTAATTGGTACACATGAATCAGTTATATCTGACTTAGAGTCAAGAAACAAAGAAAAAAATAAATGCTGGAATTAAGCCTAGAGGCATAAGGTAGGCACTTCAAGAAGGATAATTAGAAACCGACAAGTTTCCATTCCACAATTTAACAATGTCCAGACATAATAGCTTCACTTCCTTAATTAGTTATTCATTCACACCTTCCCTGGAAGACAATCTCATATGAATATCAGTTACCCGACAACACCCACCCGATTATCTGTACAATGATGCAGCAGTGAAGGTTATTACTATAACAAGTGTCATGTTGCAGGACACTATTAAATATATACTTAAAGTAATTCAAGTACAATATTTACCATTTTATCATTTGATTCTTATTTTTAGTGTAGCTCTTCATAGTTTACAAAGAATTGTAAACACTATTCAAATATCACCATGCGAGAATACCTCTTCTTTTGACCGCTGCAGATAGAGGCATTAAAGGGTACCTATCAAGATTGGCACAAAAGCATGTCAGTTATTGAAAAACTAGCACTGGATTTAAAAATTTTTTGCAACAGAATCAACTCAAAATTTTAACTACATTTTTCTACAAAATGTTTAAAATCCCTTCGTATGTTCTCAGTTGGGGATTGTGATACTACAGATTTGTTTTAGATAAACAAGAATTATCAGGGATTACCATGAACTCAAAAAGTTAAAGATCAACAGGCTCAACTGCCTCTAAATTCTACCACTAAACCAAGACTTAATGGCTACAAAGATGCAATCTCCAATAAATGGGAAATTTACTTCTTGGTAAAACATTAATAATAATAATAATAAATCCACAATGAAAACGTTTTAAAGGCAATCAGATGAAAGTGTCTTTGTGACTCTGAGACACAGAACATACTTAAGTTCATGTGTCCAGGTTTTTTACTCACACTCAATGGACTGAAGCAAATAATATCAATACATTCCAAACCCTCTCTTTCTATTTTGATTTAAAATTTCATTGATCACACTGTTATGTGATAGGGATCACAACGTTAGATGCTTGAGATACAAAGAGAGCTCAGCCATGACAATGATTGACAACACAGAGAAACATCACTTGGAAGCATAACCTGATGGTGTCATAGGAGAAGTGTTTGTATAGGGGCCTTAATAAAATGTATGTGACACAGAGAAGAAAGAAACACTATTTTAATCAAAAACACTGAAAAAGGAACTTGTAAAGAAAATTATATTCAAGTTCTGGAAAACGGAATGTTGGGACTCTCCAGCTCGAACCTCAACTTGACAGGCAGACACAGAACGTTTCATCCAATGCAAGCATGTGAGCAGCAATATTTTCCTTAACAAGAACAGTAACTTAGAGTTTTCCCTATTGTCTAAGAACAGATTTCAGATGATATCCTATGGAACCCTTTATGAGGTAAGAAAACTACAAATAATCAAAAATGAATACAAAAGAGTGCATTTGTAATATGAATGAGAGAACTCTCCACACACTAAGATTGGTGATATGAGATTAAGTTTAAGCAACCTTTAGGAAAGAAGGTTGCCATGCAAAAAACTTGGGATTTGTTTATATCTAAAGGTGCTATTTTTGTATAATGTATGTGTGATATAGCAGGTGTAGTACAAGCAATGTTGATTAGCAACATTTGATGTTTAGAAGGGAGCAAAGATATTGATGGTGCCGTGCTGGGAGCTGTATAATTTACCGTTGAATTTCATAATGAGTTGAGATTCAGAGATTACTTTGGTGTACAGATGTAAAACATTAATATTCCTCACTCTCTAATTTTATTGCGTTTTAGACCACACTATCTTTGAAAATAAGTGCTTGGCATATTAATACTAGACGGTGATTAGTCCTTTCCAGGTGGACAAAAAATAGAAAGAAAAGTGCATTTCAGGAAGGTACAACAGATGGGTGTTAAAGAACAGAGAACTTCTTGGATACATCTAATTTAGTTGAGTATGACTTGAAGGAGTACATTGTGATAGTGGGAGTAAGTATGTGAGGCAAATAGAACTATTTTGACTCAAAGATAGCAGATGGTACAAGAAGATCTGATTCTGGCATCTCTGTGGAGGGCTGGTTGAGGAGGAGAGATGTTTAGAATAATACAACTTTTAATAGAGTAAATATTTGTGGGTTCAGAATCGTTTCTAGTTTAAAGAAATGAATGTAAAACATTGAGATGAGTCAAGAGACTAGATATTACTGTCCTCTGAAGGGTGAAGGGGGAAAAAAATAGAACTTAGGATGCTGATCAGAGAGGAAGATCTGGAGGCAGGGCCTTGCTGTAGTAGCAGTGTTAGGGGTGGGGAACAGAGGGTGGTACCAAAGCAGAGGGAAAGCATGGATAAAAGAACCCACCCATTCTTTACTCTCTTATTCCAGGCTTCCGCTGGAGCTTCCCACTGAATGAATGGAATGGAAACTATCCAGATAACAAATGGAGATTAGCAACTAGGTAGAGCAATTCATTGAATTAACCACCATGTTTTCAAAACATACTTCTCTCAAGATTTTCTCATTCTGAATGCTCCAGTGACTTTTCTCACCGCAAAGTATTGTGATGATTACTGTGGTTTTCTGGATGTGTTGATAATCAGAGGTAAGGAATCTCACTGCCAAAGTGAACATATCTCTTGTTATCAATGAATATACTTTTCTTTCTCATCCATCAACCTTTTTTCAAGATTTGTCTGTATAAATCTTTTCCCCATAGCATTATTACCTATGGGTACTGTGTTAAACTAAAGATCTGATCCTTAGATAAGATAATTCACGAAATTCATAAACAAATTTAAATATCTTGTTAAAGCATGCAAAAATGTATAATCATAAGCATATGAATGGTAAGATGTGAAAGCTGTAAAAGGAGAATTTAAAAGACTTGCTATACACAGATAATTGAATAAAGGAATGTTAGCAAGAGACAATGGAAGTTCCGTAAGATAATAAACTACTAATTTTGAGGTTTTATTTCCACTAAACAGAAATCACATGAAACTTTAGTGGCTAAAAGATACTGATTAACCTTCAACTTGGAAAGTTTTAGCCCAGTGAAGCCAAGAGAAATCCAAACATACAATCCTAGCACTGCAGTACAAGAATGCCCAATATTCTACATTTCTTATTTCCACATTTTTGACATTTTTTATGAAACTTGGAATGCATTTTAGAATGGACCAACTTGCCTTCTCAGATTTCTCTATTTTTAGAAATTTTTTTAGGAGAACCAAATTATTATACTCTTAGGGGGATTTCTGCTTTGTCTGAATGCAATCAATTCTACCTTCCTTTCCTGAGATAAGTATACAAAAAAAGTCTGCTTTGTCTGAATGCAATCAATTCTACCTTCCTTTCCTGAGATAAGTATACAAAAAAAGAGTAGAAAAATACTTCATTGCTTATTTTATACTAAAAATATTTTCTTTTCCTTTATAAGGAAAACACATGTGTAATTTTTTTTCAAAATTAATTGTTTTTCATTAAATTTGGCTGACCTTTATTTATACATGTCATTCATTCATTCCAGAAGTAGAAAAATGTTGTGGATTTAAAAGCTTTTGTTTTGATGCTGAACTGTTGATTATCATGAGAATATACAATTATTTATTGTTTCTTTCAACTAAAGTTTTTTTGTAAAGATTTACTTATTTGTTTTATTTTATTTTTTTAATATACATTTTTATCAGATAGTCAGATATACAGAAAGGAGGAGAGACAAAAAGGGAGATCTTCCATCAGATGATTCACTCCCTAAATGGCCACAACAGCTAGAGCTGAACTGATCCAAAACCAGGAGCCAGGAGCCAGGAACCAGGAGCCAGAAGTTTCTTTCAGGTCTGCCACATGGGTGCAGCGGCCCAAGGCTTTGGATCATCTTCGACTGCTTTCGCAGGCCACAAGCAGGGAGCTGGATAGGAAGCAGGGCTGCCGGGTTTAGAACCAGCACCCATATGGGATCCCGGCATGTGCAAGGCAAGGACTTTAGCTGCTAGGTACCGTACCGGGCTCTACTTACATACTTACTTACTTATTTATTTTAAAGATTTACTTATATTATTGGAAAGGCAGACGTACAGAGAGGAGGTGACACAGAGAGGAAGATCTGTCTGATGATTCACTCCCCAAGTGGCCGCAACGGTTGGTGTTGAGCCAATCCGAAGCCAGGAGCCAGGAACTTCTTTCCGGGTCTACCACGTGGATGCAGGGCCCCAAGGCTTTGGGCTTTCCTCAAATGCTTTCCCAGGCCACAAGCAGGGAGCTGGATGGGAAGCAGGTCGGCTGGACTAAGAACTGGTGACCATATTGTATCCCGGCACGTTCAGGGCAAGGACCTTTAACCATTACCCTGTCATGCTGGGCCCTCTACTTATTTATTTTAAGGGTAGAAAGACAGACATAGATGGAGAAATAGAAAGACAGATGGACAAATAACGCTGAATCACTCCTGAAATTCTGTTATAGCCAGGGTTGGGTCAAGCTGAGGCATGACCCAGGAACCCCTTGTAGTTGCCCATGTGGCATCAAAAGCCCACATAGTTTAGCTTCCTTCTGCTGTGTTTCTGGGTGCCTTAGCAAGTGGTAGGATAATAAGCCAAGGCACCAGGACTCAGTACTATGATATAGGATGCTGTTGTCATAAGGGCAGCTTAACTTAACTTCTGTGCCACAATGCCAGTGAGTGTCCTGTCTAAATTTCTATTAGTTCAGTATTTTATACTGCTCCCTTGGAATGTTGGATAGCTTGTTGCATGGGCGCTTCTCAAACTCATCTTTCGATTCTTTCATATCCTCATGTGAGACAGAGTAGTATCAATGTTTGTCCCTAGACAGCTGACACACTAATCAGTACCTCTGCTTTGAATTTCCTTTGTGTATCCTCACTTGTTGGTGTCCACTATACATTTGATACAGTGCAACAGATTTAAACTAAGGGTCCTCTCAGAAAGCCATAGTAAGTCACATCTCTCATTTACATAGGAAACATTAACCTTCTATGTTCAGAGATTGATTTTTAATCATCTGAGCCACACAGAAGCATTTTCCAGCTTTGAAAGCAGATTCTTTAAGGAAAGCCTATGACGCATGACTTCAACACTAGACCATCCTTAACACAATGCTGAACCCTTTAAAAGTCATCTTAGGGGCCCGACGCCTGGCGCAAGTGGTTAAAGGTCCTCGCCTTGCACGCCCGGGATGCCATATGGGCGCCGGTTCTAATCCCGGCAGCCCCGCTTCCCATCCAGCTCCCTGCCTGTGGCCCGGGAAAGCAGTCGAGGACGGCCCAAAGCTTTGGGACCCTGCACCAGCATGGGAGACCCGGAAGAGGCTCCTGGCTTCGGATCCGCATATCATCGGCTGTTGTGCTCACTTGGGGAGTGAATCATTGGATGGAAGATCTTCCTCTCTGTCTCTCCTCTCTGTATATCCGCCTTTCCAATAAAAAAATAATAAAAATAAATCTTAAAAAAAAGTCATCTTAGGAAATATCAATAACTCACTGTCAAAAATAGGCACATCATTGGCCCAATGCGGTGGACTAGTGGCTAAAGTCCTCACCTTGAATGTGCCAGGATCCCATATGGGTTGGGGTTCTAATCCCAGGGGCCTCGCTTCCCATCCAGCTCCCTGCTTATGGCCTGGGAAAGCAGTCAAAACTGGCACAAAGCCTTGGGACCCTGTACCCATGTGGGAGACCCGGCAGAAGCTCCAGGCTTTGGATTGGCACAGCTCCGGCTGTTGCGCTCACTTGGGGAGTGAGTCATTGGATGGAAGATCTTCCTCTCTGTCTCTCCTCCTCTCTGTATATCTTCCTTTCCAATAATTATAAATAAATTTTTAAAAATAGAGATATTATCAAGATAAGGAACCAACAAAGACACATCAGAGTTGAAGCAGAAAAAGCAAAGGAGTCAAGCATATTTACAGATCATTTTACCCAATACCTAAAGGTAGTATTTTATGGAAGATTTTCCAGGACAGAACATATATTAGTTCATAAATTCAGTCTTTGGAAATTAACCAAATTCAAATAATACTATGTATCTTGCTAGACCCTAAAAGAATAGACTCTGAAATCAATAATAAGAACAATACAAAATTTACAAATACATAAAAATTTAGCAACATGTTACTGAATGCGCCACTGAAAAAATTTTAGAAAAAGTAAAAAAAAAATTTGAAACAAATGAAAAAAATATCAAAATCTGTGAAAACAGCAAAAGCAATATTAATAAGAAAGAAGTGCATACATTAAAAAGTATCAAAACTGACTCAAGTAACTAGAAAAATAGGAACAAAGCAAAAATTAGTAAAAGAAATAAATGAATTAAAACTTTAAAAATAAGATTAACAGCTTTTTATAAGCTAAATTCACAGTTCTTTAGACAAAAAAAGGAAAACCAAAGAGCAAATTAAATAAAAATCAGAGCTGAAAAGGATAGATTGTAGCTGATGACTCAGAAAAACAAAGGATCATAGCAAACTGCTTATATGCTAAAAAAAAAAAAAGGAAAATCTCAAAGAAATGTTTAAATTTCTATGTACACAAAACTTCCATAGATTAAACCAAGAAGATATAGAAACTGTAAGCAGAGGAATAACAAGTAGCTAAATGTATCTCATCAAAGAAAAGTTCAGATTTCGAATACCTGACAACTGAATTTGGCAAAACACTAAAAAAGAAACTTTTAAAATACTCTATAATATTTAAAAGGGAATGAAATGCCATTAAACTCTTCTAATGACACCGGAGATTCTGTGCTACCAAAACCAAAAAACACAAAACAAAAGGCAAACTAGAGATTGGCATTATCAAGCTGGAGACTTGTAGTTTGCACAGATGCAAAAATCCTTAAGAACAAAATTTTAGCAAACTAAATTCAGCATTACATCAGTAAATATAGTAAAACATGTTAAATGAATAAAGAAAAACAATGTGATCATCTTTTTTTTTTTTTTTTTTAGAAAAAAAATAATGGGCCCAGCATGATGAGCTAGTAGCTAGATCCTTGCCTTGAGTACATCAGGCTCCTATATGGGCACCTATTCCTACCCTGGCTGCTCCACTTCCCATCCAGCTCCTTGACTGTGGCCTGGCAAGGCAGGAGAGAACGGCCCAAAACCTTAGGACCCTGCACCGGACTGGGAAACCTGGGGAAGCCGCTGGATTCTGGCTTCAGATCAGCTTATCTCTAGCCATTGTGGCCACTTGTGGAGTGAACCACTGGGTAGATGATCTTTTTCTATGTATATCTGCCTTTCCAATAAAATAAAACACATAAATATATCCTAAAAAATATTTTTATTGGAAAGGCATATAAGATTTATGGATAGAAGGAGAGACAGAAAGATCTTCCATCTATTGGTTCATTCCCTAAATGGCTGCAATGTCTGGTGTTGAGCTGATCCAAATGCAGAAGCAAGAATCTTCTTCTGGGTCTCTCAATGTAGGTACAGGATTGCAAGGCTTTGGGCCATTCTCTACCACTTTCTCAGGATGTAAGCAGGGAGTTGGATGGGAACTGGAGTAGCTGGGACACAAACCTGTGTCTATGTGAGATGCCAGAGCTTGCACGGCAAGAATTTAACCATTGAGCCACCATACTAGGTCCACTGATATTCTTAATATATGTAGAAAAGCATTTCATAAGTTTCAATATTATTTCATGACTTTAAAAGCTCAACAAGGGCCCGGCGCGGTGGCGCAAGTGGTTAAAGGTCCTCGCCTTGCACACCCGGGATCCCATATGGGTGCCAGTTCTAATCCCGGCAGCCCCGCTTCCCTTCCAGCTCCCTGCCTGTGGCCTGGGAAGGCAGTCGAGGATGGCCCAAAGCTTTGGGAACCTGCACCCGCGTGGGAGACCCTGAGGAAGCTCCTGGCTTCGGATCGGCATAGCATCGGCCCGTTGCGCTCACTTGGGGAGTGAATCATCGGACGGAAGATCTTCCTCTCTGTCTCTCCTCTCTGTATATCCGCCTTTCCAATGAAAAAAAAAATAATAATAATAAAAAAAAAAGCTCAACAAATTAGGCATAGAATGAACATACCTCAAAATTATAAAAATTATAAATGGCAAACACATCATCATACTGAATGAGTAAAAGTAAAAGCAGTTCCCCTCAGATGTGGAATAATATAAGAAGGGTGTTTATTTAATCATTCTTATTCAATAAAGCACTGCAAATATTAGCAATAAAAGTTTGAGAAGAGAAAGCATTTAAAGGCATCAAAATTGAAAAACAAGACAAACTATCCATGTTTTGCGATAATATTATCTTGTATGTTGATAAACCTAAACATTCCTACAAAAAAGCTGATAAATTAACTCACAAAACACAAGATTGATAGAGAAACAACAGTAGCCATTTTTATGTCTCAGTTGTGATCTTGCAGAAATGAAAGTGAAGAAAGTAGTTTCATTCACAATGTCCCCTCAAATATCAAATATTAATAATAAGGGGCTGCAGCTGTGGTGGAGCAAATTTGATTCCCCACCCTGTGGCACAGCCATCTCTATGTGTACTGTTTCTTGTCCCAGCCACTGCACTTCCAACCCAGCTCTCCCTTTGAGACCTGAGAAAGCAACAGCAGAGTATATTTCAAATCCTTAGAACTCTGCACCCATATGGCAGAGGTTCCTGGCTTCTGGTTTCAGATCGGCTCAGCTTTCGCCATGGAAACCAATTTGAAGAGTAAACAAGCAGATAGAACACTTCCATCTATCTCACCTTCTCTCTCTGTAAAATCTGCTTTTAAAATAAAAATGAATCTTTTCATAAAAAAATCCATCAATAAATTTAACCAAAGCAAAAGATGTCTAAAATGAAAATTATAAAATACTGATTAAAGAAGCAATCAATGATGCATCAGAAAAAAATGTAAATATATTCCTTCACCATGGATTGGTAGAAATGACATTGTTAAAAAAAAAAACTACTATAAAATCAATATGACCCCTGTCAAAATATCTGTGTTATTCTTTTCACAAGCAGTAAAAGCAAACCTAAAATCTTGATAGAACTACAGAAAACCCATAATCAAAACAATGTTGAACGATATACAAAGCCATGAAACAAGGTCAGCAACTGGTATGAGTTAGAACAGCCACAACAACAACAACATCAACATCAACAACAAATTACAGCACTATGAAAAAATGTGCCACTGAGTAACCAACCCAGGAGTGATAAAAAGGAAACACTAAAGTCTCTTGGGAAAAATGATGCCACCGTGTAATCCATGAGCCAGTGATGAATTTGACAAGAGGAAAGAAGTTATTTCGAATAAACAAAACTGAAATAAAAAACATCAAAACACATGGGATATAGCCAAACAAACAAACAAATAAAAATCAGCATGGATCGGATTACTGAAGTTACACTTTCCATACTGGTTTCCTTATATAAGAGAGAACACATGGTAATTGTCCCTTTGTGATTGACTCATTTCACTGAGCATAATGGTCTCTAATTGGGACCACCTTGTTGTAAATAGTATAATTTCATTCTTCTTAATAGCTGAATAATATTCCAGGGAGTAGATGTGCCACAGTTTCTTTAACCACTCTTCTGTGGACACACATCTGGATTGTTTCCATGTCTTTGCTATTGTAGATTGCACTGCTGCAAATACAGGATTACAGATCCCCTTCTTACATGTGTATTTCACTTCTTTTAGGTATATTCCTAGGAACGGGATAGCTAGGTCATATGGCAGGTTTACTTGCAATTCTCCAAGCACTCTGCATATTGATTTCCACAGTGGTTGTACTAGCCTACACTCCCACCAGCAATGAAGGAGGGTGCCTTTCTCCCCACATT
The DNA here is from genome assembly GCF_017591425.1 of Ochotona curzoniae. Taxonomy (NCBI): domain Eukaryota; kingdom Metazoa; phylum Chordata; class Mammalia; order Lagomorpha; family Ochotonidae; genus Ochotona; species Ochotona curzoniae. The sequence goes on along the minus strand of NW_024466599.1, from coordinate 57,947,963 downwards.
CACACCAACAGGTATTGTTCGTTGAGTTCTGAATATAGGCCAGTCTCACTGGAGTTAGGTGGTACCTCAACGTAGTTTTCATTGGTATTTCTGACTGCTAGGGAGCCTGAGCATCTTTTCATATGTCTGTTAGCCACTTGAATCTGTTCTTTTGAAAAATGTGTGTTTCTTTCCTTTGCCTATTTTATTATAGGGTTGTTTAAATAAACAAATAAATTTATATAAGCGAATCATAAAAAAATAAGAAGTGGCCAAAAACCCTGAATAGACAGTTCTCAAATGAAGAAATATAAACGGCCAACAAATAAACATGCTCACTGTCCTAAGACATTTGGGATAATTGACCCATTAGAAATGTTCCATTCATTTGAAACTGAATACATTTTTCCTGTTTGACTGTTTTACTTTCAGTTTTATATACAGTATGCATATTTATCACTTCAATTTCTTCCCCTTGGATATTATTTTGGTATTTTTCTAGCATAAGTCACTTTCCTGCACAATATATTTGTCCTTAAGTGTAAATGTCCTCTCCCTTCTTCAACTGTAAACAACACTACTATGAGTAAACGCAATGTTCTGATTTGACTACAGACTCAGGTGACAGTTCAGTAATCAACTATTTTCATTCTGGAACTAAATTCTCAGCAGCAGCAATATCCAAATATCTAACTAAATCAGTGTTTGGGTTCTTCTTACAATAGCGTTTTAGCGCTTAATACTAGTCCCAAATGTGAAGATAAACAAAAGCTATTTGGAACTGAAAGATAGGCTCAGATTTTACAATTTGCTCACCCACTAGAATCTATATGGAATTCCAAAATGAATGCTTATAGTGCTTTTGGCATCTGTCAAGATTATTTGAAAAGTGATCACTCATTTTCCTGCAGCGGAGATCAAACAAGGTGACACTCTGACTTTCATTTCAGCTCTCATATAGCAAATGACCAGAAAATGGAGATAAAGGGGCAGGGCAGTGTAGTACAAAATAATGTAATTAACCAATGTCATCATCTGAGCCTAGATGCTAAGGGAGAGAATCGGTCGCAAATTCTTATCGTCACTGGGCCTGGGCACAAATGGTAGTTATCTCATAGGTAGCTTCTGAGATAGACTGGTAAGAAATGGCCCTAATGGAATTTCTCAGGACACTCTGGACCCTCTTCCTCCAGGAAGACAACAGGCTGCTTTGTCATGCTCCTATTGACATGGGGCCTAGAATAGGAAGTGAGGTAAGAAACAGTGACCTGAACAACTTATCACAATTCCTGTCCTTAGCTTTCCAACCTCGTACAAGCTCATTCTTGCCCATTTTCTCATGGTGCATCTCTTAAATGATGAAGGAAGGGACTTTATGATGAATATGTATAAACAGATTTTTAAGCGGAGTTGCCGTGAAACAGAAAACTATGTAAACTAAACTCCATTACCCATTTACATTCAATTAGGATGCCACTCCTATGCTAAAGAAGGTGCAAGTGATCATGGGAGTCCCCCCTCTTTGCCTTTTCCCACGCTTTTCCCTCTTAGGCTGCTCTCTGACCCTCTCATGGCTTGTCCACACTCACACTTGAGTGTGTATTCACTTTCACTTTAAATAAATTCTGTATCCCTGATGATTCTGCTTTGAATTTTTTTAAAGATTTATTTATTTTTATTGGAAAGGTAGATATACAGAGAGGAAGAGAGACAGAGAAGAAGATCTTCCACCCGATGATTCACTCCCCAATTGACCAAAGTAGCCGGAGCTGAGCCAGTCTGAAGCAAGGAGCCAAGAGCTTCTTCCAAACCGTGGGTACAGGGCCCCAAACCTTTTGGCCATCCTCTACGGCTTTTCCAGGCCACAAGCAGAGAGCTGGATGGGAAGCAGGGCTGCCAGGATCAGAACCAGTGCACATATGGGATCCTGGCACATTCAAGGCAAGGACTTTAGCCACTAGGCCAATGCACTGGCCCCTGCTTTGAATTTTTAACTTTTATGAGCAATAACATGGAGTAAGTCTGGGAAACACAATTTTGCTACAAGATGCTGTTAAGTCTTTCTTTTATGGACTATATGAATTTTACAAGGTCATCAGGACACAAGATTGGACAGTTGATGATACCACTGCCTACTTAATAATGAAATGAAGGTTTAGATCAAGTTATGACAAAGGTCGAATTACTGCCAAGCAGGTCATGTAGCTAGTTTCTGTTTCTCAACGTAAGATACACTCTAATCAATATCTAACTGAATAGAGCCACCTGAGATAGACACAATTGCATTACTGGGGAGGAGGAGGAGGGCAAATCTGTTGGATCATTCCTTGAAGAGCTCCAGGAAATGGAGAATCACAAAATAAATGACTTTGTATCTGAGGTGCTGTTGCAAAGCTCTGGGAAATGGCTCACCTTTCTCGGAATTCTCTTACCTCATTTGTGCTAACCAAGAGGGGTTTCTTAAAAGCTTTTTCTTTTTATCACGTACTCACTATTCATGTTACGTATTTCTGACATCTCTTACTGTTCAATAAAATCTCTGTTTCACATTTCAATAACAATATTTAGAGTGAGCAAGTAATACCTTGAGTCCATATTTCTAAAAATGCATATTTCAAATGCTAATAAACCAACCCTAGAACCAAAATCAAATTTATTTTATTGGAACCAGCATTGTGGGGTAGCATGTAAAGCCACTGTCTGCATCTGTTGTGGAAGTTGGTTCGTGTCCAGCTGCTCAACTTTAAGTAGAACACTATGTTAATGACCTGGGAAAATCAGTGGAAGATGAATCAAGTGTAGGGGCTCCTGACAACCACACGGGAGACCTGAATTAATTACCTGGTTCCTAACTTTGGAATTTCTGGGCCAGGGATTACAACTCTTGCATCTGGGGTGTAAACTAGCAGGTGAAAGATCTCTCCTCTCTGTAAGCCAGACTTTGAAATAATAAATAAATGGATTTTTTAATATTAGTTTGTACCAAACACATACATGTATGGATACCTGCACACACATACAAGCATGTATGCATCCACAGTGCACTGCATGGTTTCTACTTGACAATATCGAAGGGGAACAATCGAATAACTACATAAGAGGCAGATGTATTCAGACAGACCATGAAATGCAAGAAAAACCTTCAATTACTAAAGCAATGCTAAAAATAAAAAGAATAAACTTCCCAAGAACCTATTTCCTAAGAAGTGGGCACATTTTATCTAAAGAGGAAAATCGAAATTTGCTGAAGAACTTTAAAGGAGACTTGAAAGTGGAAAATATATATCATGCTATTGACTAGAAATATTAGTTTTATAAACCTGATACTTCTCTGTAAACCATATGTAACATGTACATGAGTTAAATGAGAATGCCAACATAAATTAGGGTTTATTTTAAATTTTATTTAAAAAAATTATTAAACTTAAGAAAATTTCTAAAAAATGTATAGTCATGGTTGCCCTAATGCATGCTAAACTATACCTTTTAATTAAAACAGTGATGAGTTATCAAATCAGTAGTTCAATAGAATAGTCTCAAAGTTTAGAAATATAAAATGTAATGTAATGGGTTTTTTTAATATTTGTTTTAATTTGAAATGCATATTTTAAAGAGAAAGAAGGAGAGATAAAGAAGGAGATTTTCCATCCACTGGGTCACTCCCAAAATGGCTGCAATGGTCAGAAATGAGCTAATCTGAAGCTGAGAGCCAGGAGCTTCTTCCAGACCTCCCACATGGGTGCAGGCCTTGTGTCAACCCCCTCTGCCTTCCCAGGCCATTAACAGGGAACTGGATTGGAAGTAGAGCCAAGAATACACAAACTGGTGACCATATGTAATTCTGACACTGCAGGAAGAGGATTAGCTCACTATGCCACTGCCCCAGCCCCCAATAAAGCTCTATTTAGTTACAAAACAAACTATAAAAGATTGAATTTTGAATTTGATGATATAATTCTGTTTTTTTAAGATGTATTTAGTTGAAAGACAGAGTTATAAGTAGAGAGGGAGCAAGAGAAAGAGTTGTCATTCCTCTTTCACTCCTCTGATAGCTGCAATGGCCATATCCATTGAGTTAGCTGTCACTGGAAAGCATTTGGCTAAAAAAAATGTAGATATGTTTGTACTAAGCATTAATAGATCTTTCTCATTTTCACTGTTCCTTGAAAAGTAGGCACTGTCTAATAACTACTTATTTAATGTTGATATCATATCAAATTTTATAAGCAATCTACATAAAGATTATAACATATAGGAAATGTATGGGGTTATATGTAAATGCAGTGTTATTTTACATGAAGCTTAAACAGTCACAGATTTTGGCATCCAGGCCTGTAGAGGGAACTGTAGGATCATTCTAATCAGATGTTAGGAAATGGTTATACATTTTTCTGGGCATGTAAAATGGTATTTTATTTATGGAAATTAATTAACAATATCTAGAGATTTGATCAAGGATGATTCATTTCATACCTGGAATTTGTTCTATGGTGTGTTTGCCCACATATGTGCCTATATTTATTTGTTGCAACATTGTCATAGGTAAAACATCTGAAATGATATTCATATAATGTGTATTTACAGAAGACTTTGTTTATGAAAAAGAATGAGGGATATCATTACGTATGGATATAGAGTAATCATTAGCATGTATGCTATGTGTCAAGAGCAAAGCACTGAGGAGGTTGGTGGATGTTCCTTAAAACAGGGAGAGTAGCATCTGCATGTCCACCTGTGCCTATGCAGAGAGTATCTCTGATGCATAAAAAAATTCTCACTAGAATGGGAGCAGGATACTCAGTTTTTGGGAGACCCAGTTGAGAAGTAGATTTGTTTTTTATTTTATGCCTTTGTGAACCATATTTGATTGTGCAATGTGTACGCATTTTCTGTTGAAGGAAAAAATAGAACAAATTTAAAACATTTGAAAATATTATATAGCATTTTATTAGGTTATTTTTTGTGGACTCCTGGAGCCTGGAGCAAGAGCCACAGCTAAGGACTAGAGAAACAAGATTACTGGTGAGATCCTCACCAATAAGGAATGCAGCCAGGAAACTGAAGGAGAGGGATAGTTCAAGAGCTAATTCAAGGAATACCAACCGTCTGCTCCAGCATCAGCCAGTCTTATTTTAAGCAACATATATGGCTGTCTCCAGGGCGTGATTCAGCTGGCAATTTAAAAATCATGTTAATAATCCCTATAAATTTTAAGGCATTGAAATCAATAGTGTTTGCTGTACCTGATTAATCTACTTTCCCTCACCATCTACTAGCACAGATGTTTTCAAAACTAATTTTAGTATCAAACTTTTAAAAAATATGTAATATTGAGCAGCTTCTCAGCATCTAGATAAATGGAAAGTAACTTGCTTGAATGCAGGAAAAATGATGGAGACCCATCACCTCATCTCTCAAATGACCTCCTCAAATCCTTGTCCCCATTAGCCACCCACCTTGCTCTTACTGAATGCAACTTGGAAACCTTAGTTTCATGGAGGGAATGGAGAGTAAAAGTAAAGACAAACAACTGATGTTGATAGGATAAAAGCATGACTCTGATAGTCACTGGTTGCTCTGATTTTGTTTGCAGGGCAGTGGTGCGAAAAGACATATTTCTTGGTCTTGGAGGTTTCCCCAGAATGGTTACCAACTTGAAGAATCTAACTTGCTCTTTCTATCTATTCAATGTGTAGTTAAGACCTAGTGGGCGTCAGAATAAGAGCACTGGCCTTTCCTTCCCTGTCAGAATGTCTGACTTTGCAAAGTAGGAAGCTTTTATTTGCCACCTTATCGTTTCATGATTCAATTTGCCCACATCCTCTGAGTTCTGCTTCTCAATATCAAAATAAAATGTTGTAAGTATAAATACTATTCCTAAGATCTCTCTAAATACCTTCTCAATCCTTTGATGTATACATACAAATATGCTGATTCATAAAGAGATAGATAGTGACATATGCATAAGGAAGAAAACATATTATTGTTCTAAATTATTACAAGATCTATGGCTGAGACCATATAAAAAATAAATAATGATCAGAAAAAAATAACACAGCACATTATTTATATATACACAAGATGCAGGCATTTTGGGACAGCAGATTGAGCCTCCACTTGAAGAGCAAACATCCCATATGAATACTAGTTATTATCCCTCCTGCTACACTTCTGAACCAGCTCCCTTCTGATGTATCTGGGAAAGCAGTGGAAGGGGACTCCAACGCTTCAACCTCTGCCACCTACGAGGAAAACATTAGATGAAGCACTTGTCTCCTGGCTTTAGCTTGGCCTAACTCTGGCTGTTGTAGCAATTTGGGAAGTGAACCAGTCCAGTGCATTGAAGATGGATGGATTTCTCTTTCTACTCATCTCCCATTGTAACTCTGACTGCCAAATAAATGAATATTTAAGGGAAGATGAAGAAGAGAGAGAGAGAACACATAAAGACCCAGACACATTCAGGGGAAACTACTCCTTTATGGACAGTTAATGCAAATTTTGGTTGGAGAATGATAACAAACCAGGCAAACATGGTCTCTTTTTTCAGGTTCCTTTTGATCATTATTTATATTTCTTCTGGGGTCATTACTCTGGTGTAGCAGAAAAAGCCACAACCTGTGATCCTGTGATGACAGCATTCAATATTGGCACCGGTTCCTATCCCAGAATCTCCACTTTCAATCCAGAAACCTGCTTAAATGGCCTTGAAAAAGTAATAGAAGAATCTCTAAGTATTTTGGCCCATGACACTTGGGCCCATGTGAGAGATCTGGATGAAGCTCCCAGATCCCAGTTTCAGCCCAGCACAGTCCAGCCCTGAGCCTTTGTAGCCATCTGGGGATTGAACCAGCAGATGGACGATGTCTATTTGTCTGTGTCTCTTTCCTTCTCTCTTAATTCTGACTTTAAGACACATAAACGTATCTTTTAAAATGAAATAAAAGTAAAATTATATTTCTTCCATCCAGAAATAATGGGACAACTATAACATCAGAGTTTTCAGCAGAGGAGAAATGAAGTAGTTTTCCAATTTATACATTTCTCAGTGTATACCTACATCTCTCAATTTCCTTCAGCTTAATATACTCCATACTGTAATATAAAATATTTTCGAATATCATGTGCTAAACCCCAACATATATGATACATATGTGTGTATTACATAATCTGTGTGCCAAGACATTTTATTCATACTTTTAGATGTAATTATATATACAACATGCCTTCCTGCACTTTGGTTTTCACATATAATTGCTTTTACTCATGAATGATGTTCTTGTTGCACTCCTGAGTCACAGATCCAGTCATTGTAAAGTGTCATGCTTAGATGAGTTGGAAGAGGCTGAAACACCTAACAGTTTGTCCAAATTCTTCTCTGTTCCACTGTGAAAAATTGGTCTGGCTATTTAAACACTGTGAGTCAGTTTTAAAATGGGAAGTCTAGGTGTGTTTACTTAATACGTTTTCCATGAATATCAATTAAAAATGTATTTTTTAGAAAAGCAGAGAGAAACAGAAACAGAGAAAATCACTCACTGGTTTCCTCCCCAAATATGAGCAGTATTAGAGATTGGATTGGACCAAGTGAGAAAAAATCAAAACTTAATCAGATCAGTCATGTGGTGGTCAGGATCTGAGAACTTAGGCCAATACGGTATACTTAGGGTATACCATGACAAGAAACTGAAATTGAAACTGAAAGCAAAGCCAAGACACTCCAAAATAGAATGTACCCTACCCAAGTGCCAGTTTAAGTACTGCACAAAATATTTGTCTATTAATATCAATGCTTATACACACATAGTCTTATATGATGATTCTTTAATATACTGTTAGCAACCCCAGCATTGATCCACCTCAATATCTCTTTTCTTTTATGTTGACTAAAGCTAGACAGCCATAATCATGAAGCAATAATAGTAGGTGTAAGAACGTAGAAATGTGTACATATAAAGGGAGGAAATCTCTAATAGAAAGATGGTAAACATAAAAATTTCGGAAGAATCATACATCCTTCACCACCAGCCTATCAATATGTTTATTGTAGCACTGGTGCCAATAAATAATATTATATACATTGCTTACAGGAATATGTTTATTGTAGCACTGGTATCAATAAATAATATTATATACATTGCTTACAAGAAGGTATAAATTCAAGCCTCTTTCTTCTCATAGCTCCCTCATTAAACACATAAATGAGGAAATCATACAGTAAAGGAAAAAAAGGTTTTTCAACATTAATCTTTCATGCCTCTTCTTTAAGTAAGAAATAGGATTTAAACTTCAGCTGTAAAATGCATTTGAATAGGATTCATCAATGATTAGTAAATGTGCAAATATTTTGGAATGAGAAGTTATGTGGGTGTCACTAATGCAATATTTAATTGAGTTTAGGCTTTCTCAGCTTATCTCTGTTGTTTCTTCTGAGTTGGTCTAACTGTTTTTGCTTTCTTCTCTTTTCTCCATGCTTGAGAAATTATGTTATTAGGGATAGTGATTAAATAATTTAGCCAGTTGTTCAAGGATAATTTCCATCAAACAATAACTTCTCTTGCCTGTGCATAATAAATTGAGTTCAGACTCTCTTACTCCATATTCATACACCTCATGCACCAACTCTGTGCCTCTCTGTTAACCAATCTCTTCCTGGATTAACTGGATTCCTTCTGCCTCTGAGATTTTCATCAGACTTTTGCTGTTGTGTTGAATACTATTGCTCTTTCATATATTCAACTGCTCTTGACATGAGATACCGAGTTCAAGTCCAACTTTCTCTGAAGTAGCTTGCTGTAATGGAATTAAATACTTGAGAGTAATTACACCTACTTGTTTGCATTTAGAGCCATGGGAACTCATTAACTCACCTGATGCATGAGCATTAATGTATTTACTTATGTCTAATAGTTTTTTGTTGTTGTTTTTGTTTGTTTTTTTCAGTGTGCAAGACAAATTTATTTAAAATGAGAAAGAAGTCTCCTGCCATAGTGACAGGAGGGGGCTCCAATAAAGGAAATACCTCATCAAATAGCTTCTATGACTGTTATTCTTATTGCACAGGGAGATTGTGATTGGCACTTTTGTGAAAACTTCTCAGTAAAGAAAGAAGAGTGGCCCCCCAGTCTGGAAGCTGGAATCAGAGGGCAGGCACTGAATGCAGGCCTGCTGGCAAGGGATAGAGAAGTCCTAATCTGTGTCTTGTCCTCTGCACCAAATGTCTTTCCCTACTTCCACCCCCTTCCAAGCCACCTTTTACCTAATGAGTTAGAGTCTGCATTTTTAATAGCAGCCAGAAAAGAAAAACTTGGAGTAAACTATTTATGACGGAAGTTTAGTAGGGAAAACAAAATATGGGCCTGGCACAGTAGCCTAGTGGCAAAAATCCTCACCTTGCATGCGCTGGGATCCCATATCAGTGCCAGTTCATGTTCCAGCAGCTCCACTTCCCATTCAGCCCCTTGCTTGTGGCCTGGGAAAGCAGTAGAGGACGGCCCAAAGCGTTGGGACCTTGTACCCATGTGGAAAACCCAGAATAAGCTCCTGGCTACTGACTTCAGATTGGGTCAGCTCTGGTTATGTGGCCACTTGGGGAGTGAATCAGTAAATGTAACATCTTTCTCTCTGACTCTCCTCTGTAGATCTGCCTTTCCAATAATAATAAATAATTTTTTTAAAAAGTGACAATTTCAGACAATAGGAAATAGAAGGTGCAGAAATACACAGACAACAGAAAATCTTAAAATAAATGGAAATTAATAAATGGCATAAATTAACATTGCAGAAAACAGTATTCAATATCATATGCCAACAAGGAACCAAAATTGGTTCTTTGGAAAGATGAAAAACTCAGTAGCCCTAGTAACAAATTGTCATCAGAAGGGTTTTTAAAACCTCAGCCAAGGAAAGACAGACAGTTGCTTACTAACCATAAGTCTAAATCAAGCCAACAAGATAATTACAAAGTTAGCTAATTACCCACCAATCACTAACAGTTAAATCATTTGTCCCTGTACTTGCCACAATTCTATATCAAAGAGCTTGCAAACATCTGCTTTTGGATACTCAGTTTTAGTTTTGTTACCATATACCATTGAACACTTTCAATAAATTCCCATCTCTTCCTGCTTTCCTTCCCAAAGCAGTGCCTTTGCTCTCTTAGGGTCCTTAAAGATCCATATGAAAATGTTTGGCCCAGACTGCTCCACTCTGTTCTGATATTAAACGAGGTGATGGGTACATGTCACCTCTACACTCTGCAGTCACTTCAGAGATGCTGTGTGAACTCCTCTGAAAGCAGTCCTTCTTTTATATTTCAATTTTAATTGAAAGTCATATATACAGAAAGAAAGATCCTCTGTCCACTGATTCACTCCCCAAATGACTGCAATGGCCAGAGTTGAGCTAATCTGAAGCCAGGAACCAAAAGCTTTGTCCAGGTCTCCCACACAGGTGCAGGATCCCAAGGCTTTGGGCCATTCTCCTTTGCTGGCTCCGGCCACAGGCAGGAAACTGAGAGGGAAGTGGAGCAACAGGACATGAACTAGAGCCCATAAGGTTTCCTCGTGCATGCAAGGCAAGGACTTCAGTTATTAAGATACTGTGCCGGGCTCAAGAGAGTAGGCCTTTTGAATTATCATTTTCTTTCTGCGTTCTTCAGCTGGTTTCAATGGATCAGCTTAAAAATGACAATTTCACACTAAAGTTTGATTTGAATAGTCCAGGAAGGTAAAGGTTTTATAAAGGTGAATATTTGAAAGCTCCTGGGGTGTTCTAATGTGAAATGAAAGGGGGAAATCTTGCACTGCCCTGTCTTCATTTCCTTTATCACTTAACTCCAGGCTTCCACATTTTTTTTCACATGGATTATTGTAACCATTATTAGGACCAGTTGGACTCTACTCTCTAACATTATTCATCTCAAATTCATCCTTACACAGGACAGTGGCAGAGTGGCTATAGAAGTGACTATACTTTCCCTTTGAAAAAATTTCCCTGGGACTGCCTGTCAATATAGGATAAAGTTGAAACTCTTTGAAAAAGGTCTGTAGCAACTTCCATTGTGTTTTCCGTGTCTGATGATGCATAGTCTCATTTCTTTTTACTTGGCTTTTCAATGTAATCTAGCAATACTGAAATTTTTATTTTTTTTACACACACAGTGTTATGCTTTTCCTTCTGCCCAGAATAAGTTTGTCTGTTTCCTCATCTAACAAATAATTCACCTAGACTCAATTACCATTATGTAAAGTAGCCCCCCAATGCTTCAATGAAGTAGCCTTTGTTGAGCGCTGAACTCAAATGACTTGCTCTTACTGACACTTCCATAATATTCAAACTTGGTGTGTCTCATTTCCTCTGGTCCCCCTAATCATATTCTGTTTTTAAATTTAATTTTGTTTTATGACACAGCTTCATAGGCTCTTGGATTCCCCCAACCCCTCTCCATGCCCTAACCCCATGTTGGATTCCTCCACATTGTTGCATTACTACAGTTTAAATCCAGTCATGATTCCTTCATTGCAAGCATGTACCATTGCATAGAGTCCAGCATCTTATTGTCCAAATAAATTCAACAGTTTCTTGGGGAGACTATCCCTGGTCTGAAAGTAGGGCTGGCAGAATATCATTCTGTCCAATGAAAAGCCACATAATCATATTCTTATGTTTCTATTGTCTCCAATGGCTATAAGTTTGTTGAATCATTCCAGGATCTGGTAAAATGTTTAGGCCCATGAACAATACTCTAAACAATAGAACAGATAATCAATAGCAGTAGAAGGATAATTAGTAGCATGTATCCATAACTTCTATGTATCCACATTTAAAATAACAATAGTGATGAGAGATGCACAGTTGCCATGTAATTACAGTAGGAACAGAGCAGGAAACAGCAGGAAACACTTTATAGCAAAGTATGGAACTGGAGATGTAGTCAAAATTCCCACCAGAACTGAACTTGTTACAAGTAAAACTAAAACATACATTTCTGACGAGTATCATAAGAATTTTAATATCAGCTCCTCTATCCCTCCTTGTCAACTGTTTTCCAAAGTGACAGTCTTAGTCCATAATTCTTTTTTGTACAGAGACTATGAGTTTACAAGAGACAACTTACGGTAATAACATGTAATTGCTTATGGTTAAATCTTCCTAATATGAGTATTTTCTCTTTTTTATTCATATAATATTCATAGAATAATAAATAATGTTACTTGACCATGTGAACCACAAATTGAACATGTAGGAGGATGAGATTTTTGCAGTTTTATGCTGCCAGAAAATTGCAGTTATCTCTAAAATCCTTTCTGCATTATACATACATATTTATCACCTTCTAGTAGCCTAATTACCAACCACCTGAACATTCAAAAATTCACACAGAACAATTAAGTCACAGACCTCAAGCAAGCTGGAGAATAAGCAAGCTGGTTTATGCATGTCACATTCTTACTTTTCCTTTGAGCCTTTCCTCCCTGTTGATGGGAGTGTAGGCTAGTACAGTCACTATGGAAGTCAGTATGGACAGTGAGAAGACAAATGAAAATTGATCTACCATATGACCACTTCTGAAAATTTATCAAAAAGTAGGAAAATCTGTGTATGAGAAAGTGACCAGCAACCCTAGATTTACAGCAGCACAATCCACAACAGCAAGCACATTGAAACAACTCAGATTCCCATGGAAAGAGGAATGTATAAGAAACTGGCACACCTACTCCATGGAATACTACTCATCCGTTGACAAGATTTCTACCATTTGCAATGAAATGGTCCCAACTAGAGTCCATTATGCTCAGTGAAATAAGCCAATTTCAAAAGGATAAATATCAATGTTCTCTCTGGTTTAAGGCAACCTTCATGCAAAATACAACATCAATAGATATATATTTAGGCATGTATGTACATATATTTATCTAAATAATCTGAATAAAGGGGACAAGTATACCATGAAGTGAGGATACACTGCAGTATACATCTCTACTTCTGAGTATAAGTTGGACTCCCAATGAAACTGTTAAATATATCTTGGCACTAAATGCAGGCTTTATACCATTCTCTATACCTACAGTACCATGATACACTTAAGTAGCATAATGATGGAATGTGACTGCTGCTAAAGGACTTACTATTGTAACAATATGAGGGGAATGTAAGGTAGGGGAATATGAGCATGAAGGGGAAATCCCTGAGCCTAAGGAACTCTATCATGAAAAAATAATATAAACAAAAGAAAAAAATATATGTGGAGATTTAATAATTTTATGTGCAAAACTGTAATGCTTGGCTAAGATAATGCTTTTCCTTTGAAGAAAAGCTATCTTTTCTTTTTTTATGAAATCATTATCCTTTGATGTGAAAAAGCTCCAAAGGGAGAAAAAACAAAGTCAGTCCCTTATTCTTATCCATTAGAGTCTATGAACCATGAGATCACTTTGTGATCAAACTCGACAACAATGTTCATCAAGGACAGGCATTTCTCTTTCCCATGATGAAAGACCATGTCAGGAAAGATGGGTATATATTAGTTGTTGTTTTTGGATGGCTTGGGTCAGCATTGACTGAAATTGTTGCAGACAAGAGAAATTACATGAAGTAAGTTTCTTTTACTTTTTCAAGAATTGTTTGAAAAACATTATTTGAAGGGTAAAATCAGGGGGGAAGAGAGAGAGAGAGAGAGAGAGAGATCTTGTATCTGCTGGTTCATACCACAAATGTCTATGATGGCTTTCGCTGGGCCAAACTGGAGTACAGAGCTTCTTCCAGATCTCCCATGTGGGTGCAGGGTTCCAAACAGTTGGGCCATCTTCTGCTGCTTTCCCATGTTCATTGGTATGGAATTGGATCAAAATTGAAGCACCTTTGTCTCGAACTAGTACCCATTAGGGATGGCAGACATTGGTTTAATTAGCTGTGCTGCAACACTTGCGCCAAAAGAAGAGCTTCTAAAGAGACAACTGCTGCTTTTGGATAACTTGGTTATCCAAGTTTTAGAGTCTTGGAAATGGATGTGTCCATTCTTGTGCAGAGATGAATGGTGGTTCATCTTATGAGTTCTTTTGCTCCCCACTGCTTAATCTCTTCTGTTAAGAATAACTTTCTCAAATTGCTTCTGTCAGAGCAGTGATTCCCAAACTCTCCTCCTCTTTTTTACACATGACATTTATGTAAGTTAGATGCCTCTCACACACTTGTTCAAGATTATCTACAGTTCCAGAACCAAGTTCTCTAACTTCTGCTTACAAACATGGGATTGGTTGGATTAGTGTAGGTATAATTAAGCCTTCTTTTGCGCATAAAAAAAGTTAAAAAGAAATAACTGTGACTATTAGCATCTTTCATAGAAAGAGACATCTTTTTTGTAATTGTTTATCAGTGTTTTGTGATGTAGTAACGGAAACGACTACTTGATTTATATGTAAGACATAGTACATATATATATTTAAGAATCTGTGATATTTCACAAAGTCTGTTCACAGTCCAGAGACTGTTTAATTAGGATTTAATTATGTAATGTTCTCACAGAATTTTCAAACAAAGGTTGCTTTCATGAGATTCCATCTTCTGAGTTTCAGTTACAAACCTCGTCCACTGAAGGACTGAAGATTGTAACACATGCATGGTATGGGTACAATATGAACCATATTTTATTCATAAATTCATTCTCTGTGTTTTTCTACTTCCTTCCATATGATATTATAATAAATTTTATGTGGGAATTTATCAAGTCAAATGGATGGGCAAGTGAATTTCCATGCTTTTAACTGCAAGTCAAATTTAAGCTTCTCTTGAAGCCTTTAATCATGTACCACATTTATTTAAAAGTAGTGACCTTCTTTAAAAGACAGAGCAATTCAAGCAGAAAGAGAAAAACATGTAAAAGTTCTGGTTATCAGTTTTCACTTGAAAGTCATGAAACTCCATTTCTTAAAGCCTAATACACTAGAAGGCACAACTTTGAGTACTAGTTCTTTTTATTTACCAGATGTGAAGCTAGTTATTAACTTCAGACCTTAATTTTCTCAGGTGCAAATTTTTTGACAAAAGTAGTCATCTAACAGAGAACTCTTATTAAAAAGTATAGTGATATAAAGCCAGTATGTAGTATAAAATATACATGAGTGCAAAAATACATTATACTATGTGCCCAGTAAGTGCACTACAAATTAAAAAACATACTATCAAAAAGACTCCACTAGAACTTGAATGCAGAATGAGAAGACCAGCCTTCTGATCTCTTCTGCTTAACTTTATAACCTGAGATAATCCCTGAACCCCTCCGGCTCCTACTTTGAATAATGAGAAGCAAGAACCTGGCTGACTCCATTCCCTGAAAATATTTCCCCACTAGGAGCTTGAGGAGAGGAAGAAACGAAGCTGCTCACTGGCGCAGAGGGAATGTGCACCCGAGAAAAAATTGGGCTGAGATGGAAATGCCTAGTAAAGCAAGTATGCTGGACTCCTGCAGGGATTTGGGCAAAATTCTATCTGTTACAGGTTACTGTTTTCTCGTGGAAGTTAAAGGAAGACTGTAATCTAGTCAACAACTTCTATGCCCAAAATGCACACATACTTGTCTAAGCAGAAAGGCTAGTCGCTGTCCCTACCATTCTGAAAATATGATGTACCAATTGCATTCTCTGACTGGGTCAGGCAACATCTCTCTCTATTTTACTCACTCAAATCTTAATACAACAAACTCAAAATCCCTTCAGATATACCAGAGTGTGATTGTGAATGTTAAAGGCAACAGTTTATAGGAAATTCCATATATAATATAAAATGTAAAATGGGTTTATATTATGTGATGTAACATATCAATTAACAAGAACTGTCCTATCCTTTATCTCCCATATAAATATGTAATTTTATAAAATAAATTATTGGTTTATATTATATAACCTAAAGTTTTAAGTAATTGAGATTTGCTTTCTATCCCACTGTTTTTCACAATAAATTTATGTTCTTTTCTTATGGAAGCAAAAATGCTATTTTCCCATGTTTTGTAGGAAAAATAATTACTGATGGCATTAATGAAAGCCAAAACTTTGAAAGAGTGTCAGAAAACCCAAAACTGCAATATATTCATTTGATACAATCTTTTTAACCTGCTCCTTATCAGAATTGGTAGTATGTAGGACAAAAAAAATATATCAATTTGAAGAATGCTTTCCTGGTTCCAACCATGTAGCAAGGAAACTGAGGGTGCATGAATAAAGAATAAAAATGAATTATACCTTTACTGAAAATACAATTTCAAGAATTCAAAATGTTGATCTGTGTCACTGTCATAAGAAATGGCACCTGTGGGGCCCAGCCTAGTAGCTAGGGTCTTCGCCATACAGGCACTGGGATCCAACATGGGTGCCGGTTCTAATCCCAGCAGCCTGGCTTCCCATCCAGCTCCCTGCTTGTGGCCTGGGAAAGCAGTCGAGGACAGCCCAAAGCCTTGTGATCCTGCACCTGTGTGGGAGACCCAGAAGAGGCACAGGTTCCTGGCTTCAGATAGGCTCAGCTCTGGCTGTTGTGACCACTTCAGGAGTCAATCAATGGACAGAAGATTTTCTTCTCTGTCTTTCCTTCTCTGTATATCTGATTTTCCAAAACAAATTTTAAAAACATCTTTGAAGAAATGTCATCTGTGATTCACAAGCAAATATATTTTATTAATTTACATTTTCACAAAGAATACAGATACAAAATGTTCATATACTTAAGATTTAACAATGTTTATAATTTAACACATATTTAGATTTTTGAATTTTTACTTTCATTATCTTCTCTGCATATAACTTTAGTGATATTATATTTTATGTAAATAAGAAGATTCGATTACATCCATCCCTTTGAGTTCAATATCTGCCTTTCAGGGTGAAAACAAGAGAATTCAACTCTAGAATTGTAGATAGGCATGGCCATGCTAGTGAGAGTGGCCCGCGGAACATAAATATCCAGTCATGTGATAAAGAGCAACAGAGATAATAAATAATCTGAGAAAATCTAATAGAAACAATATCAAAACATTATTCTTAATTCAACCTTACTACTAAAGCACACGGAGACATTAGACAAATGGGAAGAAAAAGAACTCTTGCTATTGCGTGTCTCATAAGCTGTGCTTGCATTCTACCCTACAGGTCAGTTTCCATAGCGTCAAGATGGACATGTCACTTTTCATGGCGTCAAAAGCAGTCATAACCAAGAACAACAGTTATCTCTTTAGAAACTCTTGTTTCAGGTAATTTATCTTGTCAACTCCAATTTCAATCAGTGCTGACCACGATGTTCATAAACAACAACCAATCATACAAGCATTTTTCCTGACATGGCCTGTCACTATGGGGAAGAGAAATGCCTGTTCTTGATTAACTAAGTGCTACTGCATTTGATCGCAACATGATCTCATGGTTCATCTACTCTAACCAGCCAAAGGGTCTTGAATCTTCATCTTTGAACACTTGTTCAGTTAATGAGGAAAGGGGATGGAAAAAAAGCTTTCTTCTATACACAGGGGTGAAGAGTGTAATGCAATGTACTCTCTCAGTAGAAAAAGAAGTTAGCACATCTTGATATAGACAAGACACAGATAACAGATTTATCACATAAGCAATTCATGTTAACTACAAAGGACACTTTCAGTGCAAAAGCCTGATATTATGTATATAGAACTGGAAAATACACTCACAAGATGGAAATGCTAGGAAATAAAGGAGAAATGATACAGATAAAAAGTATGTTGTTAGATATGAAAAACGCTTTTCAAGATCAATCAAAAGATTCAACAGACCAAACTAAGAAATAAATATTCACGAAATTATGCCGATAAGAGTTCAGAATTAAAACTTAAATGATAAAATGCACAAGAATAGGAACGGATCTGAACAGTCGGGGGCTATGAAACAGTGTAAAACCACTTTATCCACTCAAAGTACTGCAATTGGCATTCCACAAGAAGAGAGAGAACAAAATCAGGATAAATCTGTGATGAGATAATGATTGTAAGTTTCTCAAAGGTAAAGAAAAACTCTAAACTACAAACTTGAGATCTGAATTCCACAGATTTAAACACAGAAAAATTCAAATGAGGCAAATCAGAGGAAACCAAAGAAAAATAAACACAGAACATTAAGCTAGTACAAAAGAAAAAAAAAGAGTAAGAATGGACATAGCTGCACTCAGTAGCAGGGAAGACTAACAAAAGTCAAGTATAAAAATCAAACTCAGAAGACCATACATTATAGATGGTCCTATTTACATGGCTTTCTGAATCTCTATTATTACATGAGAACATACCCTTGTCAGAGTTTGTAGAATTGTGAGATTACAAATGATGAATATTACTCTACATAAATTCTATATTTAAAAACACCATTAAAGTATTTGTGAAACTTCTAAGTATAAAAAAGTTAGTAGACATGACAAAATTTGAATTCAGTCTTTAAGTCTATGTGGTTGCTATATAATTCTCTCTGTAGCCAAATACCATTATCCTACCTATGGACAGCCTAGTTACAATCAAGAAACTGTAGCTGGGGATCATGAAAATTCAGATTATTTTGTAAATAAGGATAGTGTGTGCTGCAAAACTGAAATAAATGCAACACATAATATGATTGAGGAGCTAAAGGTGAGATTCTGCCTTGAAATTCCTGACTCCGTTCTATCATTAGAGTGTTTAAATTTAAAAGCAAAAATCTATACATCATGATGACTTCCACTAATAGTCTATCATTTTTTGCTCTATATTTGCCACATATCATATTGATAGTGTTATGTTTGTGAGTCTAATGCTCAAGTGTCTAGGAAACCTCTTCATTTTTGATCCTCATTCTTCTAACCAACATGCTTTTGTAAAATTACCTATATAAATGCAGATTTTGATAGAGTCATCTGAATAATCACTAGAGTTTGCCACATTACTGGTAGAAACCAGAGAGTGAACTTAACATATAGCATTGGACAATTTATCATAGTGAATTTCAAGTTAATTTTTTGATGGTGGATGGGAAATGACAGTTGGCAATTTGTTATGAGCTTTTGAAAAGACCAGAGTGGCTTCGTGTTCCCATTATGTGTGTTCTCCTTGGAGAACCAGCCTCTGTGCTATTGAAAAGGAGAGTCTTACGAATAAGGAATTTCCTTTTGGTGCTGAGACGTGCTGGTTGCCTTACACACTTTTGCTTTCTCTTGCTCATCTGTGACTGCGCGCATAGCCATTGCAACCTGGAGTAAGTTCTTGAAAGTGTAAATCAGAGTGTACCATTGCAGAATACTTTGAGGGTTTCCTGAGGAAGAAGACCATCAACTGGCACAGCATGTACCTGGTATATGTTGTTTCCCTCTGTATTAAACATGAATGTTTGTGCCTTTGTGATTGTGCTTCCACGCTATCCTTGCCAAATAGCTTGCATGTGCTTCTCTATATGACTCTGCACTGCATGCTTGTTCAAGGTGTACTGGGTTCCGATCATACTTAAGCTCCATTAATGTGCTAAGCTGCTCATTCACTATATTTTGGGTTATGCAATGGAGGCACCTGCAGAAAAATTTATGTTGCAATGATTGTAAGATCAGGGTATTCTCCCTCGTCTCCTTCCACTACAGTTGACAATTTGGCTCTGTTCTTCTGACAAAGGTCACAGTTTCTGTCAGGAGACCCTCTGCTGATAAGCTCCATATTTTAGTAACTGCTTCTCCTCCTTGCCCTTCATATTGACCTAAAGGGAGCATCTCTGCTATAAGCAGCTTAGCAATTAGTGTACTGTCTTGAGGTTGTTGCCATTTTCAATATTTCTCATACTTTTGAAATGAGCATTTAAACTGAAAAAAAAAACCAACTTTTCTTTAAATACGTGTCTTTGTAGGATAAAGATCTTACCTGACATGCAGGCGTCTTGAGTACTGATTAACTCAAAGGTGGGATTCTCTAACTGTCCACGTCATCTTTCATTTACACTGTCAGATCCAGTTCAGAAAAGCCTTCAGGAATCTACAAGAAGAGATAACAGAAAACTGAAGAGAAGGCGGGAGTGATGGAAGATCTACTGTCACTTCTAATTATAGATCAGCCCTCACCAGGGAATATGACAGGAAGATACATCAGAATAATTAGAAAGTCTTGCTTGATATATAACAAAATAAATAAATAAATGTAAGCAAACTATTTCAAGTAAAAAGTGTTTTCTAAAAAGATAAATCAGAGACAAACTATATTTGAAAGGTGTAAATAATGAGGGATATAATTTAAGGTGATACAAATCCGAGGATAGCAAATTAGCATAGTTGTTTTTCAGGTCATTCTCAGAATAGATTTATTAATGAAAATTTTCCACCTGCTGGGAGGGATGAGGATGACTATATATTTCAGAGAGTAAAATCTCCTAAATATAATTTAAGAATACTGCTTCTTAAAATGATATCTAAAACAGCATACTGTACAACACTCCAGAAGAAAACTTTTCAATACAACTGGAACATTATTATGTAAGTACTTCTTTAAAAAAAAAAAAAGATTTATTTGCCTTTATTGGAAAGGCAGACATACAGAGAGAAGGAGAGGCAAAGAGGAAGATCTTCCGTCTGATGGTTCACTCCCCAAATGACCACAACGGCTGGAGCTGAGCCAATCCTAAGCCAGAAACCAGGAATTCTTCCAGGTCTCCCATGCGGGTGCAGGGTCACAAGGCTTTGGGCCATCCTCTACGGCTTTCCCAGGCCACAAGCAGGGAACTGGATGGGAATCCGGGCCGCTGGGATTAGAACTGGCACCCATATGGGATACGGGCACGTGCAAGGCAAGGACTTTAACCACTATGCTATTGCACCAGGCCCTATGTAAGTACTTCTTAATGGTAATCCTTGAGGATTCTGGGAGAACCATCTATCTCAACTTTACCAGTAGAAACTAAAGGGTAGTTATAAAAGGATTTGAAGAAATGATGCCAAATTAAATGCACAATAGAATTAATACAACTTGAATTTCCCCTTTAACATTTTCAATATGTTCCCGAAAGATTATTCTATGTCACTTCATCTTTAAATAGTGCCTCACTTTGTACACAGGTTCATGTCATACCACAGATTAAAAAGAGAAAATGAAATCAATAGGTAGATAAGTTTATATTCATCAGTATTCAAATTGAAAATGGCATAGATTTGGCCTTATAGCAACAAGGCTCATTTTTGCATTGCATTTCTCCTTGGCTTCTTCCATGAATGAGCAAATATTGTATATTTAGGAAAAACAGATTTTCTTCCTAATTTACATTCAAGCAGGTTGATTTCCTTGATTAGTTTAAAGGCTAATATGTGATAAGATGAAAAAATAATTCATTGGCTTAAGTTTATTTCCTGCTCATTTAATAGTTCAGGGAATGTGCTCGAAATCAGCAAATATCTATCCTTGAAGTCAAATGGGCACCCTAATAGAAGTTTAGTTATCGTCAATATATGATTTGTTCATTCGTGGCCATCCCTGATGAGGTATATATCAGTGAAGTTTTCACTTTTTGTTCAGTACTTATCCATAACATCACGGAAAACTGCAAGAGGGCAAAGAAAAGCAGGGCATCCAGATGGACACAACAGGACATTTTTGTGGGTAGCTGTCTTTTTAGCTATAACTGAACATGAAACTGACAGGGCAATGAACAGCTGTAATTTCAAGTCCTTGCCCAGAAAGAAACCTAAACCTACGTGGGATGGGTGTTCAGGTCAACCAACCGAAGGAATGGGTCAGAAAACAAATTTCCAAGGATCTGACAAGAAACCTCCTTGAGTCAGGATACATAATATATACATTATACAATACACATAAAATATATATTTTAGTTACACCGATTTTTAAAATGTCTCACTGAGACATAACACTGAAATCGCATAC
Source organism: Ochotona curzoniae (assembly GCF_017591425.1). Taxonomy (NCBI): domain Eukaryota; kingdom Metazoa; phylum Chordata; class Mammalia; order Lagomorpha; family Ochotonidae; genus Ochotona; species Ochotona curzoniae. The sequence goes on along the minus strand of NW_024466599.1, from coordinate 57,926,101 downwards.
TCCTTCTGAATATCAGTATTCGTGTCAAAAGGATCTAAAAATACATCAACAATGCCATTCAATTGTTTTAAGAATTAATTAAATTTTCATAGGTAGAGCTTGGCAGTTAAGGCAGTCACGAAAGTGATGATTTCTCATCCACTTCAGAACAAAGAATTTTTGATTGTTCCTGTTTCACTGCTGTCTCACCCTCAGAGCCAAAGGCCCTCTGTCCCTCCCTTGCCTCTCCCCGTCTTAGCTCAGTGAGTAAGCAGCACTCTGCAAAGCTCCCTGGTCCCTTGAAAGCATGGACCCTCAAAGCAGCAACAATTACCTGGTTCTCTCTTTGAGTTTTCATTGGCTAGATTAACACTGCCAGAAAGAGGACTGAATCAGTCAACGCACCTGGAGAGACCTTCATCACGCCCCGTTGCCTTCAATTTCCAAAGACAATCATGTAGAAGCTATGTCCAGTCTATAGGCCAAACAGACTTTGCAATAGCTTTTAGATAGTTCTCACTGAGTAACCTAAAAAAAAGTCCTTTTCTACTTTCCTCCTTATTTCTATAGGAATTGGGTATTAAGTTTCTGAATCATTTGGAGATGTTGAAAATTAGATTCCTGTGATTTTCTCTGGTGCAATTACCGCCCCGCTTTTCTATAGGAATTATTTTCCTGCATATTCCAGTCTTGTCAGTTTATTGCAATGATTTTTCAGAGCACAGAGGGGAAATTTCTCTTTGTCTACAAAGGATAAGAATTACTTAAAAGGATGATAAATATAAGGAGGTGAGATGTAGTGTCAAAAATGACCTTTTTAGTGAGAGAAATAGAACATTATTGATAGTCTATTACTAATAAAAAATTACTAATAATCATTGAGCAATTGCTATCTGCCTTGAGCAAGACACCTTGCTGGGAATTAAGCCTATTAAGTTAGAGAGGTTTGTGCCCTCTTATGAAGAGATTTATGTGATACGAAAATTTATATTTTTACTCAATATAAAAGAGGGCTGGCACAAATCTATCTATATTTGCTCACGTTCTCTCCTGAGAAATTAAATCAATATATAGGCACATCAATGGACTAAAGTAAAGAATCTCCAACTACAGCCACATATTTTTCGATGATCAGAAGCAAAGTTTAACATATCTCTATTTCCAAGAACATCTCTTCAATTAGAACAAGATCTTTATTGTTTGGAGGGATTTATACAGATTCCTTAAAATTTGGGCCCAGCGCGATAGCATAGTGGTTAAGGTCCTAACCTTGCGCCACGGATCCCATATGAGGTCCAGTTCTAATCCCAGCGGCCAGGCTTTCCATCCAGCTTCCTGCTTATGGCCTGGGAAAGCAGTCGACGACGGTCCAAAGCCTTGGGACCCTGCACCTGCATGGGAGACCTGGAAGAATTCCTGGCGCCTGGTTTAGGATTGGCTCAGCTCCAGCTGTTGCGGTCACTTGGGAAGTGAATCATTGGAAGGAAGATCTTTCTCTCTTCTCTCCTCCTCTCTGCATATCTGACTTTCCAATAAATTTTTTTTCTTAATTCTTAAAAAAATTTATTACTATAGGTCCTGGTGTGGTGACCTAGCAGCTAAAGTCCTTACCATGCACATACCAGGATCCCATATGGGTGCCGGTTCTAAACCCAGCAGCCTTGCTTCCTATCCAGCTCCCTGCTCATGGCCTGGGAAAGCAGTGGAGGACGGTCTAAAACCTTGGGATCCTGTACCCACATGGGAGACCAGGTAGAGCCTCCAGGCTCCTGGCTTCAGATTGGCTTAGCTCTGGGTGTTATGGCTGATTGGGGAGTTAATCAATGGACGAAAGGTCTTCCTTTCTCCCTCTCTTCTCCTCTGTATATCTGCCTTTCCAATTAAAAAAATAAAATTTTATTACTATAAAAATAGATTTTGGGCCCGGCGCGGTGGCGCAAGTGGTTAAAGGTCCTCGCCTTGCACGCCCGGGATCCCATATGGGCGCTGGTTCTAATCCCGGCAGCCCTGCTTCCCTTCCAGCTCCCTGCCTGTGGCCTGGGAAAGCAGTTGAGGACGGTCCAAAGCTTTGGGACCCTGCACCCGCGTGGGAGACCAGGAAGAGGCTCCTGGCTTTGGATCGGCATAGTATCGGCCCGTTGCGCTCACTTGGGGAGTGAATCATCGGACGGAAGATCTTCCTCTCTGTCTCTCCTCTCTGTATATCCGCCTTTCCAATGAAAAAATAATAAAAATAAATCTTTAAAAAAAATAGATTTTTATACATTCCAGAAATATAGTTTCCATAAGACAAATACACTTTCCTTATTCCCCTGTTTTGCCCCGATATGAATTCCTCCAACTCTTCTCTTCATTAGTTTTACAAATACATAATTTTAATTCATTGTATGGTCACAGGCTTAATTTGTCACTAATCAGAGTATTCAGCAACTGAAAAGCACACATATTCACCTGAGTGTAAACTTGGACTAAAAATAACAATCACATCCCAAAATGACTATTTCATTTGTTTAAGTTTTATTTATTTTCACTGGAAAGACAGATTGACAGAAAGAGAGAGAGAGAGAGAGAGAGAGAGAGCGCTTCCATCTGCTGTTTCACTTCTCAATTAGCCACAACGATTGAATCTGAGCCAATCCGAAGGCAGCAGTCAGGGATCCCAAGGCTTTGGACCATCCTCTACTGCTTTCCCAGGCCATAAGCAGGGAGTTGAATGGGAAGTGGAGCAGCCAGGATATGAATTGGTTCCCATATGGAATCCCAGTGCTGGTAAGGTGAGGATTTAGCCACTGAACCATTGTGTTGGGCCGGACTATTTCATTTCTATATGTTGTTTGTATTCTATATTAATTGCCACATATCAGAATTGTAATGCTTTGTCCTGCAGGTGTTTGTTTTCAAATCAACTCTGCTGCTATTCAGAATTCCTTATTTGAACGATCTTGAGAATCTGTTCTAGTTCAACCATTGAATTATTAGACCAACACATTTTCATATTAAATTCACTCTCCACAGTCTTCTGAAGATCATGATACATGGTGCTTTCATAATTGGGCTAGAATGGAGGAATGAATATGTTCATCGGTCTTGAATGAATAGTGTTCATTGGTCTTGGTTCTAGAGGTAGGAGTTAGGGGTTTGGTGTAGTAGAGAAACGATGAGCTACAGTGCATACCAACTTAATTAGACTGGATCAAACATACTCATAATTCTACTTTGAAAAAATTGTTTGAGAGACAGGTATCTATAGACAGCAAAGGACAGCAGATGAGATGCTCCATGAACTGGAGTACCTCTCAAATGCCCACAGCAGCTTGGCTGGGCCTGGCAGAAGCAAGGAGTGGGAGCTGGCATTGTGGTGCAATGGGGTGAAGCATCACCTGTGACACCAGCATCCCGTATCAAAGGACCAATATGTATTCTGACTACTTTGCTTTTTTTTTCCCCATCCCTTTCTAATGTGCCTGGGAAATCAGCAGAAGATGGCCTTGCCTTCCATATAGAAGACCTGCCTACTTCTGGTTTGGCCTACCCCAAACTGTCTAGTATGTCTACTGGAGAAAGGAACTAGCTGATATAAAGTCTCTGTCTCCATTCCCTCTCTATCTGTCTCTCCACCATTCAAATAAGTAAAATAAATCTTAACAAGTAAGGAAAAAATTATAACATAGTAGCAGGGAACTTAATCCAGTTTTGACACATGGCTCAACTACTTGAGCCACGTCCTGATTCCCAGGGTGTGCATTAAAAAGGAGCTGGAATCCAGAATTGGACTTGGACTTGAATCCAAGCACTTTAATATGGGAGGTGGGCATTTCAAGCATCTACATCAAATATATATCTCTCATAACTCTAACTAGAACTCCATGATGGTATGTCGGCCTTCCAATCTGTTATACCCTGAGCCCATCTTTCACAATTCCATATCTAACCAGAATTCTGAGAAAATCTCTTATGCAGATTGTGAATATTGTATCTTTTTTTTAAAAAAAATATTTATTTTTATTTGAAAGGCAGATTTACTGAGAGAAAGGAGACAGAGAGATCTTCTATCCTCTTTTTTAATTATTACTTATTCTGATAATATTTACATAGTTGATTAGGGTACAAAGGGTCAAGGCCTACAGGAAAGTGGGTAAAACCACTGCTTCCATGTTCTCTCTCTCTCTCTCTTTTTCTGTATCTGGGGTAGGAAAGTATCTGTTTTTATTTGAAAGGCAGATCTACAAAGAGAAGGAGAGACAGAGAGACAGAGATCTTCTTTCCTCTTTTTTTTAATCACTTCACAAAAGGCCTCAAAATGGCAGGAGCTGAGATAATCCGAAGGCAGGAGCCAGGAGCTGCTTCTCAGTCTCACACATGGGTACAGAATCCCAGTGATTTGAGCCATTTTCCACTGCTTTCCCAGACCATATGAAGGGAGCTGAATAGGAAGTGGAGCAGCCTAGACTGGAACCAGGGACCCTATGGGCTACTGGTAGTAGCAGGTAAAGGAATAGCCTGTTGAGGCAGAATGGCCCCTGTGAATATCATTTCTAAACATCCAAGCAAGGCACTTTGAATGTGTTTGTATGGGCTCTATTCCAGAAAAAAATAAATGTGTGAAACTCAGGCCTCGCTCTCTTGTGATACGGGCTCTACCATTATGTCCATTTCACAATTCTTCTTACCGCAACTTACTATTAATTTTTGATAATGTTCCAATATGTAGGTATCTTGGAACACTTTACATGAAACTTTTGTTGTTTGGATCAATAAAATTAATTCATGCTCCAATTCCTTGCCAATTGTTCTTCATTATTCAGGTACCTTCTACTTTCAATTTTCTGAATTATAAGAAAATATTTTATTTTCCAAGCACCACCTGCCAAGCGCTGGCTGTACATCACTGGACACTGCTTAGCCTTCCACAGTTAGGATTCGGTGGGCTCCTCAAGAAACTTTTCTTGCAGACAGCAGCCAGAAAGTCAAGGCTGTACTTCAAAGACAACCTGTGTGCAGAGCAGATGAATTGTGCTGGTAATTGTAGTCCTATCTCAGTTGTGATTTTAAAATCAATATTATTTAGCGTTTAAAAAAAAAAAAAGCCCGGCCTCAATTTTATGCTCTGTCTCTTAGTGAAAGTTTAATTTGGGGCAAATTGCTTAAATAAGCCACAATTTAACATCTACAAAATGGACACATTGAGATTGTCAATATCCTAAGCTAAGTGTTAATTGAGACCACATTTGTATAATTTTTCATTAGCGCCTCAGTATCAGTACAAAGCCATTGTTTCACTTTCTGATTGATTTGCTTTTTCTTGTTTGTTTGTTTTACTTTATTTATATTTCTTCTTCATAAGCCTAAATTTTGAAATGCATGCCCTGAAAATTTTTATTGTCACTTTCTGAAACTTTCTAATGCCTTTGCTCAGCTATAATCTCTTATCCTCTATTTTGGTCAGTTTAATTGGACACTAGATCTTCCTATATATGTAACTTTGGCTCAGTCAGTGTCAGCCCAAAATTTGTATCCATATACTTTTCTTTCAAATGGTCATTTGGTTTGTTCTCTTCCTTATCAGCTCAGGCTTTCCACATATTGTTCAATTTGGCCCATGGCCTCTCCTTAGCTACCCTCGTCTGAGCCTGCACACCACCAAGTGCCAACTCCTAGACAGTGAGATAATTGTCCAGCAATTTGGGCTTAATAAATCCTGGCTTTTTTTTTTATTGCTCTATTCTCTTTCTTCGGAATGGGACAGTGACTGTCAACAGGAGGAAAAAGAAAATGTGTCTGAACTAAAGACCTTTTGAACTTCTCTGACAGTCTTTTAGACAAAGCTTTTCATCATTCTTGGCAATTGCCCAACTAGTTTTTTTTTTCCTACATCCAGATAAAAGTACATATACTTTTCTTTCCTTCAAACTGGATAGACTAAATATGGGTGTGATGGATGAAACCCAAGGCTGGAAATGAGCTTGTTTATTTCCAGATTTACAGTCTCTCTTCAGTAATTTCTTTGAAAGTTTGGGAAAACACATATTAGAATTCATATGGTGCAGAGAGTAATATCATTTTTGTAGCTTAGCCATTGGTCCTCAAACAAAATACTTATTTGACACTTGCTGCTTCAAGACTCTATTTCATTGCCTAAAGCACTGACAAAAAATGGGATACATTAAGTGAATTAAGACTGAATGAAAATGCCAGTCAAGGACAGTACTAGCTCAAGAAAGAATATAAATTCATTCATTTATGATGTCATTTCTTTTAAAATCATTTTAATAAAATATAGTACACATGCCAAAAAGCACATAAGGGTACATATCAACAAATGTGTTTGTCCTCTGATCATTCTCGTAACCAACACCCACATTAACAATAAGCAACTTTGTCTTCCACGAATCCTCATTACCCATCCTTTACTTCTTTTTTTTTTTGATATGTGAAGAAATGATATTTTGTCACATGGTGTGATTCAGTGAAGCCATATTTATATAACAAATGATCAGATATCCACAAGACTTCATGCTCTAAATATTAACTACCTCAAATAAGAGTAAGCATGTGGTTTTTTTTTTTTTTCTGGAGGGGGGAGACTCACTTAAAACAATGTTCTTCAGTTGTATCCATGTTGTTGCAAATGTCACTATGAATAAATAATATCCCATCTCTTAGAAGTACATTTTCTTTGTTCAGTCATCAATTGATATACACTCTAGTTGACTCCTATATTAATTACTGTAGATTGAGCTGCTGCAAACATGGCGGTGTAGGTAAGTCATGTATCGAATTCATTTCCCTCACATAATCTCCAGGAGTGACATAGTTGGGTCATATGGCAGATCTATCTTGTTTTCACAGGAATCTTCATGTAGTTTTCATGGTTGTTGTTCCAGTTTACTTCCCCACATCCTCATCAGAATTTATGGTTTTAGAATTTTAGAGTGAGGTGATAAACTCATTGTAGATTCTGTTTGCTAGTATTTTTTGATGACTTTGATGTAGATTTTTTTCTCATGCCTATTTTGAATTCTACGTGCTTTCTACATTTGAATATCCATCTTTCTTAAAATTGGATAAATTTTATGCTGTTTTTTCACTGAGTAAATTTTATGAGTCTTTATTTCCATACTTTCAGAACCTCCTAAGAATCATATTTCCCATCATTTGATAATATCATATAGATTTCAAACAATGTTTTTGGTTTTCCTTTGTCTTTTGTATGTGTTTGTGTATGAGGAGGCGTCTGGTTGAGACATTTCAAAATCAAGATCAAGTAATCTTTCATATGTCTTATCAATTGTATTTCAAGGCTTTCCACTAAGAGTGTGAGTGTGTGTGTGTGTATGTGTAACTTTCAGTTATTAAACCTGTGTTACTAATATTTCCATCTGATTTTTATTTTTATTTAGTAGTTTCATTTGTTTGCAGAATTTCCCATCAATATAATCAGCAAACTTCCTTATTTCATATAACTGCTTCTCTGTTCTCTTGATTAATCCTGATCATTCTTTTGCATTTATTTCTAGTCATTTATCAATTTCCTCTTCTTCACACTCTGATATTAATAGATGAACATTCTTTTGGGGGAGTCATGTTGCCTTTTTGTTCTCTCTCTCTTTTTTTTTAATTGGAAAGTCAGATATACAGAGAGGAGGAGAGACAGAGAGGAAGATCTTACGTCTGATGATTCATTCCTTAAGTGGCCACAACAGCCAGAGCTAAGTCAACCTGAAGCCAGGAGTCAGGAGCCTCTTCTGGGTCTCACATGCGGGTGTAGGGTCCCAAGGTTTTGGGCCGTCCTCGACTGCTTTCGCAGGCCACAAGCAGGGAGCTGGATGGGAAGTGGGGCCGTTACAACTAGAATTGGTGCCTCTATGGGAACCCTGGTGCGTGCAAGGCAAGGCCTTTAGCCGCTAGGCTACCGTGCCAGGCCACCGTGCCAGGCCAAGCCTTTTGTTCTTTATTCTTGTATTTGTACATTGATTTTTTAAATTATTTTTATTTGAAAGGTAGATTTTACAGAGAGAAGGATGCAGACATAGAAGGTCTTCTGTCACTGGTTCACTTCCCAAATGGCTGCAATGACCAGAGCTGAGCTGATTTGTGGGAGCAGGATCCCACCTGGTGTCATGTTCCAATGCTTTCCCAGGCCACAAGCAGAGAGTCAGATTGGGAGTGGAGCAGCTGGGATGTCAATCAGCACCCTATGGGATTCCTACATCACAGAATAGAGGATTAGCGTGCTGCACCACCGCACCAACCTCTCTACATTAATTTTACATGTCTGAGACAAAACTTGCTGTTCTTTGTTCTGGGAGTCAGTTTATTTTTAAAATATTTAACTTATTTATTTAAAAGGAAGAGCTATACAGAGGGTGGACAAGATAGAAAGAGAGAGAACTCTCCATCCATTGGTTTACTACCCAAATGGCTACGACAACCAGGTCTGTGTTATGGCTAAAATCACGAGCTTCTTCTGGGTCTGCCTAGTGGGTGCAATGGTCCAAGTGCTTGGACCATCTTTCATTGCTTTTCCAGGTTCATTATAGAGAATTGGATCATAAGTGGAGACTCTGAGATGTAAACTGGCACTCATATTTGATGCAAGTGGTGACTTAATCCATTATAACACAACACTGGCCCCAGGGTCTTTTCATTACTATTATTGAAGACTTCATTCTTTCAAATGTGTCCCTCTGGCTCAGTGGAGTGTGTAATGCTTGCTCTGGAGATCTTGGTATATGTATTGGACGGGATAAAGGAGCTCTGGTTATTTTCTCTGGGTGGACAAATCTCCAGAGAAACATTTGAATTGTGCACAGTACATTGCTGTTAGCTACAGTCAATAATGGGAGGGGATTTTGGAGTTGACTAATATGTTTACAATTACAGTTCTTCTCTGTGACAGTGTGTACCAGATGATTCATAGCCTATGGTGAGCTCACAGGGCCTATACACTCCACCCACTCAGGTTTACCTATCATGCAGAGCCTTGACCTACTTAAATGTATGTCCCTTGAGTCCTCTGGGAGGGCGCACGGTGCTTTGAGCTCCCACAGTCAGACCAAGTACATTCACAGGGACCCAGCCACACTCTTTGTCCTTCCCAGTTATGTGGCTTGTGCCCAGAATCTCACAGTCATAGTATGCAGGGAGTCCACTCCCTCCCTGTGAAATGCACCATCCACAACTTAAGATGCCCGCCATTCCCTGAGTCAGGACAGAGATTGACTGCAGTTGCAGCTCTACAAACTGAAGCTATTTCTTTGGTGGGGAAAGAGGTAGAGATGTAACATGGTCTCTCTTCCTGGAGCAAAGGAGTTGCTCAGCTCCCTGCCAGTTTTCCAGACCAGAAACAAAATCATTGAGGACTGTGCAAATCTCTTACTCAAAGCCACCACTGGCCTATGGTGTGACAGTTTCACCTTGCCTGGGAAGATGACACTTGGCACCCAGGCTCTGTCTGTGTATGCAAAGGAGCCACCAGAGGCATATGGCTGAAGCTATGTATCTACTCTCGCTTTTCACCTCTTGATGGAGTCTCCATCTTGCTCTGTCACTTCACTGAGAATTTCTCTCAGAGAGTTCCCTAAAAGCTTTGCCCTTCCTTTGCTTTTTGATATCCATCTGTGGCGGATGTCAGTATAGTTTCTCCCTATTTAGCCATTCTGGATCCTTTGTGATGTGATTTCAAATGACGAGAAGGACTTTTCTCTAATCTTCTACCTCAAATGCCTACCTTGTTAAACTTTATTATAAATCTATTATTTATAAATCACACTCAATTATTAAAATACATTTCTGTCATTAATAACATTTTATTTCAAATTACATGTAATACTCTAAGTCACTGCACAATATTTACATGATTATTAAGATCTTTTGGTGTGATGGAATCCCTCTAGTGCACTCCGGTACAGAAACGAGTTAAAAAAAAAAATGTGAAGATAGGGCCCAACGCGGTAACCTAGCAGCTAAAGTCCTCGCCTCGTATGTACCGAGATCCCATATGGGCACCAGTTTTAATCCCGGTAGCCCCCACTTCCCATCCAGCTCCCTGCTTATGGCCTGAGAAAGCAGTCAAGGCCAGCCCAAATCCTGGCTCCTGGCTTTGGACTGGTTCAACTCCAGCCACTGCAGTCACTTGGTGAGTGAATCATCAGATGGAAGATCTTCCTCTCTGTCTCTCCTTCTTTCTGTATAACTGACTTTGCAACAAAAATAAATAAATCTTGGGCCCGGCGCGGTGGCACAAGTGGTTAAGGTCCTCACCCTGCAAGCCCGGGATCCCATATGGGCGCCGGTTCTAATCCCGGCAGCCCCGCTTCCCTTCCAGCTCCCTGCCTGTGGCCCGGGAAAGCAGCCGAGGACGGCCCAAAGCTTTGGGACCCTGCACCCGCGTGGGAGACCCAGAAGAGGCTCCTGGCTTTGGATCGGCATAGTATCGGCCATTGCGCTCACTTGGGGAGTGAATCATCAGACGGAAGATCTTCCTCTCTGTCTCTCCTCTCTGTATATCCGCCTTTCCAATGAAAAAATAATAAAAATAAATCTTTAAAATAAATAAATAAATAAATCTTTAAAGCAAAAAAAGAAGGTGAAAATCATGTGAGATATATATGTGTTGAGCAATAAGATAATGGAATGGAAATGCACTATAGATGGCCTTGTCCTAGGTCATTATTTCAGGTTGTCTGGTTGTCTTCATTGTGAAAGAAGAAGTGTTATTAGCTACCTATGCATTGAGGCAGTGATCAGCAAAACTGTTGACCCAGGCAAGTGCTAACAATAGGATGCAAGAGTTTACTGTGGTAGCATGTCACAGGGAACACAGTAAAGTATTCCTCAAATTATTCTCTTTATCTTTAGTTGATTCTATATATCTCTGTGGATGTTCTCATGGTAAGATATATAGATTCCTTACTTTCTCTACTCCTGAACTAAGATGGGCCACTAAACATTGTTATTTGTTTACTTAAGAGGCATATAGAGAGTGATACAGATTTTCCACCTGCTGGTTCACCAACCATGGGAACTTAGACCATGTCTCCTGTGTGGATTCCTGGGACCCTACTGGTTAAGCCATGAACTCCTCTCCCCTGCCTCCGCCCCCACCAGGTATGCACAGCATGGATCTAGAATTGAAATTGGGGCAGAGCTGGGACTCTATCCCTGGTATTTTGACTTGAGATATAGACATCCTGAGTGATATCATCTTATCTTTAAAATACTTATTTATTTGAAAGTCAGAGTTTCAGAGAGAGAGAGAGAGAGAGGGAAAGAATCTTCGATTTTCTGGTTCACTACCTAAATGGTCATGATGGCCAGGCTGAAGCCAGGAGCCAGGAACTTCATCTGGGGCTTCCACATAGATTCAGGAACCCAAGCACTTGAGCCATCTTCTGATTACATCCCATATGCATTTGCATGGAGATGGATCAAAAGCGGGTTCCCACATGGAATGTGAGAACTGCAGGCAGTTGCTGCATTTGCTATGCCACATTGCGGACCTTACCAAATGGTGTCTTAACCACCATGCAAATGTCTGCCCCGATACTGAGCAATCAGAATCCAATATGCCAGATTACTTATGACAGAAGGTTAAAGAATTAGTAAGTACCCAGTGGGAAGACAAAAATCACAAAAGTTGCTTTAACTCAATAGAAAGAATTGTTAGATAGATTAACAATAAACTAACTGAAGAACAATAATAGGCCAAGGAATGAAGGAGGTTTCAGCAACAGAAACAGCTTCTACCTCCAAGGGCACGGCAAGAATGAAACATATTACAAGTAATAAATCCTAGAGACCCAGAGGAAGACAAAAGAGACAAAGCAGGAGGAGCTGCTGCCCAGCGGGGCTCGTATTACTTCAGGAGGCTGAGGTGCAAGAACTCTGAGGAGGGGACCCCTCATGGTTATTACTGACGTTTCTGAAATTTGAGCAGGATCTTCTTTAGGCTGAGACTTTGTGGAGAACATATAAAAGGGAAAAAAATTCTGTAAACTGAATTCGACTGCTGTTACCAGGAGTCACTGTTCCTATAGAGATGGAAAATCACTGTTGGGTGCAACTTAGTGCAACAAAGCCAAAGAGATGCAAGCAGGAAGGATGAAGCTCCATCTTGTCCTTCTAGCCTTATGCGTTGCTCCCTCTATGCAACCCCCACACCTCCATTGGTAGAGCAATATCCACAGCTGCAGGTTATGGCAGTAAGTTGTGGCTGCAGGCTTTCATCAGGACTGGCTCATAGACATGAATTCCAGAACTTGTTCGTAATTCATCTGACCAGAATGTGACACAGATTATACCAGGATGTAAACACGATTTGATTAAAATGAGAGAATTTTTTTCTATTTTGTTTACGGAAGTTTTGCATAACTTTGCTCATTTTGAAAGAGAAAATATTCACGGGACAAATATTCAAGATGAACTGAAGAAGTAGTCAGTCACAAATCCTGATGATTAGAATTTGTGTAGCTTACAATAAGTCCTGTAACACTAATATTGCATTTATTAACACTGTAAGCCACGGTGTAAATGCTCAGGAGAAAACACCTGGGGAGAATATGTTGGATTAACACCAGGAAAATGACTGTAAAATGGAAGTCAAGGTCCATTTCAAAGGCATTCTGCACAGTAGATTTGTTTTTACACATAATGTTTTATTGAATTTCTTTGGCTTTGTGATATAAGCTGCCTTGGAGAGAAGAGTAAAGATGGATTGGCCTTTTAGGGTTTCATGAAACCCACTGATTATTTTCTATACCTTATGGCAAATCTAGGAAGTGTTCCCAAAGAATCTCTCCTGGTTACTCAACTTCTTTTCAAGTCCTTGAAAAGCCCATTTCACTTTTTCCTACTTATTTCTGAAATACCTAATCATAGAAAAAGAGTACCTAAAGCTGACAGATGATCAAAGCAATTTTAACTGATATATGAATGAGTTGGATGGATAAGCAGAGCAGTAAATGGATGGGTAGATAAAAATAAATAAATAAATATAATGCAGTTTTCATGATTCTTTATAAGCATGAGAAAGCTAGTACTGTTTCTCATTTATAAGTTAAGAGATAATGTGATAGTCAAATGTATGTGTTAACTTGTCTGACCACACAGTTCCCAGATATTTGATGAAATATTGTTCTGACATTTCTGTGAAGTTGTTTTATGATCAAATTCACATTGAAATTCTTGCACTTGGTAAATCAGGTTGCCTTTACGTGATGCATGTAGGTCTTTTCCAATTAGATGAAAGGTTGAAAAGAAGAAAAAGGAAGACTCTCCTTTGAGTAAGAGAGAATTTTCAGGCTTGCCTACTTTCACACCATGGCATCAACATCTTCCTGCATTTAAATTCAAACTGACACCACAATTCTCGAGTTTTGAGTCTGTTAGCCTTTGAGACAGAAGCTTATTATGTTTCAGTATTTTGGATTTGAACTAGGATTATGGCACTGACTCTATGGGTCTCTTGCTTGTGGGTTTATGACTTGGATGTGCCAGCTTCCATATTCATTGTGGACTGAATCATTACAACAAATGTTCATATATTTAGATCTGTGTTTATATACATAACACAGTTCTATTTGGTCCTATTTTTTTTCCTGGAGAATTCTGCTTCACATAAATGAGGCAAAAAAAAAAAAAAATAGAAAACCTGTTGGAATTCAACTTGAACCTGCAAATTTTATGCTTTCTTTCTTTTCTGATGTCACTGCTAAAATAATTACTTCTACTCTCAGCTACCATTTATTACTCACTAGATGACAATAATGTTCCATCCGTTTTTTCACATTGATTGCAGTTGTAGAATTGTTTAAGGACAAAATATGAAGCTGAGTGAATATAAGCTTGCTGGAGTTTGCATGATTAACAAAGTGTAAAACTCTAGCCAAAACAAAAATGTTCTGATTTCAAAATTTGCATTTTTAACCAATTGTAAAATCAATCTTGTGTTCTCAGTGAAACTTTCTCCCCGATTTTCCATTTTACTTTTATAAAAATGAGCCATGGCAAGTAACAATCTCTGTTTCTTCTCCCAATTCTGACCAGCTGGGATTCCATGATTCTTACTGAGAGATGTAATGCGTTAGCAATGATTGGAGCCACAATCATAGATGCACACTGCCAAGCACAAGCTCAGCGCCTGTGTAGAGCCTCAGTGACGGACTGATGGGGCTGATCTGGCTGATTCCCCTACAGAATAGTTTGTCCTGAGTTTTGATGGATTTTACCAACATTTCCTAGGTGCCTGTATGGATGATATTGTTATGTGCTTTCCATGATGAATAGGGCTTACGAGATAAAATGTGATACTAAAAATCAGCTCTCACCTGAAGGGTTTTTTGTTTTTTACACTTTCCCACTCTTGTCTACATGTCTTGTGGTTTCATGATATCTTATCCATGCTTTGGATCTCTGCCCACTCCTGCAGGAGTACACCTGGTGCATGGACCACTGTGTGTTGCCAGTGTGCTGTACATTTCTGGGTCAGATGTAATAAACACCGGTCTTTCAGTATTCACCCATCCCTCATCTGTTTTAAAATTCTCCCAGGGGCCTAAGAACAAATCCAACAGATTAAACAGTATATTACACAAATTGTTAAATTTACCGTTACAAAATGACTCCATGGCCAGATAATTTTTTTAAGTAAATTAGATTGCATTGTGTTAATTTGGTTATAAAGTTTCTCAGAGACTTTATGGTGTCAATGTGTTGAATCAAATTTATAGAGAAGGCTTATGTAATAAATCATGCTTTGTTTTATTCTGGAACTCGCTTTGCTCAGAGAATCCTATGTACTTAACATTCGTAGAATATGTACTGGTAAATAGTAAACTAAGGTATGACTAAGGTATGAGCATGTCTATCCAGCCTTCTGAAACATAGCTTTAGATAGAAACTTTCTTTAGATCATGTGGATGAGTATTGATGTCTGCTCCTATGAACGAGCACATGGTAACTTAAAATTCCATTTGAAAAGAACTAAGAAGGGCCCAGTGTGATAGCCTATTGGCTAAATTCTCACCTTGCATGTGCCATGATCCCATGTGGGCCCCAGTTCATACTCCAGCTGCTCTGCTTCCTTTCCATCTCCCTGTTTGTGGCCTGGGAAAATAGTAGAGGATGGTCCAAAGCTTGGGACCATGCATCCACATGACAGACTGGGAAGAAGCTCCTGGCTCCTGGCTTCAGATCAGCTCAGCTCTGGCCATTGCAGCCACTTGGGCGGGGGGAGGGAGAGTGAATCAGCTGACAGAAGATCTTTCTCTGCCTCTCCTCCTCTCTGAATATCTGCCTTTCCAATAAAAATAAATAAATCTTTTAAAAAACTAAGAAATTATAAATATCTTAAAGATCACAGCACAAGATACTCAGACAAATATTTAAAACATTGAAGCACATTTAGTCGTTACTTCTCAAAATTCTGGTGCATTTAATCTTTAGCAAATCATTTATTAAACTCAGTAATGTCATAAAAAACATCATAGAGTTCAACTTTTAACCCGTGTTAAATCTTTTGATATTATGAGCAAGGCTACAATGACTAATCTAATTCAAATGTTAAGTGGTAAAAATATGAATATTCCATTTGTACCTTTTAGCATGAGGTAGTTAATTATAGATCAAAGGACAAGCATATTACGAATATCGGTATTGCTAAACTCTTCTCCCTTATATTGAAACAAGTTACATACATTTCCACATTCCTAACTTTAGCTTATGTGTGTCCTTTTCTCCAAAGCTTTACTATGTCAACCCACAATGCCAATTTAACTGATATTATGCTCATGTTTGCAACATTTCCTGGGATCTCAAGCTTGCTTCCAATATCCAGCATTGTGAGAGTGACCTACCATGTTTTACTAACCTGAGAGAAGACAGACAGGAAAAATTCAAAGCAAGTCTCCTACTGCAAGTGTATCATTGTTGCACTGAAATAAAACAGAAAAGCCTGAGTTATAGCATCTTGAGTCAGATACTGCATGTGTATTTGAGTACAAACATGTATCCTGTAAGGACATTAGTAAACCATAAAATGCATTTATGATGGCTGTCCCTCAATATTATAATGGAGTTGAAAAAGTGTTACTGTAGTGGGTATCCTGATAATATTGAATAATCTGAAGCTATTTCTTAAAGTGTACATATCTCTTTTTTCAAATTTAGCTTCATTATTTTTATTTGAAAAGAAAGAGACCTGGAAAGAGAAGCCAGACAAATAGAGAGAGAGAGACAGATATGCAAACAGACAAAATATTCTAGCACCTGGTTGACTCTGCAAATGCCTGCAGCAGTCAGGGCTGATCTTAGCAGCCTGGAAATGAATCCAGATCTCCCATATGGATGTCAGGGACCTACGTACCTGAGCCATCACCTACTACTTCTGAGGGTATGCCTAGCATATCACATGGTAGCAATTGTGACACTGTTGGGCAATGCAGAACTCACATATTTGTGGGGTTGATGGTGCAACTAAAAGGACTGTGCTGCAGGTAGTATAAACGCATATAATGGAAGCAATTGTGAACACCACATAATACTTGATAATAAATGACAATGGTATTGATTTACATATCAACTGTAATATATTCTTATTATTGTTTTTGAGTGCACACTTCCCCTTTAAAAAAAATTTACTATGAAAGAGTATACAATGTAATAGCAAAAGCCTCATATTTCTACATGTTGTGTAAATGTCATCTCTTGAAGGCATCATTTTCTCTTGCATTTAAATTAACCATGGCTTGTTTAGTTCAGCATGATTCTAGGAGCAATAGTCTATTGCATATACATGTACATACACATATACATAAATATGTATGTATTTACTTTGTAGCTTATCTGTACCATGTAGGTTCAGGTAAGTACAAGCTATGATGCTCACACACTGATGAAGCCAACTGACACATTTCTCAGAAGGCATTTCAGCTACTCATACATGAGTGTCTCTCTGCATATACGTGTGTGTGTGCATGGATAACCTACACACGAATGGCAAATATATGTTGATTATAAAAATTCACATCCATATTACATTCTTCAGCAAATAATTCCATCATTTAAAAAAGCAGCCGTGCCTCCAATTGGTTGACAAATAAGCTGTGATTTTCAGCTACATCCTGATGTTAATATATTGGAACTTGTCAAAATCATCACAAGCATTTCTAAAAATTGAAAGAAATAAGCATGGGGAATTTGGGAAAAAGGAAAGCACATGTAAGAATTTGTTTGATATATATGATTTTTATGAGAAATTCCAAAATAATATGTAGAAACACAATTGTTTAAAGTAAAGCTTGCTACAGAAGAAAGCACAACCCTGGCAGGAGTACAATAAGATGGTCACAATGGCTTTCCCTGGAGGATAATGTTCTTGAGTCATTTTATTTACTTACTATATTTTTATCTTTCCACTATGATTAAAATGGTTAAATTAGAACATATGGTAAGAATTAAAAATATCCATCAAGAAAAATAAAGTGACTTATATAGAAAGAAAAGCTATAATGTATTATAGAATTATAAACTAATTTATAATTTTAATCAGCAGAGCCCAGCGCGATAGCCTAGTGGTTAAAATCCTCGCCTTGAATGCGCAGGGATCCCATATGGGCGCCGGATATAATCCGGGCGGCCCCATTTCCCATCCAGCTCCCTGCTTGTGGTCTGGGAAAGCAGTAGAGGACGGCCCAAAACCTTGGGACCCCACCACCACTACTTCCCACCACCACTTAGGGGTTTCCTCTTGCCCACCCGTGACACTCACCTATCATCACCTGGAACCTCAAGGGGGCAGTAATGCATTGCTGTGTAACCACTCCCCTCATAAGCCCCTATAAAGGCCCATGATAGAGAGGGGCTCATTCTCTTGGTCCTGTGCCTCCATCGCTCTGACACTCTCAATTCTTGGCCTTCCCAGTATCTGCTTGCTTTGGTTTCTTTTTTTTTTTTTTTTAAAGATTTATTTTTTTTTTTCAAAGATTTATTTTTATTATTTTTTCATTGGAAAGGCGGATATACAGAGAGGAGAGACAGAGAGGAAGATCTTCCATCCGATGATTCACTCCCCAAGTGAGCACAACGGGCCGATACTATGCCGGTCCGAAGCCAGGAGCCTCTTCCGGGTCTCCCACGCGGGTGCAGGTTCCCAAAGCTTTGGGCCGTCCTCGACTGCTTTCCCAGGCCACAAGCAGGGAGCTGGAAGGGAAGCGGGGCTGCCGGGATTAGAACCGGCGCCCATATGGGATCCCGGGGGTGCAAGGCGAGGATCTTTAACCACTTGCGCCACCGCGCCGGGCCCTAAAGATTTATTTTTATTATTTTTTCATTGGAAAGGCGGATATACAGAGAGGAGAGACAGAGAGGAAGATCTTCCGTCCGATGATTCACTCCCCAAGTGAGCGCAACGGGCCGATACTATGCCGATCCAAAGCCAGGAGCCTCTTCCTGGTCTCCCACGCGGGTGCAGGTTCCCAAAGCTTTGGGCCGTCCTCGACTGCTTTCCCAGGCCACAGGCAGGGAGCTGGAAGGGAAGCGGGGCCGCCGGGATTAGAACCGGCGCCCACATGGGATCCCGGGCGTTCAAGGCGAGGACCTTTAACCACTTGCGCCACCGCGCCGGGCCCTGCTTTGGTTTCTTGAGGACAAACTCCGAGTATGGCCCCTGTATGTCTGTACTCCTTACCCTCTGCTCACTGCTTGGGTGGAACCATTAACATAGCAATGCTAAGATGCATTATGTACTACCAAGAGCTTCAGGAGATGTGAGGCCCAGTAGTAATGGAATGTGGGCAGCGAAGCTAGGGAAAGGTGAATGTCTGCAGCTTTGTAGTGTGTCCTAGTTATTCGGTGTATGTCTTTTAGGATAGCTTAAATTGCTGGGGAAAATGGGACATAGGTCTTCAGCTCAATGCATGGACTTCTGGGTAATGATCATTTGTTCCTCTTGGAGTTCCAATTGACTGGATTGCTCTATGGACTTGTGATTTGCTAGTTCTAATGGGCCCCGTTATCACCAAGTTTGTTTAATAAAGACTCTTTAATAAACCTTAGACTTATTTGACATGATCTCACTGGCACCCCACAACAACAGGAGTGAAAGTCAACCTGTTTTTAGTTTTACATGCTGACTTCAGGATTTAATGACACCTGCTGAGAAAGGGAAATGAATGGAGTACTGGAGCAGACCACGCTTTCCCTTCACTCCAGCCATGTGGCTCAACTTTAAATCAATCAACAGAAGTAATATTCTCAACTCAGGTTTTCTTAACACTATCTGTTCAGTACTGTGATGCTTATGGGTAATTGTCCAAGTATGATGTTCACTTGATATTTCATGATTGTGGTGAGTCTGGATGCAGCTAATATGTCACAAACTCACAGGGAACATAGTTTATATTTCTGTCTCTCAAATTGACGCAACTTCTCTATTTTAGCTGGAATCAACTATCACAAAATTTTTCTATGTTTCATATTTGGAAGTGAAGGAATGCATAAAGATTAAAGTGTGCAGTTTGATGTAGCAATAGACTTCTTCAAAGAGGCTGTTGAGTACAGTGTAGGTTCCAGCTCTCCTCAATCTTTGCAATATGTATTAGGCAATGTATAGAGATAAATCAAGGCTTAAAATTTAGAAGTTCATTTGATCAATGAATAGTTCTTGAGTTGAACAACGCAGGGGTTCTGTGCTATAAAGATTCAAAAACTATTATAGGGTTAAAATAGAAGCAAAGCACATAATTTGTTTGGCCGTAATCATGCAGTTGCCCTGTTTCATCTCCCCTGCTAGGAAATACTAAGTTATACAACTGTAAGTTAGTTGATGGCTACTGATTATCTAGCAGTAAACTTCAATTTCTTTAACACAGGCATTTACAAGAAATAGCTTCTTCAAGCCTGGTCTACACTTTATTTTACTTGACCATTACCATGAGTTATTCATAGCATCTTTTGTGGGCCTTCCTTCTTCCAAATTCTATAAAATAAAATGGTTGAAAGATAAACTAATGATCTAATATTAGTATACAATGTTCTCCAAATAGAGCTACAACTCGCATTGCTGTTAATTCATATTTTGTAAATTTTAAAAGTTATTTCAGTGATTTATCCATATAAGACATTAGCATGACCTTTACCAGAAAAGAATTCTACTGTAATTATTGCTTATATTCTGGGTGTAGTAAAGAGAGATACAAAACAATTACATAAATTATAACTAAGTGACCCTTTTCTTACTTGTGACTTCTTTTTGCTCTTACTACCTCCTTTTTTTCTTCATGCTTTTTTTAAAAAAAAAATTATTCATTTAGTTATATTAAAGACAAAGTTATATATAGAGAGAGGGCGGAAGGAAGAGAGATGTAATTTGCCAAATGGCCACAATAGATACAGTTGGACTGGGCACAAGCTAGTGTCCAGGAGTCTCTTCAAGACCTTTTAATTACCTGGACCCCTCTTCTGGTTTCCCATGCACATTAATAGGAAGCGGGATTGAAAGCAGAGTATGTGACTTGAACTGGCTCCCATATGGATACAGGCACTGCAGGCAGAGTCTTTAGCCGTTACACCAAGGTGCCAACCACTCTTCTTCCTTTTATTATTAATATATTTCCAATAAGTATATAATAGAATCACAGGTGTGACATACAGGGTTTTTGAAATCATTAATAGGGGTTTATTAATTTGTAAGACAGATTTAAACTATTTTCCAGGATATGTTTGACAAGTGACAATTTTAGGCAGGTTTGCAGCTTTTTAGTGAGAGATATTGTTTCAGATTAATCTTTGGAGGACAGGGGCTATGGTTCTACCACAGCCTTTAATTATAAAGAACATGGACTTCACAGAAAGCTCACTGTCCCTAAGCCTAACAATTTCCACATTTGGCTATCGGCTAAAATAAAAATCACTTATTGGAGGATCTGATTTGTCTAAAAATTTACCTGCACAGGACATTATATATATGTAATATATAATGTTATATGTTATATATCAATTATATATTATATACAAGGGTTCAAAGTAGTGATTTGGATGCTAGTGGAGGGAAGGGATTGGGTCAGGAAGCCAAAATTGATTTAGAATGGACTCTCCTCAGGTTGAAAATGCTGCATTGACATACACCAGTTTCTATTTTGGTTTACTTTGGGGAATTTGGCACTAATTCTAATTAAAAGATTTTTCGCACATCTATGTGGGCCTTTTTTGTTCTTTAAAATGATCTCTTTGTCTTTCATAGCTGAAGTAATGTTTGGTAAGTATTGGACCACACAAATATCCTAGCAACACAACAATGAAAGCAGAAACTTAAACCTGCCATTTTCCATCACGTGAAGAGTTCCAGTTTGATGTTTCAGAGCCATCATTATTTTCTATTATACAGAAGAAATCAGTGTAACCACATTGTTTTTTTCAAGAGAAAGTTAAGAAGTTAAAGAGCTATGGCAAGAAAGCTCAAGTTACAGGGCCAGAATTTAGAGATTTAGAAAAAAGCTACCAGGAAAAGGTATAGGTGGCTTCTAGAATCTGGAAAACGGCCTCCAGCAGGGAGCTAGCTTTGCACACTCCTTTACTTTGGCCCATAAGACCAATGTAGTATTTCTGATCACTTGGATTATAAAATATTAAATTTGTGCTGTATTAATCCCCACAATTTCTAGATTATTTTGTAGCAATAGATTAATAAATTTAGAAATATGAAAACTGAAAAGCACAATTCTAGAAAAAAAGAAAGTATGCTTGAATGTAAGAGAAAGATATGTTTTACATATACTTATATGTGCATATATGTGTATATAATCTCATTTGAGAGTTGACTCATTCCATTGCATACATGCTCTTTCCAAGATCACCGACATCCTGTTCTAATCCTCAGTTATACATCCTTAGCAGAATTTGAATACACCCTCACCTCCTTATTTTCCATCCTGCAATAGATATGAATAGGCATGAAGGGAACATCCAGGTGAGGCTATTTGATAAATGAATATTGAAGTCAAGCATTAATTGACTTGATTTTTTTTCTCTTTCACCCTGTAATTGAAGTGCATTTATCCTTCCCCCACCATCAGTACAAAATAAAATAATTGCCCAATTAGCAAGAAATTATTTTGGGAATGACTAATTTGAGTATCTATTAAGTCTGCACCTAACACTTTGCTCTGTCAATTGGAATAAAAAAAATTAAATATAAAAAAAATGTGAAAAAGACTTGCTACAATAAGGTCAGCATTTCTCAGAGAAGTAAAAGCAGGAGAAAGCCAACATGCCTCTTTGTCAAGACTGGCGTGATAAATGGAAAGGGACAGGGGTTCAATTTGGACAGCACAGGACCTGAGATGAACCAAAGGAGCATGACTGCCACACACCCCCAAGCACAGCTCTGCAACCATGTCTGTGGCACGGACACGAAGCAGCTGCTGTCTCAAAGTGGGCAGTGTCATGGCTCTCCGCTGTCGTCCTCCAGTTGGTGACTGCAATAGCATCTGACAGTACCTGGCACTTGTGCTGTCGGCTTCTGCGGGGTGAGGAGGTGTGGAAAGCAGACACCCTGCACACTCATTTCCTGCTCGCCTGGAGAAGAGGATAATTCTTAGGCATCTGTACAAAAGAAAAGGAAAAAAAAAGTGGGATACAGTGGAGAAGAAGTTTCCTTATTGGTGTTAAAGGGAATAGTTATTTTTGAAAATGTTACTATAATAGGAACAAGAAACATCTCTGATCCCTTCCCTCCATCTCTGCTGATTCCTATCCAATTCAGACCTCCTTCAAAAGGAAGCCCTATCGTTGTTTTGCATTTTCGAAACCTGATTCTGACTTCTTGAAACCTCTGATGATACAGAAGGAAAAATCAATTCACATTCACAACACAGATCACTTCTGATACCAGTGTGGGGACCTTATCATTTATTACATTCAGCAGTTTATTATAAAGTACATTGTAACAGGTAAAGGTGCAGAGACACACAGGGATGTGCATGTACAAGAGTCCAACTCTAACCTGCCTCCCGGATCACAGCATCCTTCAGGACTTCCAGAAACTCTACATACTCTTTTGGGAATTCTGTGGAGACTTGTATACACAGGCACAGATACTAATAGAACAAGAGGGGAAGTCCTG
Source organism: Ochotona curzoniae (assembly GCF_017591425.1). Lineage (NCBI taxonomy): Eukaryota > Metazoa > Chordata > Mammalia > Lagomorpha > Ochotonidae > Ochotona > Ochotona curzoniae. The sequence continues at coordinate 57,903,003 of NW_024466599.1, read as the reverse complement.
GGCAAATGATTTCAGCTTCTTCTTGGGTTGCTTCTTCCATATGATTGTGCAGGGCAGTTTTTGAAACATGGAAGGTCTTATTATCTATTGCACAGTGTGTTAGAGAGTTTCTGTGTTCCTATGTGGGGAAGAGAAACCCCAATTCCTCTAGTCTTAGCTGGGAATGGTATCGCAAGCCAGGTACCGTGGTCATGAAAACAAAACATGTATCAGGCCATCTCTTGACTTTGTTTAGATTACTTTTATTGAAAAGGCAGGGAAGAAGAGACAGAGAGAAACATTTTCCATCTGCTGATTCACTCTCCAAACTGCTACAATGGCTGGAGCTGAGACAATCCAGAGACAGGATCATGCAGATGCAAGGTCTCAAGGCATCCACTGCTTTCTCAGGCCATAAGCAGGGAGCCGGATTAATGTGGAGCAGCCAGGACACAACCTGGTCCCCATATGGGATGCCTGGAGGTTAAGGGTTAGCCAGTTGAGCCAGTGCACCAGTTCCTCTCTCTTGATTTTTGAACACAGGTCTCTTGCAGCAAAACAATGTATATATTGTATATACATATATATGCAATATATACATTGAGTTATATATATATATATGTCATTAAAAGTTATATTCATATTGTATGAATTTGTCTCCCCAAGTAAGTTTCCAAAAGTTGGAATGTTCTCAGCAAACATATAAAAGTTTCTCCCTTTAAAGCATGTGATAAAATTACACGTTGTTACTTGCTCTGAGCCTCTTCATGGGATTCATAGACTATTGTATTTTTTTTTTTCACAAACCATTTATTCCCTTTCATTAGCCACTACTCCTCTTTCTCTTTAACTTCACCTTTGGAAGGGACATTGGGTTTAGCCACTGTACTGCTCTAATGTGCAGGCAGTGATAGTCTAACAAACGCCGCCCTTTGGTGCCTTCCCACTCATCTACATGAAGGATGTAAAGGAATGACTAGCGGGCTGCTGTTACTGCCAGGCAATTTCGTTCATTCAGTCACCAATCTCCTTGCCTTCAGTGTAGAAGAGATTTAGCATGGATTTCAGAGATTTGGGAGGAAAACATTTTGATCATGGCTTAATTTGGAGCAAAAATGTTAACTTAATGAAAGGGACCTCAGCCTTTAAGCCTTGTGCACACACTTTGTAATTTAGTTCAGTCTCATATTCTTTATTATAGAATCCACATAATAATGGTTCAGTTTAAGTCATGGAGTTACCCTATGTAATAAGTGCTTCATTGCAAGAAAAGCACTTTAAGTTTTGACTGGCATATAATCAAATCATGATCAATTTAGTTATGTTCAATACTTTTTTTAAAAGATTTATTTTTATTGGAAAGGCGGATATACAGAGAGGAGAGACAGAGAGGAAGATCTTCCATCCGATGATTCACTCCCCAGGTGGCCGCAACGGCTGGAGCTGAGCCAATCTGAAGCCAGGAGCCTCTTCTGGGTCTCCCACACGAGGGCAGGGTCCCAAAGCTTTGGGCAGTCCTCGACTGCTTTCCCGGGCCACAGGCAGGGAGCTGGAAGGGAAGCGGGGCTGCCGGAATTAGTAAGGCGAGGACCTTAACCACTGTGCCACCGCGCCGGGCCCTATGTTCAATACTTCTATGTTTTAAGGATAATAAGCCATCAGAATTGAAGAGAGATGACAGCCAAGAATGTGTCAATTTTAAAACTTCATAGTAGGCACCTTCAATTCTTTCATCATAATCTCTGTTCTTCACTTTTTACTCTGATGAGCCATACCTCAAAGTTCAGTGTTGCCTGATAGCTTAGCTTGAATGTGATTCACGCCACAGCCCTGATGCTGAGCACCAGACATGTTTTTCCTATAGTCTACTACTACTACTTACTATAACTTTCACTTGCTACTTCCACCAATCTATGAATTCATTGTGCTTGATTATGATTTCTATTTTTGTGAGGCTATCAATACTAAAGCACACCGAGAAGAGAGCTTAAGACAAATAGGACTGCATAAGCAACGCAGTATAGCACATAACACAGTTTTTCAAGGTGTATATTGAGGTTATTAGTCTCTTTATTTATTTATTAGCCAAAGAACTTAGGAAATGTTCCACAGAATCTTTCTTACTTAGAATTATACATTCCTTTGAACATATGACTAAGAGGTTTAACAAATTGATTCATCTTCTTGAACATAGTGCATAGAGAATGTGCAACATTTAAAAGCAGAAGTCTCTACCTTCTATGAAGGTATATGACTCTGGGCCAATTACTGTTTCTTGAGACTTCAGTTTTCTTTGTAAAAAATATTCTGAAATATTTTGATGTCAAAATATATTAAGTTTACACAATACACATTTATAAGTAATTTGTTTTTTCTTTACCTGACAAAAACTTGAGAGTTTTATTTTATAATAGACATGTAACAGGCCAAATTCTGATAAACCATTGATTTTTCTCCCTTGAGATTTTCAATGGCTTTATTGCGTTGCACATATCCAATGCTTATTTTAGATCATTTGGATGCCCAGTGCCAATGATGCCTTCATCTCTTCCATAAATTTTCCTTCACTAAAGTATTTCCTAATATCAACCCTGTACATTAGAGAGAATGTAAACTTAGTTAAAACTAGCAAAGATCCTCTTCTGGATGTTATTTGCTCGAAAATTTTGTTTTGCTTCATTTTGTGGATATTTCATCTTATTCCTCAATGATGTGAATATGACAACAATATTTCACAACTTCTCACATGGGTTCATTCTTATTTACTCTGGGATCTTGGTCTTGAAAACGTTGGTCCTTTACCCAGAGCTTGTATGCCTTCCTGATTTCCCACATGAATTCCTACCCTGCTCATTCTAGATTAAACATTACTCCCTCAAGACTTTATCACAGTTGTCCTTCCCTTCATTTCTTGCCCCACTTTGCCGAATCTTCCCTTTTCTGGTGGCATCTGTTACTTCTACACTGCTCTCTGATCGGTTTTACTGTCAAAATGATAGCCTAGAAAGCTTTGACATTATTTGTACCTAAAAATAGAGACCTTGGTGGGTAATTGAAAATTGTCAGTCTGGTCTTGGTGTTACAATTTCTGCAATAGAGACCTAGATCTATGGATAAAGAATTAAAATAAGGAATTCTCAGAGAAGGCAGTGTTGTAAACACAGCTTCCACTAATAATAGGCAAAGTTACATAGCAAAAAATTATTCTTCCAAGATATCTGTGGATTGTTAAGATAAAGCTGATATGGGGGTAGCGAGGTAGCTAGGTTAGGATAAGGAGCTAGAAGCCACACCTGCTTCACCTTGTATAACCCAATCTGCCCATTTGCCAGTCAAATGACCCCTTTGAAGGAAGTATCTCCCCTCACCTGCAGCCTGAGGATGGTGTCACATGATATCACTTCCTTTCCATGCCTGGCAACATGAAGGGACTTGCTTTTTCTGCAGACACTCGCTTCTCCTGAAGGAAGGTAATATAGACACACCTCTCCCTCTTTCTCTCTCACCTTTCCCTTCTGGATCTGCTCTATTCCTCAACATGGTCCACATATGTCTGTAACTTCCTTAGATTTTACATCAATGCCCCAACCTCTTGCCCTCCACCTTGGTACAGTTATTATTTTTTCACCACTTCCATGTCAATGAATTGTTTTGTGCATAATTTATGAGGAGACTCAACTTTGAGGTTCGGTAGCAACTACTCCAACAAGCTTTTGGGCTTCAGTACCATTGTGTCCTTAGCAGAGTTACATAAAATCTTTGACATTGCTAATTACTATGTATGAAAGTCACAAATTTACTACTTCTTGGGAAAAAAAATGCTTCAATAGCATATTCAAGCACATCACAATCAGAGGGAGCAAAAACTGTCTGAATTGCCTGCTCTATTTAAAATCCTCATATCATTGCCTCCTTTGTTGTGTAGCTCTGTATAATACAGGTTCTCTGAGTATCACAGCATATCAGCAGCTCTCTCATAAGCAAAACTTTGTGTTGATGCCTCCAGGAGCCATTTTTATGATAATGTTGCAAAGAACCAGCCAAACTCATTGAAAATCATTCTGTAGAGCCCCACCCCCCATCTAGTACCCGCTCTTTATTCACAGAAAGAGAACCTTTGACAACGAGCTGGTAGAACAAGGTAGGTACTTAAGTATTAAGTGCAGAGCAATGACATGATAGGTATTGCTTAATTTCTGGACTCTTCAGTGAATTAGGTGTATTGATTCTTAGAGATTAAAGATGGGGCTGGAAGATTCAAGCTCTGATCATATCTAAGTTCCTACATGGTCAGTGGTATTCCTGAACTTCTTAGAGGTCAAGGATGCTGTGTTATTTAAAGAAGTTTTATGATGGCCAATACATGTAAAGGATAGTTACCTTCCATCCTAGACAGAAGAGTTGTTGTAATAACCCCCAGCAGATCCCTCCAAGATAATACTGGCCAACAGAAATTTACCTAGTAGAGAATCAAATGACTTCCTGGGTCTGTGATTAGAACTTTGCAGGGTCAATTGTATAACTCACTCAATTCAGTGCACTGCATTTGATAAAAAGGATAGATGAAGACTGCTAGGTTTTTTAGGTTAGGTTTTAGGATTTTAGAGTTCAAAGAAGAAGAGGTATCTAGTTGCCAGAGTTCAGCTCCAGCTGAGTTCGGGACTTGCAAAGGATGCACAGATTAGGCTTACAGAGGAACAAAACAGACCACTACAATTTCAGGATCATAATGGAGCATGCGAGAAAGCTGTCTGCTTTACTTATACTCTTCAGTTTAATGGATGGACTGCAGGGTGATGATCATTTGTTCCTCTTGGGTTATGATTGGTTGGATTATGGTTGGTTGGATTGTGATTGATTGGATTGCCATATGGACTTGTGATTTGCTATTTCTAGGGTGTTCTATTATCACCAGGCTTGGTTGATAAAGGCTCCTTAATAAACCTTAATACTTGTGTGGTGAGATCTCACTTGCACCCCGTAACACCTGCACTGATAGAAGGCAGGAGATTTGAAACTGGGCTTCATTCTGTCTGAGCAGCAGAATATTCTTCTTAAGTGACTTGTTAGGGGAGGTGCACAGCACCATAGACATCTTGATATGGTGGATAGGGGAATACGTAGAAGTTTGCAGTGCATTGTCTTAGCATTTTAAATGTCCTCTGGTGCTGGAATGCTTTCTGGAGCATTCCACTAGCCTATTTGCACCATGTTTCTTCCGGCCTGAGGGTTCAGGCTCAGGGTTCCAACAATTTATTACCCATCACTATTTTAGTTCATCCCACCCTCACTCAGGATAACTTTTGGCTTAATTATTAAGTAGGTTGGCTCTCTATTTCTAACCCATGTAGCTTAGAGGATCTGGACTGACAATTTCAGGTTTATAAAATTCTGCCAGAAGAAACAGTATAGCAAGGCTGCAAGGAAAATTAGTAAACTCATACAAGTCCCACACTCTCATTGAGCAGATGACACCACAGCTATTTATTACCTTCCCCTGCAGTTCCATGTTTGTGGAGTACTTGACTTGTCAATGACTTGCTCTTACACACTGAATTCCTGTGCCCTCCAAGGGACAATCCTTTCTTTTCTTTTTTTCTGATTCTGAGCGCCAGGGGAGTGATTGACCTTAGCGGTGTCATTCTTTATGCAAATGAAAAGAAGTTTCCTTGTGTTTTTATGCAGATAGGAAGTGAATAGGTCCCTGGATTCCTGCAGTTTATAACTTGTTCCCTACTCTGAAGAGAAGCCCTTGTTCTTCCTTTTTGCCAGTGAAGTACTAATGTATTTTAGACACTCAATGATGTTCAGTTATTAGAGATTTCAATAGAATAATTCTATTGAATTTTCCTTAGCAAAATATTTTTTCAATTAGGTATGGCTGAAGTAATAGAGGTGGATGACTTGGGCATTTTATGTTTGAATACATTTGAACTGAATTGAAAATTATTGGTGAAAATAGTTTTATTGATTTGCTTCATTTTTTTTAATAGAAGAAGCCTCCTAAATATAAATTGTTTCTAGTAGAAATGTGGAGACACAACAAAATAACAAGTGTTTTTTTTTTTTCCTTTCAATTCTGTTTAGTTTTGTTGCAAGGTTGCAAGATCATGACATCTAAGTGTAAGGTTTATCAAGTAGTCTTTATTAACCAAGTTTGGTGATAACCGGGCCCACTAGAAATAGCAAATCATAAATCCATATAGCATGTTATGGGGTGCAGAGAGTAATAGCCAACACCCATTGACAGTGGGCAAATAGAATATGACTATGTCCCCCAACCTCTGTCCTGAATGTGGGGCCTACCAGCAATGGAATGTTAATCCCATCCGTAGGAAGCCCTAAGCCATTTCCCCCACCACCCATGACTATCACCTATCATCTAGAAGGAATTGGTTGCATAACCACTGATGCATTGATGCATAACCATTCCCCTCATAAGCCCCTTAAAAAGGTTCATGAAAGGAGGGGCTCACTCTCTTAATCAGGTGCCTAGCCTTGTGCTTCTGTAGCTCTGGTCTTGCCAGCACAGGTAATCCCCTGAGCATGGTTCCTGTATACTGCTTAGGTAGGACAATGGATATAGCAATGTTATTTTTGGTTTGTGTGCCATCAAGAGTTCCAGGAGAGGTGAGGCCTAGATATGATGGAATGTGGGCAGAGAAGCCAGGGAAAGGTGAATGTCTGCAGCTTTGTAAGTATGTCTAGGTTATTCATTGCATGTCTCTTAAGATAGCTTATATTGTTGGGGAAAATTGGACATAAGTCTTTAGCTTAATGGATGGACTGCAGGGTGATGACCGTTTGTTCTTCTTGGGGTTATGTTTGGTTCGATTATGCTTGGTTGGATTGCCATATGGGCTTATGATTTGCTATTTCTAGTGTGCTCTGTTATCACCAAGCTTGGCTAATAAAGACTCCTTAATAAACCTTAGTACATGTCTGGTGTGATCTCGCTTGTACCCCATAACAAGCAATCCATTCAATAAAACTCCAAAGAAAGAAAGATCTGAGGAAATGGTGGAAATGACATCCTTTGCATCACCTCAGGAAGGGGGTTCAAATGAATCACCCAAAGGGCATAAAAAAGAAACTCATCACCATCGCTTCAACAGTAATCCAGCAATGGGATTAGCATGACCTATGTCTCCTTGATTTTCTTATGATAAGAACTCTATGAGATGGAAACTGATATGTTAATTCTTTCCTTTGCTTCTCCCTCAAGGGGAGAGCGGGCTTTTGGAAGGGTAATCAATGGGGAGAAGAAAGGTTTTATATTTTACAAAGAGACCATAGCTGCCCATCTGACACCTCTCAACTGTACTATGTGAGGTGGGATATGCATCAAGTTTCTGGTTGACAACTAGGTGGCATAGGTCTTCATGATCATTAGCATCACCAAGATGAGAAGTCCAATCCCACTGGAGAATGTCCCATCCATCTGAAGAGATTTCTCAGCTTGAATCTGAGAGAGCTAGGCTAATGGAGGAGCAGGAGAGAAAAGAGTGGTCCCACTTTTGGCTGGTCCTAGCTAGTGTTAAAGCTACACAACAATCTAAGAAGAAAGCAAAGCTTTGAAATACACCTAGAAATTCATCAGTTTGTGAACACAATTCTCATTGTGGATTCATTGAGAGATACAATACACCTTTGAATATATTAAAATAAATATTATCAAAGATGGTGGATGTCTTCACTCAGCTTATATTCCATAGTAATAAGAATTCAAATCAGGGGCATATGTACAGTGCAAGAGAGCACCATAACTTTTAGTTTTTTGAATTTATTGATTTTTGTTGAAAACTGATAGAGTTTCATACATGTGTAACCCAACACATGTAACACAAAGAAACACTCATCTTGAGTAGAAAATAAGTTACCTGAGGAAAGAGCATGAGAGCAAAATCAAGTGCTGAAACCGAGCAAGCAGAGTTCTTTCCAAGTGCAACTATAGTCTTTATGGAGTAGAAGGTACTACTCTAACTGTACTAATGAGTTTTAGTCTTGGCAGGAATTAAAATGCCTGAGGCTTTAAAGTGCAAGTGGCCTACTTGCACCACAAAATTTAACTTCTAAGTGGCCATGATGGTGTTTCTTCCTTCTTGTCTCTGCATGAGACAGACACATTATGTGAAAGTGAACATATTCGGTTGACAGGCAAAGCAAGGCATTACAATGCAGGCATACACAAGAATCATTAGGAACATCTTCCAATACACTTCCTACCTAATTCCCCCATATCACTTACAGAGGCTGTTGCAGGATATGAGGGAGATCACAACAGATAAATCTAGAATGTTATAAGGAGTATTTATTAACCAAGCTTGGTGAAAACAGGACCCACTAGAAATTAGCAAATGACAAGCCCACATGACAATCCAGTCTGAATTGAAACCCTGAGAGGAACAAATGGTCTGTATCCTGAAGTCCACCCATTAAACTGATGACCTATGTCCCAGCTTCCCCAGCAATATAAGTTATCCTAATTAAGAGACATGTAGCAAAGAACCTGGACACACCTCTAAAGCTACAAGCATCCACCTTTTCCTGGCTTCTCTGTCCGCATTCCATTACTGCTAGGACTTACCTATCCTGAAAGTACACAAATTAGAAACACTAAGCATCTTAGCATCAACATTTTTACTGTCCTGCCTGAACAGTGAACAGAGAGTGAGGAATGCAAATATACAGGGGCCTTGCTCAGGAGCTACCTGTCCTTGGAGTCTGTGGGAAACCAGAGAGCAAGCTGGTACTGAAGAGGCCAAGGATTAGAGTGCTAGATCCAGGGAAACATGTGACCAAGAGGGTGAGTGCTTCCCTCTCAATGGCCTTTAGAGAGGCTTGCCAGGGGAATGGTTATGCCAACAATGCAGTACCATCCCCTCTCTGGTTCCAGGTAATAACAGGTGAGCATTACAGGTGAGCACAAAGGTGTGGCTTCCAATCTGAACTAGCTGCCTACCTCATAACAAGGCTACATTTGATTATTATGTTATGACAAAGAACATCATGATTTCAGGAAAGATGATAGTGTGAGAAATCAGATAAGCTAATAAGCAGTTAGATGCTAAGGTCCCTGGTGCAAGTACTTTTAAAAAGTATAAAATCTTGCTTCACCCAATTTTTTTTAACCTTTCCAATATATATATATATACTCCCTAGCTTTGTCCCTCAGTCTCCTTGTGGGAGAGCAAAGGAACAGAATCAGAATATTAATTTCCAACACTCAGAGTTGTTATCATGTCAAAAGCAAGGAGACATAGCCCATGCTAATCCCGTTTCTGAGTTACTGTCAAAGAGATGGTGCCTGAGTTTTCACCTTATCATAAGAATGGGAGGAGGGAGCAACCAATTACACCCATTTTGAGTTCCTCTCTTTCCCCTTTCACAAACGTATTTGTCCCTCATTTGACTGAGATAATGCATAAAAGACACTATTTCACCATTTTATCCAATCTTTCTTTCCTTGGAGCCCCCTCCCGCCCCTATGGCAGAAAACCTTTCTCACTCTCAAATAAATTTTGCCTTGTACACTAGAGTTGTCTGCATGAAAATTCTTTCATGAGAGACAAGAAATGAGGTTGCTATCATCTTTAGCCTTTTGTGTTGAATTCCCTGCACCAATAGGAATGCCAGAGGAGGGCAGCACTTGCTTCAAACCCAGTATGCCACTCTGACCTCAATTTGAAACCCGGAAAGGACAGCAGAAATCCAGCGTGCCCCTGAGGCAACAGAGCCACTGTTGGACCAATGACAATGCCAGCAAATATCCAGCACCAAATAAGGACCAAACTGACCCCCCAATTCAGCTTCTGTATCAAGAGGGGCTTAAAACTCCCTGCACACACCTTTCCTTGCCTTTCTTTCTGTTCTTTTGCAGTCCCCTACTCCATGTCTGTCTCTCCACTGCAAGAGAGAAAGGTCTGTGAACTGGGGTTTCTTTGAATAAAAGTCATCTATATTCCTTTTTTTTAATTGTAAATAATCCATCACGATTTATTCTCTCCTTTAGAGACTGCACAACATAAAGCATTTGTGGAGGAAAAATTATGTTTTAAACAGTTGTCCATATTTTTTCTTGGATTTTTTTTTTTTTGGTAAAATAGCATGGATACTTATTGAAGCAAAATTACACTGTATTCTTTCAGTGATTCATAATTTTTTTAAGTTTTACATATACTATTAAGTATGCATGTACAGAAATTAAAATACTACAATTATCTTAATTTATTGATTAAACAGCATTATTTTTTTTTGTCATCAGCATGTGCTTATTTTTTTTCTTATTGTTTTATGATAAAGCTTAATAGGCACTGGGACCTCCCAGCACCCTTGTTCTCCCCTCCAGTCTTTTAATGGGTGTCTTTCATAAAGTTTCAGAAGTCCATCATGCTGCCACTGAAGTGTCTCCCAATAATGTAGGTTATCAGTCATTTTGTTGTGAGTTTATGCTTGTAGTGCATGCATGAAGACTTTTCTGTTTCCACCTATGAACATATTAATTTCTGCTACATTTTCATAATGCATCCCCTTTAGTACAGTCTACCACAGGGAGGAAAAAAAAAAAAAGAATAGTGAATCTTCATCCACATGAAGTTAACAAACATATAACTGAGAGAGGAGTTAGAGTGGGTAGTAGGCAGTTAGGGTATTCTGGGTCCCCGAGTAAAAGAGAATTTCCCCACCATGTCTTGGATTCATCATGGCACGTCTCTTCCAAGGGACAGGGGTGCTATTAGCATATCAATTCCCCACCTGAAGTATTGGCCATCACCTCCAGCCATTGTGGGAGGGCCTCAGGCTGATCTCTTTACCATTGAAAGGAGAGCAGGAAGAGGTAATACACATCTGCCTAAGGCCTGGAATGTCCTATGTCTGGCACCTCTGTGGCCTTTTGTCCCAAGGCCAGGTACCATGGAAATCAGAAATTTTCTTTGTTTATGGAGAAACATCTTTGAGGGAAACCTTTAAAAGGTGCATTCCCTGCCATTGATATGGGTTCTTTTCTTCCTGCCACTATGGCAGAGCACTGGGGTTCAGCTTCTTGTCCTCCTGCCACTATGGCAAAAGACTAGGGTTCTTCTCTTCCTGCCACTATGGCAGAGGGTTCTCATTTTCCTCCTGCCACTATGGCAGAGCACTAGGGTTCTTTTTTACTTTTTCTCCTGCCACTATGGCAGGAGGTAAGGGTCCTTTCTCTATCTCAAAACCCCCTCCCATCGCTAGGACGGGAGTCTTCTCTTCTCAGCTTTTCTAATAAATCTTGCGTTAAAACTAAACTGTGTCCACATGAAAATTCTTCTTTCCTGCGAGACAAGAATTTGAGGCTGCTGCCGTATTCAGAGTCAAAAATCCTGCAACATAACGAAGGTATCAATGTGATGCTAGGGTGGTGAAAACGAGTGTCCAGCATCTTCATGTAGGAATAAATGCCAGCATGTGTTCTAAGGCACTGATGAAGGTACAATGAGGACTAGATCCTCGTTACTAATGGGCAGTAGCAATAACAATGATAAAAGGGAAATTAACAATCTCAGGTGATTACAAGCAATCATTTTCTTATGGATGATTGATTAATGGTTTACATTGCAAGGTCTTATTACAAAAGGTACTAATAACTAGGAGGTGCAATAGGGTAGAATGCACAGGTATAATCTTTAGATTTGACATCATATTATCTTATAGTAGAACAAACATATGATATCTGACCTTTTGGGATTGGCTCATTTCCCTTAGCATTAAAAAAAAAAGGTCTCTAGTGAGACCATCCAGGTCCTCTGAGGTCTTGGCCACACCTTCAGGTGGGTGGCACCAGCATTGCCCACCCATTTCTTAATTAATTAGGAGACCACCAATGGGAAACATCTTACCTGTAGGCTCCTGCCCAACAAGGAGGGGTCACGGAAGGCTTAAAACCCCTAGACCCTTCTTCAAACCTTCGGTGTCTCTCTCTCCCTCCTCTTTCGAGAGCACCCCACCTCCCGGCTTCTTGTCCGGAGGTGCTTCCCCCTTCCTTCCCTTCCCTGCTCCCTGGTCCCTTCGCAAATAAACTTTTCTGTTTGCAACAGATTCCCGGCTTTTTATTTCCATACTAAGCTGAGGGAAGAACCCACCGGGCATTTCTGGTAACATCTAGTTTGGCCCATTTGGCCACAAACAATTGTATTATTATTTTTTTAATATCTGAGTAGTATTCCATAATGTAGATGAACCACAATATTTTTTATCCAATCCTCTATTAATGGACATTTAGGTTGCTTCCATGTTTTCTTGCGATTATTGATTGTGCTTCTGTGAACATTGGAGTGCGTGTTGCTTTCTCATGTAACAAGTCTTTGGGATATATTCCTAGAAGTAGAATTGCTGGGTCACATGATAGGTGGATTTTCAGTTGCCTAGAGTATTCTCCATACGGACTTCCAGAGTGGTTGCACTAGCTTGCAATCCCTCCAACAATGAGATAGGGTTCCTTTTGTCCCCACAACCTTGCCAGCAATTATTGCTGTTAGTTTTCCATATGTGGGTCATTCTTACTGTTGTTAAGTGGAACCTCAGGTCACCTTTATTCTTTTCTATATTTGGCTGATATGTTCCTTCTAGAGTGGTTGGTTGGAAAATCTAACAGAAAAGAAATTGGTTAATTTCTTCATGGATTTTATTAAGTCCATGAGTTTTCTCTTTGCACCTTATTTTGAAGTTTTAAAAATCTTTCATAAATTGTAGCCAAAGCTGTGTCTCACTTTGAAATTAAGTTGGTTCTGCAGTTATGCTTGAGGAATATTTCTCATACTCATCTGGACACTCATGTACATTGCCACATACAACACACACACCATATGTACTATTAACACAAACATGTTAACGATAAGATTTTGTTCTTTACGACACTGTGACAGCCCAGACAATAGAAGATGTCAAGGCTAGGTCCACTGAAACACTTATAGGTCATGTTCATAACATGACCTATGCCATAACTTTGGGTTCGTGGAAAGTTCAGAAAGAGAAGTGAGAGTGCTTATCTCATTTCAGGATGAGATCTTTATTTTTACAGCTCAGGCAGTATGCTGATTGACCCAAATTGTTTTTGTAAACAGAATGGGAAGGACCTGTTTGCTTGGTTCCACTGTTCCTATTAGGTGAGATGTGGCTCTTACGTGGTTGCTAGTAGGTGTACTATAGCTGTTAACTGATGGGCCAGTTTAGGGTACACAATGTTTAAAGTGACTGGGCATCCATGTTCTGAGCCACTGTGGTTGACTGATTTCTAGCATACACCAATGTTCTCTTAGTTGATTGGATGATTGTTACTTAAAAAGCCATGAACACGACTGGTTAGGACTGTTCCATTCTTCCATGTGTGGTGGAATTGGACAGTCCACTAGTGGGTACCAGACTCCTAAACTTCTAAGAGTCTGCCGCTGGCTAATTTTTTGGGGGATAGATTTTGTCAACTTGCCATGCATGAGAGCTGAATGGAATGTGTTTTAATGTCATCCCGATACTCAAAGCAATCACTCTGCTAAATGTAGCCAAAAGTAATGTTGGCCTGACATAACTAGGTAATTGAGAGTGAAGTAAATATGAGGAATTTTGTGAAAATGCCAATTATGAAAGAATCCTGATTTTCAAGTTTTTTTGCATTATTACATATTCTAATTTAATCTTCCAATAACTTTTTGAAATACTCCTATATTTGAAAAGTACTAGAATGATGGTAACTTCTATTTTTCATTTCTCTTATGTAGCCATGACTCCCCTATACTGATATTCTTAGTACAACAATGAAAATTCTATTTAATATTTTTCTTCTCCTTTAATAAAAATCATAAAACCAGGAATTTCAATTTTTATTTGACAATTTAGTTTCCTAGTCTTATGGCAAATAAAAGGACATTAACTCCTGGAGTCTTAGTAATAAGCTTAAAAATAAGGAGAAATGAATAGAAGGATCATTCAGAGCAAAGCCCTGTCTACAGGCAGCACCACACATAAACCATCTCAGGGAAGGAGGATTTTGGTATTATCTTTAATAACCTTTAAAAAGGGAGATTTTGTCACCTTTTAAAATTGGGTTTCCACAGGATTGGTCTTAAAGGGTACATTTAAAGCTTCTTTTAGCTGCAGAACTTGAAAACACATCTATAAAGCCAGAGCTGAAATTAAGGTATAGGACCTTGAGCCTGTGCTATTGATCTGCCTCTTGCCATTCCAGCCATCCAGATATTTCCCAAGAGCCTGTGAGGGGACAGGAGCTAGCAAGAGACCTGCAATGTAACTAAGTGGGATTTTGCTCTGCTGGTAGAGTCCCATCTTTTAAAAAGAAGAAATAACTATTTCTTCTACTGTTTAAGAAATCATTGTTCATACATGTTAAATATTGTGTTTTTAAAAACACACTCCTATCAAACCCACACACCAAAGAGTGATCTCTGTACTCTCCTGCAATGACCTCAAGCATCAACAACACCTGCTATCCTCCTACCATGTTCTTAGTACTATAAATTCAAGCTTCAAGATATTTCAGTGCCCTAAACTATTATGTAGGTAAACAAAAATATAGAAAACTCTCAGGAGATTGCTTGGTGCATTCTACAAGAATGCTGTTCACAAGAAATGCTGATTTTCTTATTTGCTCTCTTCTTCTGCCTCAGCAACTTCTGCGTCTAGCCACCACCACTTCCAAGTTTTTATGTTCCCAGTAAATGCTTATTGTTCTACTGCTACACTGACAGTAAATTGCTGTAAAAATGCAGCTACTGGCTGCCTCCTTCTACCCAACCTCTCCTACTTCCATTTATAATGATAAGATTTTAGGGCTTAGGAAAAGTGCTTTGCATCTGTGTCATTCTGCACCCTGGCTCAGGACACAGGTTGAGTAGCAAACAAAAACAAAAAACAATGAAACACAAATGAGGACCATCACTAAAGCACATGGATCAAGTTTTTCTTTAGGCGACAAGCCCTAGTACAAAATAAAAGGAAAACAGATAATATCCAAACTAATCCCATGGCATAGTTTGGACAATGGAGATTAAGAAAGTTTAATTACGTTGTGTAAAAATCATGCAACTAAAAATTAGTGGTATTAGAATGATAATCCAAATTTAATGTTATGCTTCCTTTTCTATCACGCTATTTCTTAATGCGTAGGAAAGATTCTTTATATAGAAAATATTGAGAAGTCTCCTTTTCTATGTCCTACATCGAAGTGGCATCAAATCTCTGAAACAGTAAGGGGGCAGCGGTGTCAAGGTTATTAAAGACTACACTCTCCCTCTGTTTAGCACAGTACCTACACTAGAGTACACCTTCACTCCTCTGAATTCAGCAGTGAGCTCCATGAGTGTAGAGCATGGCTCAATATGAACACAATTCATTTTCACTGTAGTAATCTTGAGAAATGATCAGAACACAGAAGCATTTAAGCTTGCAATTTTGCATAGGTGCAAAAAAGGAAGATGTGAGATCTTCCTTTGATTCATTCTCTTCACAAAAGTTTCATTTCTATATCACTCTAACTTTGCAGTCTTCTGCACCCTGGGGTGGTATTCACTGAGAGTGTCTGTTCCCATTCATGGTCTAAGGAGTTCACCAGCTTTGGAAAAGAAGCTAAGAATGGCTTTTGTATTTTTAAATAGTTGAAAATGTCAAAAGAAAAATATTTCATGACACCACAAATTCTATCAAATTCAAATTTCAGCAACCATGGATAGTATTGTTGGAACATACTAACACTCATTTGTTTCTGAATTCTATTTGGCTATTTTATTTTACAGTGGCAGGGAGGGGACCTATGTCCTATCAAACCTAAAATGTTGATTATCTTGACTAAAGTCCTCGCCTTGTACACACCAGGATTCCATGTGGGAGCCAGTTCATGTCTCGGTGGCCCTGCTTCCCATCCAGCTTCGGGCTTGTGGCCTGGGAAAGCAGGCAAGGATGAACCAAAGCCTTCAGACCCTGCACCCACGTGGGAGACCCAGAAGAAGCTCCTTGTTCCTGGCTTCAGATTTGATCAGTTCCAGCTGTGATGGCCACTTGGGGAGTGAATTATCGGATGAAAGATTTTCCTCTCTGACTCTCCTCCTCTCTGTAAATCTGATTTTCCAATGAAAACAAATAAATCTTAAAAGTTTAAAAAAGGTTGACTATCTTACCCTTTACAGAAAAAAAGTTTGTTGACCCTGATTTAAAGGATAGGGATTTGCATTTTCTCCTTCCTTATTTGGTCTTTGTTGAGATGTGAGTTGGTTTTCTTTCAAGTGTCTTTTACACATACTCTACTTTAATCCTAACAACATGAGAAAAGGTGTAGAGTCATTTTTGTTGTATCTTGTGATTGTCAATGTCATGAAAGTAAATTAATTTTTCACATTTTGACTTCTGCTCTTTGGAATAAGCAACTTTTCTAGTTTTTTTCTTGTTTCCCTTATCTTTTCTACTACTAAACTTAGCTTTAAAACATATTTTTTTTAAAAAAATATATATGCATTTATTGTTTGATTTGAAAGGCAGAGTCACAGAGAAAGGAGAGAAAGATCCTCCATCTTCTGTTCACTTCCCAAATGGCCATAACAGCTGAAGCTAGTCCAAAAGAGATTGCAAATCTGAAACTAGGAACCTGGAGCTTCCTCTGGGTTTCCCAAATGGGTACAAGGGTACAAGCACTTGGGCCATTCTCTGCTAATTTTCCAGGCCATAATTAAGAAATTGAATTGAAAGTGGAGCAGCTGGGAGACAAATCGGCCCACAGATGTGATGCCAGCACCACAGGTGAAGGCTCAGCCCATTATGCCACAGTGTTGTTATGGGGTATAAGCGAGATCACACCAGACATGTCTAAGGTTTATTAAGCAGCTTTTATTAACCAAGCCTGGTGATAACAGAGCACCCTAGAAATAGCAAATCACAAGTCCATATGGCAATCCAATCAATCACAATCCAACTAAGCATAATCCAACCAATCATAACTTAAGAGGAACAAGTGGTCTTTACCCTGAAGTCCATCCATTAAACTGAAGACCTATGTCCCAGCTTCCCCAACAATATAAGCTATCTTAAGAGACATGCAATGAATAACTTAGACACACTCACAAAGCTGCAGACATTCACCTTTCCCTGGCTTCTGCTCACATTTCATCATATCTAGGCCTCACCTCTCCTGGAACTCTTGATGGCACACAAACCAGAAACAACATTGCTATATCCATTGATCCATCTAAGCAGTACACAGGGACCATGCTCAGGGGATTACCTGTCCTGGGTCAGCCAAGAGTCGAGGTGCCAGAGCAACAAGAGCACCTGACCAGAAATAGACGAGCCCCTGCTTCACAGGCCTTTTAAAGGGGCTTGTGAGGGACGTGGTTACACAACAATGCGATACCATCCCCTCTCAATTGATAGGTGAATAATAGGTGGGCAAGAGCAAATACCTAGGTTGTGGTGTGGGGAGTGGCTGAGGATGGAATTAACATTCCATTGCTGTTAGGCCCCACCTTCAGGACAGAGTGTAGGGTCACAGCTAGGTTCCATTTGCCCACTGTCAATGGGTGCTGGCTATCACTGGCTGCACCCCATAACAGTATCAGCCCCACAGAACATATCTGACTCTGCCACAAATAGGACAGAAGTCAAATTATGCTTAGCGTTCAATGTTCAAATCTTTACAAATCAATTACGAGGACCTTGAGCAACAATAAGATGATTTGATTGAAGACATCATGTGTGATGAGGTCCTGGACACTGATCTGTGGATTGTGGCTGAAGGAAAAACCATTTTTCAGCTAAAACTCTCCTGATTAATTTCCCAGGGTTGCAATAACACAGATTATCATGTTGAAATTAAAAGGAATTAAATTTTTTTCCTCATAGTTCTATTTTAAAAATTACAGAAAATCTCTATTTAAATAAGATAGATTTTTCTAACAGCAAATGAAACTTTCTTATTCTGACTGCAGATACTGAAGGCATTAGAATGATTCCAGGGTAGGAAGTTATCAGAAATATAATAGAAGGGATACGTATGCTATTGAATTGATCTTCTCTCAATTTTTATACTTGCCTGTTTGCTTCCTTTAGGCACCATAAAGCACTAAATGCATTTTAAAAATATTTCCAGAATAATTTCTTTGTTCTTTTTCCCATCATTCTTTCCTTCCTTCTTTTCTTCCCTATTTCCTCTTTGCCTTTACTTTTCTCCATTTTCTTCTAAAATCAAAGATCATATTTGCTAGTAGCAGAAACAGAAACTATTCTATAATATTTGCACTCAGATGAAAGAAATATATTTGGTGATCAATGAAAGGAGAAATAATTTACATTCTTTTTTTTATAACATCACTTAGCATGTTCAATTTGCATGAATTATTAGGCTAACATTTTCAGCTCTTTTCTGAATTAAGAATGATCATATATTTAATCATATATAAGTGCTTTGTGAAATGAATTAATTCTTGTTATTTAGTTCATCTTATCACATTTAAATAGTTAACCTTAGGAGACAGAAGGAGCAAAGCAATAATGATTAACTGTCAGCATGAGAAATGGGTAACTCATGGATATGGCCAGCTTTGAATCTCAGCTAATGCCAACTTTAAATAGTACATTTCAAATCTATTGAAGTCAGTGTGTATAATCCAAAATGTATTTATGACACAGACGGTTCATTGTGTGGTTCTAGGTCAGAGGTTGTCTAAATTTTTCTCCAAAGGGTCAGATAGTAAGTACATTAGGCCTTGAAAGTTACATGTGGGTAACTTTGTTACGTATTTTTCATGTCTCTCTTTTTTCTCCTTCACTTTAAAAATGTTAAACTTATTCTTTGCTTAAAAATTGCGTAGAATCTTGGCTAAAGCTTTCCAAATCCTGTCCTAGGTACTTTACTTAAAAAAAAACAAACAAACATTATCCAAGCTTATTGGATGAATTTCAGGCTAATTCAGGCTTTTGCAACACGGCAGTGGTTAAGTACTGATTCTTTGATGGAAAGGCTCTGGTAACATTGTAAATAAACCATGAGATAGTCACTCTTTGATCTCAGACAACTGAAAGTCTTTACATGCAAATACCTTTTGATTATTATTTAAGATTATGTTACTGCAAACAGTTGTTACCTTGAACACGCAAATATTTTGAATTCATGAAGTACAATTGTTGAATATTGATATTTAGATGCTGACACCAAAAAATAAGAGTGAAGATACTAGATTTGGAATTTGAAATTATTCAGGCCTGGCACAGTAACTTAGTAGCTAAAGACCTTATTTTACAGCAATGGGGATCCTATATGGGTGCTGTTTTGAGTCCCTGCTGCTCTACTCCCATCCAGCCTCCCTGCTTGTGGCCTGGGCAGGCAGTTGAAGATGGCCCAAAGCCTTAGGACCCTGAACCTGCATGGGAGAGCCATAAGAAGCTCCTGGCTTTGGATCAGCTCAGCTCTGGCAGCTACTTGGGGAGTGAATCAGTGGATGGGAGATCTTTCTGTCTCTGTTGTCTCTGTAAATCTGACTTTCCAATCAAAATAAGTTAATTAATTAACAAATCTTATATTGTCCATGCCTACATGGTTGAGAAACACTTCAATGGCAGCATGAAGGACTTCTGACTATTCATGAAAGACACCCACTATAAAACCAGAGGGCAAATCAATGGGGAGAGAAGGGAACTTGAGGAGGGGTCTGAGAAATCCCAGTGTCTATTAAACTCTATCATAAAACAAAAATAAAAAATTTAAAAAAAGAAATAAAAAATACTTATTCATTGGCACCCAATTTTCAAAAAGGAAAATGAATTTTAAAATCTAAACAATATTTATAGAACAAAGGTTCAGCATAGTGGCCTGTTTTCCATATCTGATTTTCTGATTTGAGTCCCAGCTCCCCTCTTGGTTCCAGCATCCTACTAATGTGCACTCTGGCATCTTCAAGTACTTGCATTTTTGTCACCCACACGGAGACCTGCATTGAATTGTATGTTCCTGGCTTTAGACTCGTCCAAACCTAGCTGTTGTAGGCATTTGAGAAATGGACCAGCAAATGGAAGGTGTCCTGCTGTCTGCTTCTCTCTTTTTCTCCGCTTTTCAAATAGATTAAAGTAAGTAAATAAAAGTATTTCACAATTTAATTGCTGCACTCGACTAATTATAAATGGTGACAGTTGCCATTAATTTTATAAATGCAAGAAGATTAGCCTAGTATTATTAATAAGCTGATGTTTCTGATAAACATGCTTCCAATATATACAGTATGTCTAAATCATACTTCAATAATAGGTTTCCCTCATACTTTCACTTTGTATTCTTTGATCATCTTTGTATATCAACAAAAAATTTGCTAACCTGCCTCTTTTGTAACAATCAAAGTGTTCTCTTAGTTCTTCTATGATTAAGCCAAATTTGTTGTCTACTACCAATAAAAGGAAAAATTTCTTCAGCATCCCAGATCCTTTTAGGGAATATCACATTGTTTTAATGCTGTTATTGCTTTTGGGACAAGTTCTATCAAGTTTATATGATATAAAAGCAGAAAAAAAATCTGTGGAGGTATGAGATTTTGTCCTCCTTGAAAACTAACAAATTACCCTGTTCCTACTTCACAGAACTGACACCAGATCTGAGATTTATGGGTCAGAGACAAAGGACAAAGATCTTTATTACTCATGGCATAAACAGAAGCTGGAGATTAATGTAGCATTGTACAGATTTGGGCAGGTTCACCAGTCCTTCCACAGGGGTCACTATCCTATGTGGGATGAGCACAGATGCGTGGGCTGTGCCGTAGCAGAGGTGCTGTGAGGCTGAGGGATCCACCACCCTCGTAGTAAATGGAAGCATGTCTGCTATTCACCCAAGGAGAGACATTACCTCATCCTTCACTTTGCTCATTGCAAACACAACGGGGAGAGAAATGGCCTGGATCAAGCTTGTGTAGGCCTTGACTGTCGGTGGACCCAGTAAGAACATGCAGGGATGCTGAGGACTCACTGCAGAGTGCAGTTCCTATCAACTCTAGGATTCCTGGGCATTTCAAATGTTCTTTTGCAATGGAGTATCCTAAGTACCACTTGAATTGATAAGCTCACTAACCCTTATACTACAAATGTCTAATTAACTGGTTATTCTTAGTATTCTGTGTCAAATAAACAGAATTTTAAAAAGTTTTCCAATGTATCCTCTTCATTAGTTAGGTAATAAGACATTCAAGAAGTTTTTATTCAATTCAAAATGTAACATTTATAAGAAATACTACAAATCTGCGTTAAAAAAAATCATTTTGTTATCTGTTCTCTATATCAAAATAATTGCTATTCATTTTACTGATCATCTTTATAATTTCTAATGTATTTTCTATGCAAAACATTTGCTGTATGTATACATGTAATGAAGTAAACTTGATATAAAGGTTTGAGTGTAAGTGGCTTTTTCATTTCTTCTTCTTCTTTTTTTTTTTTTTTCACAAAGTCAGACATACAGAGAAGAGGAGGAGAGACAGAGAGGAAAATCTTCCATCCAATGATTCACTCTCCAAATGACTGCAACAGCCTGTGCTGTACTGATCCGAAGCCAGGAGCAAGGAATTTCTACCAAGTCTCCCACACGGGTGCAGGGTCCCAAAACTTTGGGTCATCCTCAACTGCTTTCCCAGGCCACAAGCAGGGTGCTGGATGGGAAAGCTGCCGGGCCTAGAACCAGTGCCCAAATGGGATCCTGGCACGTTCAAGGCGAGGACTTCAGCCATTAGGCCATCGAGCCGTGCCCTGCAAGTGGTTTTGTTTGAGAAATGATCCATGGAACTTTCAGTGAGGAGTGGGAAGTGATATAAGGATGGATCAAAAGTGAAAGAAAGGAATCAATCAGCAGCTAAGGTCCTCCTCACCTTCTACAGGAGAGGATCCCATATGGGCACTGGTTTGTGTCCCAGTAACCCCACTTCCCATTCAGTTTTCTGCTTGTGGCCTGGGAAAGCAGACAAGGAGGGCCCAAAGTCTTGGGACCCTGCACCCGCATGAGAGAACCAGAAAAAGCTCCTGGCTCTGACTTTGGATCAGTTCAGCTCTGGCCATTGTGGTCACTTGGGGAGTGAATCACAGGACAGAAGATTTTCCTCTCTGTCTCTCCTTTTCTCTGTACATCTGACTTTTCAATAAAAATTAATAAATGTTAAAAAAAAAAAGAGAGAGAGAGAAAATGAAAGGCATGGGCCTGGCACAATAGACTAGTGGCTAAGATCCACAATTTCCACATGCTGGGACCCCATATGGGCGCCAGTCTAACCCTGGAGGTCCTGCTTCCTGTCCAGCTCTTTGCCTGTGGCCTGGGAAGGCAGTGAAGGGTAGCCCAAAGCCTTAGGACTCTGTACCCACATAGGAGACCTGGAAGAGGCTCCTGGCTCCTGATTTCGGATTAGTGCAGCTGTGGTCGTTGTGGCTGCTTGGGGAGTGAATCAATGGATGGAAGATCTTTCTTTCTCTTCCTCTATATATCTGCCTTTCCAATAAAAATAAAATAAATCTTAAAAAAAAAAAGATAAAGAAAATAAAAGGCATATGCAGTACATACCTGGGTGTAAACTAGCTCAGAAACTCAGGAAACCAGATAAATAAATGTTCTTATCTGATCTGAATTTTTAAAAATTATGCATTTTATGTGAAAAGCAGATTTATACAGAGAAGGAGAGAGAATTGAGAGGGAGAGAGAGAGAGAGAGAGCGTATGGTTACATTTGGTGCCTGATTCCCCAGTGGCCTCATGACTATAGCTGAGTCAATTTGAAGCCAGGGGCCAGATGCTTCTTCTGGGTCTCCCATATGGGTGCAGGGGTCAAGGTATTGAGCCATCCTCTGCTGCTTTGCCAGGCCATAAGCAGAGTCCTGGTTTGGAAGTCAAGCAGCAGGGACACAAGCGGGTGCCCATTTAGGATGCTAGTGCTGCAGGCAGAGGATGAGCTTGCTATGTCACTGCACCAGCATCTCCAGACAAAATTTTAAGCAATATGAGAGTTGTGCAATTGACCTAGTAACATAGTCAATCATTTCTGAGATTATTTTTGATTGCGATGAAAATGTTGATATTGTCTAATTATTAGTAAAATGTCCTGGGGTAAAATATAGAACAGATGTCTATTAGATCTGAAGATTAGGCACTGAAATATTAAGACCCAGTGGTGCATAGGTAAAATATCAGAGCAACTATACAATATTCTCAAAATATTTATCACCTGTTACTTGTAACAATGTTTCTAAACATTTTCCCATGTGAGGGTAAATTCAATGGAATAAAGAGGTAAGTTTATCTTAGTGAAACAGAACACACACTGAAACCAATGCATACTTTTTTCATAATACGTTATGCATTTTAGGAAGACTTTTTGCATTGTATTGATTTTTAAACTTTACTTTTCTAAAGACATCCATTCTACTATCCAGTCACTCTCTGAGGTGAGTAGACTGAGGGTGGAGTGACTTGTGAACCATAGCAGCGAGCTAACAGTATCAGTCACATGTAATTAAAACACCATACCACTGTTACTTGGAAAATATGACCTTACTACCAGCAAAATAGACTTACTACCAGCAACCCTCATATCTATCTTTGATGGATTAACAATCATTAAGATACTCCAATAATAAAGACTTTGAAGCACTTTTATAAATTGCAACTGGATTTCTCCAGGTTGCCCAACCTCATCAGATCACTCTTTGTTTTAACAACAATGTCAATAATTGCAGCTCTTTGCCATAGTGGGAGACTTATTCCTTCTCTAAGCAAGGCTGTCCAGTGCATTTGCAACACCCACAATTCTGCACAGCTTCTTCCTGAACTGAATTGAATTGTATCATAATGACCCACAGCTTCTTCATATTCTAAAAGCCTCTCCCTAACCATTTGCCCCCATGGAAATACTACTACCAACACTTCAGTGTCTGAATAGAGTTTGGTCAAGCAATGTCAAGAACAGATTTGAGGGTCTGGCGCAATAGCATAGTGGTTAAAGTTCTCGCCTTGCATGCCTGTGATCCCATTTGGTTGCCAGTTCTAGTCCTGGCAGCCCCACTTCCCATTCACCTCCCTGCTTATGGAGGGGTGGAGGAGCAGTTGAGGATGGCCCAAGGCCTTGGGACCCTGCACCCACATGGGAGACCTAGAGGAAGTTCCTGGCTCCAGGCTTTGGATTGGCATAGCACAGGTCATTGCAGTCACTTGGGGAGTGAATCATCAGACAGAAGATCTTTCCTCTCTGTCTCTCCTCCTCTCTGTATATCTGACTTCCCAATTAAATAAATACATAAATCTTAAAATACAGACTTGATTACTAAGAAAGAATGAACAAATGGACAATGATAATAACAACAAAAACTTAAAACTTAGCACCAGATAAAATTGTTCCTATACTTTTTTAGTCAGAAATGTACCTTCCCAGAAAACTTCGTAAAGATTAGTTTCTCTTCTAGGGCCCTTGTCACGTTATTTAGTTCCCCTTATGCTTCTGAATCCTTAGATTCAGAATAGGAAAAGGTAAAATTGAAAACTCTTCCAAACTATCCCCACAGGATTAGTGTACTCAGTGGGCTACCTTCTTCTTAGTGAAGGCAATATTTTGCAACTTATATAGCATTAATCAGGCCATCTTCCTCTGTTCTAGGATCTAAGCCTTACCATTGGGTAACCAAATAATCTTGATTCTAAAATAGAAGAATAATTATCCCCTACAAAGTTAATAATTTTTCTTGTTGGAATAAATAGTTAAAAATTGCTATAACATTTAAGTCATAATTTTTCTCTTTTCGCATCTAAGAAGGCTCTCAAAATTTTGCAATAACTCACTCCAGATCTCCATAACTCTCATACATATGTCACTTTAGAACTAAACTTATTAGTGCAGGAACCAAAGTTTATAATTTGCAAATCTACAGCTCAGAACAAAATGCTGTCTGCATCATGAACCCAATGGCTGGAGTTAATCAGTCTTGCCAATCAGCTGTGGGAAAAACGGCTGACTTCACCTGTTAAACCAAAGTGTCTACCAATGTATAAGGGACTGTTTAGTACTAATACAGTGTTGATAATACTGAGTATGGGGGCTGGTGCAGTGCCTTAACAGGCTAACTCTTCTATTGCAAATTCCAGCATCCCATAAGAGTCAGTTGGTGTAGTGGCTACTCCACTTCCCATCCAGCTCCCTGCTAAGGGCTGGGGAAACAGAGCAGGATGGGACAAGTCCTTGTGCCCTTAACTCCACGTGGGAGACCTGGAAGAGGCTCCTGGCTTCAGATGAACTCAGCTCCAGCCGTTGTAACCATTTGGGGAGTAAACCAATGATGCTTTTGTTCTATGTCTCTTCTTCTTTCTGTAAATCTACCTTTCAATTGCAAATAAGTAAGTCTTAAAAAATGAAAATATTAAGTTTAGTGTTTCTAAGTGTTTCTCTTAGTTGTAAACTGTTGGTATATTTACTACATACATACAGCATTGTTTGCTTGACTGGAAATCTCAGGGAGAGTGACATAATGCTAAGATCATTCCCACTTAAATTTTTTTTTTTAATTTCCTGCATGAGTCTGGACTATATCAGGTGCCAAAAGTTGATTCTTTTTTTCAAGAAGAGATTTTTTTAAAATATTACAATGAAAATTTCAAGATAAATTAAGAGGAATGTAGCAAGCGAAAACTGTTGGAAAAATCTGAACCTTGTGATTTTAAGTATTCGTTAAAATGGCATTGCAAATTGCAACCCTCATTAGTGCTTTCACTTTAATGGGGATAATAAGCTAAGGGTCATTTCAGGAATAGAGGAAGAGCTTCAAAGATATGTGAAGAAATTCATCCTTATGAAATAAATTTAAAAATACAGCTCCCATTTTCTGACAAAAATCAAACAACACAACAACATTTTCTAGTCATCTTTTTATCCTGGAAGAGAAGAGACCCAATTATTGCTCTGCTTCCTCATTAAACTTTGTGATGGCATTTGCTCTATTTTTTTTTAATTTAAACCTTCTACAGTTTCTGCATATGAGTACACATCTACTCAATTGGACTACAAATAAATGGGGGGCAAGGATCATGCATGAGGCTTCTAACAATTTCACTTTTCATCTTTAACTTTGATCAACTGAAGAGAAGACGATGCACAGAATTTGATAATGGTGTTTTTCTAGGTCCTAAGGATACAGCTGTAAAGGAAATAGCCAACAGCTTTTTTCAAACATGTTTTCCATTCCAGTGTGACTAGGGGAAGTCAGGAAATTGATGAGGAAACAATACTCAACATAAATTAAGAGAATTACAAGTACCATGAAGGAAACAAAAGGCAGTCTGGTGCTGAGGAGAGTAAACATATTATTTTGGATAAGCAGATAATTTACACTTCTGAACTCATCTTAAGAAGGAGAGACCAAAGCTTAGAATAACAGGGGACCAGATGGTCACATGGACCTTCAGGAAGATGCACTATTAGTCCAAAATGCTGTGATTGTAATGATCTTATCGATATAAAGGAACAGAAACAAGGCAGGTTTGTCAACAGTAAACCAAAAGGACCGTAGGATCAAAGAGGTGTCAGGAACTGTTCTATTAAACCTGTGTCCGTTATACCACATTTCACATGAAAAATGAGGCAAAGAAACAAATATACATGTAATAAACCAGATGACCAGATTATTTGGTGTCACTCAAGATAAAACAGAGGCCTTTGCTTATTTGCTTTGTCTTTTCACTTTTGAATATATAAATTAAGGATCAGTTTGAACTTTACTTATAACGCAGGTCTTCCAATGTCCAATCCAGTGACCTTTTTGCTACATCCTCGAGAATAGCATGTTATGTGTGTTCAAATAATACAATAGTGAAGCACAAAGTGAACTATGAACATTTGGCATTGATCCTGGAGGGAGGTCAATCTGAAATGGCATCTTTCTGAGATGATACCAGTTTTAATTGCACTCATGAAAACATAGGAAAACAAAATTAGCAACAGAAGCATCCCAGATCCATAAGAGATTAGGAAGTGAAATATTAATAACCCAGCACCCCACTTTTCTTCTTCCTATGTGTTCACTTAGCACAAATTAGTCCCCACATGTCCTCACGTGGCCTTTGGAAACACAAAATAGATGTATTGTTTTGACTATTTGGCTCCATTTACATGTTTGAGCTCTCTGTGAACACAATTTCAAACATGTGAGAATATGAAGTCACATTTGGTTAAGAATAATGAAAAGGCCATTTGGAGTCGAAGTTTCCATAGTGGTTTGAGCTAGCTGTGGGGCTTTTCATTGCAGTGGTTCCCTTTCAAATCTTTTTGCTCTGCAAATGTGGGGAAAAAGTAGAGTATATTCTTTCTATGGGAATTAGAGTGTGGCGAATTTAAGGGTATTTTTTCCCACAACTTTTGAAAACTTACTTTTTATTACCACAATAAAAAAAGAAACAAAAGAGAGAAGAACATTTTTCTTATCAGATTCGCATGGTTCCAAGACTCCAACCATTTGCCAGTAGCCTTTGAAAGTACTTACTTCTAATTCAGTTTTTATTAATGTTTGGTAAAAATGAGGGTTGGAGGCTTATATCTT
The DNA here is from genome assembly GCF_017591425.1 of Ochotona curzoniae. Lineage (NCBI taxonomy): Eukaryota > Metazoa > Chordata > Mammalia > Lagomorpha > Ochotonidae > Ochotona > Ochotona curzoniae. The sequence continues at coordinate 57,875,458 of NW_024466599.1, read as the reverse complement.
TTTATTACAAATATCCTCCAATTTAGGACATGCCCTGGGAACTTTGATGTTGTGGGTAGGAGATTGCTAAATAATCATCAAAATTGGATCTGACAAAACCATTTAGTTGTGTTCAGTCTACCAGCACTCGATGGTGCACTTTTTTCTCCAGCAAGCTCTTCGCATGTCTGGTCTGCTTCTCTTGATTTGAGTAATTACATTCCTGTAGCTAAGAAATTAATTTCAGCCAACAATTCATGACTGTATTTTTCAGTCCTGAATGCTGCTTTTCAAGGGGTAATTTGAAACACATGCAATGGGCTTCATGCAAATCACAGAAATGACTTAAGACTGTATTTTGAACTCTAAGTTCCACTATTTGTAGAAATCCTTATTCTTGGTGCGTATGAAGGCGAATACCTAGGCCAAGAAGGCAATTTGCTATTCTTTTCAGCCTTACCATCTAATTGGTGCCCCGTAGAGTTCATTTCAGCCAGAGCCACTTTGGACCCCAAATGTGTTTTTTTTTTTATTGAAAATTCTATTCAAATATTTATACCAAGTTTACTTTTTTGTTTAACAGTTATAGAAGGCTAAGATCTTGCTACAGATGACAGAATGTCACCACAGCAAAAAGAATAAAAGAGGAAAATGCATGAAGGATGCTGTTATGCAGCTTACCAAGGACAGTAAGGAGTTTACCTTGGATTTGCAGAACCCTACTCTACCTGCTGTGTGTGAGACAATAGCCTTTCACAGATGGCTCTCAATGTTTCAGTTCAGTTTTAGCAGCCACACTACATAGAGGATTACCTGATTCACTTAGTTTTTAGGAAAACATAGGCGTTACAACTAAAGGATTTAACAGTATTTTTGTTCACCTCTGTTCCCTCCCCTCTATAGTCGTAAACCACCTGATAATCATCGAAATATAAAAACACTTTCTGAGGGATCTTTCCTCTCTTGGAGGCCCTCTCCTGATTCAGTGAAGGAAGTTTCCGTTTTTAATAAATCTTGCTTTGAACAGTTAAAAAAAAAAAGAAAACAAAAACACTTTCTATTCACTATGAGGGTCTACGTCAGTTGATAGGGGAAGGATGGCATTTTATTGTGTTGGTGGAGATGTGATTTTGCTCGAAGCCTGTTTGATGCGTTCAGTTGAAGACTGTGAGTAGAACTGATATGGTATCTCTATATCCTTTTCCTGAAGATGCATGAAAGAGTATTTTACTTAGAAAAGTTAAAAATCAAGGGTATTGCTTCTGAATGTGTGTGTGGGTAGAGGAGTTGGAGGCTGGAGGTGGTAGTAAAAACGCAAGTATGAGAGTGTGACTTTAGCATACCTAGAATAGAAAGGAGAAGGGAAAACGCAAGATTCAAATGGTGCTTCCACAGGCTAACATAGTTTAGAGCAGTTGTTCTCAAACTTGAGCACATATCAGAATCCTTTCAAGGGCTTATGCAAATGTACTGTTGGTCCTTACTCCAGAATCTATTTTTGGAATGTGTGGAGTGGGGCCCAAGTGCCTGCACATCTAACCAGTGTCCTGTTACCTGGATATTGCTGGTGGAGTGACCCCTGGCTTAGGCCTATTACATAGGTAATGCCAGATCTCAGCAAAAGCATGAGAATAGAGTTTGTATTCATTTTTCCAGCAGCTATTTCCTATGCATCTCTCCCACCTCTTTCTGCTCCGAACAACAGGTGCCTAGTTTAGCTATTACTTCTGATTACTCCCCTCCAACCTCCCTGTTGCTTAGAGTAGAATAATTTGCTGCTTATACAGTCTCAGCGGAGTACTCATGTGTTCCTATCAGGTATTCTTACTGCCTCAGACACTTAGGGAAAAATATTTCTAAGTACATCAATAAATGAATCTAAAGCAAATTATATTCTTAAGTGGAATTAAGCTGCGACTCTAACCTTACTTTGTTTCATAAAGGGCAAAACACTGCACAGAGGAAGTGAAATGCAGAAGCTACGTTGAAAAAGTACTCCTATTTTGAGGCTTCTGAAATTATCTAGGATATCTGAACACATCTTCTGCTGTCAAGTAAGGTTAATCCTGCGCGCACAGATGAACAGAGATGGGATCTTGGCACTTAAGACTGTTCGCACAGAAATGGCCATCCAGTTTCCCTATTAGCATCGATTGCTCTATGTTTATAGAGACACAGCATACTTTGTGTCTGCCCAGCACTGCCCACTGACACACACCCCTCTTCATTTTCCTTCCTCTGAGGACCTATGAGAGGAGCAGTCTTGCTTGACTTGCTGAGGCAACCCTAAAGCTGCCTGTCCAGACTCTCTTCAGGAGTAAACTTGCTCCAGGCACCATTTCCTGGCAGCCTCCAGCAAATGCAATCTGCCTTACCCTTCCCTTTGGGCCTGTGCTGCCTGGCTTCCTCCAACCCCTGACTATGGTAAATGAATAAATACACGAATAAAAGGGTGTTGATGAAATCTTTAAACACTGTTTAAAGTGTTTTATTTTATTTATTTGAGAGGCTGAAAAAGAGAGTCAGAAAGACAGTGAGACAGTGCCTATCCACAGTTCACACTCCAAATACCTGTAGCATCCAGATGCTAGACTTCAGCTGAAAAAAGGGAGTGGGAACTCAATCCAGCTCGAAGGCGTCATCTGTATTAGAAGCGTGCTTTTATATATATATATATTGGTTATTTTTTAAAAAGTCCACTGCTTTTAGAGATTATCCTGCCTATAGTGCTCATGAATGTTCAACGGGGGAGTCTTACACGTGAGAGGTCATTTAGCTTCTATGGAACTTGGTATCTATAAAAACAGAAATATTAAAAGCTACTTGCCCCTCCACCGTTTATAATATATAGTAAATGCTCAGTTAAAACTAAACTTGTTTTTTTCTTCCTCTGCGCTCTTATTCGCTCTATTTTACACATTATTGCAAAGATCGAATTACATATAAGTGAATCTGCTATGAAAGCAATAAAACTCCATCCATGGGTTTTGTCGTTCAAATATAGATTAGGCTACTTTTCATTATATTTAGGAAACAGTGAATCAAGGACAAAGTTGTGACTGTTTGTTTTTTCAATTCAAACCTGAATATTTTTCTTTTCTGGAAACGTGCACCTTCATTCACGGGGGCTACTTGAGGGGGATGATCAGGAGGAGTGAGGAGCACCGACCTGGGGCTGCTGTGCTTCATGGGCTTGGATGTGAGGGAGGACTCGCCCAGGTATGCGCCGGTCATCTGTGGCTCGGTTTCCACCCGGCCGAAGGCCTTGCGGCTGTGCTGGCCCACCATGCTGCCCAGCACCTCAGCCGGTCGGCTCCTCTGTCACCTCAGGCCGTGCCACAGGCGGCGCCTCCGGCTTGGCCTTGCGCAGGCGCACGGGCGCTCCGGGGCGAATGTTCCTTCCGCTGCAGGCCCCAGCCGGTCGCCGTGTCAGCTACTTGTAGAAAATATGAGAACGGACCAAAAATGTTACATTTCTTGTGAAAGGTCATTTTAAAAATGTGTTGTTTTATTCATATGGAGTAACGGTGGCTTCCAAGCTGCTGTTTACTGGCTATCGTGATAGCTTTCCTCAGAGCCCGGTCCTGGCGTATAAGGGCACGCCAGGGTTTTTCTGATAGATGTATTTCATGCAGAAAAGGTTAATGTATTCAGTTCCTGTCTAATTGAAAACCCCCGAGGAACAAGCCATCTTTTGTAGGAGGCGGAAAGGGAAACGGAGGAAGCAGCTAGGTGAGTTGCCTTCTTTTTATTCGGACCCTGCCTCGGCCTCTCCCAGTCCTTAGGCGGGTAAGAGGCACATTGCAGCGTTTGCGCGTGTGCTCGCAGTGGTTTTCTTCCTCGGGATGTGGGCTGTCCTTTGGGTGGGTGTCCACGTCAGTCTCCGCCCCTGCTCCAGGCAGGCCTGGGGGGCTGCCACAGCACGGCAGTCACAGCGCCTTTGTGGGCGAAAACAGACTTCTGTGCTTGCGCAAGGGTGTTACGAGGGAGTTTCCTGGAATATACTGAATGCCGATTGGATACTGGGGAAAAAAATAATTAAAATTCCACGTCATCCTGGGAGGAAGTTTGACTTTCTGAACTTTGTCTTTCCCGTAGCCACTCTCTGCCAGACTCCAAGGGAGGTCAGAGTCAGAGGGAGAGAGTGAGAGGGAGACATTGGGTGGTGGTGACTGGGGGAAGGTTGGAATAATATTTTTAATGATGAGGATATGTGAATTTATGACTGTAGTTCTTTACTGCCACAGAGTATTATTGTTAAGATTTACCTGGATACGTGTTGCCAGATGGCATTTCAGTAATAAGGACATTTTGATGACATTGAAAGGAATAATGTGAAAATAATTTCACTCATCCACAGAATGAATATGAAAAACCACATAATTTAATGTCATGAATATCTCATACAACAGCCCACCAACCTGACAGCGTTTCTTTGTTTCTTTGTTTCTTTTTTTCTTTTTTTCTTTCTTTCTTTAAGAAAATGGTACAAATTGTAATCCAATACTGCTTAGGTAATGTGTCTGCTTGGGTTCTTGTTTGAAATGTCCTTCTTGCTTAATGTTACTGACTTACCTCTGTGCTTGGCTGTGTTTATCAGCCTGCAAAGGCCCACGTGATTACTATACTGAGTTTCAAGTGAAGGGCTTTCATCTCTGATTTTGTGCACAAGTTCTGGAACCTGTTGTTTTCATTTACAGACCAGCTTTGCCATTAACAAGCCCCTTGATCCCTGGCAAGTTACTTTACATCATTATATGGTCTTGGGCAAATTACTAAGTCTAATGCTTTGCAAAATATCTGGTAGTAGTAAGACCTATCTCGTAAGGTTGTAAAGATTATGGTGGAAATTTGTATGGTTTGTCACATCTTGACTATTCTGTGTATTAGTTGCCGTTCTTGTTTTTCTTGGTTTTGTCTTATGCATAAATCTGAGTGATGCTTAGATTTGAGAGTTCACTTTAGTTTGCTTTATACAGCTGTTATTGACACAGAAGTTTCTTCCCCCAACTAGTGGTATGATTCTATCGTATGCCCCATCAGTTGTAACTGACTTCAGTCCTAGTCTGTCTCTCTGATCTATGATAGAGCAGTTAGGAAGATATTATCATTTGGCTTTGGTGGGAAAGAATGCTTTTCTGAGCTTTAGTTCAATGTGAGTGCCCCTGCTCCCTAATTGCCTTAAAACAAATACTCCGAATTATACACACTGACACATCTGATCACAGTTCTTTTTAACCATCACAATTAAGAAAGTAATGTCTGAGCACTTCATGGCAGAATAGATCATGCTTTGCTAGTATGCAGACAGTGTCATGCCTTCATGGATTGAACATTACAGACACTAACAGTCAGTCTCCAGTATGGGCCCAATCATCTCTCCCTACTACTATTCATTCCTCTGTGTAATCTCCTTCTGTTGAGAGGGTCTTTGCTTACTGCTTTCCTTCTAGTGTATGTAGGTTGACAAAAGTGCCGAGTGTCACTTCAAAAATGAGATTGTAGCAGAAGGTATTTTTACCTCTCCCCGGTCACTTTTTCTCTTACTTGCTGTGATGGAAACCAGCTCCCATGTTATGAACGCGTCTGCTAGAGAGTAAGTACATTGACATTCAGTTATTAATCAATATACAGGTAAGACCTGATTTTGTACTACCTGTGAATAGCTGAATTTTCATGATTAAGCACTGCTTTAATTGGAATTTGAGGTGGCTGTGGCCTTCACAGATACTCGCTTGCTGCTTTGTTTTCTGTTTTCCTTTGAAAAACAGTTTGTTTGAAAGACAGAGTGACGGAGGGAGGGAGATAGACAAAGAAATCTCCCACCCTCTCCCTCATTCTCCAATTCTCCAAATTTCTGCAATCATCATGGCTAGGCAAGCTGATGCCAGGAAACAAGAACTCCATTGTGGGCCATCTTCCACTGCTTTCCTAGGTAGCAGGGAGCTGGATTGGAAGTGGGCTACCTTGGACAGATGGTGACTTAACCAGCTATGCTACTTGTAAATTCTTGTTCTGTAGAAAATATGTATATTTTTTTCCTAAGGATTTATTTGTTGATTTTGAAAGTCAGAGATCAGAGTTAGAGAGAGAAAGACACAGAGACAGAAACAGATGAATCTATATGCTGGTTCAATTCCCAGATGGCCACAATGGCCAGCGCTGGGCCAAGCTGAAGCCAGGAGATGGGAGCTTCATACGGGTCTCCCAGTTGGTTACAGGAGCCCAAGGGCTTGGTCTATTTTCCACTGAATTTTTCAGTGTATCAGCAGGGAGCTGGATGGTAAGTGTAACAAACAGGACAGAGGCAGGTGGCCATATGGGATACTGAAATTGCAGGTTGTGGCTTTATCCACTAGACCTGAATGCCAGTTCAATGTCTGAATTTTTTTTTCTGCCACTAAACTATGCGCTAATTTATTATGCAACAAAGCTCCATTTATTAATTGACTGCTTGAGGATTAGAAACAAAGTAAGAAATGATATTAATTAATTAATATTTAAAGATTCACTTGAGGACAATTTGTTTTTGTGGTTCTCATTTTAATCCTGCTTCAAATATCTCAAATCATTGCTTTGTTCCTCTCATTTCAATCTGGTAAATCTGACTGAATCTGTAGTTATGATTGAAAATCACATAGGTAATCATTTAAAGATAAAAGTCTCGCTTTATCATCATTGCATCATCATAATTATCCTCAGTTCGTCTGGGACACTATGTGCTAGATTCTGTTTCAAGTTTAATGAAGTTTTATACTTCATTAATCCTCACAACAATCCTACAGTAGGCACATTGCTCTAATTCCTTATTTTATGATATAGGATATGGAGACTCAGAGAAAGTTGGTAAATTTACTGTTGATGACACAGTTAGTCGTCCATCACAGAACTGGGGTGAAATCTGGGTTACTGGACTTTGGAGGCTGAGGTCCTAACTACTGGGTGGTGCTGTCTCGTAGCTGGTTGGGAATAGCAGGAGAGTGATCTGTAACATTATATTAAAATAGATCTTTGTCTATTTTTGTCTTCTTTGTGAAGTGCAAGTTGAAAAGAGAAAGAACAAAGATTTGAAAAATGTTAGCATAAGTTTTATGGTAGAATTTATATTAATTTACATCTATATTTTACAATTTATTATTTCGAAAACAGAAAGAAATCTTGATAGAGAGGAAATTGAGAGAGAGAGATAGAGAGAGAGCATGAATGTCTAGAGAGAGGGGTGTCAGTCTTCCATCTTCTGTTTCATCTCTGGACAAAAGTGGGGAAAGGAGGTATCTGAATGCTGTTACCCTGCCCTCCCATGGCGCCTGAACATAGAGCTGCTGGAAACCCAGACTCACGTGTACCTGCACCTGGCTGAGATGGCCCAGATTGAAGCTAGGAGTCTGGACCTCCATGTGGGTATTCCACTTGGGTGCTAAGAGCCCAAGTATTTATGTAGACCATCATCCACTGTTTTTCTAGGAGCATTAACAGCTGGATTGGAGCAGCAGCTAGAATTAGGACTAGAGTTCAAGTATAGGATGCTGGCACTGCAAAAGGTATCTTAACTTGCTGCCCCATAACACCAGCCCTAATATTATGATTTTCTATTCACCATTGATTCTCTCTCTCAATAGGAATTGTACTTTATTTGAGAAAAGAGATCAATTTTTCACTGGAGAATAATTGAATGCCTGACAATGAAGGCAGTGAAAATTTTGAGTATGAGAGTTGGCTTTTTAATGTTTATAATGTTTATGCTTTCTCTTCGTGTATTGTTTATTCTTTCAACAATCTGAGGCAATGGATGAATCTTTTTATTCTAAATTCATAATGTATAAGAATGGCTAATAGAGTCATTTTGCTTCATTGAGGTGGGATCATGCAGGATATTGGAAACCAAATTGAATAATTTAAATCTTTAATAATAGGGAAAAACAGGGAGTACTACATAAAGAAAAGCACTAGTAATTCGTGTATTACACTATGAACGCAAATTTAGGAGAATTATAAGGCACTTAGTCCATCTACTCACTGATTATGAGCGTCTTCTTAATTTGAAACCAAATTTAAACCTAACATGAGTGTGCTGCTCAGACAAATTTCAAACTCTAGAGGCTTTTACAAGGTCTTATTGTAGAGTGAGATTCTTTGTATTTTTTCCAGTAGCTTGAGGTAATGGCGTGGGTGTCTGGATCCCCAAGTCACATGGCTGTGGCTGGGGTAACCCTTGCTGGGCTAGGCTTCCTGCTGGCGATCCTGGCTTCCTATCTACCACTGCTAGGTGGAGGGTGTGGGGGGATTAGGGTCCTGGGCTTGTGGTTCTGGGCAGCCAGAGCAACAACTGGCTCAAGGCTTTACCCGGTGGCCAGTGGGCAGTGAGCTCTGGGGTTTTAGGGATATGGAATTACTGCCTAGGGACAGTAGGTGAGGCCACTGTACATGTAGGTGAGGAATGAGTCCTGAGGGATACCAAACAACGGGGCCACTGTACTTGCAGGTAAGCGAGAGGACTGAGACCTGCTGGTTTGGAGGGGAGAGACCTGAAGATCTTTATCGGCCATACTGATGCAGCAGTCCACATGGGTTGGGTTTGTTAGCATGGAACATGGCTGACCACCACATGCCAGTGCACATGCAAACTGTGGCTGGAGGCATGTCTGGCAGGGCTAGATCCCAATACCTAACAGTGAGTGTCAGATCAGGGAATGACTCACATTAGACTTGACTATGACACCAACCAGCATTCAAGAGAACCAGGTCTGGGCTTGGAGTCTATGGGGCCTATGTGGGCCCAACCCTATGGAATTACAAGTTGGCTGGTTAGCTTGAGAGTTTCGATGGTGATGGTCTGAGCTAGGCATGACCAGTACTGTGACTGGGAATTAGCAAGGCAGGTTCAGCCTGCAGCACACACATGAGTACCCTAAAAGAGGGTGGGGAGCAGGTTGAGCTGCACCAGCTCATACAAAGGCCAGGATTGATGGGGCAGGCCATGCTGGGTAAGGGCCAAGTACCCACTGGCATGTGTGAGATCTGGGTCTGGGATTGGCCTGAGTGGAGAATCCTGGGAAACTCCCCTAGTGGGTCATAGTTTTCACTGATGAGCATGTGGTCCAGGCCTGGGTGTAGGGCAGGCTGGTCAGGGTAGCTCCATCTGTCAGCAAGTGTGTAAGTTGGAAAGGGGTGGAATAGGTGGGGCCAAGCAAACCATAGCCCACCGGCAAGTGCAGAAACCAGGATGGAGTGCAGATCATGCCGGACTAGACTGCTATACCTACTCTTTTGCATGAGTCAGAGGTGAGAGCATACTGAGCAGGGCCAGGTTGTAGTACCGACCATTGAGAGTTAGGACTGTGTACCAGCTGGGCCTGGCCAGGATGCAGCATCTGAAGGCAAAGGCCAAGATAGGGCAAGGACTATGCCAAGCTAGGTCAGAGCAACCACTGGCATGCACAAGATCCGTGTCTGGGATCAGGCCTTGTTGGGCAGCTAAGGTGATGCCCTGGCTGGGTTGCGGGTCCCACTGGTGAACTCAGGGGCTGGAGTGGGGACTGTGTTCTAGTCTGGACAAAGCTGTAGTCTCTTTTGGCATGGGTGTGGGCTGGGTCTGGGGTATGCCAGACTGGGCTAGACTCCAGCATCTGCTGGTGCTCATGAGAAACAGGGCGGGTGTAGGACAGGTCTCCGCCCCTGCTGAGCCATGCATAGGTATGTCTGGGTGTGGACTAGGTTTGGCTGGGCTGTAGCACTCAACAGTAAGAACCGGAATGGGTGAGGGCCAACCAAGAAAGGCTACTGTTCTTGCTAGGACAGGAGGTGGACTAAGTAAGGCTGGTCTATGGACCCACCAGTGTTTATGAGATCTGGCATTGGGAGAGGTTTTGATGGAAGAGCTTAGGGAACACCTCTGTCGGGACACAGTCCTTGCAGGTAAGCACAAGAACCAAGAAGGGGAACAGCCCAGACCAGGTCAGGGAAAGTACCCACAGGCTAAACTTTGGCTTAGGTCTGGGGCAAGTAGTTCATATCATCCACTGGCAAATCTGAGAGCCAGCATGATGTGTGGTCATGCCAAGTTAGGCTGCAATACCAGCCAGTTCACATTAGGGCCGGGGCTGGGGGCTGGCTGGGCTGGGCTAGGTTGTCCACACCAGTGTGAGCTGCAACTGGTGGCTGGCTGGGCCAGACTGGACTAGGCCAGGCTACAGCACCCGCTGGCAAATGCTGAGGTGAGGCAGGCCATGCCAGATTGGGCCACAGTTGCCCAGTCAACACATGTGAGATCTGGGGAGAGTAGACGAACCCAGTAGGGTGGCTTCAGGGAGCTTCCTTGCTAGGCCAATAATCCCACTGAACATGAGAGCTGGGATTGGGGGCAGACCAGGCTAGGCCAGGCTACAACACCTGTTGGCCTGTGTGTAAGCTGGATCCGAGACAAGCCAGGCTGGGCATACTGTACCTACTGGTATGTGCATAAGCCAAAGTGGGTGTGGGTTGGTTGTGCTTTGCTGCAGAATCAGCTATCAGATGCTGGCACAGGGGAAAACTCTGTTGAGCTAAACTGCAGTACCATCTGGATAGTGCAAGATCCAAGAGTGGGAGTGAGCCCATTAGGGAACCAGTGGGCACCTCCCTCTTGGGTTGCCATTCTAACTGGTGAGCATGAGAACCTGGACTGGGACAGGCATGGCTAGACAGAGTGGCACCTGCTGGCACAAGTGTGGGCTGGATAGGGGGGCTGTTTGGGTTGAACCAGGCTTCAGTGTCCATTGATATGTATGAAAGCTGAATGGGATGTGGGACAGACTGGGCCTGTCTCCTGTACATAGCTGCAAGCATCGGAACCTGGGCAGGGGTTGGGCCTGGTGGGAGATATTGTGAGTTGCTCTGACTAGACTACCACTGGTTTGTGTGGGGGCCAAGTGTGTGGTGGACAGGATCAGGCTGGACCGTAATCCCATTGGTTTGTGTAGAAGATGGGGTAGAGACAGCTGATTCAGCAATTGCTACTAACAGTGTGCGCAAAGTTGCCGATTTGGGCAACCAACTATACCAGACCCAGTATTGGCATGCATACACAAGAATCAGGTCTAGGATTAGCTCAGATGAAGTTTCTTTGGGAATCCCTCATTGAACTGCTGGACTCAGAAGCCCAACCATAGAGAGAATTGCAGGTTCCATGGTCTGGAAATGAAGTGCATATGTCAGAGCTGGGTCTCCTCAGTAGCTTAGAGCAGTGGACAGCATATCCACATGCACACGGAGGATATGGCAGTACACTGGAGCCTGCAGAGGACACCTGATTCCATAACAGAATGGATGAAAGAACAAATCTATCAACTGCCCCAGCCAAGAGTTGGCAGTGAATATCTGGGCAAATAGAGACTTTAAGGTGGACTGTGTCGGCCAGTGGAGTCTGGTGAATTTCATCATGCTTGGAGTGGCAAGATTGGCCACAATACAGAACTGTTGAATTATCAAAACCACTTGAGCAGGACCCTTGGAGCATGCCCAACATCGGGGACCCTGGAATGGTTGGGAGGCTGTGTGCGGCTTCCCCCTTCATCCCTCCCTTCCCCCTAGATAGGAAGGAAAAAGAATGTGAAAACAATGGTCTCACCAGCATTCCTCAAGGGTCTAGCCCTTGACCCTTTGCACCCTAATCAAATACATGAAAATTATCAAAAATGAAGTTTATACAATAAAAAATAAAACTGACATAAAAATATTAAAGGAAATACAATAGCTTAGATATGGAGGGTCTATCTGGGTATCCCTTTATTTGTTGATGGCATGTATGCTATTCTTATGTTAAAAAATTTGGACTATTTGCTGCCTGTTATAAATGTCATCATGCCTGATGAATTCAAAAGCAGTAAGATAGCTGATAATATGAACTGACATAGATGACATTAGATGACCATACATCGAAAGGTTTATATTTGTAAAATCCAGTGCATTTTCTTTGGTTCTTAGTGAGTCTAACACGTTTTATAAAAACAGGTGGGGAAAATTCCTATATTGGTGTTTTTAGTTTATTATTTATTTATTTATTTGTTTATTCATTCATTTATTTTTTATCTGAAATGCAAGATTAGAAAGTGGGAGAAACAAAGATAATCTTCTTTGTGCTGGCTTACTCCTCAAATAGACACAGTGATTGGATCTGGCCAGTGCAAAGCCAGGATCCTAGAATTCCATCCAGCTCTTCCACATGGGTGTTAGGCACTGAAGAACTGGGTTTATGCTGTTTTCCCAGGCATACAAGCACTAGAACCAGTGCCCATATGGGAGACCAGAGTCATCAGCAGTAGCTCATTTTGCTGTGCCACCAACTTGGCTGTGCAGTGGATTAACAGTGGATGATACACATGAACATTCAAGGCATTATCTTGTTTCATATTCTGCTGTGTTGTATGAATTTACCGAGAATAGTTACCAGTCTGTTAATGTATGATTTTCAAATTCAAGTAATTGTGCTAAAATTGGTTTAGTCAATATAATGTAGAAATATACTCTATAATACAGTATTTTTATGTATTTTAACTCTTAATTATGCCTATTTTTAATTTTTATTGGAAAGCCAGATTTACAGAGGGAAGGAGATGGAGAAAGATCTTCCACTTGTTGTTTCATTCCCCAGGCAGCTACAGCAACCAGAGCTGGGCTGATCCTAAGACAGGAACCAGGAACTTCTTCTGGCTCTTCCATGCAAGTGCAGGGTCACAAAGCTTTGGGCCATCCTCAACTGCTCTCCCAGGCCACCAGCAAGGAACTGGATGGAAAGTGGAGCACCTGGAACACAAACTAGCTCCCATATGGGATCCTGGTGCACCCATGGTGGGGATTTAGGCTCTAGCCTATCATGCAGGGCCCAATTGTACATGTTTTGAAAGTTAGACATACTTGGGTTCACATCAACCTGCCCTAAACTGTTAACTCCTGTGATTTTTTTTCATACACTACAACTAATCTGTATTTTATTGCTAATAGTTAATTGTGCTTCACCCAGTAGCAAAATATTAAGTATAATTATAAGAAAACATACATATTTATAAAATAAGCACATATTGTATATTTGTAATTGGAGCTAAAATAAAGTGATAGAAAATGAGAATCCGAACAAACAAACCTTGTGGAAATGGAAGTTAACATAAGGAGAAATGACCACATAGGTTATTGTGAGCTTCCTCATAGTCAAAACAAATAGGAACTCTAAAAAGTGGCATTGTAATTTTTACCTTCTGTGTAATATGCATTCAGAATGTCACATTTATCTCTGTTTAAATGTATCTTGTTAGTTGATTTTAGAATTCAAAGGTAGCTCTGTTTCCAGATAATTCTGTCAAAATGTAGAAAGCAGTTGTATATGAATATTAACTGAAATGAATTCATGATGGCGTTAAACAGAAAAGACCCTTTGCATTGTGGCTTGGCAAGCCAGGCCTCTGTGGTGCCAGCATCGTGTAGGGTTGCTGATTTATGCCCCGCTGCCCCACTTGCCATTGGGCTCCCTGCTTATGGCCCTGGAAGGCAGCAGAGGATGGCCCAGAGCCTTGTGACCCTGAAACTGTGTGGGAGACCCAAAAGGGCTTTTGGCCCTCAGATTTGGATCAGCTACCCTCTGGCCATTGTAGCCATTTGTGGAGTGAGCTAGCGGGTGGAAGACCTTTATTCTGTCCCTCCTTCTGTTTGTAAATTTGCTTTTCAAATGAGAATAAATGAATAAATGCATTTTTTTTGTAAGAAAGAAAGGACCCAGATAGAAGGAGACACAGTATGAGTATTCTTTTGATAGTAACAGTGTAAGACAGTGTGGAAGGCTAGGTCCTAGAGAAGGGAGGTCATATGTATTACTTATTTGTGCAGATAACAATGGAAGTAGCTAAAGAAAGTAGCAAATTGTCAGTAATTTGAAAGAAACCTTTATATCCGGACAGGCAATTGTCACATTTAAACTTTCATTTAGTGTATGCTGGTGTTTGGAAAAGCTCAGAAAATTTATTGAATCTATTGCTTTGGATGATTCATGAATATTTCCTTATAGAATACACTTTAAAAGCTCCATTGCTTATGGGCACTGATTCTAGCTCTCGCTGTTCCACTTCCAATCCAGCTCCATGCTAATGACCTAGGAAAAGCAGCAGAGGATGCTCCGGGACCTTGGGTTCTTGCACCCACGTGATAGACTTTTAATAACCTCCTGGGGAATGAACCACCTGACAGAAGTTCTCTCTCTCTGTGTGTCTCCCCCTCACCTACTCTCTAACTCTGACATTCAAGTAAAATAGATAAATCTTAAAAAAAAAGTGCTGCATTATGACCCATTAATATTATAAAGAATTAAAACAATCATGATACTTTGTTTTATCTTTCAAGATTTTGGGTTAGATACATAACCCTCCTATGTCACCATTCATTCTTTATCACCAGTCATTGTGGATCTGATGTAAATTTGGTCTTGTTACTGATTCATTACCCCTGTGGCTGATGGTGACAGATGTCATTAGTTTAATGATTATGGTTATCCATTGTCATAACTGAAGTGATCACTTAATGAGGCTGGATGTATCATTGTATAATACATTAAATTAAAAAAATATAACATACTTGAGCATACGAAATTACCCAGCACGGTTGAACTGCAGCATGTGAATTGCTTCTCTGTAAAAGAATATAGGCCTTTTAGGCTTCTTTCTGAGGAATCTTAAACACTGATGTATAGCATGAGGCTTTCTAAAGCTATGTTATTGGCCATTGCGACCAAAGGAAGGCTTCTCTCTGGCTCAGCATGTGTTGCCATGCAGGGAGCTTCACAACTCTGCTGCATGATATTATAGCTTCAAGTATAGAATCATGTCTCTAGGCCCAGCTTAGTTGGCACCCTCATACTGCCAAAGAAACTTGTCAAGAGATGATCTTTCTATTATACTGCTGAAACATTTTACCCATAAAAATCAGCTTTTTTTTTTTTTTTTTTTTTTTTTTTTTTGCTGTGTCCTTTTTGAAAATGCGATCCCATCAAATCTTCACAAAAAAAGAGGTCAAATGTTTCCATTTTCTTCTTCAGCTTTGATGGGACATGTGTCAAGCATGTCCTCACTTCTCATTAATGGACATTTACTGGATGTTGCCAATATAAATTATAGTTGCAGTAACTGAATAATCAAACTATATGTGTATTATATGCCAATGGAGTTTGACACTAATTTTCTCTGCCATCTTTTAATATTCATTCCTCAGAACCGCAAGCTAATCCTACGTAGTATGTGTTGATAATAAAATGAAAGTCTTTTGCTTGCTCGCTGAAAAATCCCATGCAAGACTATGAAGAATGTACTGCTATCATCTCCGATTATGAGTATAGACCCAGAGCCCAACTTTGCTAAAAATAAGTTAACTTTATCTGAATATTCTCCCTTTAATTCCATTTATACAGTCACGGATCTATTTAAACACATACTCATTTGTTCCTTTATTTGTCAATTTGCAATAATTTTTTTGAATTCTTACTTGTGTCAAGCTGTTCATAGGAAATTTATAGTTATCTTAAATTAGTCCATGACTTAGAAGGTTTCATTTCCTCTGAGTTGATTGTACTCTGTTAGGGGAAATAGCCATCTAGACTGTATTGTCTTACTGTGTATTGTCATATCTTAGAAATCAGTCATTGACATTAAAAGTCAATGGGCAAGGATTTCTAAGAACTGATGTCATTTATTTTATATATTGGTAAATCCATGAGGGTTTCCAGGGTGGGGTTATGAGCAGTAGCATGTTTCAGAAAATAAGTAGGTATGGAAGTTTAGATGCATAGCATTTCTCTCCAAGAGAGGAAACACATGAGCTTATTGATAATATGGGGACAAAGTATAATACAGTTGTTGAGTTAAAGAAGTTATTGTACTGTGGCAAGCATTTCTAAAAGTCTTCTATTTAACTGAAATTGCAAAAGTGACACGATATTCTACTTACTAATGGTAAAAATGATTTTTAATCGTAAACTTTTTTTTTCAGATGGAAAAGATAGAAGCAATAGGAAATTGTTATTTGATTTTTTCTGTAAATATGATATTGATATACAAGTATAAAATTTTTTTAAAAACTTACTCATAAATTTGGGATTAGGATTTTAAACCTGTGTAGAAATGAAACAGGTTTCATTTTGTTTGCAAGAACAACTGAAAATAATAAGGCAAAAATTTCCCATCGAGTTTTAATGATTTGATTATTAACTTTCATTGTGAATTATATTTTTCAATATAAAAATATACAAGTCCAGTATTGCAGTGGTTGGACATAGACTTGTAGCTTCAATTTGAAATTTCTAAAAAATTAAGTGAATCTGTTCAGAAATTACACATTCTTTAACCTACTAATGATTTACCCTAGGTCTTGAAGATACATAGTTAGATAATTCTGAAAATTTATGTATTTTGATTTCTTTCATTTGAAAGGCAAATGTAGAGACAAAGGGAGAGAAAATTAAAAAAAAAAATCTTCTGGTTTGTTCCTCAAATGTCTGCAATACCCAGAGTTGAGGTAGGCTGTAGCAAGGAGTCACGTGCTCAATCTGAATTTCCCATTTGGGTAGCAGGGACAGAAGTCCTTTAGCCATTTGCTGCTACCTCCTAGGATTCATACTAACAGGAAGCTGTATCTGAACTGGAGGAGCTAGAGCTTGAACCACACCCACCAGTATGAGATGTGGGGTTCCGTAGTGAAGGCTAGTCTGCTGGACCAAAGGGTATGGGTTACGTCTCCCACCAATACTTTTCTTCCATCTCCACACCCATAGAATTAAGATCTTACCTCTTGTGTTAATTGTTTTCTGTTTTGATTGATTTATCGAGTAATAATTTTAAATAAAGTTGACTTTTCATAAATTTAAAAGTTTTTATGTATTTTATTATAAAGACAGACACATACACTCACACATCCAAAGAGAGAGAGAACAGGGGTGGGTGGAAGCAATAGAGAGGAAGTGGGAAAGAAAGAGAAAGAGATATATATATTATGCACCTGAGAGTTCATTCCCCCCCATACTACAACATCCAGGGCTGAAACACAATGAACGCAGGAGCCCAATACTCGAGTCCTTCATGAGCAGTAGAGAACCAAGTACTTGAACCCTCATTTGCTGCTTTCTGGGAAATGCATTATCAGGAAGCTGGAATTGAGAACAAAGCCTGGACTTGAGACCAAGAATTTCTGTAGGGGATGTGGATATATAAAATTTTAACTGTCAATCAAATGTACAAACCAGAGGAAATATGTAAACTCTAGAATAACCCAGAAATATGATACTCGTTTTCCAAATTAAAGAAAAAGCAAAACAGGGCAGGAATTTGGCAAAGCAGTAAGATGCCAGTTAGGATACGAGGATCTTACATCATAGTGCCTGGGTTTGAGTCCCAACTCTGCTCTGCGCTTCATCTTTGTGCTGATGTGTATCTAGGAGGCAACAGGTGATGACTTGGGTCATTGCCACTCATTAGAGAAACTTAAAATAAATTCTGAACTCCTGACTTTTGCCCGCTCCAGTCCTAGCTGTTGCAGAGGTGAAGCAGTCATGCTTCTGTTTGTCTTTTGCTTGCTTTTACAAACTAAACAAATATCGCAGTAGTAGATTTTTCACTTAGTAGTGCGTTGTTAAGGCACATATTGTAGTACACTTGTTTTGACTACTAGGAAACATTGCATTGTTTGATATGCCCAAGCTTATTAATCTCTTATCACACTGTCACACATTTGTGCAATTTCAGATCAGTAGTTTAAACACATTTATGTATATGTTTTCTGATGTACAAATAGTGTTTCTTTCTGATAGATAATTCTGAGTCTTAGAGTATATGAAGAATTAATTTTAGAAGGTGTTTACAAAAATATTTTCCAGGTGGTTCCACCCATTGATCTGTTACTGCTTCTCCAATTGGGGTGTTTTCACATAGGCTATTTGTGGTTTAGACAAATAACTGCAGTAGTAATGAGGGAGTTGTGTAGCGAAGAGATATAATTTGGAAAGTCTGAAAGGTCCATGTATCATTTCATTTGTGCTCCATTCTCCGTTAAACACCTGTGTTGTTTTTATTGCTTTTACAATGCAATTTTACAAAAACTATGTGTTAAGATTCAAAAGTATTTTCAAGAATTATTCCCTTGTCACCACACCAAGTAAAAATACTGCATCTGAAACTTTCCAAACTAAGCATTCTAGAGGAAACATATTGAAGCAAAGAAAAACAAATGAAGACAAGCAGTCTTGTTATATGTCTCTGTCTTCACAGCTTCTTTCCAAGCAGATAATCACATTCTTTTATGGAAATTATGCCTTTTATTTAAAATTTCTCTGGCATCACCAGTGATCCATATCTATATGAGTATCACATAGCAAACAGTAGAACTTCTGATTATTCTTGTTTAAAATTTCTTTCTTTTAAAAAAATTATTTACATATTGGAAAGTCAGATATATAGAGAGGAAGAGAGACAGAGAGGAAGATCTCTGCTGATTCACTCCTCAAGTGGCTGAAACGGCTGGTGTTGAACCGATCCGAAACCAGGAGCCCAGGGCCTTTTCCAGGTCTCCCATGCAGGTGCAGGGTCCCAGGCTTTAGGCCATCCTCCAAAGCTTTCCCAGGTCACAGGCAGGGAGCTGGATGGGAAGTAGGGGCCTGAGATTTAGAACCGGCACCCTTATGGGATCCTGGCATGTTCAAGGCAAGGACTTTAGCCGCTAGGCCACTGCTCTGGGCCCCAAAATTTCTTATAATAATTTTAGAAGAGCTGTCTTCTTTCCTCTTGTCCCTTTAATTGTGACTCCATTTTGTTCTTGTGCCAAATTCTGAAGACAGTTTTGAATTCATATACAGCCCTTCGGCAAATTGTGTTTTACTTCAAATATGTTCAAGTCATGTTACTGCACAGCTCTCTCCTGCTATCATATGCATTCAAGTCAATGTAATTTCCTAATGAAATAGTGCAGACATGTACCACATCTGCCCCTGTGTCCTAAAAAATGGGCTTCAGTAGACAAAATAATTCTCTTAGAATGTGGGTTTGTTTATGTCATTTCTCATCTTGGAGTAACCCAGCGGCTTCTCAGTGGGCTAGCTTAAAATATTAACCCCTTACCATAACATATAAAGGACCTGGCTAGTTTTCAATAGCTTTGAATTTTCTGCCACTTCTGATGCACACACTTCTTTGCTTTCCCTCATCTGGGGCAGTGATAATTCTACCTCAGTAACATGTGTTGCTCTTTGCTTTGAACATTTGTTCTCCAGATATCAGCATAGAAAACATTCTGTTTCCACCTATTAATACATTGCGCTGATTTTAAGGACACTTCTGCTGAGTTAAAACACTTGAGTTCTTACCATCTTGCAGAAATTAATTTCTGTACTCTTTATTACACTATTTCAGTTAAAAATTTCTCAACCCATTACTCTGAAATAGATATCATAAATATAGTTGCCTAGCTTCCAATGGTCATTTTCCCTCACTAGGCTGTAAAATCCACGGGCTGTGTATTTGTTCTGTTCTACTCACCACTATATTCCAAGAATCTATGGCAATGTCAACCACAAAACACTGCATTTAAAAAAGTCTCTTGTGTGAATAAATTAAGCTGTTTTATTCAGAGACTTCCAGAACCAGAAAAGAAACTTTCTATGTATCTTTCTAAAATAACATTTTACAAACAATTGAACAGAAAATTTGTGCCAAGATGCTCAATTCGCCTTTCTGCTTTTTGTATCAGGCTTCTGCTTATCACTTCTGCACATGATTTCATGTTCAAAAATATTCTGCTGAAAATAAATTTTTACAAATCATATCTACAGGTAATCTTCCCAATAATACTGTAAGTATTGTACTATATTCCTATTTCATGGATGAAGATATTTAACTGAAAATTGCTTAAGTTATTTTTTCCCAGGCACACAGATGTTAAGTGCCATGGATCAGATGGAAACAACTTTTGCCTCACTGTAACACATATGACTTTGCAATTATCCTAGTTTCCCCAAGACTTCATTATATTGAAGCATGCACATGCAATATAAGATATGATTATATAGGATCAAAGATAAAATGTGATTCTTTAGAAAAGGAAATGGTACAATCATTCTTTTCAGAGAAATTCTAGAACAATCATACTAAAGAGTTGAAATTGCTTGTTTGAGAAAAGAACCATGGAACATGCACTGGTGAATGTTGAATAAGAAACTATCCTAGATTAGTGGCCATCACATTGTATAGTTTGGAAATGAGAACAGCATGGTCAGTGAGTGCTCAGGTTCCTTCCATGTAACTTCAGTACTATGGATACATTCATCTACATCAAACACCAAGAGTATTTCTTTGTAGGTGGTGGAGAGAATGGGATATTTATGACACTTCTGCCAGAGATATCTTCCTTGCACCAGAGGAAACTGGTTGTTGTTCATCAAGCTGATTTTATTGCCAGAATGATGGAGAAGGGGACAGAACTACATGGTCTTAAGAGGGATTTATTTTTAAATTAAATTGTACTTAATTCAGAATATCTACATTTTACCCTAAATAACAAATGGAATGAAGGCTTTCAATCACTGAAAAGAAGAGCAGAAGTAATAAAGACCCATGAAATTCAAATCCCTTAATGTAAAATCATGTATAAAATTAAACTGTAAGTAACACATAAAAGCAAACAGTACCGTTGTGTACTATCATGTAACTGCTTAACTGCAACAGAACAAAATTTTACAAAATAAATTTGAGGAGGTATAATTAAAACTGACTTTGAACAAATGGGATTTTATTTCCTTGTTCTAGTTAAAAATAAACAAAAAATAAACAGCTGTTTAGATTATGTAGTTTCAGTCTGAAATGTGTATATAAACAGTGAAAAGATAGGATTCTTTTCACTCATTTACATCAGACATATTTTCTTTACATGGGAAGCTAAGAAAATGAGAACTGAATCCATGCTATGAATCGTTAGCAAAATATACTAATAATTAGGATAGCAAACATAAGAACTAAATCTTAGCAAATAGAAATATGAGATAAAGTGCAAGTAAAAGAAAAACTTTATTGTGATATATAGATGTTTTAACTCTCCCATTAAGAATTGTAATATCTAATAAAAACCTCTGGAGCATTATTCCTGACAATTTTTAGATTTTAATGTATTATTTTTATTTCTGAGCATTTTTGTTTGAATTTTCCCTCTATGTGATAAGACATTATAACTTTAGACAACCTAAATTGCTGAAGTGCACCAATGTTATTCTCCAGGAATCATTTGAGGATAAGAATTTGTTTCTTTTTGGGTAACAGCAGATTTGGTACAATGGAAACTGAAGATTACATGCACATACAGGATAATGGCAATGCATGTAGAAACATCCAGTGATTAGCAATTTAATTGTTGGACTTGTAGGGATTTTTGTAATATGGCTCAGCTAGACAGCTAAGAGATAAAGTGGCCACGTTAGATGTTTATATTAGTAGTGATCTCAGCCTTGACAGAGAATTGAGAAGATCTAGATATATAAATGTTACAGAAAACCTAGTACGTAAGATCAAGGGATTTGAATGAAGAGACCGTAGTGATCAATCAGCAGCCCATCTCTGTTCTTGGATGCTAAGCTAGTGATTTCCTGACTTTGGTGAACATTGGCATCACTTGGGAATTTTGAAAACTCATGATGCCTCCTTTTGATTATCAAGAATTCTCATGTAATTTGCAAATGATAAGACATGGATATTTGGACTTTGTAAATATGTAATATTATTTGGAAATTGCAGGCTGAGGTTCAGGATTCACTCCAGAGATTCAGTTCAGGGTGATGACAGATGAGGGTAGAGAGGCATGTAGACCTGTGGGGTGGATATTTTAGTTTAGGAAATTTGAAATTTCACAAGTTCAGTTCAAAATCACAAATATGAATTTGGTTCAGCCCTATACAGTTTCAGGTAATATGAATGTAGTGAAGGGCTGGTGGTACTATTATGAATAATTAGCTAACAACAAAACCAAATTAAACAGAGATGCTGATATGTATAGGATTTGATAGCCATTAATTGAGGCATCACAAATTGGTGGTGAAATGAAAAGTTATTTATGAAATTGTGTTGGTTATGTTAATTAGCCATATAAAGTGGTAGTCTCAGGGAATATGGTATCCTCTATGGCTAGGAAAAACCAATGTGTGGCCAACAATCACTGATAGGAATATATAATATATGGGGATGTGGAAAGAAAATTTATTTCATTGTAAAACTGTGAAATAAATGGAATTCAGTGTGGTCCAGATTCCTGGAGATTTAGTAAGTTGTTGCTGATCATCCAACATGAAGGAATTTCTGTAGGGTGTACTAACAGAAAGGTCTGTTAAATTTCAATTTGTACAAATTTGGATAGAGTTCCCATTCAGGGTGATGCAGTAATGATTTGAAAATATAAATAGACTTATGGAAAGTCTGAAAAATCATTTAGAACCCAAAACAATCTAAGGGATGTTGTGCTTCTTTTGAATATTTTGGGTTTTTGGAGTATCAATTACTGTATCAATCGTTGACCTTTCACATTATTTGAGAGGGAGAGATGGGCAGAGGGAGGGAAGGTTTGAGGGAGGAAGAAAGAGAGAGAGGGAGAGGGACAGAAAGAGAGAGAGAGAGAGAGAGAGAGAGAATGGGAGAGAGAGGTGTTCTTAACTACTGCTTCAAGCCTCAGATGTCTGACATCTAGAGCTGGTCCTTGCTGAAACTGGGAAATAGGAACTGGGAACTCAATTTTTTCATGTAGGTGACAGATACTCTAAGTACGTGACTCATTATCTACCACCTCCCTGTGTGCACATTAGCAGGAAGCTGAAGTGAGGAGCTGGTCCTGGGGACATGAATCCAGGGACTCTGATATAGGATGTGGGTGTTTTACCTGCTAGGCCAAATGCCTGTTTTCATACCTGTTTCGTACCACTGTTATGGAAGGTTAGCCTTTGATTTACCAAGTAATTTCCAGAAGTTTCAGAAATATTATATGTAAGGGAATAATTTACTCATTTTTTTTCTGTGAGTACATATTTAACTGGTCTCTTCTCATAGGAATATATTATCAGTGTGGTATTATATCTGTGCTTCTGGATAAGCTGATATAGATGAGCTCTTCCATGAAAAGATGGTTTGCAAAAGTCTTTGACGGTGCATCATGAGTAAAGATGTATTATGTTACTTTGAAAGTGGAGAGAAATTGTGTCTCATAGTTTCCTAAAATTAGCATCTGATAGAAAAATTTGGCAAAATGATAGCAAAAGTCTGTCATTTGTTGAATGAATGGATGTAGTTCTTTCAATAGATTGTAGCAGCCACAGTATCCACCACAAGGCCTCATTTACTCTTTCCAAATTTAAAATGAGACCAACTTGAACTATTAAAAAGAGTCTAATGTACTCATCAAGAAATAGTTGTAAAACAGAATACATTTTCATTCTTTGAAGGTGATACTCTTGATTTTTCTTGGGCCATGCTGACTGGCTGAAAAGTCCCATTTGATTAGGCAGAGATTTAATTTATTAACTAGAGGATAAATGGCTCTGGTGGGATATTTTAGGACGTGATATTTATAAGTATTTGCCAGAGTTCAGCTCCAGCTGAGTTCAGAACTCGCGAAGGGTGCGTGGATGAGGCACAAAGAACGAGACGGACCACTAGTAACTCTTCATCATCATAATGGACCACGCACAAAAGCTGTCCGCTTTATTTATACAAAATCAGTCAAACTCTGGCTCAGACTTTTTATGTCTTGGTCAAGTGGGTGTTTCCAAAGATAACTCTGCCATTTGTTTCACCTAAGGCTAGGTTGCTATTCACCTGGCACCTGGCGCCTGGCTAGGAAAAGGTTTTCAATAGATGATGCATATCAGTCAGTAGCACATTCCTACCACAATTACTTTACAGCTAGGTCTTGAGATAGTCAAGGAAGGAAGGGACCTAAAAGATCAAAGAAAGAGGGAGAGAATAGATTCCCACTGTACCTGAAGACAGAACACCCTTAATTAGCATAGGATCAAAAGGGGAGTTAACGCCCCTGATTAGCATAGGATCAAAAGGGGGAGTTAACACTCTTGATTAACATATTGCCACAGGACGCAGCCCTAACACCGATAATAGCTCTTTGGCTAAAAACCGGCACCAGCAATATTAGCTTCTAAGTTCCTATTGATATTTAACAGTAACTCCGCAGAGGCAGGCAATGCCTAAATAGATTACAGAATTCTCAGTGGGGTTATCCGGTGTCCATGCAAAGGGAGGCAGAGCTGCATTCAGGTGTTGTAGAGACATCCACTGGGCCTTGCCACACAGCGGGAAGTTCCTTGCGACCTTGCCTGCAAAGGAACTATACTCTTCACACCTTCCTGTCTTCCACACCCATCACACAGACCCCAGCAAGTATTT
The DNA here is from genome assembly GCF_017591425.1 of Ochotona curzoniae. NCBI lineage: Eukaryota > Metazoa > Chordata > Mammalia > Lagomorpha > Ochotonidae > Ochotona > Ochotona curzoniae. The sequence goes on along the minus strand of NW_024466599.1, from coordinate 57,851,051 downwards.
TTCCCAGAAAAGCTCTGATGAATGTCACAAGAATTAGGGGTGTCCCCTATCACAATAGTTGCATTAATCTTTGGATATGTCACAGGCATACCAAAATCATTTCCCCCTATAACCATGAGCTCCAGATCCATTTTGGTGACAGAGACACAGCCAAAAACATCAGTAAAAAAGTATTTTGTAAGATACTGTTTACATCTCTCTGTCTGACATGTTGAATCCACATATCAGATATTAGTGTTTCTTTTGAGATATCAGTGACATATTTAGACAAAACCAAGCAGCAAAGAAGATGCCATTCTCCTTAACCTGGGGTGTATCAGGAGTTTCACTGGAATTGAGACACACGATAGATCAACTCTGAGACTGAGACATACAAACCAGAGCCATTGAAGGGGGGGTCCTTATGTCCATATTTCTGTGTAACACAATCTGGATGGAGTTCAACCAATGCTGAGTAACTCAAGGCACTAACTTTCTTGAAGCAGCAACACAGCTCAAAGAGCATGCCAGCCAACAAAGGCAATTCCAAATGATTCTTCACCAGTAAGTAGCAGACACAGTTGGCAAGTATGTTCAAGAGAAGAATGTGTTTGCTGGTAATTGTCACCGTATAGGCTTCCTGCACACAGCACTATTTTTTGGAATATTCCACAGAATGAATACTGACTACCACCCAATGAAACTTTCGTTGATGTATTCAGACTTGTGATGTCTCATTCACAGGGGTTATGAAAAGTTTTATTATTCACATAAAAAATGTCCAGGAATTGCAGAAAATAGAGGGGTGTGGGCTCTTAGAGTAGTTGGTAGTTTTGGGGGACTGGAATTTTGTAAGGTTTGAATTTCTCTAGCAAACACCAAAGGATAATACATGAACAATGTTTCTTACCAATTTATTGTGTGGAAGCACAGGGAAGAGGAAATTAGAAGGAAGTCAATAATCATAATCACTAAATGGTGTCAGGTCCTTTCTTATACCTTTTAGTAAATTCTGGAATTTTAACTATGAATCAGGCCATTTAGTGTAACCCTTAATAAATATGAAGCATTTAACCTTGTGGAAATATTATGTAGTCAAAAACTAAACTAAATAAAATCCTAGTGCTCATCTGTTCCCATTATGCAAAACAATGAAAATCATGTGCTGTAAATACTTGAAGCTATTACTTCCTATTCATAAATTATTTATATCTAAATTGTTTTTCTATGAATCATTTCTCCAAGAGTCTTTTTCTTGTTAAGAATTTGACCCAACAGAAGCATAAACACAATTATGTATATCAGAAAGAACACGTAGAGATTGTTTTTTCTAATACCTCTCTGAAACAAGTGATGAAACCAAATTCTGAGGCTTAGTGAAAGGCCAAAGTGGGATTTAGAGTTAGTTTTCCTGTGAATACTTGTTTGTTTTGGTGTGTTTGTTTGGGGAGGGGGGTACCTGAAATTAACCTTTAACGTCTCCTATCTTGTTTTCCTGCCATGAGCTTTTGCCCAAACAGTTTATTCCTTTTGGGGACTACAGGTTGATTAGGATAGAGTTTTTGAGTCCTTATGTAAGGATTGATAAAATAGAAGTTTAGCCTCCATCTCCAGCTTCTCTTCTTGACTAGAGCTTGCTGCAAAGGTCACCCATCCAGTCTCCCAGCACACCTCAGTGATCGTGGTCAGAGTTCTGGTGCTACAATCTGCTGTCTTAGACAAGTCTAATTTTTGCATATTGCTTTGAGATCAGCTCTGTCCCCCAAATGAAGGTTTGCTTTTCTAATTTGATTTCATCTAACATGCCAAAAATTCTCCAAGTCAAACCTTATAACTGCTTAAATTGTTATTTTTCTAATTTTCCATTCTTTTGTAGGATAAGTAATTAATATTTACAGGTATGCCTGAGGAAAAGAGACTAACTCATTAGAATATAGTTTTCCTGCCCCTCTGTCTTCTCTACATATCTCTGCTTGTTCAATGAAATAACATTCAACACTAATCATACTACATTTTTACAAAAAGCTCCTTCTCCCATAACTAACTCAATCTATTGTAATTCTGAATGTTTGTTAAGCGTACAAGAATAATTGCAATGACTGTCTTTTAACTTTCTCTTCCCATTACTTTCCATGACAGTGCCTAACACAACACTGTCAATAGAGCTTTGTTGTGAGAGACCCAATAGTATTGTTGCTTAATGTTTACACTTATAATTTCTGGGCATTATGCATGCATAGTTTATTGGCTGATAATTTTAATGGCTGTTGCCAAGCTGCCATTGAAGAGATTGCCCTGGTTTGTCCTACTATCAGCCGTAAATGTAGATGTCCGTTTGTCGTTTCTTCTGTGCCTGTAGACTATAAATCTTTAAGATACATTTCACTTTTTAAATTTGCATTCTTGATTGTTAGATCAGGTACACATCTTTTCACAAGTTAATTGAATCATGATTCACTGCACATATCTTTAGAGGAGTGTTTGTCTTCCAGTGATTTGGAGGACTTCTGTTGACATACATTTTAATTCTTTGTCTCATTTCTAAGCTGTGCAGAATTTGGGACAGGTTTTTCTTTAAATTTTTAATGACTTTTTAAGTTTTAAAGTAATTACACGGCAACATGAAATTTAAGAAATTATACGAAAAGATTCTGTGTTTTGTTTGCTCAATTTTTATAAATATGCATATCTTATCATAGTTCAGTGTCACATGCAGGAGGTTGGCAGAGACAGAACGTTTTCCACTAGTCTCTCATGTTGCCCTTTATTAAGCAAGGTGACTTTTCTCTCTATTCCACTGCCCTGTAACCTTTAACAACCATCCACTAATTTGCTTTCCATGTAAATAATTTTGTATTTTGAAGCACGTTAGGTAAATTAAGTCATGTGATATGTAATGTTTAGGACATTTTTTTCCACTCAGAACTGTTATGCTCAGGTTAATTTAACCTATTATGTGCATTAGAAGTCCATTTATTTTTAATTTCTGAGTAGTATTCCATAATGCAAATGTCCTACTGGATTTTCATCGCTGAGACCTTGAAGGAATCTGAGTTTTTTTTTATAGTCTTTAGCTGTTGTGAATATGTTTGTGGGAATTTAAGTTTTTATTTATATTTTCTCTTAATATATGTCTGGAAAAGATTGGATTATTTGGTAGTTATTCCTTAAACCTCTGGTAAAATTCTACAGCAAAAACCCTCCAGGCCAAGATTTCTTTTGGGGGAAGTTTTAAAATTACAGATTCAATTTCTTTAATGGTTATAGTACTATTCAGATGATCTATTTCACCTTAGCTCGGTTCACATTCTCAGACTAGCTCATGCTTGGCTTTTACTGATTATTAAAATCTATAGCTAAATTTTCCTACTGATTATATGACACACAATGGCATTTCCCCTAGTAAGAACAGTTTTTTTCTGTTTTTTATATCCTGGCTAGAAACTCCCATATTTAGAATTAGTTTATTGCTTAGCAACCTCATTTTGTGATGAGTTCAAGAAAAGTCCCAAGTTCTGGTTTGTCTAGCTTTTTCTTTGTTGCAAGCTGGGAGTAATGCCTTTTCAGCTGCCTGTGCCATTGAGCTAAGGTCCTAAAACAACTTCACTTGATACTAGCATTTTCTTTTTTGACTACATACAATCGCATTGCCAAATAAACATGTGTGGAACATTTCCAAAATCTTTCAACATTTAACCTTTTTTAGACTTTTACTGCTGCTCCTGTGAGAGTACTGCAGCAGTTTACCCAAGTTAATGCATTACATGGAAAGAAAGCAGAATAGGACTTGTAAATTGAAATATGTTTCTCTTTTTGTGTGAGTAGACTTTGCATTGTCCACCATTTGTTCTTTCCCCATACCCTTTTATCCCAAATTTGTGGTTTCTGAGAAAATCTTGGAAGATATAGCCTGAAACAGTTAAGTGACTCAAAATAGCAGGTTCAGTGACAGTTCAAATTGGAAACCACTTATCTATACTTACATTCTATGTTCTCTATTATGGTAATTCCCAAATTTAATGTGCATAAGAATCACTTGAAGAGCTTAAAAAAACACAGGTTCAAAGATCCTTGCTGATAGTTGAAGATGAGATCAGTGAATTTGCATTGAAAAATATCTATTTACCTTTGAAGCAGGGAGAGAGAGAAAGACAGAGGAGGGGAGGGAAGGAGGGAGGGAGGGAGGGAGGGAGAGAACAGAGGAAGGATATTTGTTATCAGCTAATTTACTCTCCACATGCTCACAGTGGTTGTGACCAGGCTGGACCTAAACTAGGTGCTTGGAACTTGTTGTAGGTCTTCTACTTGGAAGGCAGAAACCAATCATCGGAATTATCACCTGCTATCTCCCGGGGTGAACATACTCATGAAGCCAGAATTGGAAGTGAAGCTAAGCCAGAAATGTAGGCACTCGATTATTAGATGTAGACAATCCTATGGCATCCTGTTATATCAAACACTTGCTCTATGCAACATAGCTGACAGTTGTCTCTGATGCTGCTAATCACAAGACTACACTTTGAGTCTACTCTAAACAACCATTTCTTCGATATCTTCATGGCTCACTTACATCCACATCACCTGGAGTGCTCATTCCAGACTTAGGGGAAAAACCCATCTGTTGATGGCATGCCATGTGATTACTATCAACATAAATGTTTGAGACTCCTATATCATGATTCTCAAGCTTGACTTTATTCATTCTGTTATTTTATAAGTGTCTAATACCTTAGTTCTATTTTCAGATATTCTCATGTAATGATATGGGGTGCAAATAGGCCATCAGGTTTTGTTAAAAAAAAAAATTCTGAGGCAATGCAAATATGCATTGAAGTTTGGGAACCAATACTTTGAGCACTATTTAAATCAGATATCATGGAAATGCACTTAGAACTTTGTTAAAGGGCCTTGCTAGTTATAAAAGCTGATAGCAAATTGACAAATTCTTCGGACATCTTGTGATTCAGATATGGAATGAGTTAAATCTACTTCGTATCAAAAATTGCCATGTTTATTCATTAATAAAAGGAGTTCTCTTCATGTAATGCAAAGGCTGCTTTCTTAAAAGAAATACATATTTAATGTTGCTATTTAATGAAGCTAGTCTTTTCTACAGAACTTTATTATACTTTGTTTTAATTGGAATTTTAGTTCATCTTTTGCCTTTTCACAGAAATTAGAGTCACAGAGAACACTTACAGCATTGTCGTCATAGCCTCAGGATTTTTCATTAACTCCTTCAAGTTATTGATAGGGACAGTCAAATCGTCCACTAATCCAGAGGAGGCTAAAAAGGCACAATGCTGGGTCATGTAGTTCTGTAAAAATGTGTTGTTTCTGTGTATGTTTATCTGTGTGTGTTTGAATAGTGTGGGGGAGGAGTAATACTTAGACCTCAAGAGGAATTTCCCATCTGGAAACCTTCTAGTAACTAAAAAAGTATGTGCTGATTTCTTGTTTATGTTGTTCCCCTTTAAATGATTATTTTATTGTTATGAACTGTTTTAACAAAGAAGGTTCTTTATGTTTTCTACGTCTAGGCATTGAAATAGGAACAGATAATTTTTGTATACAAATGCCTCCAAAAATTATGTTTTTATAGGACCTTAATATTTTTAGGTATTAAGGAGCTTGGAGGCATTTTATGCTTTCATACGTTCAACTAAGTAGTTAGGTTCTAGGGATGCTTCATCTCTCCATCTTTCATGCATTTCTCATGATTTGGAGTTTTGTCTCACTCATCCTTTAACTACTTGACTAAAGGAATATGAGCAAATTATAGTGGTTGCTGTAAATAATATCTGGTATGTTAGAATAAAAATAATTCCTGGACTAAATCAGAAAATAATGCAAGACATAGGGTAAAGGATAAAACAGACAAAAGAACATAAATTGCCATTATTAATAGGCTTGAGAGGTGATCTCTTCTGTATAGTCTTCTACTTTTCTAAGAAAAACTTTGAAGACTCAGGAAAAAAGATACTGTCTTAAACCTAAAAAATTTAATAATATCAACAATAAAAACAGAAAATGTCATATTCTCTCTGGGGAAATTTTTGCTAAATGTGATGAAATAGATTCTGAGTAAGAAAAATCTACTCTGCTCCAAACAAAGGTTTAGTCTTCAATTTGACAAAAGCATAAGAAAGGAGGCTTTAGGAAGTAATTCATTTTGTGGTCTCATGTTGATTTCATGTATCATTGTATCTACTAAAATTGAGAAAGCTAAGAATAGAAGAGGATAGCTGAAGGTAGAATGCATAGTCTTTGCATGAAAAACTCAATACGAGAATTGAATACACAATTGAAAGCCAAATACAATGAAAACCAAAAAATATTTACACATTAGCTTGGAAAAAATCTCTGAATTTAAGGAAAAAACATATTGGTAATTTTATTAGTTAAAATTGTGGAGTAACACAAATTGCCATAAAAAAATCAAGCAAAAATTCATGATCAGCTTGGATGTAAGTTGATCAATAGAAATTTATAGTAACCAAGTAAACACTGAATCAGGAAAAGGGCAGCAGGAATGATAGAATTTTGTGATGCTCTGCTTGCCTGATCCTTTCCCAGGCTCAACAGTACCTGAGGATGGAATCCTGTATACCTAGAGCTTCCTACTCATAAAAGAGAGAACACATCTTTTTAATTTGTAATTGAGTTTATCTGTTCTGTTTTAGGACTGCTGAAATAATAAATACAGAATCCTATCTTTGTTTCACAGAATGTTTAAATAACTGTTGGCAAAAAGTAGAAGGCAGTCCTCTAAAATATTGAGAGGATAGTGTTCACCTCACAAGTAACCATGAAAAATATGGCAATTAAGGCCAAAAAAAAAAAAATGTCCCTGAAGCCTGGAGGGAAAATTCAGGATAGAGGTTTTGTGATATTAGGGTATTCAAAGTGCTAGTGTGTACTAAAATTTTATAAATCATAAAAATCCCTAAGGCATAATCGTGCTTAGAAAGCTCTTGGGAACATGCTAATATATTTCTGAATGATCCATACTGTCATTTCAAAGTGAATATTGGAGAAAAATCTTTCCATGCTTTTCAGGTGCAAGGAAATAGCACAATTTTGAAATAATATAAAACATTCTCTTCATTTTCTTTCTTGATTTCACTTGAGTCTAAGCCAATGAGAAGGAGGAGATAAATTGATCCTACCTGCTGGATCTCTCTAGTACCTAAAACAGCAACTAATGCTTGGACTAGGCCAAAATGGTTAGCCAGGAATAAAATCTAGGTCTGTTGCATGGGTGGCAGGAAGCCAAGTACTTGAAGACATCACTTAATCTACTGCCTACCTGGGTACATATTAGCAATGAGTTGGATTTGGATTTGGGCCTCAAATGTAGCACTGTGGTTTGGGATGTGGAATTAGATTTTCATAATATCCAAGCCAAATGCTCACCTGTACTTCTTTTATGACTCTTTTTAAAATTGTTTTTTGATATAGTTTAGTTGGCGCTGGGGTCTCTCTTCTCCCTCCCCCACCACCTGCACTTCTTAACAAAGACTGACAAATTTCCAGAATTGCTATCTATGCAGTATTTTGACTAGTTATAAAACATCATACACACACACACATATATATCCATACGCATACATACATACATATACAGATATAGACACAGGTAGTGTATTTAATAGGCAATAGACACTGTTTGAAAAAACAATGACAAATGCCAGAAACAGACTCAGAGACGACAAGGATGTTGGAATTAGAAGACCAGTAATTTCAAAGAATTGAAGTCAATGTCCCAAGGGTACTGTTGAATATAGGTCTCATATATTAAGAAAATGGTCAATTAAACCAAAAATAACTTATACCCTTCTGCCTACCTGGATATGTAAACAGAAACAATACTGGAAATTTATTAAGAAATTGTTTATGGCATTTGAGGAAGGAAAAGATAGATCTATAATAATTGTTGATAGTATCAATATTATATTTTTGATAAGGGGTAGAAAATACATAGAAGTTTAACAAAGATATATGTTAAAACCAATATTGTAAACCAATTATACCTAATGGGCACATAGAATGCTCCACTCAGCAACATCAGCATACATAATATTTACCAGTGTGTTTGTAACATTCTGTAGAGAACTTGTATCATGCCAATAAAAAGTCTCAGTAAGTTAGGAAAGATTGAAATCTTAAAAATGTCTTCTCTGAACACTGCAGAATGAAACCAGAAATCAATAAAAGAAGGAAAACAGTAAGATATACTTATATGTGGAAGTTAGATACATTATTTATGAATGGCTCAAAATAGAAATAACAAGGGCAGTTTAAAATATATTGAATATTTCTAAGCATAACAAAATAATAAAATTATGCTGTATGTGGAAGGCCACATGTAGAAGGAACTTTAAAGCTATTGATATTAATACTGTAAAAAGATCTCAAATCCACAGCTTAATTTTATTCTTAACATGCTAGAGAAAAAAAAGGACAAATCAAACATAAAGGTAATGATAGAGAAAATAATAAAGATGAAAACAGAAGTACTAAAGCAAAATAATAATAGAGAAAAATTAATGAAACCGAAGTTTGGTTTTGCGGGAGATAATCTTATAAACCTTTAGCTAAATGACTAAGTACAGGTAAGAGACTCAACTCAGAAATGAAGTGACAGTTCTTCAAAGATTCTTTTTGTTTATACTCCCGTTTATCATTCCAACTTTAGTAGCCACTAGTAGTAGTTGTTGTAAAAATTACTATAGACCTTATAGAACTGAAAAAAAATTGAGAAAACGCTATAAACAATGGTACACTGATAAATTGGTCATCAAGTTCAAGCTGGCAATTTGAGGGAGCTCAGAAATCACACAAGATATCTCAAGAAGAAACAAAACTATTTGTGGCCCTGTGTCATATAAAGGCCTGAATCAATCATCAGAGTCTCCTTATAGCAGAAAATCCTGGGCCAGAAAGTTTCAGTGTTGATTTCCACAAACATCTGTTTTTTTTTAAAAATTAGGGCGGAAATGTTCTAATTCACTTTATGAGGCAAGGATATTCCTGATAATAAGGCCAACGGTTCTCTTATACAAGAATACTTAAGACTAATAATCCTATAAATATGATTGACCCTAAGAATGCAAATAGTAGTTCAAATAAAAAATAAATTCAAGTAATATTCCAACTTAATAGAAGGAAAGAAAAATCCACATGATCTTCTTTATTGGTTCAGAAAAAAGTATTCGACTTACTCCCATACCCTTTTATAATCAAAACACTCAGAAAACTAGGAAAAGAGGAGTATCTCTTTAAGATGATACAAGGCCTTTATTAAAAATCTCACAGCTGCTTACATAATAAATGATAAAAGACTGTAATTGTTCTCCTGTTGTAAGGAGCAAAGCAAATATACACATTTTCACTACAGTTACTTATTTCGATGGATATGATAGCCAGAACACATAAGCAACAAAAAGAAACTGAAAAGCATCCAGTTTGTGAAAGAACAATACTCCATGTATCTGAAGATGATGTGAATGTATATAACACAATATAAATACTGTGTATGTAATTGTTATAGTCTTATTGTTATAAAGATGAGAGGCAAACCATCTGTACATATTCAGTACATATGCTTTTTTAAAATATTTTAATCCATGAGTGGTTGAATCTATAGATACAGAATCCATAGTTAAAAAGGGCCAATTCTATATAAATCCCAAGCCGTCTACAATAAGCTGCTAGAGATTATGGAAAATCACTATGTTTCAGTGTTTATAAATCAGCATGCAAAAAATTGGTAGTGTTTCTACATTCCAACAGTGAACAATATTAACTAAAAGGAATTTTTTAAGAAATCAGTTTAAGATGACATTTAAAAATATCTAAGCCTCAGCTTGCCCCAGGAAGTTAAAGATTTAAATATTGAAAATGCCAAAATAATCCTAGAGAATGGGGTACAATGACATTTCATGTTTATGGACTGGAAGACTTCATACTGCTATGATGTTAATACTACTTGGAGTTATCTATAGATGTAATGCAACCCATATCAGCATTCCAGTGATGTGCAGAAATGGAAAAGGCAATCTCAAATTCTTATGGAATTACACGAGTCCTTGAGAAGCCAAAACAATACAAAACAAAGCACAAAATTTTAAAAAAAGGAGAAGAAAATGAAGGTGCAAGCTCATTCTTCCTGATTTGAAAATCCACTGCAGAGTTACAGAGATGAAAGCAGCCTGGTATAGCATAAGGTTGATGTATAGATTAATACCTCTACCATCAACTGACTTTCAAATAGAACCTCTCAGCTATCCACCAGTGGTGCTAAGATGCTTTTACAGTTGGTTCTGGGACAACTAAGTATCTACCTGCAGAATAATACATATATTTTTATTTCATAACATAAGTAAATATGAAATTAAAATAAGTGATTTAAATTCAAAGATTAAAACCAGTAATAACGTGAAATGATACATAGGAGTAAATCTATATTATCACGAATCTGATCATGGATTTTTGAAAATTCCACCAAAAATATGAGCACAAAAGAAAAAAAATTAAGACAATTACATCGTACCATACAAAAATTGTTTTACATTAAGGATGCTATCAAGAGAATAAAAAGAATATGTATAGAATGGAAGAAAATATTTTCCAAATCATGTATTTGATAGTGATCTCGCATTCCGAGTAAAGAACATTACCTTGCAGTTGTAGGAAAAAACAACGCAGTTTAAGCAATGGAACCAAAACTTGAATATATATTTATGCAAAGAAATACAAATGGCTAATAAATATATGAAAATTTATTCATCATGTATCAGTAGGGAAAAGCAAATAAACTCATAATGAGAAATTACTTCACATGCACTAATTTGCTCATAATATTTTCTATTAAAAAATTAAGAAGTGTTAGAATAGATACGTTAAGTGTTGAACACATGGTGCTACTGGAAAAATGAAAGCTTGTAGCACAACTGTGTGAGACATTTTTGTGATTCCTCAAAAACTGAAATATACAATTACCATATGGTCTTTCAATTGCATCCATAGGTATATGTCCCTGCTCAAAAATAAAAGCAAGCACTTAAAAACTTGTTCGTGAATATTTGTAACAGATCAATGTACAAAAAACAAAAATTGATAAAAAATTGTTATCAAGGGATTAATGGGAAATTTATCGATGTTTATGGTTAACAGTATTCAATTGTAAAAAAGATTGAGATAATGGCAAGTGTTCTAAGTTGGATGATGCTTAACAAACATTATGCCAAGTGACAAAAACAAGCACAAATGGTCCACGATTCAATTTATATGAAATATCTGTACATAATCCCACAGACACAGAATGAGTGTTGATGATATTAGGTTTGGGGGAGGAGAGAATGACAAAGAGCTGCTCACTGGATTTGAGTTTCCTTTTAGGATAATTAGAATGTTATCCCAGTTAAAAATTTTGGATGCAGATAAAGGTAGTGGTTATATAACATCAGGAATTATACTATATACTACTTGATTGTTTACTTTAGAATGACTAATGTTTTGTTACACATCAGCATACGAAATTGAAAAAAATGACGTGTTAGACATAATAGTATATGTGTATGCATATTAGTTAATATATACAACTATAATAAGATACAATAAAATCTCAAAAGGAAAATAGGAGGGTATAGGGATTACTGAACCAGTGAGCTGAATACTATAGTAAATAATGAGTAAGACAAGATCCACTCAACCATAGCTTGCCGAAGGGGTGGACGTTTTGGGACAGCAGGATAACCGGGTACATGTAATGCCAGTGTCCCACATCGGAGTGTCAATTAGAGTCTGAGCTGCTCTGCTTCCAATCCAGCTTCCTGTCGCTATATCTTGGGAGACTAGTGGATAATTTCTCAAGTGGTTGATTCCCTCTAGTCCGTGTAAATATCTGGATGACGGTCTTGGCTCTCAGCTTTGATCTACAACTGTCCTGTCTATTATATTAAGTGGGGCATGGAACAGAAGATGAAAGATCCTTTTCTTCCTGTCTCTGTCATGTTGCTTTCAAATAAAAATAGATAAATGAGTGAACTAATGTAAGACATTTTTAAAAATATCAAAGAAAGAAAATGATGACATGGTTTTAGAGCTAGTGAAAAAGTGATCATGATGATACATTTTGTGAACTATAATATTAAATAATTTATACGAGCCAAATAAAAAAAGTCAACTTTTGTGTCATACTAAGAAATACACTGTATTTTGTTGGCAGTAGGTAGTATGAAGTAAATTAACTGACAATGCATCAGTGTTATTAAGAGCTTTGGCTTTCCTGGAAATCCATGTCCCCAAATTGGACAGTAGGATGCAAATGTCACTTATCTGGTTAATGATAAAAATTGGGAATATGAATTGGCAGGTACTCGGGATTCTGGGTAGAAAAAAGAGGATGAGATGATGGATCGAGCATTTCAGACATGATTATGGCAGAAATCGTGCCACTTTTAAATTCAGAGGTTGTGGGAAGCGAGTGAAGAGTCATTTCAGAGAGTTGTTTCTCTAGAAAAAGGGTAGAGAAGACTAGACAGTGAGCAGTAAACAGCAGTTACCATGAAAAACATCCTCATCAGAAAGGCCTTCGAGGCCTCAGCTGTGGCCTTTTAGAGTCAGTCAGAGATAGTAAGTGCAGAGTTTAGCATAAACTCTGCTCAAAGACGGTGTTGGATTGGATGTGAATCATTTCAACTTGATGGCATCTGGAAATTGTCACATATTAACGCTGTGCAAGTATTAATTTATTTGTTATTGTTACAGTCCTAAATATGAAAACCTGAATTTAAATAAAGAGATAGATAACACATTAGGAACATTGAGCGTGTCTGACTATGAACCATGAGAGCAAAATAAATTGGAATGTTGACACTTCTGCTTTTAAACTTCCAGAAAGTAATACTTACTGAGATGATTTGGCTTTTAAGGATGCTGTGAACATAAAACGTTTTTTGAAATGGAATTTTTGCAGTGGTTTTAACCCCTAAATATTGCTTTAAATCATACTTTCACACCTGGAGAGCAACCCTTGGTTTCCTAGTTCTCTCTCTAAGAAGTTTCTGTTCTGAATATACTGCATTATAACTCTGAATTCAGATTTAATGAAAAATACTGAAAACAGAATTATTTTCATGTTTGTTTGAAGTGTGAAGTCTAAGAAAGCATTTTTTTTTCCATGTTCTTTTTAAGTTTATTATGTAACTAAACTCCAGGAGAAAATAGTCAAAAGTGAAAATGAATGATTTGGGAAAATATGAGAAAAATAGATTCACATACCAAAATGGAATCATATGGCCACTATTATGTTCCCCACTTTAATTCTTTAAATAGTATTTATTACCAGTTTCCGTTTTGTTTGAAGATATATTGTGTTGATTTATTTTTTAAGATTTATTTTTATAGGGCCTGGCACAATAACCCAATGGCTAAATCCTCACTTTACAAGCACTTGAGTCCCATATGGATGCCTCAGATTGGTGTCCCAGCTGGTCCACTTTACATCCAGCACCCTGATTATGGCCTGGGAGGGATGCCACAAAACCTTGGGACCCTGCGCCTGCATAGGAGACCTGGAAAAAGCGCCTGGCTCCTGACTTTGGAACGTCTCATTTCTGGCCATTGTGACCATTTGCAGTGAACAGGTGAAGGGAAGATCTTTGTCTCTCCTCTTTCTAAATCTCATCTGCCTTGCCAATAAAAGTTAATAGATATTTAAAAGATTTCTTTTTATGTGTTTCAAGATTGAGTTACAGAAATAAAGGGAAGAAGGAAGAGAGAGAGAGCTACTTTCCTTCCTTTGATTCGTGCACAGTGGCCAGGCCCATACAAGGCTGAAGTCATGAGCATGGAACTCTGTTTGGGTCTCCCACGTAGTTGGTGAGACTGATGCTCTTTGGGGATGCTGGCACCACAGGTAGTGCTTTAACACATTGCTGGTCTGTAGTCAATGCTGGCCTGTAGTTTGTTAATTGTTTCTGTACTTTATTGGTAACTGCTTCATTGTTGAGTATGTGAATTCACATAATCTTGGAGGATATATGAAGCATGATATTTAAGAATTAATGTAATATAAACTTGATATATTAAATATATTGTTTCTAAAATGGTTAGTATGGAGGGAGGGAGGGAGATAAACAAAGGAAAGAGGGAGTAAAGGAGTGAATGGAAAAGAAAAGCAATTTGAAAGAACTGAACTAAAATTAACAATAATTATTTTGGGTTTTTTTGTGGGTAGTGATTTTTTCTAATCTTAACATGTTATATGATCAACTAACCTGTAATCTTGTAAATCTCATTGAGGTCTATGTTTATACTTAAATGTTTTATTTTTTTTTTTAAGATTGAAGAGGGTGCAATGCCAATACTTTTGTCTTCCCAGACATGTAGCATATTTAATTTTTTTTATTGCAACTTGTGATTAAATCAAAAGACAGATACCCTGATCAAAATTGATAAACTGGGAGGAATATTTCTATTCCTGTGGATTTTCTTTTAAGTACTAGGACTAACTTGCTAACATTTATACCCTCAAGGACAGTCTAGGCGCCTGAATCTGTGGCTTACAGTTTTTCGGAAGCGAGGAGCATTTCTTTGTCAATGTGTGCTGAATGCTCGCTGTGCTCAACTGCTCTTTATTCTTTCTTTCTTCAATTTGTGAGAAATGGGAAGAGAAGAATATGGGATGAGGTTGTGTACAGGAAGCTGCAGTCAGTCTTTTTCTTCTTTTTTTCAATAATATAAAGAACAGATTTGACTCATTCCATAGATTTGATCATCACATTTCCCTCATCCCTTCATTCTCTTCCATCCCTTCCTTCACTCTGTATTCACCAGTTTTTGTGAAGATGAAAGGATGTTGTATTGAATCACATACTTTCTCTGCATGTATTTGGATAATCATATGGCTTTATTCTTCAGTTGTAAAATTGATGTGTCACATTTATGAAATGCAAAAGTTGAAACATCGCTGCATGCTAGGGATACACAGCACATGGTCTGGTGGGATGATATTATTTTGTTTTGGACTTGATCAGCTAGTATATTGTTGAGAATTCTTATATTCATGTTCATCAAGTATATTTGTTTATGGTTATCTTTGTTGTATGCTCTTTTGTTTTTGGAATTAAGGTGATGCTCGCCTCAAAGGAAATTTAGAGAATTTCTCCCACCCTTTTTACAATTGCTTTGAGTAGTTGGAGAAGAGTTGCAATTAGTTTTTCTTTAATGCTTTGGGGTTTAACAGGAAGCCACCATATCCTGATGGGAGAGTCTTTACTATTGATTAAGACCCCATCTTACTTATTGATTTATTTAGTTTCTCTATATCTTCATTAATCAATTTTCACAGATTGTAAGTGTCTAGAAATCTATCGATTTTTTCTAGGTTTTATAATCCTTTGGCATATATGGCTGTTTGTAGCAATTATTGATGATTCTTTGTATGTCTGGTGCCTGTTTTTTGTATTTCTCTTTTCATCTCAGATTTTATTGATATGAGTCTTCCTCTGATTTTTTTGATTTATTGGGCCAATGGTGTGTCAATTTTGATTATTTCATTTTTAGATCCACTGTTCATTTCATTGATCTTTCTCTTATCTTTTTTGATTTCACTTTTATTTGCTTATTCCCTGATTTTTTATTTCTTTTGTCCTAATAGTTTTAGGTTAGGTTTGTTATGTCTACTTAGTTTTGGAGGTACATTACTAGGTCTGTTGATGCCTTTTCTGTGCCTTTATATATGCATTAATTACTGTGAGCTTCCCTCCTAACAGTTGTTTTGCTGTATCTCATCAATTATGATATGTTGTGTTGTCATTTTCATTTGTTTCTAGGAATTTTAAAATTTTCAATTTAATTTCTTAAATGACCCACTGTTCTTTCATTACTCATGTTTGTATATTTTCTGGGGTTTCCTAAATTGCTAATTTCCAGCTTCACTCCACTGTAGTCAGAAAAGATACATGAAATACTTTTGTTTAAAAAATTGCTGACACCTGCTTTATAGCCTAACGTATGATTTGTCATTGATTAACTTCTATGCACTGAAGAATAGAAAGTGTGTTCTGCAACTGGGAAGAAATGTTCTGTACATATCAGTTGGATCCAGTTAGTCTAAAGCATAGATTAGCTTTGTTGTTTCTTTGTACTTTTGTGTCTAGTCGATCTGTTCATTGATAAAAGTGGAATGTAATCACAACTTCACCTCTTCTCTTCCGCAGTGATCCATATCTGGTGCCAGCCTGTAACTGCTGCGGTCCCTACTGCGTCTGTGCGATCCTCAGTGTGAGCACAGCTCCCAACCACAAGTCCTCCAGGCAATCAGGGAACTCTGGGCCTCTGAAGACAGGCATGATAACTGGCCAGAGATCATGTGCATTCCTTGCCCTATTGTACAGTTATAGGATTTGCATAGTCCAGGGCACAGGAGATTCACACTCAATCCCACAGGTCATTTCTGTTCACAGGGAGAGCAGGAGCATTCCTGGAACCAGCTGCTTGTGGGTACTGGACCTTCACAGTTTGTACCCCAGAACCTGTGATAGACTGGGATTACAGGAGTACCCCATAGTCCTAAGTGGGTACTCAGCCACCTGTCAACCTTCCAGTCCAGACTCAAGTCAGTGGGGAATACAATTTTATCCCTCTAATACAATCCTTTAATAGCTTGTGTGTGTGAGTTGCTGCAGCCTGTAGTCATTTTAAAATGTTGCCTTCTCTCTGCTGATTGCCAGATGCGCTTTTCCGGCAATATTTAGAAAGATGTTTTTCCTTTACCTGGTTAAGCGGCCCCTACTGCCCCCTACTGACCCCTACTGGAAGGACTCAAATTCAGTGTGGTCTACCCAATGTTCTTCCTTAGGCAATATTATCAGTGAAATGGACTATCACTGTCTGCTCTAAGATCACTCCCAGAAGATCTTTTTCCTTTTTCCCTGTTATCTTCTGATCAAAATCAGAACTTTTTTTTTTCCCCCTGTTCAACCATCTTGGATCTTTCCGTAGTCATTCTTTTACATTGCTTTCAGGAAGACTCACAGCTGATCCAAAGGTTGATTCTCAGTCATTGTGAATATCTATTCTGAGCTGCTGTGATTACCTACCATTTGTCTATTATTGAAATCTGTCTCTCTACCTTATTATCATCTATTTATGTTTGTTCATAATATTAGAACGTGATATCTCACCCATCTCATATCTTGTGTTTTCATGTGTTAGTCATCCTGACTAGACCCCCCAAACACAGAGTCTGTGAATTGATTACTTTTTGTTGTTGCAGTTGTTCACTGATTAGCAATATCCAAATCCTTACTTTTCTGACATGACTAGATTTTGGCATAAGGAGACAAGAGAAAAAAGGTCTTTCCATTTCAGTTCCAAGGCAGACTCTTTGAAACAACTTTATACTTAGTGTCAATCATATCAAACTGTGCTCGTCTGCAAGAGAATTTTTTCCTTTAGCCTGATTTCTGCATGCTGAGATAATCTCTGAGCAATGCATATCTACCAAGAGCTGTATTGCTATATTTTGTTTTGTGTAAAAGAAAGAAGCTACCTGGTGCTAGGTATAACTTCCTTGTAATGATTTCTGATATTTTAAAAGTGTTTCACATGCAGCACTATCACATAGATCAATGCTGCACAAGAAAGCAACTGGAGATAGTTTCATTTCTATAAATGAAATGGATCTAATTAGTGTGATTTATTATTTAAATTGATTTACTTGAATGTGCATTCAAAAATTAAAATCCTAATATTAAATATATAACTAAAATGATAACTATTATTAAATCCTGGTGTTACTAAATGTCTATGCAAAGATCGCTTAGCTTTACTTTATGTATTTCAAATATTTATTGAAAAACTCAGTGTATTAGGACAGAATAAAATTAAAATGTATTGATCGCTTATATGGCCTGGGGCAAAGCATACATTATTTGTTTCCTGTTTTGTGGAAATATGTATAAACTATGGTTATGACTAATGTTTGTTAAACAAGGATTTGAGACTTACAGAAGTTTCTTGGTATGCCTGAAGATCCCTAACTTGTGAGAGCTGAACGCCCAGTAGTCAGGCCATCTTATACTGCTTTCCCAGGCCGTATGGAGGGAGCTGGATGGGAAGTAGAAGAGCGGGACCATGAAGCAATGCTTATATGGGCTGCCAGCACCACAGGATGGGCTTTACTGGAAACACCAAAGCATCTGTTTCCACAATCACCATTTTCTATAACACAAGAGCTCTGATTGTTCAATTTTGTTTATCTATGAATTTTGATGTATGCTTTTATTTGCATTTCTGTTTTACTGCAATAGTTAATAACTTTCTAAAAAATATATATTTTTAACAATTCAAGAATGTTGCTGGCAGTGACCTTGCTCTGGTTTCTTGTTTATTGTCATTTGATTTTTTTTCTTTGTTTTTAGAAGTATTTCAAAATAGTACATTTATTTCTTTAAAAAATTTTTGAAAGGCAGAAACAATGAAAAACTGAAAGAAAGCTTGTTTCTGTTGGTCCACTTCTCACATGCACCAGATGCCACAGCTGGGTCGGGCAGAGGAAATCAGCTGGTGTCTTCACATGGCTGGCAGAGACCCGACTGCTTGGTGTATCCATTGCTGCCTTCCAGGGCGCGTGGTGCAAGAAAGCTTGGATGGAGAGCATAACCAGGACGGCAACCCCCAAATTGCGATGTAGGATGTGGCCATCCTAGTTGGTATCTCAGCAACCTGATTATCACATCTTCAAAACAAAATTATCTTTTGAAGAGTCTTCTACCATGTATCATTTAGAGTTATTTTTTGCATTTTTGCACTTTATTTCATCATTCCTTTTAAATAAGTTTTATTTATTTTTATCAGAAAGGCAGATGTACAGAGAGGAGGATTTTCCGTTTGATGGTTCACTCCCCAAGTGACTGCAGCCTCTGGTGCTGCGCTGATCCGAAGTCAAAAGTCAGGAACTTCTTTCCAGGTCTCCCACATGTGTGCAGGGTCCCAATGTTCTGGGCCATCCTCGCCTGCTTTCCCAGGCCACAAGCAGGGAGCTGGATGGGAAGTGGAGCTGCCGGGATTAGAACTGGTGCCCATATGCGATCCCGGTGCGTTCAAGGCGAAGACTTTAACCACTACGCTATTGCACCGGGCCCATTATTTCATCATTCTTTCCAAGTATTTCTGAGTGATTTCTTATCAATTCTTTGAATACCTTCCAAACAAGACATTTTGTATGTTTTAGGAATACTCAACTTCAAACAGAAATTTGCACTTAGATATGACTTGTTAAATTCCAAATGTGTTAAAACTCCATTAAATAAGATCTTTCTGTGTATCTTTGACTCTTTAGTCCTGATATTTACATGTTCTTCTACACTAACCACTCTTGTGCCGTCCTTTAGCTCTTTTCCCATATTGCCACATTTTATTTTATGTATTTTTTAATTTACGAAGCCCTGGGTGTTTTTGAAATGTTATCAACTCTACCTTTTCCTTTCTATGCATGTATAAACCTTCTCTGTCCTACTTACTTCATGTAGAAGTCATTAGTTTTTTTTGACAGACTTCATAATTTTGCATCTTAACTTCATCATGAAAATTGATGATACATCTGAAGGGAAAAATTTGAGTTTTAGATCAATGAATAGTATCTTTATTCTTTCTGCTTGAACAAAGTTATTAGAGATCAAACTTCCTTAGAGGTAGGCACTTGGTAGAGCAGTTAAGTTGCCAAGCTAGACACCCATATCTCATAAGGTTTTGTTTGGAGTCTCAGTCCCATTCCCAATTCCAGTTTTCAGCTAATACACACCATGGGAGGGAGCAGGTGATGACTCAGAGTGGACTCATGTATGAGATCTAGACTGAATTCCTTACTTGGATTCAGCATCAGTCCAGGCTGAGCTGTTTTAGGTAGTTCAATAGTGAGCTAGCACAAAGAAACCTACTTACTTTCTCTGCTTCTATTATGAAGACAGATTGGGGCATGGCACAGTAGCCTAGTTGCTAAAGTCATTGCCTTGCATGCGCCAGGATCCCATATGGGCAATGGTTCTAATCTTGGCTGCCCTGTTTCCCATCCAGCTCCCTGCTTGTGGCTTGGGAAAGCAGTCGAAGACAGCCCAAAGCCTTGAGACCCTGCACCTGCATGGGAGGCTCGGAAGAAGTTCCTGGCTCCTGGCTTCAGATTGTGCAGCTCCGGCCATTGTAGCCACTTGGGGAGTGAATCATCGGACGGAAAATCATCCTCTCTGTTTCTCCTCTCTGCATATCTGACTTTTCCATTAAAAAAGAATCTTAAAATTAAAAAAAAGAACAGGTCAATATCCTTGTCTAAATTAGGTAGATGTTATGCTTAGTCATTAACACCTGATCAATTAGTTCTCTTAATGTCAAAATTGACACTTGGATTTGCTTTGTGGCAAGCAGCCTAGTGGGTAAAGCCTCAGTTTATGATGCCAGGATACCATATGGACACTGGTTCAAATCCCGGCTCTCCCAGTTCTGATCCAGCTCCCTACTAAGGTGCTTGGGGAATGGCCCTGGGGCACCTGGTACCCACAGGGTCAATTTGGAAGAAGCTCTAAGTTATTTCTTCAGACTGGTCCAGCTCTGACCGCTTTGACCATTTGGGGAGTGAACCAACATATAGGAGATCTTTCTCCATTTGTGACTCTCCTTTTCTGTGTTGTATCACTATCTTTCAAACAAATAAATCTTTTTTTTTTTTTAAGATTTATTTATTTTTGTTACAAAGTCAGATATACAGAGAGGAGAGAGACTGAGAGGAAGATCTTCCATCCGATGATTCACTCCTGAAGTGAGTGCAATGGCCTGTGCTGCGCCTATCCGAACCTGGGAACCAGGAACCTCTTCTGGGTCTCCCACGTGGGTGCAAGGTCCCAAAGCTTTGGGCCGTCCTTGACTGCTTTCCCAGGCCACAAGCAGGGAGCTGGATGGGAAGTGGAGCTACCGGGATTAGAATCGGCGCCCATAGGGATCCTGGTGCATTCAAGACGAGGACTTAAGCTGCTAGGCCACGGCACCGGGCCCCACAAACAAATAAATCTTTTTAAAAAATCGTTTCTCACTAGTGAAAAAGAACAGCAGAGGGTGGCTTCTTAAAAGAGAGGCATAATGAATAAATAACCCAGAGAAATAAGTAGTTTTCTCTCAGAAATTAGAAGTACTTTGCAATGGGGAGAGAAAGATATTTGATTTAAATGTAAGGGTGAAATTCTAAATATGAGAAAAGGACTTACCCTCTAATAAAACCCCTTTACATCTTCCAATATATGCCTTATCTCCTACCGTCATTCTTTAAGCACCTTAACACTGCATAGGAGCCATCACCTCTTCATATTTTACCTGTCACCTCTCACCCTTACCATTTCGCCATATTCTCCCTTCGGCTTCCTGCTGGAACAACACTCACCTGCCTATAATTCTCAGACTCCTTAGCATTTTGTTTTGACTATATTCTTTGGTTTATCTTAGCTCTCCTTCCTGCAGTCTCCCTGAATCTATTACATAGATATTGATCATTTAAGTCTCAATGTAAAAAAAGACTCAATATACACTTTTTTTTTTTAGAAAAACTTGTTTACGCTAAATGCTTTGTATGGTCCCTTTATGTTTATAGTACTATGTTCCATTTTCTGTGATGAAGAGTCCCTATGTTGAGTTGTTACAAGCTGTTCCTTTGTCACCAGGCTGTAATCTCTTCCATGTATGGATAGCGCCACACAATGAAGAAAATTGCAGACAATTCAAAATGTTTGATAAGTAAATCTCTCTTCCCCTTAAACTTTGACCTACTTGTCTAATCTCAGTTATGTTTTCCCCTTGGATGTGACATTAGCTTTGGCTTCTTGGCTTTAATTCTTTTAGTTTTTGAAGATATGAGTTCATCTTCAAGCTACTTTGACCTCCACAACCTCCACTGATTCGCATGTCACTCAGGACCTCATTACAATACCTGCACTTGGCCTGCACTGGACAGGCAAGACGTGAAACTTCCCTTTGGTCTCCCCCATCACATCTCAGAGCGTTCGGTTTAGAACTCTGTACCGAAATATCAAAATGATATAAAAAATGAGAGCCAACTTCTGTGCTAAGAGAAAAAAAAAACAAAGG
The DNA here is from genome assembly GCF_017591425.1 of Ochotona curzoniae. NCBI lineage: Eukaryota > Metazoa > Chordata > Mammalia > Lagomorpha > Ochotonidae > Ochotona > Ochotona curzoniae. The sequence goes on along the minus strand of NW_024466599.1, from coordinate 57,828,932 downwards.
GAATATTAATTGCATCCTACATTTATTGAATGTGTTGTGGTCCAAGTTTTTTAATTGTTGTTTCTTACTGTGTTGTTAGGCTAGCCTACCAACAGAAAGCTAAATACAGGGAGCAAATTTTAGAATTACAACCATGTAAAACTTTTAAAATTAATTTAGAATAAATTCATATTGCTCGTAATATTTATTGTGTATACGATAATATGCTACTAATAATAAATGATTTTGGAAGATGCTTGTCACTGATACTGTTTTCACGTGGTGACGCCAATTACAGGTTACCCTCTTATTTTGGATTCTCTTGTATTTAGAAACAGCAATAGATGTTAATCAGTTTTCCCCAGATGGCATGTATTATTTAATTCTCGTCTTGCACATAGTTTTGTTGAGTTTTTTTTTTCCCCAACATTTTGACTTTAATTCCTTTCTCTGAATCTCTATCCTTCTGGGATTCCAAGGAGTATAATAACCTTGACACCTGATAATTCTAAAGTGGTTTGGACAGCTCCTTACTTCCTACTTCAATCTAATGGGAGAAGAGCCTGTGGATAGTTAACTTATTAAATGACCGATGAAACAACACCAGGTAGGAGTGAGACAGTACCTTTATAGGCAACAGTGGCTCCTAGGATGATTGTATCCGGTAAAGCTAACTAGTTGTAATAGCAAACACTACTTTTTTTCAAAGCTCAGTGTGTATGAATTTGTACAGATTTTCAAATTAGGTGTTACAGCAAAGTAGTTTTATGAGGGTACACTAAATAAAACCTTTGCTACCTGTCTGAACTTTACCTTCACATGCTGTATTAGCTGCAGCTTTATATCATCATGATCAATTTCCTTAAAATGAATTTGTCATCATGTCTGTATTTAACACAATATTTAAATACTTTCGTCAACTATACCTACAATACTGTTCTTCTAGAACTTAACTGCTTTATATAAATTTCACAATGAAATATCTCTCTGTTCCATTTAGAAGAGGCATCTGATTTTAACTGTAATCCTTCCTAACAACATTTATGCCTAACATTAAAGTTTCAATTGAAATAATTAGTACTTTCCATATAAATTATTTTCTGATGACAAGGACCACTTTTTTGGAAACTTTCAGATATCATGACTTAGGAAGATAAGGTTTAGGAAGGGCAGAAGTATATTATTTCTGTTTTCACAAACATTTAAATGTTTGGGACCATTACACCACATTGTTTGACCTTCAACTCATTTATGTAAGTTAGTCATAGATAAGCTTTCACGGACCAGACTGGAAACCTAAAAAAAAGAAAAAAAAAGAAAAGAAAAGAAAACTTCAAACTTATATATTACAATTTCCAGTAAAGGCACATACAAACATAAATTTAGCCTGACAAACTGTGCCCTTACTTCCTTGACTAAGCATCTACCAACTGCTCCAAATTTACAAAATAACATGTTAGTAAATACTACATGTCCTTCTGAATATAATTAACTCTATAGTTCATTCTGTAGACAATTTTGAATGCAAATTTTTTGTTTCCCGGTGAACAGTAATGAGAGGAGGGTCATGACTTTCTCAAGCCAAAAAGGGCTTTTGCAATTTATTTTAGAAGTCCTCTGGGTTGTCAGAGAGAAATCATTTCAAGTATTAGGTTAGCATTTCTAGAAATCAAGATGTTAACTTTCATATAAGAGGTCTGACAATGTGGTCCATTCAGCTGCAGTTGTAGGTCATTGACTGCTAAGTGAATCTTTGAGCTTGGCTCTCAGGAGCGTCGGCTCTGCAGCTGAAGAGAAATTATTTCAGCAATGTCATATAGTTTTTCATTTGTAGCTTCTGACTTGAGGAAACGATTCTGAAATTAAAATTTGTTTTTTCTTGCCCTGCTACAATCTGCCACATGGAAGTAACCATATTCTATCTGTTTTTAAATTCTTCATTTCCTTTAAAACCATACAATTGAAACATCCTTCCGATCCTGATCTTCACGTTAGTGATGATCTTGCATTAGAACGTTTCATTATGGGCTATCACTTTCCCATGTTTACCAAATAAGAATTTATTTCCATTTCACCTATATTATAGTCCATCCAACAAAGGAACTAAGAATGCATCATTATTGAGTACAGTAAAAAGAAATAAATAAGCAATAATGGAAATAGGAAGGAAATAAAGTTAATAATAGTGTTTATCAAGGAAGAATAGAATTGTAAAGTATCACAGAATTTTATTTTATCTTTTTTAAAAAAGGTTTATTTATTTTATTGGAAAGGCAGATGTACAGACAGGAGGAGAGACAGAGAGGAAGATCTTCCATTTGATGAATTACTCCCCAAGTGGCCACAACCACCGGTGCTGTGCTGTTCCAGAAGCCAGGAGCCAGGAACTTCTTTCCAGGAGCCAGGAACTTTTCCCCATGTGAGTGCAGGGTCCCAAGGCTTTGGGCTGTCCTCGCCTGCATTCCAAGACCACAAGCAGGGAACTGAATGGGAAGCGGGGCTGCCGGGATTAGAACCGGTGCCCATATGGGATCCCATTGCGTGCAAGGTAAGGACTTTAACCACTAGGCTATCACGCCAGGCCCTGCCAGATCATTTTTATCTGGTGTGTGACAAGGCTCATCACTTTGTTCAAGTGATTGCTCTTCAAACACTCCATCACTGCCCTAGTGTTGCTCTCTATGTAGTCTACAGTAAGCTATTATTTTATTATTTTTATACTTCCTTGTTTTTAAATTAATTAATTATATTATATTATATCATATTATATTATTCCATGATATAGTTCCAAAGACTCTGGTGTTTCTCCTCTTTGCTCCCCAGATTCCTGCTCCCAACCCCCAATTTCCCACATGTAATTACAATAGTATAGTCCTTCACAATCCATCAGAAGTCCATAATTCTGCTGTTTTAGTGTATCCCCACATTGTAGGCATGGACAATGGCAGAGTCCAGCATGCAATTGTCAAGATGCATTCAACAGTTTCATTGAGAGTCCATCTTTGATTTCCCAGCAGAGATGCACACTGAGTTGTATCTTCACATCTGTAGTTGATAACTTCTACTACACAGTTATTATACATCCCCTTAATTGAAAAGCAATAAAACAATTAACAATAGAGAGAAAAATAGAAAATTTGCAATAACAGAAGTTAAATAATATGCTACTTAATGAACATTGTGTCACCGAAGAAATGAAAAAGTAAGTCAAAGACCTTACTAAAGCAAACAGTGCTGCTGTGTGACCTATGAGTCAGTGAGGAAATTAATGAAAAAGACAAAAGCTTTTTTTGGATGAATGAAAAAAAAGACAAAAATATCAAACACCCTGAGATGTAGGAAAATGAGTACTAAATGGGCTGTTGACCTTGCATTTTGCTTGAAGGTTGTCTTATATCTGAGAAAACATGCGATAATTGTCCTTTTGAGATTGACTTGTTTCACTGAGCATAATGGTCTCTAGTTGGGATACTTCGGTTGCAAATGGTGTTGATGGGAGTGTAGGCTAGTGCAACAACAATGGAATTCAGTATGGAGAGTGCTAACAGAAGTGAAAATTGACCTGCCATATGAACCAGCTATCCCACTTCTGGGAATATATCTAAAGGAAATGCAATCTGCATATGAAAAAAGGATCTGTAATCCTATGTTTACAGCATCTCAATCTATAATAGCAAAGACGTGGAAACAACCTAGATGCCTATGAAAAGAGGAGTGGATTAAGAAACTGTGGTAAATCTTGTCCTGGTATGATAGCCCAGTGGTTAAAATCCTCACCTAGTATGCACCAGAATCCCAGATGCACACTGGTTCTAATCCTGAAAGCCCAACTTCTCATCCAGTTCCTCGCTTGAGTCCTGGGAAATCAGTCGAGGACGACCCAAAGCCTTGGAATCCTGTATCCATGAGGGTGACCCAGGAGAAACTCCTGGATCCTGGCTTTGGATGGGCCCAGCTCCAGCTGTTGTGGCCATTTAGAGAGTGAATATCCGGATGGAAGATCTTCATTCTTTCTCTCCTCCTCTCTGTATATCTGACTTTCTAATAAGAAATTTAAAAAATAAATCTGAAAAAAAAAAAAAAACAGAAAGAAGCTGTGGTGAATGTACTCCATGGAATGCTGCTCAGCCATTCAAAAGAATGAAATTATACCATTTACAACCTATCTTATTTTTGTCACACTTTGTTTTTGTCAATTCACATGAATTGTTCTTCAGTTTTAAATCCTTATACCCATACCATAGATTCTACATGGATAGGATATTTGGCTGTCCAGTTCACTATCCTCAGTGCTATAAATTTTCTCTGACCACAGTTAAGCAACTGCTTTAGATGTAGTAAAAGGGAGTAGGAATTCAAATCCTGCTATCCTACTTGTAAGACCCTAGAGGCCTTAGTATGTGCTCATCAGTTTAATATTACTGCAGTGATTCCAAGACTGGCTCAATACAGGAAGCCAAATGATCTTTCTAGGCTCATCTTAAGTAGCAGCCCAGTAGATATTTTCTAAATTTCTTTTATTATTTCTTTGATGTTATCTATATGATGCTTTTCAGCATCATTAAGTGAAAGCGTAGGATTCCAGATAGAAAGGAAAACGTGATGTGGACAAAGATTACACCCATAACAGTGAAACCGAGATTGGTTTTGTCTGGAAAAAAAAAAAGTTTGGGCACATTTGACCTAAGGAACAAATTTTGTCCATGCAGTGTCTTCCCATACTGTCCTCTCCAAATGCTTACATAGCAGCAAAAGCCATATTCCCTCCCCAAGGAGCATTTCATCCTTTGTGATGTCAGTTATCTGTTCCTGTATGATAAGTAAATTGGCAGAATTAAATGAAAGATGCCATACAAGAGAAGGTGTGAGCAGCATCTGTGTGTGAATGTGTTACAGGGAAGTGTGTGTCTGTGTGGGGGGGCTTATAAATGAAATTGAGCCAGCACCTTCAGCTGTTATGAATTCACTTTCTCAAATGGAACTGAGAATAGCAGGTGTACCACATACTTCCTTGACATTTGTGTCTGCAAAAGTGTGAGTTTGAGGTGTTCTAAAGAAAATCAGAACCTACTTTTATTTAAAAAAAATAAAATATTGTTATACTAACTTTGGCTGCCAGAGTTAGACGTGTGGAGATGACACGTCCACTTAATATGTTTGCAACCAGAAATATTTACTTGGATCGGTTTTTGAGAACTAGGAGTGGAGGTGTTTTGAGATGAGAAGATTGATTCTAAATCACTTTATGAGAACATTAAGGTCACCTCACAGGTGGCATTATTCATACGAGAAAATTCTTAGTCTTATTGTACATTATTGCTACAATATAAACAGAAACAACTGTTTGGAGTTCCATCTTGTGGTAGTTGTAAAATTGAAAATTTATAGGTAAACACATATATGAATGTGGCCATTGCATCTTTTTGTGTGTGTGTTCACGGAGAACTGAACCACCCTAAATGGTGTTAATTAGGGATTAGTCACATGACTTGGATTCTTTGGTGAAATATACACATTATGTCACCATGGAGAAGAATTATGGCCGTGTTTAAGAAGCATGTCATGTGTATAGAGAATTAACATCAATTCAAAATGAACAAGTATCTGTCGCTACTTCCTCTGCAGTAGGAGAGAGTTGTCCGTGTCAGGAGCAGCTGGTTTTGTACGGATTTTATTCTTCAGATATGTGGGTTGACACTACATCTAAACCACTGTTCGTTTCCTTTACTCACAGCATACTAAGTTGTGTGATATGGTTCTTCTTTCAACAAAACTGGCCCTGAATGTATCAGTTCCAGGGACTACTAAAACTAGTTGTCTGTTCCTTTGAGATAACCCCATTGTCCAGAAGTTGTATTTAACATTATTCATGGATTTCATATTATAAGTTAGACAAACACACACTTTAGAGTAGTTGAAATTTACTTTCCAAATTTCTTGAACGTTTGCTCTTGTGGTAGCAGAAGTAGAACGGATATTTTATTTGTCTTAGCTAATTATGCAACTCTCCTTCATAGTCTAATAACATGAAAGCAAATATTTCCCACTTGGCAGATCATGTTCTTTCTTATTTGTCCTCAACTTGAAGCTCTAATAAAACTTGGGCTAGGGCCTGGCGTGGTAGCCTAGCAGCTAAAGTCCTTGCCTTGCACATGCTGTGATCCCATAAGGGCACCGGTTCTAATCCCGGCCGTCATGCTTTCCACTCAAGTCCCTGTTTGTGGCCTGGGAAAGCAGTCGAGGACGGCCCAAAGCCTTGGGACCCTGCACCCACGTGGGAGACCCAGAAGAAGCCCCTGGCTCCTGGCTTCAGATTGGTGCAGCTCCGGCCATTTCGGCCGCTTGGGGAGTGAACCATCAGATAGAACGCCTTCCTTTCTGTCTCTCTTCCTCTCTATATATCTGCCTTTCCAATAAAAATAAATAAATATTAAAAATAATAATAATACATGAGCTAACTCTGTCTAAAGGATCACTTAAGTATCTTCGCATGAAATGAAAACATAGATTGTTCTCCTTCACTGCCTTCACATATTAACGCTGGACAACCGGTTTGGCCAGCAATGCTTGTTGATAACAGCGGTGCTTGCCAGGTTATCTCCTGTGATTGCAGAAGTTCTTCATGGAAGCATTCATCTCTTCCTCAATAGTAATAAGGTGAACCTAAAGTTAGTTATTACTGTCAGGCTTGTCTGTTTCAGTTCACTAGTACCCTCAGTATATGCTGAATCTGAGAACGGTGTGCTGCTGGTAAGGACACCAGGGTGTGTCACTTCATAGACCTAGAAATTCCATCACACTTCATGAAGTGCTGAGGTACCTTTTCATGGTATAAGAGATCTTGCTATGGCTTGCTTCTGTGGACAATGAAACTGCTTATCTTACGTCTGTCTACTGCTTGGGACTATAAGGTTGTTATCTGTTTATGCCAATTTGGTGAAATAGCTGACACTTCTCTTGCCAAATAAGTATCAAAAATAACAAAGTTAAATTCTGGCAGGCATTTCTTTGGTAAGGCATATTGCTATATGTGTCATGGAAAGATTTATAAATATATGTGTATAGATATGTAAATATATATGCTTATTTTTGCAAAGAAAGTTTCAAGAGGAATATATAAGAAACGGTTTATAGTGGCACTGCTGAGAGGTGGCGATGTAGCGTTTGAAGTACATCTACTTTCCATTTTTAGCTCTTGTTCTGTTTTATTTTTAATGTCATTATGTTATATAATTTTATCAGCATAATTAAAAATAGAGAAGTAGGGTTTCTTGTTCATTTTAATTAAAAAGAGGATGACAAAAAGGAAATACTGTCCCTCACAGAAATGTTGAAACATTTACAGTTAATTACAGGTAGGATTGACTTTGCTTACAAATCAGCTTGTCCAGCGTTCTAAGGAACTTTCCTTTGATTTGGTCTTGTGTCCAAACCAATCATAGTATGTCTTACATTTACATGGCTCTTTTGTTTTACGAAATATGTTCGGAGATGGAATAAACACATTCTCACACAAACACAGCCTTAAGCAAAAGCATGCTATCATTGCATTACTTCACAATGAGTACACAAATTTGACACAACACCATTTACAGTATTGTATATTTAGACTTTGAATATCTACTTGTCATGAGAAAGAAACAGAATGTGAATATAATATGCAATAAAAATCCCATTTTAACAAATACACTATTGATATCACCTGAGCTGTACATAATCCAGGAGGATTTTCTGAGACTCACTACATTTGTGAGCTAGTTTTAAGGGATCATATTAGCAGTCTGAGATACTTTTACAGTGTGCTAAAGTGAATTCAGACTCCATTTTTGAGAATGGATTTATTATTTGGCACTATTGAAATTATTCTATTCATGCCTACTTTTATAATTAAAAAGTATTTATTTGAAAGGCAGTGACAGAAAGACACACACACACGGAGTAGGAGAGAGAATGAGCCTGCTAGTAACTCCCCAAATGGGCTTCATGGGCAAGGCGAGGCCTGGCTGAGGCCAGGAACCCGACACTGCATTAGATCCTCCTTACGAGTGGAAGTACTTGAGCCACCCTCTTACACCTTCCCAAGGTCATTAGCGGAAGGCTAGATAGGAAACAGAAGACAGAACTTGAAACAACACTCAAATATGGGATCTTGGTGTTGGAAGCTGCACCACAAAGCTGGCCTTCCTATCTACATTTAAATTGGCTAGTCACATGAAAAAAATTATTTGATGACAACAGGGATAACCTGTGCTTCATAAACAGTCACAGTAATTCCAATATCCACATGAGAAATTCAACGTTTTTCATTTTGGGGCTTCAGGTGTGATATGATTGATTCTAGGACATGCGAGTCAGGCTAGACTGTTACTATTTAAGGATTATTCACTGTGTAGCTTTTTCTTTACTCTGGCACATACTGATGTGAGATTCTGGTGGATGAGAGTACTCTGCTTTGATACATAAATCAAGAAACTGCAAGGAATTTACATTGCCAGAAACTTTCCAACCTGAAGTCAGAACTTTCATATCATTAAATTGATCCGCTGATACTTGATTTGATTAAAGCACCCGCTAACTCACAACAGCATCTGTACTCCATGATAGAGCTCAAACAAGCATAATGAATGCCTATCTTTTAATTTTTTATAAAAAGGCTTCATAATATATAATTAAGATGTTTTTTGCACGTTCTACTGATGAACCATCTGCAGGTATGACATTTAGCATCTGTACTTAAAAGTAGCCACCTGTTACAGTCTGGTAATTCTGAGTGTGAATCATTTCAGGAAAATGGAATTTCACATCATTTGGGTTCAGGATCCTCATGAGTCTATCATTTTCTTGACATTTATTAGTTTATTGCAGGCTACCTCTCAGGAGTTGTTAAGTCACATTCATTGCAAAGTGTAATGGGTAACATTTGTTTTCAAGAAAAAGAAGCTTAGTAAATGGATAGCAAGGAAAACAGATTTTTTTAGAGGGCCTAAATTTACTCATTTCTTTCTCTTCCTCCTCCAGCAAGTCAGCTTATATCTACCTTCAGGCGCTCATAAGTCTTCAGCTACTGTTAATGTCATTAGATTCTGAACCACCCCTCACATTCTCCTTTCACTTTGAGTGCAAACTGCAACATTCAAGGAAATTTGTATCAAATACATGATACAATTTTACACCAGTTTTATACAGAGTGAGGAAATTATTTCTAGAGGATTTGTGGAGAATGACTTGAGATGACTGTAAAGGTTCATGTAGTCCTTTAGGGGGGGTGTAAGTATCATTCCAGAATTTATAAATTGTAGGGTATAGGCAGTGTGTTATTCTGCCTTTAGGTAAGCATAATCTCTGTCCAATTGACAGGACAGAAGTGAGTCTTGCAGAATCTAAACACTCGCCTTGTACTACATTGACAAAATATAATAGCGGACAATAATAACCTATGAATCTAATACTGTTTATTTACCATTTACAAAGAAATTGGAGTAGTACCTGACACACGGTAGCCTCTCAAATAATATAAATAACTTAAACAAGTAAAACAAATTCTGTGAACACGTAAAATGTATGCCAAATACAAGATAGGGTACTATGCCCAAGCTTATCTGTGGGAATGTTCCGTGAGGTCCCTTATTTTCTGGAATTCATTGGGACACACTAGCCACCTTTTCATTATGGAACCTGACACACTGTTTTGGTTATTTAAATGTTTGGTGTGTCAGTGTCATACCGCTTGACAGGGAGTTTGGATAATTCAGGGACTTTGAAAGGTATGCATTTCTGTACATACATGTTGAAGCAAGTTACGTGAGAGTCAGATTTTATAGAAATCATGTAAGAAACAATAAAACATGAATATAATCCTTAAAGAAATCTGTTGATTACCAGTTGAAGAAGCTGGTACCATGCTTTATTATGCCAATATAAAAAAGTATTTAGTTGGGTGGTATCACCACGTATCAGCCCTGAGAACAGAGAACAACACAGAAAAGTCTAATTCATAGCTACTTATCCACTACCATGTGATGAAAATATTTGCAGAATACAGAAGTACGTGAGTTCTCCTGTACTGTTTTAATGTTCTTTTCTCTATAAGACTGTGATGGAAAATTTAAATAATTATGTAAGGAAGAGCCACTGCATTTATACAGATGTAAATGTATCCCACTATTGCATCTTTTCAGGTACTATAATGTTCAAGTGATGTTTACATATTCTCAGACCATAGAGCAAAATGTGTCATGTCTTGCAAATATCCAAACTATACTTATTAAATTGTATGATTAGTTTGTCAAATGATTCATTTCACCAAAAGCAAAATTTACTGATAAACTGAACTTTTCTACGTTGTATTATAGGCCATCCAGAAACTTTTAATTTTTTTTAAAATTTTAACAATGGTCAATATAAAGAAAATGTATTCCATGGATTCTATAGGCACAGCTCCAATAAAGCAACCACACTTCCCTCTTTCTTCCACACTCTTCCATTCCTTCCCTCTCTTCCACAGTGTTTGCTCAATCATTATCTTAATCCACTCTACATTCAACAGCTTAAACTACTAGTGAATATTAATGGCTGAATTGTTTGAAGCGACCAAGTAGAGTGGGAGACTCGATCAAGTTTATGCAAAACTTCAATTAAGAGAGAATTTAATTTGGGGCTAACTCTTTGTATACATTGCAGTTTCTTTCATAATATGCACTTCCCATGTACTTTTCAAAGACTAATTTTCAGAATTATGTATCAAAATAACCCTGTCTTTTTTTGTGTGTGTGAATCTTGATAGTACACTAGTGTATGTGTGTTTAAATTAATTTAATTTTTCTATGCTTGCACACACAGCTATTCTGGCTGTGTCAGAGACCTGATGACTCCTCCCTTCTCCCCTCCCCTCTGCCATTCAGTGTTGCCAGAGGGACTTACAAGACATAGCTTATAGTTGTACTCACAGGTGAGGTGCAGCATAATGAACAGAAACAGAATAGAATCAATACAGTAAAAGACACAGGTAGTGTTTGGAGAGATCCACGCACAAGATCTTTTTTCCATTCCTGTGGTGATGGGATATATCTGGTGTGCCCCTTCTCCAGCCACTACCTAATGAGTAATACATTCATATTTCTGTCAAGGCAAGCTTATTAGGGAGTCATTATTCAAACGTATTGAAAGATGGTTGTGTGGGCATTTCTGCCTACTGCATAAAAATATATCACACTCCCAGAAAGAAAGTGTTAGCAAAAGCCATGCTGTTTGTAGATGAACTACTATTATCATTAAGTAAGAGCAAAATGCACAAATGCCAGAAATGGCAACTTTGGAGATCAGCCCTTATGAGGTCAGCGGTTTCATGTTTGCTACATTAAGTTCTTTTTGCATTTCATCTCATGGCTCTCAGCAAATCTGTCTTTATAGTAAAACTATAGGGTAGAATACTGCATATCAAGATAAAATCACTGTGTAATACTGGCCTCAGTTATACCACCGGATCCTAGATTTAGCCAGCTAAAACAAATCCCATGAACTGTGACTGACAGTCTGAGCGAGCTACTGGTCTTTCTTTTGTTTCTTTATTTGCCTATAGACTTGACCATTTTCATCTACCCAGTCACAGACTTACTTTAATTAATAAGCTGAAGCTGAAGTAAAGCATTTCAGAGTTAATATCACAATACATAGGGTAAACATAAGAAATGTAATCCCAAAGGCACATATGATGTCATAAAAAAAAAAAAAAGAAAAAAAAAGAGTTTACAACAAGCAGGACGTGTTTTAGGCAGAAACATCATTAATTGAGTTGTCAATGTGGCTTTCTTTTTGTGGAAATTCCTGTCTCATGTTCCCAGTCCAGTGTGGATAATCAAGTTTAAAAAGCTGTGTTTATTTTCTTTGGTCAGTGAAAAACATTTTTTCTGCTCCGTGACATTGATTCAGATTCATTTTAAGTGTGAATTAGGTATGGTGATGTTTGGGTAAAGAATGGGAGCGTTCTGTTTCTCTGAAGAACTGAGACTAGTTCAATTACCAAAATAATTTCCCATCCTATGTATTCTATTTTATTTAAAGGCTTTCTGAATTAGGCAACATTTCTTCAAGTTCCAAAAAAAAAAAAAATACCTTGCACTGGGTCTTGTTACTACATATTCCCCACTGTTTTATAACTGCTTGATAAAAGCCTGTTTCCTGGGCTGATGTGGCCTGTCAAGGTAAAGCTATTTCCTGTGATGTTGGTAGACTGCAGAGGCACCAGTTCGTGTCCTAGTTGTTCCATGTCTGATCCAGCTCCCTACCCTAACTTGAGGATGCAGTGAAAGATGGCCCAAGAGCTTCGGACTCTGCTACCAGTTGGGAGAGTGTGGTTTCTGGTTTCAATCTGAATCAGCCATGACCACTGCAGCCATTTGGGGAGTAAACCTGTGATAAATCTTTTTCTTTATCATTCCCTCTCTCATTTATTTCAAATAAATGAAAAGTAAATATTAAAAAAAAAAGCCCATCTCCTTCACTAAACTTTCGTATTCTTAGTCAGAAATTCTATTTATCTTTTTCATTGTTGTATCTTTATTATGGAGTATATTAGAAAACTTACTTAGAGCTTATTACAGATCTTTTTAAAGTACAGTGAAATATTTCTCATTCTAATAAATACTGTAAATGGTATGCCAAACATTCTTCATTTAAAAGCTTACCTGCACTTTCTTGTCACTTCATTTGCACTTGGCTTTTTATCACTTGAAGAAGTTGGGGAATACAGTTTTAGATTTTTGGCTTTCTGTGGGGCAAATTCATGTCAGCTTTTTATAGGTGAGGAAATTGGGTAGAAGTGGATATTTACTACAGCTCATTTTCACAAAATGTATTTTTTCTACTTGGCAGGATATCTGTCTTCTTTCTTTCTATTGTTACCACTGTCCCCATGGGGTCTTTCTAGCTTCAATCCATGCACATAGGAACATGGTTAACAGGCATTTCATAAATGTATTTTCCAAGGCACCCACTTTCCAGTATTTGATTTACTCATGAACTCCTAGAAGAAAATAAGACATAGAAATTTTCCTGTGCAACAAATTGATGCAGAGTATGCCATGATATATTTTATAAAATATTAAAAGAAGAAGAAATAAAGATTGTGCCAAAGAGGAAGCTGCATTTAATTTGCAAAAATGTCTTTCTGAAAATACATCAGTGCTGTGATCCTGGGTATGAAGCAACTGACAATGCAGGTACTAAAAAGTCTGATACAGAAATGTGTTAATCCCTGAAAAAACAGATACAGTTGCTTGTCCTAGGAAAAGATACTTCCTTAAAATTGTGCTTGGAGAATTTATTGTGATTGGGGTGAGAGCTGTGAAAGTTGCTGTTAATGAATTTATTAACCAGCAGTGAGCACCGTAATAAGAGATAGAGTCATGATCTGAGAGTAAACATTCGGGTACTAAAAAGCCCAGAGCAAAGAGCTACAGATATGCTTAGAGGTTTTTAGTGAATTTTTTTTTCTTAATTTCAGTAATTCTATGTGAATAGCTCTTTATTGTATGGAACAATGCAGAGCATGCTGTTCAACCGCTGTGATTGCTTCTGTATCTACAGATAACCAAAGTCTACCTTCCCAGCTCCAGCTCTCTCTCTATGCATTTATACAAATACCTTCCTTGTATGACACATTTTGTTTTGTGATATAGCATTTTCCTTTAGGATATATATATATATTTTATATTTATATTTATATATTTATATATTTAATATATATAAATATATATATTTATATATTTATTTATTTAAATATATATTTATATATTTATATACTTATATATTTATATATTTAATATATATTTATATATTTACATATATTATATATAATATATATATTTATATAATATATATAATTTATATAATATATAATTTATATAATATATATTTATATATAAATATATATTTAAATATATATATATTTTATATATATATATAAAATTATCTCTAAGTGTCTGGAGAGCAAATTTCTAAAAACTATAGTCTTGTATTTTATGAAATATTTCATAAATGTACGATGATTTCTTTAGCTCTTGCTCTTGCCCTAATGGTGGTGATTTAGTTATTATTTTTAAACAATAAGCAATGATTTTTAAAGAGGCATCATGATACATATGTACAAGGTTTTCAAAAGTTCGTGGAAATGCATAATAAGAAAAAAAAGATTCATGGAATTAAAACTATTTTACACAAAACACAAAATTGCCTTTTAACTCCCCTGATATTTAGTATAGAAAGGAAGTAATTACTGTGGGACACTAACAATAATGGACAAACATGTGCTTAGTGTTTATGATATTTAAGGCTGTATGTAAAGAATTTTATATCTCGTTTATTCATGATAATACTGTGGGTTACTATGATTTTCCCCTGTTTACAAATAAAAAAAATGCAGTTTCAAGATATTAAATAATATAGTTGAGGCCAGTCTGGTAGAAAGAGATGAAGTTGGATGATAAAGTGATACAAAGTATTTTTTTTCAGAATTGAGCTAGAAATCCATTGTTGAATGTGGTCTGTATCTCGAAACCATCAAATGACTGAAAGCCTGTGTGTTTCAAATTTGATTTTACTTGATATTTTCTCCTTTTGGTTCAAAACAATGTCAATCAATTCTCATTAAATGCTTGCTAATTGTTAATCTTTCTGTTAGTTTACACGTATCTGACATTTCTCCTCTGGGCAGAGCATCTACAAGTCACAGAATACAGTTCTGCATTTGATTTAAAACACCAGGTCACCTGTTAGCAGGCCATTAAAATTTTTTCCCCTATAGAATGAGAGAGATTAATCACTTTCCAATATTTTCTATTATATAATAGTGCTCTTCAAAACAAATTTTACTGCATTTTATCACATAATTACGTGGCAAATTTACGTCACTTATATATAATATTATATACATCACTAATCTATAATCTATAATATGTAATATATATATTCATTGAAAAGTTTCTGTCATTATCCTATGTTTATTTTTGTTTGTCTTTTTGTTAATAGAAGTTCTTTACGTACTCTGTATATTGGTCTTGCATTAGATATATTTTGTATAACTAAGTTTAGTGGAGGCATAGAAATAAGTGTCATCATTAGTTTCAACTATTAACAATCTTTCTAAAATTGTGCACTGTACTGAGCCAGAGATAACAAAGCTCCTAATTGTTATTGCTTCAGATACAGAGATTCTTTGCTCATATTTCTTTATTTACAGTAACAATTCATGATGGCACATCAGGTTAATCCTCCACTCTGCGGTGCTGAGACTCCAGTTGGACAATAGTTCATGTTCCCCCTGCTCCACTTCCCATTCAGCTCTATGCATATGTACTGGGAAATCAATGGAGGATAGACCAAGTCCTTGTTACGCTCTGCCTGCGTGGGAGACCTAGAAGAAGCCCATTACTCCCAGTTTTGGATCAGCTCAGTTCTGGTCATTGCACCTGTTTGGGAGTGCACCAATGGGTGTAGCCTTTCTTGCTCTGTCTCTGCTCTGTCTGAAATCTGCCTTTCAAATGAAAAATAAATAAATTTAGATAAAAAAGGAAGAATATAGCTTAGAACTTACTGAACACAATACAGCAAAATTTATGTGCTATTCAATGATGATAACATCAGGAGCTTTTAATGGCCCATGTCCAACACATAATAACTGTTAAATGGTGTTTCATAGTCATTAGTCCAAATGAAAACTCTCAATGTTATCATCATTCACTGTTCAATTTTACATAATTTTAAACCAGTCTGATTTTTCAGTATCAGAAATGCAGCACTGAATAAAAAGGATGTTTTTCCTGGTTTTGAGAATTTTGCTGGGCCGGCTTATAGCATGTTAGATTGCTACTTACAGTGCTGACATCCCACACTGGTCTGCTGGTCTGAGTCCCACGTACTCTACTTCTGATCTAGTCTCCTGGTAATGAGCCTGGAAAGGAAGCAGAAGACTGCTCTCAAGTTCAGATTCCTGCCACCCATGTGGGAGTCGAGGGTCGTCTCCTGATTTTGTTCCAATTTTTTTCCCCACTCCTGATTCTGCCCTGAATCATACCTGGCTGTTGTGGTCATTCCTGGAGTGAACCAGCAAATGGAATATTTTCACCTGCTCTATCCCTCCCCTGCCTGCCTTTTTTTCTTTCTTCCTTTTCTTTCTTTCTTTCTTTCTTTCTTTCTTTCTTTCTTTCTTTCTTTCTTTCTTTCTTTCTTTCTTTCTTTCTTTCTTTCTTTCTTTCTTTCCTTCTTTCTTTTCTTTCTTTCTTTCTTTCTTTCTTTTCTTTCTTTCTTTCTTTCTTTCTTTCTTTCTTTCTTTCTTTCTTTCTTTCTTTCTTTCTTTCTTTCTCTCTCTCTTTCCCTCCTTCCCTACCTCCCTCTGTTGTTCTCCTTTTCAAAATATAAATATTGATAGCAAATTGTAAGTATTTCATATATGTAGTTTTAGGACCATGATACTATTTGTCCTGGCCACCTTCCCTCATGCCCACCCTCCTTCTCCTTTTGTCTCTCTCTCTTTCATTTTTATATGTCATACTATGATTTTTTTTTCTCTAGTTGAAATCTTAATCCTTCACTAAATATATAATTCAACAAATAGAGAAACCATGGTTCCTCAAGAGCACAGATGAAGGCTCAAGTAATTGTCAAATTTCAGAATGTCAGTTTCACTCATTAAATTATAATATTTCTATGTTTTATATAGAATCAATTTTTATATTATATTACTTTTGAATGTATTAGTTACCACAAATCAGGGAAAACATATATTTATCTTATTTAGGACTGATTTATTTCACCAAATAATAATTAGCTATATCCGTTTTGTTAAAAGAAATTTCAGAAATTGTTACCACGGCTCATGTTTGACCTAGTAGTTAGTAACCATCTCACGTACAACTGCCTGGGTTTCAATTCTGACTGATTTTCGATTCTGTTACTGCAGACCCTGGAAGATCACGATAATGGTTCAAGTGGTTGGGTTCTTGCCATACATGTGGGAGATGTAGCATTGAGGTTACCATGCTTGACATCAGCCTTGGCCCAGTCCCTGCTGTGACATGCAGGGAGGTCAGTGTCCTAAGCTGCAAGTTAATACCATATCCACAATGCTGGCTGCTATAGTTTATATTTAAAATTTTGTTTAAAAAGTAGATACATCCATCAACACAGAGAAAGTTCTTCAATCCACCTGTTCACACCCCAAATGCCTATAAACAAGCAAGGCTAGACTTAACTAAACCTTGGAGGAAAGAATTCAAACTGAGTTTCTCATATGGGTACAGGGACCCAAACCTGAGTCATGATGCAAAGCTTCACAGAGTACACATTTATAGGAAAATGGAATTGGATTTGGGGACAGGCAGCACTTATACCTAGTTTCTTTGATAAAGGCTTGGGGATACCAAGTGGTTTATTCAGCACTGTAACAAAAGAAAAAGTATAGATTCACTTGGGTTAATGAGTATAAAATTATAACCTCTTAGAAAAAAGAGAATAGAATAAAGGAGAAAAACAGTTAAATAATAGATGATGCCGCCAAATTATTTGTGAGAAAGAGGCCATAACGTAGGTAAGAGACTACCCTTCCTCCTGTGAAAATGTGTAATTTCTATGGGATTTGCTTTTGCATTACAAACCATTAGATAATTGAGTATCCCCTGGGGGAGTGGAAGTATAATTCTTCAAAGTACTATACTAAATAGTAAAGTAGAACAAACTTAATCAAGTTATATGAAAAATTTAGAATATATAAAAATATTCTACCCATATAATAACAGAGAACACGTTGTTTTCAATAAATTTGTAAGGATTCAAATAATCAGTGGCATATATTATTATAGATATTGAAAATAATAATTATAGATATTTAAATAAGAACAAACTATATTACAATCAATATAAGGATTAAAAAAAATCTCCACATATTTGAAAATTTAAGAACAACTTAGTAAATCTGTGCGTCAAAAAAGTAATCATAAAGGGAATTATAGTATATTTTAAATAATGAAAATTACTTGTACTGCAGCTGTATAATATGAATAGCAATCTATAGTTTTTATTTTTGATATTAAAAAAGGATATACATCTAGATACTAACCTTCCATCAAGAACAAATTATACCTGAAGTAAGAAAGATAAAACAATAAAAGCAATAATGGAATTACATGATAAAGAAAACAAATAATAGCAAAATTCAGTGCAATCAAAGCTGTTTCTTTAAAATGGACAATATAGTTGATGAATGGCTGGTTTGACCAAAAAGAAAAGAAAAAAAATGGGCAAAATAGTACTATTAAGAATCAGGGGTCAGCATGGTAGGGATTCTGGTGCAGCGATGAAACTGCCACTTGTTAGACTGGCATTCCATATCAGATGACCAGTTTGAGTTTTGGCTTCTTTACTTATGAGTCAGTTTCCTGCTAGTATGCTTGACAAGGCAACGAAGCATGTCCCAAGTGCTAGAGACTCTGTTAACCACATGAGTATCAGGTTGGTGTTGCTGGTGGTGTGGCATTTTAGAGAGTTAACCAGTATTGGGAAGAGAGGCATGGGCTCGCTCCCTCTTTTTCCCAGTATATCTTCCTCCCTTCTCATCCTCCCCACCCCATCTCTGTGCCTTTCAAATAGACAAATAATTCCATAGAATATATTTAAGGGAATATCAGCAATCAAAGAAGGAACTTCATTCACACCCCATGGATTGAGATTTCTTATCCTAAGCCCTATTGATATTTTGTACAGGTATTTGTTTGGCAGCCATTTTTATGCTTTTTAGGATGTTTAACAGCATCTCTGGACTCTACCCACTAGATGCCAGTAGCAAGTCATAGTGCTGACAACCAAAAATATCTTCAAACATTGCCAGTATCTCTTTGAGGCAAAGTCACCCGTGTTGAAAACCAATGCAATAAGCACTACAAAAGTAATAATGGTGTATTTTCAAAATATTTTTATAACAAATTTAGATAAAATGGTGTAATTTTGCCAAGTTTCACAAGTGGTTTTTTAAACAAAAAATGAAAATAATCTAGCACTCTATTAATTTGAAAAGTTGCAATTAATTGAAGCATCCTCTCCATAATGATGCCTAGGTGTTAACTATCCTGTATTTCTAACAAACTGTTACTCCAAAAAACAATTTTAGAAACTTTAGAAATGTGTTAGGAACCTGGAAACTGTAAAAAAAAAAAAAAAAAGAAAGAAAGAAAGAAAATCAAGCAACGTTATTAGAAAAATTAGAACCAGAAGCAGGTGAGAAGTGTAAATCTAAGTTGAGTTCTTCGACTATGAATATGACCATAATCCCAACAGTCTCCATGTGCATCAGTTAAAAATCCCATGGAAATACCAGCCATCATTCTTCCTGAAAGAATTTTAGCAAAGAGCCAATCTATAGAAATGTGGGAAGAAATACTATCAAGGGTAGAATAAGACAAAGTTGACTCTTATTTCTGTATATAAACTCAGTTAAAAATTCTACTTTATCTATAAATCATGTTTGCCTAAGGCAAAATGTAACCCTTTGGATAAGCTTTAAGAGTTGAACTGAGATGCAAAATACTGGAGCTCAGAGTCATTGCATGATATCAGGAAAAAAGGTGTCAGTACACATGATAAAAAAATAAAAAAAAAAGTGACTTATTCTCAATGAAATATGTAGTAAAGAGATATTGACCCAAATGATTTGTTTGGAATCCTCAGAAAAATAAAAAAAAGTTCTTTCTTTCTGGTATATTTTGTTTAGTTGAAAGCCAATGTGACACAGGGAAAGAGAGAAATAGAGATCGTCCACCAGTGGTTTGCTCTTCAATTGGCCACAGTTGCAGAGATTGTGCTAGGCCCTACACCAGGATCCAGGAACTTCATTCAGGTTTCTCAGACGGATCCAGAGACCCAGGGACTTAGGCTATCCTTCTTTGCTGCTCCAGGCTCATTGGCAGAGAGTTGGATGTGAAGTAGAGCAGCTGGGACTTGAGAAGGCATCCATGTGTGATGCTGGTATTTCAGGCAGTAGCTTTACTGTCTGTACTGTGACACTGGCTCCCCAGGTTTTTTTTTCCTTTTTAAAGATTTATTTGTTTTTATTGGAAAGGCAGAAATAGAGAAGGAGAGACAAAGAGGTAGATCTTCCATCCAATGATTCACTCCCCAAGTGACCGCAACGACTGGAACTGAGCCAATCAGAAACCAAGATACAGGAGCTTCTGCCAGGTCTCCCATGTGGGTGCAGGGTCCCAAGGCTTTGGGCCATGCTCAACTGCTTTCCCAGGCCACAGGCAGGAAACTGGGTGGCAAGCAGGGCCACAGGGAATAGAACCGGCAACCATATAGTGAGGACTTTAACCGCTACACTATCATGCTGGGCTCACCCCCGGTCTTTTAATTCCTTTTTTCCCCTCAGTAACTTGAGGCAGAGATGGTCACTCTGGAATTTTGAGTTAGTTGGCTCCTGGAAAGCCCACTTCTCATATCTGGTGACTGACATTGAGTCCCACCATAATTTCTAATCCAGATTTCTGCTAAGGATCCTTAAGAGGTGATGACTAAATACTTGAATTCCTTCCACCAGAGTGGAAGATGTGGATGGAGTTACTGGTTGCCGGTTTTAGCTTGGCCCAGCTCTGGCTGTTGTGGGCGTTTTGAGAGTGAACTAGTAAATGGAGGATCTCTCTCCCCCTCTCCTTCACTACCTTTGCTTTTCTCCTTCTCTCCCTCTCCCTTTCTCTCTCACTGTGCCTTGCAAATATATAATATATTGACTGCAAAATTCAAAAAGAATACAACATTTAGTTGAAAAAAGATTCATACACACTTCATGAAGAAAGTATGCAACAGATCACATTAAAATATGGTCAACATCATTGGTAATGAAATAAATGCATGTTAAAACCATAATGAGAAGCTACTAAAAATACATTAGAATAGCTAAAAGTAAATTAAACAAACGTAATTAACAATAGCATGGTATCATTTGGATTAAGTGCAACTCTCCCTATTGGTGCATATTAAGGTTGGAAGGCAGAGTTGAATAGCCAAATTTGTTGACAACAAAGACTCACAAATGTATGCCCAGATGAACACTGTATGTAGTGACCTATTAGGCTGTGATGATAAAGTAAACTGAAAGGATGTTACTGCAAATTTTGTTTAAAAAAAAAGAAAAAAACGAAGATAGAAGGTATACTTATATTCTTCAAGTTTTGTCTTTGAAATGCATCTGTTCTCTTTATATTAATAATTAAAAAAACATTAATATCACCTGTTTTCCCAAGTGTTCTTCATGGAAGTTGACATTTCTCTTACTCAGCAAAGAGGTGAGTTTACCCAAACGCAGTTAATATTATCCAGATCATTTCTTTTAATCTAGCCACATGTTCCCTAGACATGAGCTGAATATAAGAACTGTATGTTATCACAAATTCCAAATTTTGTCTCTTCGTGGGACATAGCTTTAGAAATTCATGCGAAATGCATACGTTCGAAAAACTATTTATGGAATTAAAAATAGATTTCACCAAAATTATTTTATCTTTTAATTCCATTTTCTATGAGATTTTTAAAGTGTCCTCTTCCAGAAAGAGGAAGATCAAATTCCCCCTACACGCATGTAAAATTTGGTACATTCTTGCAAATTGAAGAATGTGGAAAACTTCTTGCAAATATCAGAGAAACAGACACATTTGTCCACAGCAAGAAATTTATGTAAATATTTGTCATAAGTTTATTTACATTAGCCATGAAATGGAAACGGCTCATCAGTGGGTAAATGAATATAAAAAAGTGACATACCCTTTCAATGGAATATGATGCAGAAGTATAAAAAAGTATAAAGAGATGAAATAGTGATGTGTACGAGAGTATTACTGAATCTAAAAGTTATACTGACAGAGAATATAACAAACATGTTTGCCACATGATTTTATGCATGTGAAACATAAAGTTATATATATATATATATATATATATATATATATAAAGTAATGGAATTTGTGGCTGTGAAAAACCACACACACACACACACACACACACACACACACACACACACACAAAGGAAATGGATTTGTAAAGGAAGGCTGAAATCAAGTTCCTCTACAGTGCTTTGAAGATAGATACTGGGTACTACTAGGTACCAGTCTCTAGGCCTCCCACTATTAATTTAAACTTTTGCCTTACCTCACCTTTTTATTCAAATTAACTCATGGAATTGAGGGAGTAAAACAGCCAACCCTCTAATCACTAGACTCATGAGATAATTGTGATGATGAATATTGTCTCAATGGACTTATTTTTGGGGGAATTTCAGGCCCAGAATAAAGTAGCTACCAATTGCACAAAGCTCTCAGACTAATTAAAACCCACCTGACCATCATAAGAAAAAATTCTTTCAATTACAGAATACCAATGATAATCAAAGAAAGGCCACGAGACAACCAATCAATGAAAAATTTGGACACAAACTAAGCACACATCTGTCCTCCTCACTTCAACCCAGTAAAACCTTAAGTCCTAACCCATCAGAGAGCCCAAGAATTAAGCAATAGCTCCTCAGCTTCTTGGTCTGTCCATTGCATTGCTCTTTTTGTCACCACTGTGATGCCAGTGATTGGCTTTGTGTGTCATTAGGTAAGCAGATCCAGATAAGGGATTCCATATCAATTCCTCTAAGCAATTTTGCGTGTTGTTCTATGCCAGTTTGAGGAATCTGCAGGTGATAATAGAAAGAGGGTTACTCCTGGATTGATGAGGCGGTGGCTTCCTGGTGAGCCCGTGCTTTTCTGAATATATTGTAATTTAAGATTGCATTTTGTATGCTTAACCTATGAAACATCAGAACTTGATGCAACCTGCCTGTTCCAATGTTCTCAGAGTGCTTACACTGGACCAAAGTTGGGCAAAATCATGTTACACTAATTGTATTTTATAATAAAGTATTGAATATGGTATATTGCTTATTGAGTGCCATACTGAAAATAAAAAACAGAATAGTTGTATACTGATGTTTTGCATTATTTTAAAGTTGAAAAACCATTAGATGTAACAATCTTAAATTAGAAAGAATTCATGTTTTGTAATTTGTTGTGGATCCAAGTTTAAGACAATAAGTAAATCCAGAGGTAAGTGTTTGGTCTAGTGCTTAGGACTCCTGTTAAAATCCGTGTATTCGATTTTGGAGTGTCTGGGTTTGGGTGCTGAATCCTGCCCTTGAATCCAGATTCCTGTAAACATAAACTCTGGGATACTGCAAAGGATATCTGAAGTACTTGGGTCCTTGTTACTGACATGGGAAATCTGAACTGAGTTCCTGACTCCCAAATTTGACCTATGACAGCCTATGCTGTTGTGGATATTTAGGGAATGAACCAGTGGTTGAAGTTCATTAGCCTTCAGTCTGTCTCAACCATTCTTTCTATGCCTTCCAGATTAAAAAAAGAAAAAGGTTGTATATAATTGTTAAAAAAAAACTTTACAATTATTTCAAATGACTAATAGGAAAAAGAAATAAAACCAAAAACCAAACGAAACAGCAAATTTTCCCCTGAACTCCAGACCTACTTGATTTTTCACTGGTTGATTTGTTTTTAACTAATTAATGAAGCAGTAATATTAACATTAAACGTACTATGAGGAAATCTTATGTTAATTTGTGAAGTCAATGTTACCTTAATACTAAAACTAAACATTTATTTTTTTTCTTTTATTATTATTATCACATTATCATTTTATGATACAGTTTCATAGACCTTTTGCCTCTACCGCCCCCTCCTGAATTCTCCCCTATCATTACAGCAGCATTGTTCCTCATAAATAGTTAAAAGTCCATCATTGCAGGCATGGACAATGGCAGAGAGTACAGCATCCCATTCTCAAGACACATCCAACATTTTTAATAGGAGTCCATTCTTGATCCGGAAGTAGAGAGTAGAAAAGCACACTGCACCGTATCCTCACATCTGACATGTCAGTCTGCACTAGACAGTCACTTTAAATCCACACTTGGTGGGGCCCAGTGTGGTCACCAAGTAGCTAAAGTCTTCACCTTGAGTGAGCCGGGATCCCATATGGGCAATTGTTTTAATCCTGGCAGCCCTGTTTCCCATCCAGCTCTCTGCTTGTGGCCTGGCAAAGCAATCGAGGATGGCCCAAAGCTTTGGGACCCTGCACCCACATAGGAGACAGGGAAGAGGCTCCTGGCTCCTGGTTTCAGATCAGCTCAGTTTTGGCCATTGCAGCTATTTGGGGAGTAAATCAATGGATGGAAGATCTTGCTGTGTGTCTCTCCTCTGCTCTGTATATCTGACTTTCCATTAAAATAAATAAACAAATAGACAAACAAACAAATAAATAAATCTTTAAAAAAAATCCACCCAGGTGAAAAGCCACAAAATAAAACCAACAACAGGAAGAAAAACAAAAATTTACAATGCCATGAAGTTAAACAACATGCCACTGCATGTGATAGTCTCCATCACACAGTTAATATGCATCCCTTGAAATGAAAAGCCACACAACAAAATCAACAACAGGAAGAAAAAATAGACACTTAAAACACCATGAAGTTAAATAACATGCTACTGAATGACTAATGTGTTGCTAAGGAAATGAAAAAGAAAAGAACCTTCTTGAAGAAAATGATGCTAAATAAGTACGGGCCCAGCTCAGTGGCCTAGCAGCTAAAATCCTCGCCTTGAACGCTCCAGAACCCACAAAGTGGCCTGTTCTAATCCCGGCAGCCCACTTCCCATCCAGCTCTCTGCTTGTGGCCTGGGAAAGCAGTCAAGGACAGCCCCAAGGCATTGGGTCCCTGCACCCGCGTGGGAGACCTAGAAGAAGTTCCTGGCTTTTGGCTTCAGA
The DNA here is from genome assembly GCF_017591425.1 of Ochotona curzoniae. NCBI lineage: Eukaryota > Metazoa > Chordata > Mammalia > Lagomorpha > Ochotonidae > Ochotona > Ochotona curzoniae. The sequence continues at coordinate 57,804,089 of NW_024466599.1, read as the reverse complement.
TTGGTGCAGCTCTGGCCATTGCGGTCACCTGGGGAGTGAATCATTGGACAGAAGATCCTCTCTGTCTCTCCTCCTGTCTGTATATCTGACTTGCAATAAAAATAAATAAATCTTAAAAAAAAATAAAGTAAGTACATCTTGTTAAAAATTAACCTTTTGAATCAAGAAATATATAAAAAGACAATGTGTCACATTCAAATTGAGTTTATATATTGATTTACTGTGTATTCAATATTAATCAATATTATTTGACCTTATTAGCATAATCAATTCTTTTCTAAAAAAGATATCATTAGGAAAAAGTATTCAACTGAGTTTAATCCCTATTTTGATTAAACACACACACACACACACACTCCAGAAGTAACTGCAGAAATTAGAAACTGAAGGGAAATCCCTTCCCCAAATAATGGAAAACTCACAGCAGCAACTAAAATCTTAATGGTGAAGAAATGAATTTTTTTATTCTTTGGCTCATAGTCAAGGCCAAAAAGTTTCTAGTTTCTGCTTCTATTCATCATTACACTGGAGTTCTGAGACATGAGAAATAGACAAAAACAGGGAGCAAAACAGGCCATTTAGAAAGAAAGAAGGAAAGTCTCTTTGTTCATGTCTGGAAGAATGAAGTATATAAAATATCTGAAAGAACCTATAAAAAGCCACTTGAATTAATAAGCAGTTTTTTGGCTTACAAGATCAACATGAAACCATCAATTATATTTCTACATAATAGCAACACAAAAATGAAATTTTAAAAGCGTTATATTTATAAATAACTTATAAAATTCCTAGGGCACATTTAACAATGCATATAAAAAATGTGTGCATTAAAACATTAAAAAATGCAGAGAAATTAAAAAGGAGAATTATATATGAGGAAAAATAAATCTTGCTTAAAAACCAGATGTTTTAAGAAAATGTACGCCCAATACAATTGCACATGACATACTTTAATGGAAATTAGCAACTGATTTTAAATTGTATCTTAAACTGAAAAAGACTTAGATATAGCCAAAATATTTTCACACTGAACAAATGTAAGGGAACTTGCAATAGCTGTCTACCTTCAAAATATATTACTGTAGTAGAGTAATCTAGATAATGTTATTGATATAAGCATATGAACCAATGGAACAAAGTGGATCCTAAAATAGACAGGTTGGTTTGATCAACAGATTATTTTCAAAAGTTCAACAATTATTTAAAGCTAAAAAAATGATATTGAAATCATATTGGAGCAAATGTACATCCTTTTGAAAAATTGTGTATTACCAAACCAACAACATTAAAAATTTGAGATAAATTGATCATAAACTCAAATTCAAATACTTAAATTATGAATATCCTGACAAAAACATAATACATGCTTATATCCTAAGATATGATATGCAAACAATCATTGATAAATAAATCATTATCAGATAGCTGCAAATTAAATATGCTGTATCATTTTATATACACTAGAATGAATAAAGGAACACTAGAACAAGTGACACTATCAAGCATTACTGATGGGCATGCAAAAAATTTGCAACCACTTTTGAGAGCAATTTGGCAGTGTTGTTTTAAGAGTTAAGCTTAGGTCAGGCTTGGTAGCCTAGTGGCTAAAGTTTTTACCTGGCATGCACCAGGATCTCACGCAGGCACCATTTAGTGTCCAAGTTGCTCCACTTCCCATCAAGCTTCTTGCTTATGGATTGAGAAGGCAATAGAGGACAGCCAAAAGTCTTGGAACCTTGCACCCACATAGATGACCCTGGAAGAAGCTCCTGTCTCCTGGCCTCAGATCAGCTTAGTTCTGGCTCTTGTGGCCACTTGGGAAATGAACCAGTGGATGGAAAATCTTTCTGTCTCTCCTTTTCTCTGTAAATCTGCCTTTCCAATAAAAAGCAAAATAAAAAAAAAATAAGAGTTAGGCTTACTAGATGATTTTGAGTTACTCTTGTGAATACTTCCTAAGGAGAAAATGGAATCTGTGTACACATAAAGACTTGAATTAAAATACACAGCAATTGCTTTCAAAAATACCAATTCCTGGATACTAGCTAAATGACATTCAGGAGATAAATGGGAATACAATTATGGTACACCCATGTAATGGAATATTACTAAGTAGAAAAAAAAAAGTAACTGCCAATAAGATTAAGTATGCATGAATCTGAAAAACATGATTAGTGAATAAAACCAGATGTAAGAATGCATAGTCTATTATCAAGTTTATTTGTGATTTAAGTAATCACATTTTATCTGTGTTACAAAAACAATAACAAAAAATCAGAAGAGGAAGTCTCCAAAATGTTGGTGGATCTTTGGGAATACTTGACATGATAGGTACCTACAGAGAGTTTTGATAAGAATGCAATATTCTGTAACTTGATTGTGGTGGAGTTATATAATTGTTTACATTTTCTAAAATGCTGACAGACATGATTGATTTTATTTCAAAACATTTTACTGAATTATAAAATTGTATGATGGATTTCTAGTTGGAAGACCAAATGCAAATGAGAAAATCTGAAATTTTCTCTTAGTTAAGAAGAATGCTCATTAATTACAGTCTAAGAAGGGTGCTCTAAAATAAACAAAAAAAAAACAAGCAAAAAACAATTAAGCAATGTTTAGTCCCGTATTCAAAACACTCATTTAATTTCATAAACTGCTTTTTTTTTCAATTTTACAATTATACACATCACAAACAAACCAATAGGAAAGACCTCGCTGATAAAGACTTCATGATTTTAGAAAAGTATTCATAAACAATATGATAAAAATGCTTAAAAACAAATGAATAAAGTTATGAAATAAGGAAATACTGGAATATTCAACAACTTTCTAACAGAAAATTATGAATTATAGAGATATGAGTGATTAGAAATTATAATACCTGCATTCTTTCTGTTGCATGGTGGTTGATGATTCAACATTTATGGAAGGATGTGAGGAAGAAAGAATCTCTTAATTTTTTTATCTTTTTCATTTATGTATCAAGAACAAATATTGTTCTTTGCACAGATGGTATTCAAATACAAGGTGGCTGCGTTTGTGCAAACATGATTTCAAGACATTTCTCTTTTATAGATGGTGCTTTTCAAATTTGCCAAATAATCTTATTTATTAACAGCTAATTTTAGTCTTGCTTTATATATTGGTGTAACTTGAAATTCTGTAGAAGTTCTTTCTATCACTGCTTGCTGTGGAGTAGAGGAAAACCACTCTCTGATGAGCTAATGTGGATATGTCACCAGTGAACATGTGGTGCAGAATGTGAACATATGTTGGCAGGAATCTGAATTAATTAATTGAAAGGGTTGATCAAAGACATAAGTTTGCACAGCTGTTAATCATGTTGTGCTATTACACCATATATGATGGATTATGAAACATCTTGCATATTTCTTACATATGCTTTGTTTGCTTGAATGAATTTTCCTTTTGCCTGATATCACCTACAAATATATTCTAGAGTATTTGCTAGTAGAAATTGGCTTCTCATGAATTGAAAATGAGTGTTGCGTAAGTTTAACAAGAGAGACAATCAAAATTCTAAAACTTTTTAAAGCTGTATGCTGTGAGTCATATCCTGAAATGATAGCACTAATTGATTTTGTTATGAGAATTATAATTCTTTTAAACTAAATAGATAATTTGGAAAAATGTTGAATAATTAATAAAATAATATCATCTAGAAGGAATCACTGTGAACATATTTTTACTTTCTTGACTTTGAAGACACTGATAGCATAGGCTAAATGGCTTTGTATTCCATTTTTCGTCTTGGGTCTACATTGTACATTTTTGCCTGTGTATTATATAGCATATGAAATGTGTGAATTTTTGTGGCAAGATGAAAGGCTTTATTTCAAGAATATATAATTATACAATTATAATATAATCTAGTCATAATGTAACACTTATATTATTACACTGAATGACTACCATAATTAAAATGGCAATTCTATTCTGAGCAGGCATATACTTTTGATTGGTTTTATTATTTTTGGAAAGAATGCAAAATAAAATAGATTTTTATTTGGTGCTAAGGGAATAAAAAGTCTTGTGAAATACGGCAAACTTTGTAGAAGGCTCCACACTCATAGAAACGTAACACTAGGATTTTCATTTAACCCTTAAACAAAAACTGAAAGAGCTGGTGTTGAGGCAGGCCTTGTAACACAGCAAGTTAAGTTGCTGCTTCCAATCCTGGCAACCTATAATGGAGTGCTAGTTCAAGTCTAGCTGTGCTGCTTCCTATCCAGTTTCTTGCCAATGTCCCTGGGCAGGCAGTGAGTGAAGGCCCAAGGACTTGGGATCTTGTCCACTGAGAAGACCTAGATGAAGTTTCTGGTTCCTGGCTTCAATCTTGCTTGCTTTGGTTGTTGTAACTATTTGAGTGAATTCGGAGATCGAATATTTTGTTCTATCTCTCTCTCTCCATGTCATTCTACTTTTCAAATAAATATATTTGAGAGGAAGAGAAAGAGAACTGTTACTATCAAAATGTAGAAGACAAAATTATAGATGCCTATTTCTATAATTGATGAAGAGAAAATTATCAAGGCTTGAAAGCATAAAGACCTTTATCTAAGATGATTTATATGGCAAGGTGTAATACAGTCAAGGTTGTAAAGTACAACTGTTCAACAGGACTTGAGCTCTTCACAACCCATAACATTATTGAAATGTAGGGATTTATGTATGTCTCTTTTGAGCATCCCAACTTCATAGGGTGTTAACTTACTAAGCAATGAGGGAATAGTTGAGGTAGAGTAAGCTGAATAGCAAATAGGAGCGTCTCTGAGATTCAGGGCTCATAGGAGCTTAAGGATAAAGGAGAGTAAGGAAGGCAGCTACAATGGTTCATCTTTCCTTTAATTCTCTTTCTTGGTCCCTGTAATTCTCTGAGCAGATGTCTTTCTGCAATATCTCTGCACGGTTTTCCTTTCCTCCTTCTCTACCCAAATGCCTTTCCTTTTGCAAATCCTAGTCAAGCTTTAGATAAAATGATATCTTCATCTATGAGATTTCTACTGACCATTGCAGCCCAACTTGTACATATTGTCTAAATTTCCTAGCACTATTTCTTTCTGCTTCTCAGGTTTTATTTATACTGCCTTAAAATGCCTTTGAATGTGCATTATTTATGTCTGTCTTCTCTGGTTATGATTTAAGCTCTTTGAAGTAGTTCCCTCTATCTTGCACATCAAAAGCATCAATAATTCTTGAGCAGACTTGATGAAGACATATTTGTATCCCACTGCACAACATGCTAAATGTTAGATATACAGCTGTCATTCAACTAGTAGCTCTTGATTGATTAATCTCATTTATTATTTTTACCTTGTGACTCTGCTTTAATTAAATATATATTTCTTCTTACTGTTTCTAAAACTGTATTTTTAGTATCTGATCATCATTTGTGAGTTTTCTCTCTCTGAATTCCGATCCCTACTTTTCTCTTAAGATCTTGCCTCCTCATTAAATTCCATACCAAATAAGTACCCCTTTTAAATTATCATTTTATTTCAATTTTCACAAATTTTAATTAAAATTCATTGCTTTTACTTGAGAAGTAAAGTGACATTGGCCACAATGTCCAGGGAGGACTCAGCTGAATTGTGCCATGTGGGTGATAGAGACCAAGTACTAGGACCATCTACACTTGTTTTCCCAGGTGGATTAGCAGTAAGCTGAATCTGAGGCAGAGCAGCTGGTACTTCAAGCATTTCTCTGACACCTAGGTTGGTATTGTAAGCTGGGGATAAGCCTGCAGCATCAAATCACCATTCTAGTTTCCGACTTTTAAGTCAGTACAAGGGGCTGACCTTGTGGTATGGCTAAACAAGCTGCTCTGTGCAACACCAGTGTCCCACACAAATGCCTATCCAAGTCCTGGCTGCCCCACTTCAGATACAATTACCTGCTGATGTGCTTGGGAATGCAGAAAAAGGTGGCACAATTGTTGGACTCTTGACATGCATTTGGGAGTCTTGATTGGAGTTCCAAACTCCTGACTCCATTCTTGCCCCGTCCAGTAAACCACCACTTAGAAGAGATCTCTGTCTATTTCCGTAATATTGTTATAAATACATACATATGTACATTCAAGCCAGTGTAAAGATTTAAATTTTGCTCATGTACCTATGAGCAATTCAGCCTTTTATATGCATGATTTTCAATGCAAAATCTTCTATATGATTTCTTTTTTTTCAAGGATCACAGCCATCATTTTATTTATGCACATTTATGCACAGCCTGTAAAGATCAGACCTGAGGAAGACTCAAATGGATTCTCTTTCTCTCATTTCTATCCTCTGAACTTAAGTTGATCCATTTCTTTCTTCACTCTTACTAATTGGCATAAAAGGTTCTTAATCACACAAAAACATTTGAGTTACTGACAGGGAATCAAAACAAGATATTATATTTTAGGTATACTTTTTAAATTTTAAACAATCACATTTATAGTAGCATCAAGAATAATTAAATACTTAGGAATAAGTCTAACGAAGGACATAGGAGTTTTAACAGCATAAATTCTAAAGCACTGATGACAGAAATAAGAGCAGTTACAAACAAATGGAAAGAAACCCCATGTTCATATTGTAGGAAACATTGTTAATATGTACAGTAATTAAAATATACATTTTATGCATTCTAACAAAATTCCATCACCATTTAAGAGAATCAGAAACAATATTTTAAAATTCGTGTGGAACCACCTAGAACCCAAAATTTATTTATTCATTCCTTCTGTCCCTAATTCCTGGAAGGATTAGTATTTTTTTCCTGAATTTAATTAAGTATATTTTAGTCCCATTTATCTTTTTCCAAACCTAATCTGAGATCAGTTTCAATCTCAGATTTATAGAATTTTAGATTTTGCATTTTTTACCTCAATGGTGTTCATTTTATGATTATGTCTTGATAACTTAAGGCATCTTATCTATCCATCCTTTCTGTTAGACATCTGTCTCTCTGGTCAGTGCAAATATAACAAAATTTCCTTTTCTCCCTAAAAGCTTAGAAGCCATAGAATAGGTTACCCTCTTTGTGTTGTTATTTCTGACTCCTAAATTCCATGTGAAATTCTACATGGATTTATATGCCTTAACTTTTTTTTATCTGCATTCACAATGTGTCCATATTCTAAACTAGGAATATATTAACCAATGTTGGTACCAGAAGTGTTTGGGACTAGCATTTTTTTTTCAAATTTGGGGATATTTGCATGTACATAATGAGGCATCTTGGGAGAGGTGAGATTCACATCTAAACCCAAGATTAATTTATGTTTCATATATACCATCTATACATAGCCTGAAGGTATTTTTATACAGGATTTCTAGTATACTTGCATTTTGACTGTGACCTACCACCTGAGGTCAAAGATGAAATTTTCCACTTGTAGGATCATGTCAGTGCTTGAAAACTTTCATATTTTATAACACTTTGGACTTTTGGCACATTTCTCATAAATGTACACCTGATAGTAGAATTATTACATTATTAGATTACTTGCATGTTTGTTACTTATTATTAAGTTATTTCATAGGAACCCAACACAGTTTGACAACTTAAGACTTCAGTAACAGCATATGGAAGTTCAACTTTTTATGTATTTTCATCAAACATCAGCATTGCTAGTAATTTCTGTTTCTTTCTATCTGATAGACATGTGGCACTGTCTAATTGCCGGTTTACCTGGCATTATCATAAATAATATGATCGGTCAATTTAATTCTTTTGGTTTGGCAATTTGTCACTTGTTTATTAAGAATTCTAGGTATGTTCATATATTAATTTTAATAGTTTTTAAAAATATATTCTTTTACTCTAGCTATTCTTATCTCTGAAAAGCACTTTTGATACTAAAAAAACTTATTTAAAAAGTTAATAGGTTAGCATTGTGAAATGGTGGGTTAAGCCAGCCCCTGTACAGCCAGCATAGTTCAAATCCTGAATGTTCAATTTCTAATTCAGCTCCTGCTAATATACATAAGAAAGCAATGCCATAATATCCCTGTGCCCTGGAGAGAGGTCCTGATGAAGCTCCTGACTTTGACCTTGTTTAGCCCTGGTCAATAAAATCATCTGGGGAGAGAACAAGCAGATCTCTTTTTTTCTATCTCTCTCTCTCTCTCTTTCTCCTTCCTTCCCTTTCTGTCTCTGTAATTATACTTCTCAAATAAATAGTTTAAAAATAATGTAAAATATCTATGCTTTCTTTGATGTTTAGTGATATATATGCAAGATTGATTCCAGCTTATTCCCAGATTAATATATCTTATTATCTTTTAGAAATGTCATTTTTTCCTCTTTGATGTTTATGTGAGCCTGGATTTCATTTCTTCATATGATATCACTTCTGGGCACATATCAATTTATATAACTCCGTTGATTGACAAAATTGTTACTGTCCTCGTGCTTTATGCTCCCTTATTTCTGTTGCTGAAGGGGTATCTATTTTTTCACAAGAGGTAATAGTGGGGATGAGATTGACTTTATCACATGAAAAAAATTAAAAAGTCAAGACACTAGACAATAAAACAGAGTAATTTCTGAGGAAGAGAAAGAAGTCAAGGTGAGCGCTTCAAAGCGCCATGATTACTCTCTTGAGATTTTATAACTGTAAAACGAGGAGGAGAGATCTAGTGGGCTTCCTGAGTTGAGAAGTTAAGTTGAGACTCCAGGACAAGTATTTAAGTGTTGTGTGCTTGCCTGAAGGAAACATCCTGGAGCTGGGGAAAGTATCATCCAGACTGATTAGTGGGAACATTAGTCAGTATTTGGAGTTGACAAGAATATTGCCTGTTCCTATAAGCCAGGCTGGAGATTGCATAAATCAACAGATTTCTGGGAAGAATGCTCAGGGTCTTCAATAATGGCAATCGTTAATACTAGGTTTGATGCCTCTCTGTTGTCACTTAATGAATTTTAAAGGGTTAAACTTAAAGGAATAAATGAATCTTGAATAATTCATTGTATCCAAGTATAAAGCTTAAGTGAATTTATATGAAGTTTTTTTTTTTTTTTAAGGTTTATTTATTTTTATTGGAGCGTCAGATCTGCAGAGAGGAGAAATGGAGAGAAAGATCTTCTGTTCGCTGAGTCACTCCCCAAGTGGCCACAATGACTAGAGCTAAGATGGGAACCAGGAAACTCTTCTGGGTCTCCCACGCAGGTACAGGGTCCCAAAGCTTTGGGCCATCCTGGACTGCTCTCCCAGGCCACAAACAGGGAGCTGGATAGGAAGTGGAGCTGCTGGGTTTAGAACCAGTGCCCATATGGGATCCTGGGGTGTTCAAGGCGAGGAGTTAAGCCGCTAGGCCACGCGGCCAGGCCCATATTCAGGCATCTTAATTAGAGTGTCTTAACAGATAGTCCAAGTGTCAGCACCATGAATATATTTAATTCATTTATTTGAAAGAGAGAAAACACACACACGCACACACACAACAAGCAGAAGCATGATGGGGAATCAATCTCAAGTTCACATGTGGATGAGAGAGATCCCACTGCCTCCTCCATCTTCTCACCTATCATAATGCGCATGAACAGGAAGCTGGATTTGAAAGCAGAGCTGAGACTCTAACCTGGGCACTCCAACATGGTCTGCATGCATCCAAGTGGTATCTTAACCACTGCATCAAATACCCAGTCACCAAAGTGTACACAGTGTTCTAGTAGACTAGTATATGTCGTTCAAGTCCTTGTTGGACAGGGTGTTGCAAAAATCGCTCAAATGGATAAAAGCTCCAAACATCCCAAAACAGATATAAAATAACAGCAACTATGCTCCAAAAACTTCAATGAAACTGAAACACAAGAAATAGGATTTCCATACCTACAATGTCAGGATATACCTAAAATGCAGAATCATGGACTAGGACTGTTTGTGAAAGACTGTACTATCATAATAACAATATGGGGCAATCAGTGTGTGTGAAATCCCAGAGCCTGTGGAACTGTTTCATAAAATAATTAAATAAATTAATTTTTAAAAAGAAATAAGAAAATAACAGGATGCATCTCCATCATATTACCTGAAATAAATGGAAAAATAATAAAGGCATCAAGAGAAAATCTATACAACCTATCAAGCAATAATTATAAAATTAGAGTCTTTTTTTTTTGGTAGAAAAATTGCAGAGGAAAAGTAAGTGGAGCAACATCTTTGAAATATTGGATGAGCCAAACAATTTTTCCAGATATTGAAAATTTTAACCTAAAATAAATGTGAAAAAGGATCCAAAATAGAGGCAATAATTTTGAAAAAGAATATAAAAATTTGAGGATTAGCCAATTGACTAATTTATTACAACAGTAGTTGAGACTGTGTAGCCTGGTAGTTATACACAGATAAATATCAATTGTCTCAGAATTAGCCCCAATCAAGTATTACTTTAACAATAAAAAGCAAAGCAAAACCTCAGAAGTATAAAAAGCAGAAAGACCATCTTTTTAATAGAGGCACTATATGAATTGAATATCCACAACCCCCCCACACACACAAAAAAAAAAAAAGGAAGAAAGAAAAAAAAGAGAATGATCAAATTGCATTGAAACGCAAAGAATGGAACTAAAAAGGACCATAATGGAAATCAATACACTAAAGCATAAAACTGCTGGTTCTTATGATAAATATTGGTTTAGTTTTTGAAGAAGTTTCTAAACTCTTTTTGTACTGTTGTACTGTTTCTTTGTCTTCGGATTATTTGTTTTCTTTTTAAAGCCCCTTTTTTTTTTTTTTTTGTTACAACCTTTTTCTTTTGAAAAAGGCATTTTCTTTGAAAATTAAAACGAATTGTCGGGCAAGCTTACTTTCCACTGAGAATTAAAAATTTGCTTTCAGTAAGCAATTATTTTAGTTCAGATTATCTTTGTTAAAATTCAAGATTTCACAAAATTGCAATCCTTTTTGTCAGGGATGTTTAGTTTACCTCACTCTCTCCCCTGGGGAGAAGTAGAGAAGTCTAATTAAGAATTTGAGTTTCTTACAAGGAACTCTCATTAACTAAGCTTTAGTTTCTATAACCTGAAGATTATTTAAAGTTAACTTAGCATTTTAGCTTTTCAGTTATCACTTTTGCTTTCACATTTGCCAGTTACCTACGAGCAAAACCTCAAATCCAAGATGACCTCTCCTGACTGTTCTACACTGAAGGTCTTGTCATACACATCTTACTACTTTGCTAAATCTCCAAAGACGTCAGTTTTTTTCTTTCTTATAATATATATATTCAAATATGTATGTGTATAAGTGTTGCTCATATTTACTGATAAGGAACTTGAGGTGATATTAATTTTACATATTCAATGGAATTAATGTGGTCATATCATTTTAGGAATCTAGTGACTTTTCAAAGTGAAAACAACACTCTCATAGCTCATTGTGATATAAACATTGATTGCATGTGGAGTCACTTTGGATGACATGCTTTAATGATGCAGTCCAGATCAGTGCTTCAGTCTCAGTAGCTGCAGTATGTTCCACAGCTGCACTGTAGATCTTTTACTACAGTATGAAAATGGACAATCCGTGTCCAATTCTAACTGTTCATTTGCAGTCATGGGAAGGGCTGTATGCCCATATTGTTTTAAAGTTTTGTTTGTTTTCTTATTGCAAAGTCAGATATACCGAGAGGAGGAGAGACAGTGAGCAAGAACTTCTGTCCATTGATTCGCTCCTGAAGTGACCACAATGGCTGGAGCTGAGCCTATCTGAAGCCAGGAGCCAGGAGCTTCTTCCAGGTCTCGCATATGGGTGCAGGGTTCCAAGGCTTTGAGTCGTCCTCGAGTGCTTTTATCAGGCCACAGTCAGGGAGCTGGATGGGAAGCGGGTCTGCTGGGATTAGAACTGGCACCCATTTGGGATCCTGGCACATGCATGGCAGTGGCTGTGGCCAGAGTCCCTCTCATTGAGTCATTGGCTGATGTTTCTCAATCTTCCTAATTTCATCTGTGTCCCTAAGACAGTATCTGTTCCTCTAACTCTACCAGCCTTGTAATCTGTGGAAACTGAGAATATTTGTGACAGTTTATAAAAAAAAATCCATGCCAGTGATTTTAGCTATACATGGATGATAAAATATCCCAGGTTGTGTGGTCAATTTCAGTCACACTCTTTGTTCCAGAATGATAATTCATGGATCACCTCTTAGTCTCAAAAGTGTCCTGGTCTGGATAATAGTCTACATTCCCACTTCTGTTATAAAGACAACCTCACATTTTCTTTGTCCTTAATGTAGGATTATTTGCTTTTCCACAGCTGCAATGTGCTTTGTGATGGATTTTAAATCATAATAGATCATAAAAGGTCAGAAACTGTATCTTGTTTTAATCTTGTTTTATTGCTGTTGTTTACTGGTTAGTTCTCAATAATATCATCATGGCTGAAGATTAAAGTAAGAATCCAGTGAACCAGATTTCTCTTTGTAAAGCTGCCTTTCCAATAAAAAGAAATACTTGCCTTAAAAAAATAAGGAATTTTAACCAGAGAACAAAAGAAATTGACCTTCCCAAAGTAAATGTATATATACACATATTGGATAATTTATACATAATATATAGTACAAATTATATGTATGTTATATATAAATTTATATATAATATCTTTTATTCATTTTAATTTACAAAGCAAAAGTTGTAAAGTATGAATACTGTGAGTTCCCATATACTTTCACACTATTTTGCTTATTAAAAACACATTAATACCTTTTTGTAATTACTGAATCACATCCATCTTCTCCTATTTCTTAAAATCTAGTCTGTATTCCTTTCATAACTTCCAAGTTCCAGTAATCAGCATTTGTGTGTTCTAATTGTTTTTGTCTTAATTTTAGATACCACAAGTAATGCAAAACAGGATATTTGTTGTTTCTGTGTCTAGCTTACTTCACTCAACATCGTGTGCTCCAGTTCCATCAGTTTTACTGCAAATGATAGGACTTCCATTTTCTTTATATAGTTGGCAACTAAATGTACCACATTTCTTTATTCATCTGATGATGGATACCATGGTTGAGTCTAGATTTTAGCTATTCTACACACTGTGGCTATAAATGTGATGTGTCAGATATCTCTTTGATACAATGAGCTTATATTTTTGGGTATATGTTTTTTAGTTTAATCCCTAGATCATATGGCATTTCCATTTCTATATTGCAAAGGAATCTACACACTTTTTCCATTGTCACTGTACTAATTTCCATAACCCTAACAAAAAAACCCAAAGTACTGAAGACATCACTGTTTCATTTGTACATAAACATGCGTGATCTACAAAAGTTCATGGAAAGTGTGCACTGTGCAAAATTCATACTCTTTAGGACTTTGCAGAATTTTTTCCAAGGTAAACATCTTTTGACTCCATATATCCACAAGCTTTTTGAGGTATCTTTATAAAGTGATGATCATAACTTCTGTTAGTGAATGGGATTGAATAGTGAAATTAAAAATACAAATAATCCTCATTGTTTCCTTCTGAATTGTTCCATGTTTTCAGAGGGCGTTAGTTAAGCCTGTTTGTAAGAAGACAAGGAATAGCATGTCCACTTGTAAAGAAAGAGGGAGGTCATTTTCAAAGACATTGTTTGGTCTATTTGGCTCCTATGAATCTCTTGTCTGCTTCAATTTGTGTTGTCATGACTTCTAGAAGATTTTGGACATGGCAGTAGTCTTGTCCATTAGTTAAGTATTTCTCCTCAGACTTTTTTTTAAGACCTATTTACTTTTGTTGAAAAAGATTTATAGGGAGAGATGAGGAGACAGAGAGAGAGAAAGATCTTCTATCTGCTGGTTCACTGCCCAAATGGCAGCAGTGGTTGGAACTTGCAGGGTGTGAATCCAGCAGCCAGGAGCTTCATCTGGATGTCCCACCTGGGTGCACAATCTCACGGCTTTGGGCTATCCTCCACTGCTTTTTCTGGGACTTGATCAGAATTGGAGCAGCTGATATTTGAACTGGTACCCAAACAGGATGCTGGCAATGTAGGAGAAAGCTAAGCCTATTATGACACAGTGCCAGCTCTCCCCCTAACTCCCTACCACACACACTTTTTGGTGTTTTTATAAATGAGTTAATAGGCCATCATCTGTTGCAGGAAAATAGATCTGAATCGCAATAGCCAGGACTACACTAGGCACTCCAATAAGAAACACTAATGTCCCAAGTGGTGGTATAACTCATCACACCACATCTCTTACCCCTGACTCAAGCTTTTTCACGTATTCCTCTCTGAGGCCTAAAGCAAGCAGTGATGTTTTCAAATACCATAATTGGATTGTTTCTGCCTTCTTAGTAACAGTAACTCAATGAGATTGAATTTCAAAGTCCTGCTTAAGAGGCAAGCTTTGTGGTGTGCAGGTAAAGCTGCTGCCTCAGACAGCGATGTCCCACAGGGAGAAGGTTCCTGTACAACTGCACCACTTCGGATCCGAAGGCTTCGAAAAAACAGAATAATTTGGCTCAAGTTATTTGGGCCCTACCATCCATGTGAGAGACTTTGATAGAGTTTTAGGCTCTGAGTTTGAACTTGCCTAGCCCTGACCTTGATAACCCATCTGGAATGTAAACTGATAAATAGAAGACCTGTGCCTCACCCTCTTTCTCTGTAATCATTTTTAAATCATAGCATTTTATCCCTGACACATCAACACTTAAAATTTATTTTTTCCAGCTCTCCTTCTTAGTTAATATTTCAAGGAAATAGATACACTTGGATGCCTTGAAGTTCCTTTTCTTCTTTAGAAACAAGGGAGCAAAATCATGAAAAGGCCTGTTCCAAATTTAAACAAATCTGCTTGCTTTTGAAATTGAGAATTTTTAAAATGCACTGTGCATTATCTTCAAGACTTTGAAAGACTAAAAAGATTTCCAAAGCCTTGACATCTGACTATTTCATCCTGCTCTTCTTGTTTATTTCTAATTATCTTTCAAAATGTGAATTTACTGTGACCCAGTCTTCATATCCTGTATGAATTCAAATCAGAAATAAACTTGGGGGAAAATGACTGACAGTCCTCAGTTTATTCTAACACATTTTAAGCTTCCTGCTTTTTTCCAAATGCTTCTCTGGTAGTTTGTTCACGTATGAAAATATTTGTAGAAAGGCTTTCACCATTGGTTTATTTCCTTCCACTGTTGTGCTAACCCTTATCAATCTCAGAAATGCCTTTGCTCATTCTTTTTTGTGGCTGTTCATAGAAATTGTCTTCATTTCCTTGCCTGTATTACTAAGGAGTAAAAAATGCCTTCTCAAAATGTTCCTGGGGTTTTGCTGCTTAGCAGTTTAGTCCCATCTTAGTAAAGATTTTGTTCTTGCTGTATGTGTTTCTATACATTTCACAAAAAAATCATTAGGAACCTCATTAAGGTTTGAGAAGAAATAGCAGCAGGTGGTGGGGGGGTGCTTCTTGTGGCAACTCCACTGCTCGAGCTGACTGAAAGCCAGAAGTACTGAGAGACCACCTGCTATTTGCGTGGCTAGCTGAAGAACAGAGAAAGTGCGCCAGTTTTGCTTCTACATTCCATAAATAGCTACAAAATTAGTTTCTTTAAATTTTTATGTAAGAAAAATGAAAATTGTGATATTATGGTTGGAGGACAATGAAATAATTCAAGATCTTCTGTTGTGTGATACATGTATATGTTCATATTGTTAAATATGCTTTTGAAGGAGAAAATACAAAGCTCATGGAAATGATTATTTTTGTATGTTATGAACGTCATGCTGTAACTACTTGAATCAGACAGGATGTTTTAGGTGGGATCCCTGGGGTTTTGCATCAGCTCCATTAATAACTAGTTTTCATTTGTATCACAGAAAAGAACTTGGGCTAGTTACGGAAATCCATTTATCAACTAGAATAAAATGTACAAGAGACAGGATTTCAGAATTTGAGGAAAGGCTGGCAAGATCGATTCAAGCCTGCAGATGTTGTTGGGATACTAGAAGGGTTATAGGATGAGAGCCTGAAAAATCAAACCAAACCAAACTAGAAACTCAGTTATTTAAACTGGAAGCAAATGGAGAATCCTTTAGGTTCAGCAGTTGGCTCAGGAACATCAATGATGCTACCTTGGTGTTTGACTGGAACTTTTTTCTTTTATATTATAAATGAAGCAGAGATGACTAAATTTTTCAAAAAACAAAAGAAGAAGGGGAAAAAGAAGGAAACTTCTGACTTAACATTTCTAGGTTATATCACAGTAATTACACAATAATTGAGGAACTCTATTCACAGCTCTGTTTAGAACTTTATGTGTATTTATAACCCCATTGCATTAAAAAACCTATGGGTCCTGTATTACTGCTAGAGTTCTGTGGTATGTGGGGGTCCAGAACTGGATAATCTGCATTTAATTCATGGTTCTCATTGCTGGATTGTAGGTCTTCAGCTAATTTTCCTCTAATTAGGTTATTGCAAAGATTAAGTGTGTTAATATATTTAAGCTATTTATAAGAGTATACATAGGACTCACAATAAGAAAAGGTGATTGCTTTAAGTGAGGAAAAGTAAAGATGGCATAGGTAAGTTCAAGTAGTGTTAAAGCATGCCTTGACTCTGTTTCATTCACACTGTAACTACCATGTGAGCCCAGTCTGCCATTGATCCAGATCTGTCCACATCTTTTCTACTATAGTGTATAGTGCTGTATGTTTTATAAGAAGTGTGAACTGAAGGTATATTGGTGATCATTAATAACTCCAATCGAAATGGTCTACCCTCTGCATGCACAGTCATTAATTTTGCTTAAATTAATGTTTAAGCAAAAGCACTTACAATTACTTAAATGAAAATTACTTAAATGTTTAGTAAAAGCACTTACAATTACTTAAAGGAAAAATGCAACTTTATGTGCTTCCAGCAGCCAAGCAGATAACATAATTTGAAGTGGCTGCATGTAAGAAAAAGTAGTAGTGAGTAGATTAATAACTTATCTCCAGAAACTACACCATATCTAAATGGACAGACCATAACATGGCTCTAGAAAGCATGTTCAATAAGCATGAAAGAGTATGTTTCAGATTTTTCAAAATAAATCCAAAAATATTTTATGAGTCATTTTAAAATTTTCATATGTGTTTGGTCAAATAAAAATATCCAAAAGGTAAACAGAGCACAAGAGTAGGCTTTTGACTTTTGATGTAGTGTCTGGAGGAAACAAGTTTTCTGAAATAGAATGTACAGGAATTGAATTGTCACATTTCCTTCCTCAGTTAATTGAATCTTTGACAAACGCTTCTTCAACAAATATTTACATGTCTATTATGTGCCTGTCCCTCCTCAATGTGCTAGGGATTCAAGGGAGAACAAAACAAGCCTTTGCTCTTGTGGAGCCTACATTCTATTATAGAAAACAAAAGAAAGAGAGTAAATAAGTAATACTTTTTTTTCCTCTTGGAGAAAATGCAGCAGAGTAGGGAGATGGGGAATACTAAAAATGCCATAGATGAGGACTTTGCTGTTTCTTACAGTCGATAGAGCATCGGGAATGAAATAAAAATTAAACCAACATGTGAAGGAAGTAAAAAAGAATACTGTGCCAAGGGAATCCAATCCGAAGGCTGTTTTTTTTTTTTTAACTCAAGGAATGCGAGGGAGAGCATTGACTAGGTTCATGTTATCCATTGCTAAACAATATCAGGAATGGCTTGCATTCTTTTAGTGCCTTACTTGTCCTTTGTCTCATAAAAAAAATTAGAAAAGATTTAGAATGATTAATAGACGTTGCTCATACCATCAAAATTCTGCACTATAACCCTCATAAATCTTTTTACCAAGTTTCTATGAGATTTACTCTAAATTAAAAACAAAGTATAGCATATTACTGGATATAAGGTTCTTGGGTCACTTTTCTCCATTAAATGTTCCCTGATCGTGAAAGATGATCACCCATAACTTTTATTTCAGAAATACCATGTTCTCATGCTTCAAGTCATTCATAGATCTTTTTCTAAAAGATTTGTTTATTTTTATTGGAAAGTCATACATACAGAGAGGAGGAGAGACAGAGAGGAAGATCTTCTATCCACTGAGTCACTCCCCAAGTGGCTGCAATGGGGCCAGAGCTGAGCTGATCTGAAGCTAGGAGCCAGGAGCTATGCCGGGTCTCCCACTTGGGTGCAGGGTCCATCCTTGACTACTTTTCCAGGCCACAGGCAGGAAGCTGGATGGGAAGCCGGGCTGCCTGGACATGAACTGGCACCCTTATGGGATCCTGGCATGTGCAAGGCAAGGACTTTAGCTGCTAGGCTACCGTGTTGGGCTCATTCATAGATCCTTATAAGTGGAATAAGAATGATTAAAAATCTTTTTCTGTAAGTCAAAGCACATATTTTCCTTAGGTCCTACATGTTGGAAGCTGAAGTAAAAAGTGTTCCTTACTGGAGTGGAAATGGCTCCTTGTACTGTGATGTTTAGGACAGAGGAGCTGACTGCACTATCCCAGCCTGTGTCTGTGGATGCTTTTCACGTCTGTGCTAAGCACTGATCTTGTTTTTCTTAGCACAGCTCTCAATCAAGATGAGCTAACCTTCCTGCCACCAGGAGGATAGTCTCATTACTTTTGTTACCTGTGACTTTTGACGTAATAGAGAAGCACTTGTTATTTATTTATGGGTCACTGAGTCGTTGAATCGTAAGACCCTCAGAGACAACTTTGATCACTCAACTTCTGAACTTGAGTTTAAAAAGATGAGAGTCTATGGTCCCATGACAGAAAGGTGACATTATGTCATATCATTCACTCTTATATTTGATGTTTGGGAAGGGAAAATGTATTTATTATGTAACTTGTCCACTGAAAATGTCTACCATGTTGTCTGGCCTAAATCATATACTAGCAAAGAATGCACCTGCATAATACTCCAGGGTGCTGCACAGGACAAATCTGGGTGTCTGAAAGTGATGCTTACTTCTAAGGCTAAAAATCTCCAGTGGAACCAATTTCACCACCATAAATCAAAGCACCTTCAGAAATGTGTTTTGTAGAGAAAGACTGTACCATGGAAAAAGTAGTGTTAGGCTGTATAATGCTAGACAGATTTAACAAAACTGTACATTCTAGAGTAATGGTAACTGGTTTTAAACTAATTTGCACTAGTGAGATTTAAGAAGATGTATGTTATTATTTGATCCAAGTTCCTCGTAACACATTCAGGCATCCATGATCTGTGGGATCAGGGGCTGTGTGTATAATTGAGATTGAAAGTAAAATGACATCTGCCTCAATCAGCATAAGATTGCCCTGATGTTTGGAGAAAACATTGTAGCAAAAATTGAGGTGATAAGTTAAAAATATTTTCATTCAGTAAAATTTTACTCTGGATATAAATAACAGAAACAGCTTGAGGAAAAAAAATCATTCTTGGGGAGTTGGCAGCACTTTGGTCAAGTGGTAGCACACCAGACTAATACAATCATTACTATTTTCTTTCTTTGATTCAATAATCTAGTAATTTCCTCTTTATAACTTGTTCAGGTTTTATACATTTTGTTCCTGTCTATGTACTGTAGAATATCAAATTTTGAGATTATAAGGAAAAATCACAGTGATAAAAATGTAAATTTAGCTTTGATTCTAATTCAGGTAGTTAGAGTGAAGTGAAAACCCTGTGGGGACTGGAGGAAGTTCACAGTGGCCCTTGGGCAAGCTTTAAGCTGATCAGCGGAGAGAACAGAGGCAGAGAATGAGGCATAGAAAATTTTATGAATAATTCATAGTTGTGAAAACTGTGGCACAAAGAAGCAAAATAATCTGGACATAATCACATAGCTGGTTGTGGTGGAGTCAGAAAAGGCATACCTAGGCTTAGATTTTAGAGTAGTTATCCTCTAAAGGGGAAAATTTTATCCCAGGGAAAATTTGGCGTTATCTGAAGACATTTTTGATGGTCATAATTTGGTGGTACGACTGGATACTAATGGGTAGAAATGAAGGATGCTGTTACGTCTTATAACCCAGGAAACAATTGTCTTTCATTGTCAATAATCCAAAGTTTAGAAACTATATCCAAGAGAAATCAAAGCAAGAAAGAGAAAATAAAAGACGTGTGCGCTACATGATAGCATGTTTCTTATTCTTTCAAAGACAGAAATAAGTTCTATTGATCATAAAATGCTTCCTCCGAAGGCAGTGTGTTCATGGAAAATCACTGGTAAACAGCATTTTTGTTCTCATTCCTAGTTCCAAAAAGGAAGTACAGAAGAAGCTATTTACCCTCCAATCGAGTGTATCCATTCACTGAGAACATGGGCTTGTCAGTAATGAATATTATCAAAATGAACTTCAGTGAAACCTCTGGACCTTTTGGATTCAACAATTAGAGCTGGAAAATGTGAAGCTAACAAGTTTCCTTTATCACCAGGATTCAGGAGACATTCATGGCTAGGAAACAAAACGGGGGGAGGGGAGGCGGTGGTGGGTATAATTTCAGAAGTCTGCTTACCCTTAATTGACCTTGCTTAGCTGGAGAACTACATCAGTTTTTCAATTTCCACCATAAATTGAATTTGCTTTTTTTTGTGGTAAGCATTTCTGGAAGAGGGAATATAGGACTTGATCCTTTATGAGATAACTAGATACTTTTCTTAAGAATTGGTAGACATTTATGAGCATGGCTGCCAGCACAGAAGTAATTCAATAATCCGTTCAAATTATGATACCAGAAGCCAACAACCTCTTATAATTCAAAGACGGAGTTTGCATTAGAGGTCCGAAATACCAACGTTTTATGAAGATTAGTATCTTGCTTGGGCACAGAAATCCTGTGGAGTGCTATTTTTCTGGGAGGCAAATGTTACCAGCTGCAGTCAGCTTGCTTTCGTTTCCTTTTGCTGATGGAGTAGTGAATTGCAGTTCAGAGAGGTGAAAATTGGGATAGTAAGGCAAAGTTTATTAGATGGACATTCCAAGGGAAGAGTAAACTAATCAAGACAGGAAATGGCAACCTTTATTTCATCCCTAAAGTATGAGGGGGTATATGTGACCCTGATGGTCATGATTGGAAATTGTGGTTGATTTGCAAACTGCGTAACTTTGGGATTTTTGCACATATGCTGTGAACTAGGTTTTTCTAGATTGGTTTGAGCAGGCTATTTTAACCACAAGTGAAACCACAGAGTACACAGTCTTGGGTGGGTGGTGGTATAAGGAATCATATAAGTTAATAAATAATTAGAGCCACAATTTCTGGTGAAATTTTTGCTTGAATATATAAAATCTTCTTCCCAAAACTTTGACCAACTCAAAGTGTCAACCTCCAGCCCCAAAGGATGAATCCCACTTCCTAAAAAACTCTTAGACAATGCAAAGGGCCTCCTTAAAAGCTATGTTTGACCAGACCAAAATGTCAGCTTCAATCTCTCAGGGCCTTCAGTTTTATCATGACAAAACAAGGAAACAGTGCCTGAGATTTCAGCAACTTTTGAAAACGGGAAGAGGAAATAGTCAAACACACGCTGACTTTTTTGTGTTGAAGAAGGAACTAGACAAGCTATTGCCCTAAATTGAGTTCATCTTACACTCTCTAATTGATCCTTTTTTTCCCCCTCTCAAAGGTGTGCTTAAAATATACCACTTTCTTCATTTGCTCATATCTTTCCTCTCTTGTAGCTTCCCTCCTGTTGCTATGGCATGAAATCTCTATCTTTAATATCTTTAATATGTTTTGCTTTACTCACTGAAATTGTTCATTTGAAAATTATTGTTTTCTGTGACAAGATTAGAGGTTCCTTACCCACATGCCCTCAATAGTTAAGTTGTCCTTAGCTGAAGCCAAGTGCCTGGAATTCAGTGGGATGTCTCTCCTATGTGGGTGACAGAGAAAACTACAGCAGCCCATTATCTTCAGTTTCCTAGAGTACACATTAGCAGAAAGATGGATCTGCGTAAGAGGTTGATCCAGGCACTCCAATACTGCATGCAGGTACCCCAAACAGCATCTTAATCACAGTGCCAAATGTCTGTTTCTGATTTCAGTATTCTTTACAAGTTAAAATACCGCCAAACTTGAGAATTTGTCTGCAAGTGCCAGAAAATTTTCAAAAGCAGTTGTAATGAATCAGAAAGTTGATATTAAAAATGGCCTAAAGCTAGAATTTTGGATAATTTTTAAAATGAAAAATTAATACTATATTAGGACAGGATTTTTTTTTTTTTTTCTGAAAGCTGGAGGAGTCTGCATTTTTCTGGCTCCTTTTTGTATTTTTTTTGGCATCCAGTGTTCTTTCAGCCTGCCATGTGCCAGCCTTGGCTAGTGAGAACTTTTACTGCTCTAAATTGTGTTTACTTCTCAGAATTCCTGAGCCTGGGTACTAGATTCTCTATGGGAGCTCAATAAATATTCATTGATAGGGATGGTAATGCATACTTGATTTTTTTGGCTCCCTGCTTTCTGACTTTAATCCAGCCATTTCCTTCTCCCTTTCCTAGGGGAAACGGCAATCTGTTTAAAGCATGTTTGCACTTTAGAATCATGAGGAGAAGCCAGCATAATTATTAGCTTCCAGTGATTCCCAGACTGTCAGTTAATTCTCAGTTCTTGCTATTTTCTCTCCTCTACACACAGATCAAAATTTACCTATAAATGAGTAGAGTATCACCCTGAGAAGATAGATCTCAGGGATGAAAGACATACTGGAAGATTCTCCTTTTTTTTTCCCTTCTAATAATAGCATGTTTCTAATACATTGTACAGTTGCCTAAAATTCTGCTATTATCCATGCATTCTTTGAACTATAAATTGTTTCTTTTAAAAGTTATTTCAGGGACTGGAGTGATGGGTTAATTAATCTTCCACCTGCAAGCACCAACATCCCATGTGGGAACCAGTTCCTGTCCTGGCTGCTTCACTTCTGATCCAGCTCTTGGTTTGTTGCCTGGAAAACCAGCAGGGGATGGCTCAAAGCTTTGGGTCCCTGCACCCACATGGGATATGTAGAAAAACCTTCTGGCTCCTGGCTTCAGATTGGCTCAGTTCCAGCCATTGTGATGATTTGGGAAGTGAACTGCCCTTCCA
Source organism: Ochotona curzoniae (assembly GCF_017591425.1). Taxonomy (NCBI): domain Eukaryota; kingdom Metazoa; phylum Chordata; class Mammalia; order Lagomorpha; family Ochotonidae; genus Ochotona; species Ochotona curzoniae. The sequence continues at coordinate 57,781,065 of NW_024466599.1, read as the reverse complement.
ATAAAAATAGACAGATATTTGTAAAAAGTTATTTCAGGTAGAAATCACTATATGGTCTTAACTTTGTTAGTAAATATATATGTGACATCATAAAATCTATTGTACCATGTTGGTACTCAGTTTATTTACCTCTTAAGTAGTGGGGATAAAAAAACATGTATTGAATTCTTTCATACCTGGTAACTTTTTAAAATTATTTTTAAGTAGTAATGACTAACATGCATAAAGAATGGACAGAGTGAAACATCATCTTGTATTTGTATCTGTAATTTAAGTGTTGGAATCAGGTAAGATGTTATGACCAGTTTATAGAGGAATCCAAAGAAGAGTTGCTTTTGTAAATATAAATGTAGAATAATGAACAGAGAAAATACAGGACAAACTTTCTGCTCAGAAAGCCAGTTGATTCTATACTGTGAAAAATTTATTCGTGGACATGAATGCTCTACATCGCTTTCAGCTATCCACAAAAGAAATTGGAGAATAATAAAATATCTCCTCTAAGTTCAGAATCACATAAAAAAAAAACTACAAGATGTGTTCTAAGCAGTGGGTACTTTTCCTAAAGGCACACATTTTTCTAGATTGTAAATCAGATGCTAAGTATCCCATGAGATCAAACAGATAATCATGATTTATCAGACATTAATGGTTCTTTTAAAGTGATGGCTTCTCCATGGTCTCGCATCCAGGACTGCCACTCAAACTTTTGAACACTGCAAAAGCAATCCATTCTTTTTTGGATGCTGTCTCAACAGGATGTTGCATAATAGTTTACCTGGGAACTTTTTATTATGTTGCATTTCCTGATGCTGGAAGGCAAAGTATATTGAAAGTATGATGGCATCAGAAATAGAATTTGGAGCCACTCCAGAATGTCAGTATGTCTTTATGAGGAATATGCCAGCAAAATGCAGGTTGAATCTGTGTGTCTCTGTCCTTCACTAACCCTTACGTTTTCTTGTTTGAGAGTTGGTTAGCTGTTCAGCCCTTTCTATTTGCTTTTTACAGAAAATGTTTCTCTTCCTTTCCTTCTCTTATTTTTCCATCTTGTTTGATTTTTCACTTATTCCAACAGAAATCAACGCTTTGAAATATATCACATTCTAAATCAGTACTACTCAGTCCATTATTTGTTAAAAATAAAAATTCTAATGCAAACAGATTTATATGAGAAATATTGCATAAGTTTGGCCAAATTATGTGTGTCTGTGTTTGTGTGTGTGAAGGAGATGGGTTACTTGTATTCTTTTGGAAACACTTCCTATAATTGGATGTTATCACTGCTTCCAATGAAAATATTCGAGAAATCAATGATAAATTTGTCAAGTTGAGGGTGCAAACATGGTATTTAAGACTCAAGTGAATCAAAACTTCTAGTAGCTCTAGTCTTGCTTTGATGGATGGATACAAGGTTGTCATTGTTTTCCAGACTTTAGTCCATTTTTAAACTCTTATTTTCCTCTAGAATTACAGTTGTTCTTTTTTTGTCTTTCAAAGTTCATTTCTAATTTAGTTTCCATCCCAGACTATCCCAGCTATAAAATAAAAATAAAATAAATCTTTAAAAAAAACAGTTATAGAAAAATATTGGGGTCAGCACTGTGGCTTAATAGGCTAATCGTCCTCCTTCAAGTGCAGGTATCCCATATGGGCATCGGTTCATTTCCCAGCTGCTCCACTAACGATCCAGCTCCTTGCTTGTAACCTGGAAAAACTCAGGAGGATGACCTAAGTCCTTAGAATCCTGCATCCATATGGCAGTCTTGGAAGAAGTTCCTGGCTCCTCTCTTCCAATCAGCTGGACTTTAGCTATTATGATCATGTAGGGAGTGAACCAACAGATCAGATTTTTCTCTCTGTAAATCTACCATTCTAGTAAAAATATTATTATTATTATTGCAAAGTCAGATACACAGAGGAGGAGAGATAGGAGAGGAAGAACTCCATCCGATGATTCACTCCCCAAGTGACCACAACTGCTGGTGCTGTGCCCATCTGAAGCCAGGAGACAGGAACTTCCTCCAGGTCTCCCACACAGGTACAGGGTCCCAAGGCTTTGGGCCATCCTTGACTGCTTTCTCAGGCCACAAGCAGGGAGCTGGATGGGAAGTGGAGCTGCCGGGATTAGAACCGGTGCCCATATGGGATCTGGAGCATTCAAGGCGAGGACTTTTAGCAGCTAGGCCATGGTGAGCTCCTAATCTTTTTCTTTTTTATAAAAAGTGTTAAGTAAGGCAAATTTAAGTAAATTTGGACTCTTCTTAAGTTTGAATGCATGGGGCCTGGCACGATAGCGTAGTGGTTAAGGTCCTCGCCTTGAACGTGCCAGGATCCCATATGGGCGCCAGTTCTAATCCTGGTGGGCCCGCTTCCCTTCCAGCTCCCTGTTGGAGTATGTACTAGCAAACTCACTCAAGAATCAGATCTGGGATCAACTCAGATGAAGTTTCTTTGGATATCTCTCCAACTGAACTGCTGATCTTGGAACCCCAACCATCTAGAGACTGTCAGCCAGTGGACTCTGAATAGGTTTCATTGCGGTTGGGACGGTGAGGTTGGCAGCAATCCAGAACTGATGAACTATTAAAACTGTTTGAGCAGGACCTTTGGAGAGTGCCTCATGTTGGGGATCGGGGATGGGTGGGAGATTGGGTGGGGCTTTTCCCTTTGTTATTCCCCTAACCCCAGATACAGGGCAAAATGATTATATTAGTGTGGAAACAATGATATTACCCACTTTCACCCTGTAGCCCGTGACCCTTTGTACCCTAATAAACTAAGATTATTAAAATTAAAAAAAAAACAAATGTATTTAATGTAGATTTTATATGTCACAGGCCTTCATAGCAAAATGAAGACACAAAAGGAATGAGTAAACCTGTGTGTTTTTCTCTTTGGTTTCATGAAATAGTGGAAAAAACATGATGTAACTGATGATAACTTGGGAGAACTTGGCAAGGCCTGTTTGTGCAGATTTCTTTCTGTGTTCCTATGTGTTGAGAATTAGGGAGTTCTCTTCGTCCGATCATAGAGTGATACTATGATGTGGACATGATTTGTTCTTCAAAGATGCATGAGTTCGACGCTTGATCCCAGTGTAGTGGTCCTAAGAACTCTAATAAAGAGTCTGTTGGAAAGTGATTAGGTCATGACCGAACCAACCTAAGAGAGGTAAAAAACCTGTCTTACATAAATGGATGAGATAGCAGAATGGGATTAGTTTCTGTGGAAGCTAGTTTTTATGAAACGGATCCGCCTCCTGTGTGTGCCCTTTTACATTCATGTCTCCTCAGAAATGTACTGGCTTCCCCTTCAGCTTCTCTACCATGTCATAATGCAACCAAATGCTTTCAGTACAAGTCACACAGATGCTATTGCTGTGCTCCTGGACTTCTTGGCCTCAAAAACCATGAGCCAAAATAGAACTGTCTTCTTTATAAAGTGTGCAATGTCACTTGGTGTGTTACAGCAACAAAAAATGAATGAGACACAAACTCATATTGCTGTGATGATGTTTGGGTATTGCTGTGATGATGTCTGAAAATGTGGAAGCAGATTTGGAACTGGGCAACAGGGAAGGGCTCAAAGGGTGAGGAGGAGCAGTTCAGAAAATGTGTTCCAGTGAGGGATTAGATGATAGACTGGGGAAAGGTTGGGAATTGATCAAGTTATGATCCGAATATGGATAGAAATGTGGAGAACACAGGCCATGCTGAGTTGGTCGTATATGTACCAAGACAAAAGATTTCCTGTCATGTGAGAACCTTTTGATTGGCTTCAAAGACATAGGTGGAACAAGGACTGAGAGTGGCTTTCTGAGTTGCTATGACCCCCTTTTTGTAAGAGGAAGAAAGTGGGTAATCTCTAGCTTCTGCTATTTTCTCAAATACTAAGATGCTATATTTGGGGGTAGCATATTCTTTACCCCAACGTATATACTCAAAAGATATTAAAAATAAAAATGTATCATTGTAGTATTTTCAAGGTAACAATAGTTCTTCTAATCATTCTACCCTCGTTAGAAATGCATAAGCTTTCTTTAAGAACAGGGATGATGAAATATTTTCTGCCAAAGGGTATTTGGATATTTGTGACATCATTCTCAAGCCATACAAAATTATCAATTTAAAAAAATCACCTGCTGTAACTGATCGAACATATGAATTCACTCAGCTGACATGTGATGGCTGGAACTCCTCTCTGGTGAGGTGTTTCACAGTAGCTGGTGTTGATGATGTTGCAAATTACTGTGGCTTTTCTAGCTTTGTGACAGTCAGTTTGGGGTGCTCTCTTTGTGATGATAAGATTTGAAAAGAATTGCTCTCAGCAGTCAGTTGGTTTGATCAGAGAAGCATATTTCAGTGTGTGTCTCTTTAAAGCCGTGAATTCATCATTGCTTACATAAAGTTTATAGAACTCCAATAGCTTATTATCACTTCACAGCTGAATGATTTCATGTAGTAGATTACCAGGAAAATCAGTTGGTTCCACACAAAATAGTATAGCAAAGATGTACAATTCCAATTGTTTACTTTGCAAGTCACTGAGTCTTTCATTAAATGGCTTGTTAGTTTCTCACGTTCACCAGCATATTCAAGCAGCTACAAGGCTTTCAGCCTAGAGAGGGGAAAATGTGCTGTGTTACCCCTTTCCATTTGCACTTTCCCTAGCCTTGATTTTGATCCAAATGACTTCGTGTTTGAAAGAAGGGAACTGAGAAGCTGCTGAGGACCCTGGAGTTTGATGTTCAGCTCTGGGAGGTATTTGGGAAGAGACAGCATGAGCTCTAGATCACACAGCTACTTTCCACCATTGAGTTGCTTGATAGATTCCCCCCTTCATTTCCATGAATGCTTAACTTCACCCTGTAGTTCACAAAGGCTCATGATTATGTTCCTGCAAATCAGCTACTACACTTCTGGATAACAAGGTCACTGTACTCAGTATCACTTGGATCAAGACCAAGATCATTCAGTTCTTTCTTGACAACCCTTTTCGTGAGTCAGCCATGACCCCAGCTCCATCTGTCGTAAAACCACTTAACTTTCCAAGTGTTAACTCAAGTTTTCCATATAAAACAAGTCTCTCGTGAGTGCTTACTTACCTCTTGTAGTGCCGCACATGGATTCCAGTGACAGCAGGTCCTCTGATGTGTCAAACTCTGCAGTTAAACCATGAATGAAAATGACCAGCTGGGAAGCATTTGTTACGTCTGTTGTTTCATCACAAGCCAGAGAGAATAATTGCAGAGTCCTTCAGTTGTTTTTTCAGTATCTTGCCTAAGTCATCAACCTGATCTGAGATGGTTCTCTAAGACAATTTTACTTGAGAAATGAAAAGTCCCAGAAGCCACAATGATCTTCCTTACAAACTTTCATTCTCTGTGAGTCCTTATTTTTTTGTGTCACAAGCTTGCTGACCGCCTCAGTCATCTGGATGACGTTGCCTGTCACGCTGAGGCCTAGTACTGGAGGCTTCTTTTAGTTCCAAACCGTGCTGAAGAGCATTGATTTTTATCCAGATGCAATGACCTCCCAATTCATTGAGATTAACATATTTTGAGTGGGTGATGCTCCAGATTGACTTTTTTAGTTTAGGAAAAGGAGAAGTTAATACACAGTGCCGATATTTCCAAGAGAAATGGACAAATAATCATTTGTTTGGTGTGCCTAATTTGTGGTGATGTGTTAATTAGTAAGGCCTCCGTGTGGAAATTTAAACAGAACCTGGGGGCCCAGCGCCATAGCCTAGCAGCTAAAGTCCTCGCCATGAACGCACCTGGATCCCATATGGACGCCAGTTCTAATCCCGGCAGCTCCACTTTCCATCCAGCTCTCTGCTTGTGGCCTGGGAAGACAGTCGAGGATGGCCCAAAGCCTTGGGAACCTGCACCCACATGGGAGAGCCGGAAGAGGTTCCTGGTTCCTGGCTTCGGATTGGCGCAGCACCAGCAGTTGTGCTCACTTGGGGAGTGAATCATCGGATGGAGGATCTTCCTCTCTGTCTCTCCTCTCTGTATATCTGCCTTTCCAATAAAAATAAATACATCTTAAAAAAAAAAAAGAGCCTGGAATGACGTGCTTTTGGATTAGACATGGTTCGTTAAATTTTTTTTCTAAAAGAGTATCAGTTTTTGAAAAATTAAATTTCAACCTCCACTGTAAAATTTATTGTTGTTCAGGAATGCTATATTCTTTTTATTATTTTTAATTGAGTAAGAAGGAGGCCTATTGTATATTTAATTTTTACTTTCTCTTTCCTGTAAGTTATACTACAGGTAGATGTCCTTGGTAGAAAAAGATTACAATATTTGTGTGTAAGCCCAGCATGGAAGCCTAATGGAGAAATTCCTCACCTTGCACATGCTGAGATCCCATATGGGAAGTGGTTCTAAATCCCAGCATTCCTGCTTCCCCTACAGCTCTCTGCTTGTGGCCTGGGAAAGCAGTCAGTTGAGGATGGCCCACAGCCTTGGGACCTGTAAGAGGCTCCTGGTTCCTGGCTTCGCACCAACATAGTTCTGGGTGTTGTGCCACTTGGGGAGTGAATCAGTTTACGGAAGATCTTCCTGTCTGTCTCTTCTCCTCTGTATATCAGACTTTCCATAAAAACAAATACATCATTTTAAAAAATGTATGAATCAGAGGATGCAGGCCTCAAATTTATACAATAAGGATGTGATTTTCCTGTAAGGAATAATTAGATGAGTTTTGTTTTTTGATCCAGTCTATTAATCTATGATAATTGATTGATGAGTTTAAGCCATTTACAATCAGGGTTAATAGAAATAGGTAGTAATTTGGTTCTGTCATTTTAGCAATGGGTTATTCATTATTTCTGTCTTCTGTTGTTATTTTACTGGGATGTTCTTCGCATTTGCCTTTGGTTTTGGTGGGTGCTATTCCTTTTTTCTGAGACATATTTTATCAACATATTTTCATCAGTGAAATATGTATCTCATGTATTTTGATTTTTTGTTAGTTTCATCTCTTCAAAACACTTTCTTCTGATCAAATTCTTTAATGACTCGTAGATCATACAGAAGCATCATTTTCTTCAAGAAGGTTCTTGATTTTCATTTCTTCAGTAACACATTAGTCATTCAGTAGCATATCATGTAACTTCATGGTATTGTTACTCTCTTTTTTTTCTTCCTGTTGTTTATTTGGTTTTGTGGCTTTTCATTTCAGAGGATGTATAGTAACTGTGTAATGGAGACTATCATATCCAGATGTGAGGATACAATGCAGTATGCATCTCTACTTCCAGACAAAGGTGGACTCCCAATGAAACTGCTTACTATATCTTGCCAATAGGATGCTGAAATCTCTGCCATTGTCCATGCCCTTAATAATGAACATATGACTGTTTATGAAGAACTGTACTATAGTAATGATGTAGGGGAACTCAGTAAGGGGAGGGGGGAATTGGAGAGGAAATAAGAAAAATCCCAGGGCCTATGGAACTGTATCATTAAATAATAATAACAAAAAAATTAAAATTTTTTTGATTTTGTATTTTTGATGGCCACAGATTAACCCTAAAACTCAGAGCTGAAAAAGCATTAAGCTAGTGTCTAAGTTGTATAAATTTTCTTCTTTCTCAGATCCTCTGTGACCCATGATTGCTCAGGTACTGTCATCAGCAGCAGACATACATGATAATTGACATGTATGATATTTGTCTGCTGGGCATAGCCACATTTACTTTAAAATAATTGCATTTGTTTTTTCTTTTCTTTTTTTCCTAAGATTTATTTGTTTCTTATTGGAAGGGCAGATTTACAGAGAGCAGGAGAGACAGAGAGAAAGAGCTTTTGTGCACTGATTCACTCCAAAAGTAGCTGCAATGGCTGGAGCTAAGATGCTTCAAAGCCAAGAGTTAGGAACCTCTCCTGGGTCTCTTATATGGGTGGAGAATCCCAAGGCTTTGGGCCATGTTTCACTGCCTTCCCCTGGCTACAAAACAGGAGGTTGGATGGGAAGAGGAGCAGCCCGGAAATGAACCAGCACCCATATGGGATCCCAGCACATGTAAAGCATGGATTCAGCCACTAGGCTATTGCACCAGACCCCAAACTGTGTTTTCCTACTTTTCATTTCAGTTCAATATTAGAATGCAAGAAGTAAAATTGTCCTTATATGATAAACATTAATCCACTTTAATTTGGAAATGTTATTCAATTCATAGGCTTATGTATGTAGTAATTATTAATATGGATCACTTGAGTCATATCTTGAAGTAATTACAGCATATTTTCATTAAACATGATTGATCTAAAAACTGACAAATGCTTTTGTTGATAATGGATTGATGTTATGGGTGGAGGTTAAACATAAGTGATTCTGAAAATAATAAAATTATCAAGTAATTCTTGTAAATACAAAAATAAAACATCCTCTAATGTAAAGCATATTAAGAAAACACTTTTAAGACATTTCTAAAAACATCCCAAAACAAATGTACACAGTGGTGGTTGTTTGGGATCTGTTATGGCAATAATCAATCAAGAATTTTTAAATGACAAAAACTAATTTATTTTTTACATAGGAGTGATAGAGTGGGGCCCAGCATGGTAGCCTAGCAGCTAAAGTCCTTGCCTTGCATGTGCTGGGATCCCATATGGGTGCCGTTTCTAATCCCGGCAGCCCTGCTTCCCATCCAGCTCCCTGCTTCTGACCTGGGAAAGCAGTCGAGGATGGAAATAAACCGTGGGACACTGCACCTCTGTGGGAGACCCAGAAGAGATTCCGGGCTCCTGGTTTCAGATTGGTTCAGCTCCAGCTGTGTGGCTGCTTGGGAAGTGAACCATTGGATGGAAGATCTTCCTCTCTGTTTCTCCTTCTCTTTTTGTATCTGACTTTGCATTAAAAATAAAATAAATCTTTGAAAAAAAAGAGTGATAGAGTAATTTTGATGTTATTAGTCTTCCATATGGAGATTCAGCATTTTATCTTTATAGTAAATATTCACCTTTTTTTGTCTCATGGAGATAGGGAAGTTTTATTTGGATTCAACTCATTTAAATTCTTAAATTTTATTGCTCAGATCAAGTAATTTAAATAACAACAGCATCATATGATTGGGCCATGGCAATCTCCCTTTTTTTCTTGGAAAGGACTTAATTGAAAAACTCAGTCCTTTTCCCTGGTGCCAATCAAAATGAAAATGAGTTTGGGGTAAAGAAAAGTAAACATTTAATCTCTTGAAAGATGTGTTAAGTCCGAAGGCCTACCGTGCTAAGTGGGGGTGTTTTCGGGCTTATCAAGTATTTACAAGGAAGGGGGTACTGCATGGCAGGATCATGAAAGAACTACGGGTCTCTCGTGTCAAGTGCTATGGCTTGTCTCAAATTGGATGACAGCGCATTCCTTCTCCTTAACCCTGGTGGCCCTTGCGGTCTAGAGGTGTTAGGATTAGATCTGCTCTGTGAAAGTAGTTGAGGTAGAGAACAAAGTAACTTGGGCTTTCGGACATTGCCAAGGGGGCAGCCAGCAGTTCAGCCCTGCAACATCAGCTTCTGGCTTTTCATTAAGCAGCGCAAGCTGTCTGCTTATGTTATTTCCTACCTGGTTATAAGCAGACAGCTGTGAATCTTGGTTGTTGCAAATATTGGTTGATCCACTTAACCCTAAACATGCTATCTATTTTATCACTTACTCTTTGGATATCAAATATTTTAGGAGACATTTGAATTTACTATCCCTTTGAGATCTGACTATTAACAGCTCTGTGCTTTCATGCTGGCTGGAATTCTTTTAAGAATGATATGCTGTTTGGTTCTAAGCATTACCATCAAGTATCATTCAGAGGTCTTTTTTGTCTATCAGAGAAGCAAAACTGAGAGCAAAGCAGAATCCCTACCGCCTATATAAAGGAAACTATCTCCCATTTTCATGTCTTCACTGACTGGCTCTTCATATGGCTAAGTACTATGAACCAGAATCACTTAATCTGTTTACTTAGTAAGTAGCTCAATAAATTTAATGTTTTATAAATAATGGCATAAACTCAGTAGGAGCTGGAGGAAGCCCACCTTTGTGTGTATATAGACACGTGTGTGTGCATATTGCATATATATCTACATTATTTTGTTTTACTAATACATACCCAGGAGAAGAAGACAGAAGGAATCTAATAATATGGCAAGCTATCAAGTTTTGGGGAAAATTATGTGAATTTTCCTGAGGAACACTTAAGGACAGGTCTAGCAGTAATTTCAGTTTTCTTTGCTACATACTGTTGTATAGGTACTACATCCACAGATTCCTTGAGCATCAATCTTTTTCTGCTATCCAACATCACATGTTGTATCAGTTGATGGTAGCAATGATAGAAGAAGAAACGCCCATGTTTATGGAAGAATAAAATACCATGAGAAGCACTTTATATATTCTGGATTTTTGGAGCAAGCAGTGTAAGGGGTCATGGGTATCAGACGAAGTTCATTCTGTTACATCTGTTATATGTGCTCTGTACCTTTCTTTAAAAAGATCTCGACAATTGTCAAGATTTCCATCTGATACTGTCCGAAAACCTTGTTTCTTTCTTACTGGCTAAATTTTGAATGCCCAGACATTGCATATGAATCAGAAAAGCTCCAAAGTTCTGGGAAATTTTGAACTTCCAATGACAGGGAACAACAGTAAAAATTTCACAAAAACACTTTTTTTTTTTAAGGTTCTGCTCAACAGGGACCTAGCAATAAAGAACAGATGAGAATCAAAGCTAATCAAGAAAGAAAACGCTTTCAAAGAACAACAGCCACAACAGCTCTGATTCACAATCACAATACTAGTTTGGCTGATTCTTATTTTAACCGAAGTCTCCCTCTTGATTTTCCTTGATGCTCATTTCCTGTCCTAAGGATTACTCCATTCTAGGTTGCTTCTTTTTTTTTTTTTCATAAATAAATCAACAAGATAAAAATAGATGTTTCTGTTAAAGTTAAAGTGAAATGGAACTTGAGATTTTGCTTCTGGAATCTTCTTTACTCTTACTGTTTTTCTCTCCTTGTTCTAATTCAGAGGGCATGGATTGTTTAAGTTCAGGCTGGTTTTGAAAAAAAAAGAATGGCATTCACCATTATTTAAATTAGCCAGTGATTTGTTGGAAACATAACTGCTTTTATCCTCCTGTAAAAAGCACTTACTTGTAGAAATATTTGAAAAAGCATTTACTTGTAGAATTATTTGAAAATATAGTGACATTATCTCTCTTGTTAGAAGAAACACAGTTCTTTACCTGGAATTCCTAGGATGCTGTGAGAGTAAGCCCAAAATAAGTTTTTGTGCTTGTGTGTATGGATGCATAAAGGAGAATTGTGGATGAATATTCCCAGTTAAGACAATTCAGGACACTTCACTCTTTTACCTCTAAGTAACTTAAATATTTATTTCGTTGTTTAATTGCAGGAGTTTAGCTGGCAGTTAGTGGTAATTTATTCCAATGGCTGCCAATACCTCTTTCCATAAAGATACAGAGGAATTTTGAGCAGAGTATAAATTTCGTCTTTTGAGAATGCCTTAGAACCTTGATATATGGAACCTTTGCTTAGCAGAAGAATATTAACATGATTACTCTGGAGTCAACCAAAATATATTATTCCAGATTCATGAAATTTCATACACAATTCACAAAACTAGGAGTTGAGAGTTATTTTTATCCTCATACCTGATAATTTAGTAAATCTAGCCTTTGGCCAAAGTGTTTCCATATATTTTAGAGTTAGAAATGCCACTGCAGAATTTACTTTAAAATGTCACTGTAACTTTCAGGTTTGTGCTAAGATATAGAAAACTGGGAAGACTGCCGCATTAGCCACAGCAAAAAAGCTGGATTATGCACAAAATTACAACTGTCTGGAACATTAGAGAGCAGAAACCACATGACCCATGTAGAAATCAATCAACCAAAAATATGTGAGTGTGTGTGTGTTTAACCCTTCCAAAGAGAGGTTGTCACACAAATGCTCAAACTGCTTGGAAGCATCGCTACAGAATCCCCGAACTGGTTCCCCCGCCCAACATGCAGAAAGCAAATCATAGACATCGGGGTAGAGGAAGTGTGGGAGAAAGTAGGTATGCATATACTACAAAGCACGGGGCAAGGAGATGATGGGCAGCTAGTGCTTAATTCCCAGGCTCCCTGAAGATTTAAGAGTGCAAGTAATGTGGATTGAAATTGGGACTGTGAAATGTGTGATTGGCCCATTACCAAGTTTCTGATTGTTCAGTGGGGCTTGTGACATTCCTTTGCTTGATCAGTGATGCCACTTTAAGAAGTTTTTCATGGGGCCCTAGGGTCCGGCACTGTGACCGAGCAGCTCAAGTGTCCATTCCCCACTTCTTGTTTTGCCTAAAGTCTGGGGCAAAGGGGATGGTGACTACTCTGTTTCATGCTGTTCATGGGGTGAAATGGGATGGTTTTCGGCATCAGGAGAGAGGAACTTTACAAAGAAACTTGCTTGACTCTCATTTAGCAGTGGAGATCCTCTGCATTGCAATGGCATTTGACTTAACCAGTACAGCTTTATCCTGCAGATGTATCATCATTCCACAATAGCAGTAAAGACTACAACAAACTCACATTTCTATACCTATAATGAAAGCCAGAGAACAGGGAGCTGGATGGGAAGTGGGGCTGGCAGGATTAGAACTGGTGCACCTATGGGATCCTGGCATGTGCAAGGTTAGGGCTTTACCCGCTAGGCTACTGTGCTGGGCCCCATAGAGCCACTTACTAAGACTTAGTGAGCAGCACTGCCATTAGGATAGGTTGAATGTCATTTGTCAGTGTCTTCATAAAGAAAATCACGCTTTCCACACCTGTCCATGTAACAAGGACAACAAGTCACATACCAATGGGAGGCCGCCTTGGCCTATATATGTGAAGCAGGATTGGGAAATCACCAGAATTTTGTATCATTTTCTCATCTTTCTTTATGTCTGAGATTTCTTTGTTAAGAAAGGCCCAAATTATATGTATTTTTTCTATACTAGGGGAAGGTAAGGTCACTAATATTTCTTCTTTACTTACAGTCAGTGTGGGTGTTTTTTGCCCTCTTAACTCTAAGGTGTAAGGCATGGGTGAGAAAGTTTTGACTGGTGGCAGTGCTATTGTTTCAAAAGTTCCCGAGTCAACAACACCATATAGTTCACCCTTGATTGTTTATGTCCATGAACTTTTTTCCATCTGTGAACATTTCAGATCCATAGTCTCATCATCACTGAGATGTAGCCTGCCAGGACACACTTGTTTAATAACTATAGTAAGTGGGGCTTGGTGCGGCGGCCTAGTGGCTAAAGTCCTTGCCTTGCATGCGCCAGGATCCCATATGGGCACCGATTCTAATCCTGGCAGCTCCTCTTCCCATCCAGCTCCCTGCTTGTGGCCTGGGAAAGCAGTCGAGGACGGCCCAAAGTCTTGGGACCCTGCACCCACATGAGAGACCTGGAGGAGGTTCCTGGCTCCTGGCTTCGGATTGGCACAGCACTGGATTTTGTGTTCACTTGGGGAGTGAATCATCGGACAGAATATGTTCCTTTCTGTCTCTCTTCCTCTCTATATATCTGACTTTCCAATAAAAATAAATTTTAAAAAATAACTATAACAAATCATGTACAGGTTCTCCAAAGGGATCTGGGGCAAGTTGCTTGGATTAAAAGATGCTGCAATTTTAGAATAACAGTTTAGTTCTAAACAATCTAAAATGAGCCAGTAATCTGACTTTTATTTCAGAAGCAGCAGTGCTCAGGAATGTATGCAGATTTAGGACTACCTGAAAGTAAACTACTTCATCTCCTCCGGTCCATCAAGGTAGCTGCTATTCTGAGATACATCAGCCAGCCATAGGTGGACATGTCTAGATCTTACGGTGTCAGTTGATCTTTCCAAATTTTGGATCAACACTCACACTTCTAATCTTTATGCTTTATTTTCAGGTAAAAAGAAATGAAACAATTACTTCAGCACCTCACTGTGCATGCTGTAGTTGGAGTCTAACATTAGGTGTGAGAATACTAAGTGTCATATCTAGTAAGCATCTCTTTTTTGGAACAAGGCCCTCCCTCCGGAGTATAGTTCTAGCTAAGTCTTTTGTGATAGGTGCCATCAGCAATCACATGCAAGAATTATTTCTTTACAACTCCTCAGTTTTAAATAATTTGGTTTAAGATTGATAACAGTGACTCCACAGTGATTTTTATGTCCTCCTTAAAATAAAGATCCATTTCCAAAATAACAGCGGACCAATTATGCCTGTCTCCCTTTGGATTTGGCCTGACTGTTGATCCAGTTCCACATTACGTGGGTAATATCTGAGGACAAGGAGGCAGTATGAAAACCCGTACTTAGCCACATTTTGGCGACTGAGAGGTTTTAGAAGGAATGGTCCTTATGCTAATATCACCTGAATTTTACTGTCAAATTTAAATTTACCTCTTCAATAGCTATAGCTCATCATCTCAAAGTGCTAGGATAGCATTGTCTTGTTAGAAATTGTACTTCTGCAGAATTTTGACAGGCAATAAGCACAAAGTTCAAATAGAATAATATACATATCAAAGCTCAAGGGAATACAACAAATTGTTTGCATCTTAAAACAAAGAATAGGATTACAGCCTAACAGCAAAAATACTGTAATTGACTATTCATGCAACTGCAGCACAAAAGACTGACTGACTGTTTAGTAATTAGATGCAGAAAACTCTTAAAGGTAGCATGCCTAAAAACAATGAGAGAAATGCAAGCCAAAAACAGACACACTGTGGTTCCATTTGCATCAGGTAGACATAATCATCTCAGCTTTACAAAATATAAAATATCAAAATAACCAAAGTAAATTTAGTAATTTTTAAAGAATTACAGTACTTAAACATTTTGAAATTTTATGGCCTAATGTGAGGTAAGATCTCCATTAATTTACTGTAAGACTAGCAATCCTTGAAGTCAGACATTCTGTATATAATTTCAGATATACCAATGTTTCCAAGTATAACCTGTTATGACAACAACATGATCTAGTTGAATTCATGCAATTGCAGCAATACCGACACCAACCCAACCACAGTAACAAATAGTGCCTGCACAGAAAGCCAGAAATTCCACCTTCACTTAACATCCAAGAGGAAACCTCTGCTTCTTAGTTGTCCACAGAATACATGGGTCCTTATCTCCTCTTGACAGCAAAGAGGGAATATTCTCCCATAACCAGAGTTGTATTATAAAAAAGTGGTTACATGGAAAGTATAAATAATAATCTATAAAAAAACTTAGTTGAAAATCAATAAGAACTAGCACATTGTCAACCTAACTGAAAAATGTTATCAATATATAAAAATGCATAATAGGTGAAATATTGAGTTATGCTGAAATCAATATCAAAGCATCCATGATAAAATTTTTTTAAAGAGTTACTTATTTTTATTGCAAGTCAGCTATACAGACAGGAGGAGAGACAGAGAGAAAAGATGTGTCTGCTGACTCACTCCCCAAATAACCACAACAGCCAGAGCTGAGCCAGTCCGAAGTCAGGAGCCAGAAGCTGTTTTGGGTGTTCTATGTAGGTGCAAGGTCCCACGGCCTTGCTTTCCCAGGCCACACACAGGGAGCTGGATGGGAAGTGGAGTAGCTAGAACACAAACTTGTGTCCATGTGGGATTCTGGCACGTGCAAGGTGGGGACTTTACTCACAAGGCTAGTATGCTGGGCCCATGATGAAAATGTTTCTTTCTTTCTTTTTTTTTTTTTTTATAAAATTTTATTTTGACATTCTTTACATAGTTAATTAGGGTAAGAAGGTTCAAGGGCTACAGGAAAGTGGATAATACTAGTATGTTTTCCATATTGTTACCTTCATGTTTAAAGCGGGGTATTAAGGGAGAAGGCCTACCCAATTTCCCACCCTCCCCAGGTCCCAGATGTAGGGCTTGCTCTGAGGTTCTTGCTCAAGTGGTTTTGATATTGCAACAGTTATGAATTGCTGTCAATCTTGCCACTCCAAGCACTATGAGGGCTTTGAAAAATCCACTGATTGACATAGTCCATCATAGCCTAGATGGTTGGTCGCCCTGTTCTGTCTTCTCTCTTTTCTTCGTTAGGGTTCTGAGTCCAGCATTTAGATTAGGAAGATCTCCAAAGAAACTTCTTGTATGTGCTAACAAGTACAGGGCCTGGCACCGTCCATCGCTCCAATCAGCTGGTGGTTGCAATTGCTGGGTTGGTTCTGTTTTCACTCCTGACTTCCACTGGAACCAATGGGCATTGCAATCCAGCCTGGTTCTGCCCAGCACATACTTGGCCCTCACATAAACCAGTGGGAGCTGCAGCCTAGTTGGAGCGACCCACAATAACCCCCACCAGGCCCACCCCCTACCCTGGTTTGCCAGTAAGTGTAGCAGTAATCCAGTCTGTCCCACACCCCATTCCACCCCAGCCGCTATCTTAGTTTTCTGTCCTCCTGTGGAAGTGGTAACCCAAGAGGGATGAGCCCACTATTTCCCTCCCAGGCCTCTCCCACTCCCAGATTCCAGCTGATGCTGCGTCTAAGCCCAAACAACCCTTGCCAACTTTAATTTTGTTTGCACCAGTAGGAATAATCCGCCCAGCCCGGCTTTTCCCTGATCTAGTCCACATGAGGCGCACAGGTGTGGTAGCTCTGCCTAGTCTGGTCTGCCCCCATCCCAGCCCATGCTCTCCTGCGGAAGTAGCTGTCCTGCAAAGGAACCCTCCCTTATTCCCCTGCCAGCTCTGCCCACTTCCTTTCTTGTTCTCAGGCTGGTTGGGCGCTGCGGTCCCTTCTGGTACAGGCAACCTCACCTCGGCATTCCATAATGTGCACTAGTCTTTGTTGCGACTGACCCTGGGTCGATCCACACTGGTGCCTGGATTTGCCAGTGGATGACGTGGACAGATTCAGCCTGGTCTTGCCCCACGTCTGTCAATTGTATGCCAGTGGGTAGCTCTCCATGGCTTTTTCTGGGCTGTTTCCTATCATGTTTCTTGCGTTTACCTGCCGGGTCTGTGTCCTGCCAGAGGAGTTGCCCAGGCTCCTCCATCAGAACCTCTCCCAATACCAGGTTTCACGCTTACCAGTGGGTCCATGAGCCAACCCTACTCAGTCCACCTCCTGTCATAGCAGGAACTGTGGCTTTTCCTGACTGGCCTTCCACCCAATCTGGTTCTTGCTGTTGGATGTTCCAGCCCAGCCATGGTTTGTCCATACCCACGTATGGCTCACACATGGCGATGAAAATGTTTCAACCAGCAATTACAAACATACTTGGAACAAATAAAAAATAAAAATAAAAATAAAATAATCCAAGAAAATGATGGAAAAAATTACCTAAAAGATATAAAGAACCAAATGAAAAATTTATAAAAATACTGCTTTCACGTAAATAAAAACCCAGAAGATGGATATAATAGCAAAATTGAGAATAGAGAGTAAATGTATTGAAAAACGGAATAATATAAAACAACAAATAAAATAGCCAGAAAAAAATGAATAGTTCTTAGAGATCAGTGGAGCTATAGCAAAAGAATTTTAAAATGGATATGTAATCATGTCTGTCTATGTCTCTGTGTTGCCCTCTGTCCCTTTGAAATAAATAAGTAAGTAAATAAACATTTATTAAGATAGAAATTCTCATATCAATAAAAATTAAAACTGTCATTAATACAATCAATGGACAAATAAAGGCAATCCTTCACACAGAAACATAATAATAAAAGAAGAATCCTTTGAATATAAAGCAAAAAGAAAGTGTAAAGCAAGCAAAAATCAAGTTCAGTTAAAGTAACAGTAAAATTGATATCTTAATATGAGTAACAAAGAAAGAAAAAAGAGACAATTAGCCAATATAGAGATATTACTCTATACCCTGTGGACAGCAAAAGCCTGATTAAGGAAAATCCTTTTTTTTAAAAAAAGGAAAAATGTTTATTTATTTGAATGTCATAGTTACCACGAGAAAGCAAGAGATGATGAGAGAGGGATTTTCCATCTGTTGGCTCTGTTCCGTGCTGTCATTAACAGCTAGGGCTGGGTCCAGGCTGAAGCCAGGAACCGGGAGCCTGCAGCCAGGATTCAGCGACTCATCCGGGTTTCCTCGTATATGATAGAGGCCAGAGCCCTTGCAGCATCATCTGTTAACAAGGGCCTCGGTGAAAAGTGGAAGAGCCAGGTCTCTGACTGTTGTCATATTTGGGTGGTACCACAGGTGGACTTTTAGCCTGTGTGCCACAATAATGATCTCAAACTAAGGGAATACTGTGGAAGTTTCTATAAACACGAGTTTAGCAATGCAGATGAATCAGAATGATTCCATTCAAAGTAAAAACTAGCTGAACTAAATTAGTGTGAAATAGAAAATTTTAGTAATTAATCTTATAACTACTAAAGACAGAATAAAGTAAAGCAATAAAAGGTTTTAAAAATGCTCCATTTGATATATTTATGAGTTTACAGAGCATCTGACCTAACATTAGCAAAATATGTTTTTTTGTAAGATGCTAATGGAATATTCACTTTACATGGAGTACAAAAATGGGAAAAGATGGTTTTGAAAAAGACCATTTTGAAACATTGTAAGTTATACAGAGTTCTGTCAATGTAACACATAGGGATTAATAATATGAGGAAAACTAAAAAAGTGGTAACTTTGGAATTCAATCCTATTTTTTTCATTTTCCTACCATGTAGGTATCGCCTTTTTATTTCAGA
Organism: Ochotona curzoniae; assembly: GCF_017591425.1. NCBI lineage: Eukaryota > Metazoa > Chordata > Mammalia > Lagomorpha > Ochotonidae > Ochotona > Ochotona curzoniae. Next base: position 57,762,338 of record NW_024466599.1, on the reverse strand, counting down.
TATGTTAACAATATTTTAAAAACAAATGTAGTATTTTGAACTACTGTTAACCAAAATCTTATATTTAATAAAATAATTCTGAGTACAGAAACAGGGAATAGATCATAATGGAGTTTTTTGATGTTGTTATTTACAAAAAAAAAAAAAAAACAGGGAAAAAAATCAGCAAAACAAACTCTTCTCAGACAAGTGTCACTCAAAGCCAAAGAAAAGCACAATTAAACAAACAATAATAGTAACCACCTCTCCACCCCATTTATGCAGAAGACTTTTCCAAATTAATGGTTTTAAGACAAGTGTATTGAAGGATGCTGTTAGAATACAGCTGTGCAGTTTGCTGTTGGCAGTGTTCCGTTCGAGTGGCCGGAGCATTTAAACTGTCATGAACTCTAGTCACGTAGCGAGAGGCTAAAGGAAGAAAAGCAAACCACAAGTAACAGAGGTGGGAGGTTAAAATAACACACTCAGTGGAAAGGCTAGCCTTAAAAAGGGGCATATTCAGAAAACAAATAGTAAGCTGGCAGAGCAGTTAAAACAGTCTACAATGAGCAGGAAGGGATATGGAAATATAATGAGGTAGATAGAAGTTGAAATATCAGCAGAAGGATAAAATTCATTCCAAAGCCACCGATAATTGGTGAGGAGAAAATACATGAATAAAGGGTATCAGAGGAGTTTCTGCTCTACAAGAAAAATAGCCAGTACCTCAGTTTGTAACAGTTTATTTAATGCCAAGAGAGCTGATGTTGTGCGGTTAGCAGTACTCAACAGGAACAATACATAGGAAAGTTGAAATCATCAAGGACAGTAAAGTCACAAAACGTGTTTCAGCAAATTGGTGATTTTTACAGAGGTTCAAACGTGACATCAGTAAAGCATGTTTGTAAATTCATCATAAGCATAGACTTCTTTTATTTGCATTCACTTCCATCTGGAGCCCCAAAGTTTAGATTTGAGCAGAATCCTGGTATCACAGTCAGATAATAATGCTTTTATTGGATATTAATCCTAATATCAACTGTATTACCATTAGGTTTGTGTCACAGTGATGTCCCTTTGAATTTAGACTGCAGCTGTGAGCAGCGAAAAACAAAAGGCATGGACGATGAGGATCAGGAAAGGGAAAGAGACAAATTATCAACTATTTTTATTCCATTTTGGAAAGGATGAAATAGCAGAGAACTTCCTGAAACTCGTACAATATAATCTAGATAAAAATAGTACTTCAAAACATATTAATGATCTTTTTGGTGAAACATTCACTTAATTAAAGGCTAAAAGAACCTGGAAGAGTAAGCAGGATTCCAGGATTCTCTCTAGTTTTTGTATAAAATGGTATCATATTTGCTCATAATATTGTACATCTGTAAATATACTTTAAATTATTTTAGATTACTTACAATAACTAACATAAGTTTTATGTCAACTGTTGTTATTATTCTATAATTTAGAGACCAATATAAAAATTTCTGCATATGTAATATTTTTAGCCAAAGGTTTTTTAAATGTCTGGATTTAGAATCTGCAGATAAAGAAAGCTGATTGTATTTGTAATCCATTTTTAATTTAAATACTTTTAAGAAATCTTGCTATTTTCTGCCCTTGGTAAACACAATATCTGAATATTTGACTATTTGGTTTTGCTGTCCATGTTGTCTGTTTGTTCTTGTTAGCACTTCTTTTTCTCTTGTGCGTAGTTGTAATATTTTGCTGAGAAAGTGGTTAATTTAAGAGTCTTTGCTGTCCAGTTGAAGACAGGTCCATCCAAAGATTTGCTTACTTCTCCCAAGAACAGGAGAGCTCTCACGGCTTAATGTTTTTGTTTTCCCAAAAGCCTCCCAGAAAATGAGGGCCTTGCAAATTGCTTACATATCATGATTCTGGATGAATGGCTAGAAGATTAATGATATGTAAGGAATTTGTGGAAAATATTAAGAAAGCTTAAAAGTAGCGCAGGCAGAAAATAAAAAATAAAATTAGAGAAAATAAAAAATTAGAGAAAATTGGACGAAGAGTATATTTGAAAAAAGGTATATAACAATTGTCCTAGTTGGCAGCCATAGGTTGATGAGTTAAGTAAGAGGAATTTGTTTCTCACAGTTTGGTCCAAGATCAGGGTGCTAGCAAGTTTCTACCTCTTGCCTTGCACACATTTTATATAATTAGATGATGGGGAGAGGAAAGAAAAGGGGGGAGGAGGGGAAAGGGAAAAGAGGTATGGTACAATCTGATCACTGTGGCTCTATGTTGATGGCCTCCTGAAGACTCTAGCTCCAAAATATATTATGAGTTGAATCTTCAATTCGTTTATCAGCAAGATTTTTTGAACACATTTTAAAGATATCAAATGTATACATAATAAGTAAAAAAATTTCCAAATCAAGACAGTTAAGAGTGATTTCACATCAAGGCATATGATATTGATCAGTTCAATATCAGAAAGGAACTGATCATTGAAACAAAGAAATGACATATAATCCACAAAAGGGATGAAGATTAGAGTGAGAGCTGTCTTCAAAAGAAATTTTACAGAAACTGAGTTTTCAGGAAAAATATGTCAATGAAGAAGTCACAGGATGTGGTTAAGAACTTGCATTTCTTTAACATATTGGTTACTCAATACTATGTCAATTAATTCCATAATGTTATAAATTGTTGCTAATGTTATGTTGGGGCTTTTAATTGATTGGAAGGATACTCTGCCAGCTCTACCTTCAGACCAGAGATGATCTCCCCATTAAGCCATTATCTGGACAATAAGATGCTGGACTGTATGCTTGGTATATGCTTGCAATGAAAGAATCTCAACAGACTTGAACTGTGGTAATGCAACAAGGTGGAGGAATCCACCATGGGGGGAGGGTTTGAGGAGGAGTGGGGAGAATCCCAGTACCTATAAAACTGTGTCACGTATGCAATGTAATTAATTAAAAAAAAAGGCCAAAAAATTATTTTGGGAAAAAAAAAAGAAAAGAAAGATGCCTTGGGCCCAGCGCAATAATGTAGTGGTTAAGGTCCTTGCCTTGCACGTGCCGGGATCCCATAAGGTTGCCAGTTCTAATCCCGGTGGCTCTGCTTCTCATCCAGCTCCCTGCTTGTGGCCTGGGAAAGCACACATGGGAGACACAGAAAGAAGTTCCTGGCTCCTGGCTTTGGATCAGCTCAGCTCTAGTCGTTGCAGCTGCTTGAGGAGTGAATCAGCAGATGGAAGATCTTCCTCTCTGTCTCTCCTTCTCTCTGCATATCTGACTTTCCAATAAAAATAAATAAAACTTTTAAAATAATACAAATAGTAAAAAAAATTACAATTAGTATGAAATTAAGTGGAGAGTGATATATCCAGAACTGTTAGTATTACTACAGTAAATGTAACTGAGTTAAATGCATCATTTATGAGTGCTTTCAGAATATTTTTTAAAAAAATTAATGCTATTTTAAGAGAAAGAGAAGAACTAAATGCCGTAAAGTTTAAAGGATGAGGAAATAGATACTATGGAATTTATAAATGAAAGCTGGCTTAATTAAAAATAGATGATAAAAGTTTTAAGTCAGAAGTATTACCAGGAAAACAAAATCTCTAAATATTGACTCAGGTTTCAATTCTTTAGGAACATCATCATTGTAAGCTGTTTGAGTGTACTACTCCTAGGAAATGAAAGCAAAAACTGACAGAACTAAAAGAAACTGATTTACTACCAATTTTTTACTTAATATATAAAATGCTGAGGAGTAAACAAATATTTAGAAGATCATGATGATACATTTAAAGTACAATCAGTTCTGTGACAGAATCAACAGTAAGTGTAGTTTTCCCAGTGTAAAACAATAAACATTCAAATAATTTGACTAAAATAAATGTTTTAAAGTCTGTCAATTAGATAAATCTACTTGAGAAAAATAAAACTAATCTGATCCAGGAAAACCACTAATGCAGGTATGTCAACAGGATTTGTGCTATTTCTGCTGAAAGCTAATCCCATAGGACTCCTCCTTTTCTGTGACACAATTGCAAAAAGTTGGCAAAAAGTAGAAAATCCAGGTATAAATACCATATCAGAGGATGGAGGGCAGAACAAGTTGGACAACTTCCCTGGCCAAGTTTTGACAGCAAGTACTAGGTCAGTGGATACCCTAATGGTGGACTATGTCAGCCAGTGTACTTTGGAAAGCTTTCCTCAGCCTTGGATCAGTGAAGCCAAGAACATCTCAGAACTATCTAAGCCGCTTCAGCAATAGCCTTGGGACATTCTTGTCTACATTAAGATTCCTAGGAAGACATCAAGTTTTCATATTCTACCCCCAGGTACTGAGTTAGCCTGACACTATGAAAGCTTTTGATTAAGTTCTATTTCTGGGGCTGGCACTATGGCCTGGTGCCTGATTCCTGGTTCCTGGCTTCGGTTCAGCTCAACTTTAGCCATTGTGGTAATTTGGGTAGTGAACCAGGGAATGGAAGGCTCTTTCTAACTCTGTCTGCCTTTCTCTCTGTAACTCTTTCAAATAAAAAGTCAAATTAATTAGTAAATTTTTTAAAAAGCACTCTTTCTATGATATAGTCAATATTTTGCCTGAACCTGAGAGTTTCTGGGCTATTTCTATTCCCAACACTGTGATAGTTACTTTATTTAACTCTGCTCAATACAAGTGAAACAATCAAGCCTTAGGTCTTTTCTAAAATACTGGCAGACTGATGCCAATATCTCAGTTACTTAAGGCTGTGTAGAGATTGAAAAGGACACTTGGATAAGTAGGTGATTGTAGAGTCCTTTCAAACTTTAAAATGCTCTGACATAATCCTGGGGACCTTGTGCATATAGACAAAGCTTTGTGATCACAAA